>NC_143584.1:75123159-76323159 GCF_048544385.1 Mastigoproctus giganteus | reverse complement strand
TTCTTGCATCATATGCCTCTACTAATGCTAATGCTAAATTAACTAATTTATGAATTGTTGTTGTTGTTGTTGTAAACAAATCTTTTATTGTAAACAAATTCTCTTGATAAAATAAAATTGTATTGTATTATTATTATTATTATTAGGATAGGCATACAATGAACATATTAAATAACTTGTTGGATAGCGTTGATTTCAGGCTCAGGAGAGGTTATTCAATCTCCAAATTAAAATTCCTAGTAAGAAAATTTTTGATACTCAGTGATACAGTAGAATAGATTTTAAATGCGGATCAGTCACTACCTCTGTTTACAGAGTGGAATGTACTATGTGTAATGACTTCATTGTCTTTTCTGTTAGGTAACAATTTTGTATGCAAAAACTGATTTAACTGATATATTGCAACTTGTTGTCAAGAAATTTACTTTTCTTAACGAGTTCTTGTATTGTAAACAAATTCAAATGATAAATAAATTTGTATTGTATTATTATTATTATTATCCATATGGTGCAAGGAAGCTTGAGGCTTATGCTGCACCTGGGGAAAAAAAAGTTCGCGAGTTACCCTGAGAGAGAGAGAGAGAGAGAGAGAGAGAGAGAGAGAGAGAGAGAGAGAGAGAGAGAGAGATACAAAAGTAGAAGGGAATCACTAAGAAAGAGAAGAATGATGATATCCAGCTCAGGACCCTGGGTGTGCCAAGCCCATACTCACCAGATGTGAGCCCCCCCGGGGGTTTATATCTCTATGCTGGTAAGCGGATGCCAAGTTCCAAAGATTAAATCGCATGTAGACCTTGGCCTAAAATGGGATGAGGGACTAACATTCTCCGAGCACTTTGATTTCATCAAAGCAAAAAGATATGCAGTGCTCTACCTCTGGGTTGCCAAACAGGAGTTAACTGGCATTAGAAACCCAGATCTTGTTAAAAAAGTATACAGTATCTTGAAACATATATCTTGAAACATATACTTCCCATCCCACTGTATGCGTCACAGATTTGGTCCTCTGCCCCACAGAGCAACCCGAAAGTTTCCTAAGTAATGAATACCGTCTCTTGAGGTGGCTTAACAGGATCTCGAATCAACCATTTACTATCTCTAGAGCCACATCCCAGCATTCCTCCCTGGAAACTAGACAATTAACACAAGAAACATTTTCACATTAGCCCAACTGGCTAATGTGAAAATGCCAACAACAATGCTAATGCCAACTGGCTAAAGTAATTTGGGGGGGGTGGGATTTCTGTACAAAGTTTGGTCCCAATTCAACCAATAGGTGAAGAGATATTTGAGTTCACCAAAAATGGTCCAAAACAGCCCATATCTAATTTATATTTCTATGTAGTGGTATGAGAATACTGTCCACTCATACACTATAGCACTTTGAGGGTTTTATATTTTCCATTTCAATTATATTATTTTAAATTATTCTATGTAGATGGCGCTACAGACAAGATAGCCACTACCAAGAAAGTTTTCCCTCCAAAAACATCAATAAGGACTCCCTATTGGCTTCTTCTATTAAGTACAATGGCTGCCAATGCTTTTCCTATGTGACTCTATGTTACACTACAGGTAGTCAGCCACGTTAGTCTTAGGTATATCATGTGCTTTCAGAATTACCATTGAAAGTCTATGGAGAGATCTCATTAAAAAATTTACAAGTCTGTAAATTTTTATCACTAAACTCACCAATACTTCGTAAAAGCGAGGTGACATTTCTTCAGTAGGGGGGTGGCCTAGATCCGTAGATATACTAAACAAAAGCAGGAGCACACAAACACAATGTCATGGCAGGCTTGAATCGGACTCTATCGCCCATACATTTCTGACCGGAAACCATCACTTAATGGCCATTGACCAGCGGGAACGAGTCGTGGCAGACGACGAAAATTAAAGATAAGCATCGGAGAGACTGCGCCAAGTGCATGCATCGCAAATATTTTTTTGCTTTGCAACCAACAAAATGACTCTAATCAAACAATATCTTATACGTTTCACTACAAATGTTACTTTTCTTTAAGGTGGTGCAGTTTTTTGGTCCGCCACTGTATATGTTTAAGTGAAAATAAAATTATTTAGGTACGGATGCATAATTTTTTTACGATTCCCTGCTTAATCGACTATTTCGACTAACCTTCCGACTAGCCGACCTGATCACGTCGGATAAGGGGGTGGCTGCTCTATCTGTTAATATACACACACCCACACACACACGTTACCCCACAGATTAGTAAGTACAGATAGTCGACTCCCACAAAGTATTTACAGTGCCTCGCTTGACAACTTAGCGAAATCTCATTTCTGTGGTGGGACTATACTTAAGGGACGATACAGTCTATATTTTGCGAATATGAATAAATTATATTGAGTATTTTTGAAAGAAGGGAGTGGTATCTCTGGAACACTAAACAATTATATTAGTGTCAGCTAGAAAGACACTTCCACTACGCATGTCTATTGTGTCTACAAATGATCTGGTTGAAGTGTTTAAGGCCTTGAATGAGTTGGCAGGCTCAAATATTATGGGATTTTGCCTCTTGCTCCGATTAGGAACCTGAGCGGGCATAAATTCAAATTGAGGAAAGACAGTTGTAGAATAGATGTGCAGAAATTTGCATTTAGCCAGTAGGTAGTTGACTGCTGGAACAAACTTCCATCTGTCGTTGTGGAAGTTGATAGTTTAAATAAATTCAAGGAGGAACTGGAAAAACTTTTAAAGGGAATGGATGTGTGAAATATATATATATTTTTGGCTGATGCTACATAAGCTTGCTTTCTTGCATCATATGCTTCTATTACTACTACTACCAAAACTACTTCTGAGGTACCCTGATGGATAGGCAGTGTGATTACAATCACAGTGCTCTCCACACCAGAGGAAAAGACCTGAGTTTGTATCCCGTCAATGATGGAACTTTTAGGGTTCTTTTTCACAATGTGACTGAATTAGTCAGTCTCATGCAAATGTAGCATAGTTTTTTTGTCCAGCAAACAGCAAATCTACCACAGAACACACAATTTACATATTATAATCAGCAGACCCGGGCAAACTATGGCCAGCGGTCGCACAATTTTTGTGCGGCCTGCGAGCTTTAATTGTATTTTCGAAAAAGGTTTACTTATTTTATGCCTTTTGCAACGCCTTTTTGAAAAATAAATTTGTATATATAAAACATTATAGAATTTGTCGACTTGTAAATTGTTTTATCATCTCTGTATTGTTCAAATTGAGATAGAATTTGAAATTATGCGCGAACCGGAACCAGCCAACGGGCACTTTTATAACGGCATAATTTGCGATTATAAACTAACCGCGCGAAACTACGGTAACAGTCAAATGTGATGACGACAACGGCTTTGCTGCGGTGGCGGAGTAATAGGATAGGACTGCTGACCGGCCGTAGTTCCAATCTCTTTTCTCTGAAGGTCATCCCGCAGTTAGTTTTTTTGCGTTATCTTCGGTTATCATCTTGGTGCCAGTAGCGATAAAAATAATATTTACGCCCTTTTAAAAATGAATAAAAACGAAAAATTCAACAAGAGCATCGTGTCTTCAATGAAGAGTGGAACACAGAATAATTTTTGGCTAACATAAAAAAATTTCCCGGCAACCGTCCACGGTGCGGTCGATTATTCGAATGCTCCCATTAATCCATAATTTCAAGTAGTTCTAGTTCACGTAGGAACGCCAGCTAAAGACTGTACGGATCAGGAAAGACTCGCTCGTCAGCTACTAATTTTCCACAGATCTTCCAACAGGTAAACTTTTATTATTATTTTTATATTAGCCACTCGCCCACTGCTTTGTCTTTGCCCTCTTTAGCATTAGCATTAGCATTAGTAGAGGCATTTGATGCAAGAAAGCAAGCTTATGCAGCATCAGCCAAAAAAAAAAAAAAAAACATTTCCACTTCACCCCTCTGTTCGTTCAAAATACCTGTCCAGCTGAGCCTTAAACTTATTTAGGCTATCAACTTCCACGACAAGGGATGGAATTCTGTTCCACCAACCAACCACTCGCTGGCTAAAGGCAAATTTCCGCACGTCTATCCTACATCTGTCTTTCCTCAATTTGAATTTATGCCCTCTCAGGTGATTATTCTGAGCGAGAGGAAGAATCCCATCAGCATTGAGCATGCTCAAACCATTCAATGCTTTATACACCTCTATCAGATCACCTCGCTGGTGCCTAGTCTCCAGACACTGTAATTTGCAAAACTTAAGCCTTTCTTCGTAAGAGCACCCCCTTTGTTCCATTCACTAATCTTGTTGCCCTTCTCTGTACTCGTTCCAGCAGCTCTACATCCTTCTTGAAATGAGGCCTCCAGACCTGTATACAGTACTCTAGGTGTGGCCTGACTATTGCCTTATACAAGGGAATAATCACCTCCTTATCCCTGCTAGAAAAATTCCTATATATCATTGACAATACACCATGAGCTACTCTTGCAGCCTGTCTGCACTGCTCAGAGAACTTCATATCTGCCTGCACAACCACCCCCAGGTCCCTTTCATTCTCTACCACTGTCAGTGTAGTACCACAGAGTTGATACGTTGCTCTGGGGTTGCTGTTTCCCATGTGTAGTATTTTACATTTGTCAATGTTAAACCTCATTTGCCACCTCTCAGCCCATCTGCTCAACCTTTCCAGATCCTGTTGCAGCAGCATAGTGTCAGTAGTGTCCTTGACAACCCTGCCTACCTTTGTATCGTCTGCAAACTTCGACATTAAGCTTGATATATCATCATCAATATCATTTATGAATACAGAAAACAATAATGGACCCAACACTGAGCCCTGAGGGACTCCACTAATAACATTAGTCCACGACGAGCAGTGTCCATTAATTACCACTCTCTGTCTTCTCCCCCTCAACCACCCCTTTATCCACAGCAGCAATTTGCCTCCAGTGTCACACTGCTCCAATTTGTGCAGCAGTCTTCCATGTGCAACAGTATCAAAAGCCTTTCTAAGATCCAAGTATATAATATCAAAGTTATTCCCTGCATCCAGTTCCTTTGTGACTGCATCATAGTATCCAATCAAATTGGTCAGGCAGGACTTCCCCCTAACAAAACCATGCTGTGTCCGAGCTATAACTGAAGTCTTGTCTAAATGATCCTGCAGTGCTTCTTTAACTCCATTAATTTTCCTGGAACAGAAGTTAAACTCACAGGTCTGTAATTGCTTGTGTCAACCTTTGATCCTCCTTTGTGAATTGGGGTCACATTTGCACATCTCCAGTCTGTGGGAACCTCCCCTGAGTCCAAGGAAGCTCTCATAATTATGGCTAAGGGTTTGCTTACTTCCTCTGCTGCCTCCTTTAATATAACTGGATAGATCCCATCCACCCCGGGTGCCTTTCTTGTGTTTGTCTTCAACAATTTCTCCTCCACTTTACTCTCAGTTATTACAAGATTCTCTAGCTTACTGCTAGAGTTGAATACACCTCTGGCTTTCCCCTCGCTAAATAACTCCTCATGTGTGAATGTCGATGCAAAATATTCCTTTAGTTTGTTAGCTACCTGAGCAGGATCATCAACAGTTGACCCATCGATATCAAGTGGACCAATCTGATTCATCCCCTTCCTTCTAGAGTTTACATAAGTAAAGAACTCTTTGCTGTTTTTCTTTGCATCCTTTGCCAAAGATTTCTCGTGATCTGCCTTCGCCTGCCTAACCTCCTTTGTAACTTGGTTACAGATCAACTTGTATCTATCATAGGCTTCTGTGTCATGTGTTAATTTGTATGTATCCCATGCATGTTTCTTCTCTGCCATATGCCTCATCAGTTCATCTGACATCCATTTAGGCCTAAACCTTGAACAATATTTCTTAGTTGGTATGTATAGCCTAGTAGCTTCCAAGATAAGTTCTTTGAAGGCTTCCCATTTAGAATTCAACGTTGGTAACATCATCAGTTGGTCCCATTGTATAGAATTTAAATACTGTCTCAGTCCATCGTAGTCGCCTTTACGAAAGCAATAACCCTTCCCTTACCCCTAATGGTAGTTACCTCTTTGAGTAAATCCCACTTCAGCACACTGTGATCACTGCCACCTAGTGGTTCATTTATCTGCAGATTCTTTATGCATGAAGAATCACTGCTGATAATCAAATCAAGAGTATTCTTCCCTCTAGTTGCCTCCCGAACATGCTGATGTAGAAAACAATCATCCAATAAATCCACAAAAGCCTTGCTAGTGTGTGAGTGACCAGCCCCCAAATTCCAGTCAATATCTGGGAAATTAAAATCTCCCATTATAAGACGCTCTGATTTACTGGCCCTCTCTATTTCCCTGTACAGTTTCTTATTATACTCATCAGAGTTATACTCATTATACTCATTAGGCCTATAACACACTCCTACTCTCAATTTTGATCTCCCAATGCTTATGTCACACCAAACTGACTCGACACTGCACTGTCCAGCGATGTCCACTGGCTTCACTTCCTTGGATTTTATGTATTTCTTAACTAATAGCATAACCCCTCCTCCCTTCCTATCCAGTCTATCCTTTCTGTAGACGTTGTCTCCCCAAATTCCAGTTCTGCATTCCTTATATCTGTGTGACCCCAAGTCTCTGATATCCCAACAATATCTGCCTTTGATGTTTTGAGCAATACCTCAAATTCATCAAATTTATTTACTAAACTCCTAGCATTGGTGTACACGCAAGTATACATGCACCTATTTCTATTCTTAGCTACCCTAACACAACCCATGTGTTTACTTGTACCGCAATGACTCCCAGCAGTCTCTGAAATATCCTGAATCTTGTTTTTTTTTATGAACATATCTCTTTATGAACATACTACAATAACAAATCACCAAGCCTACGGATATAATCAAGGTCAGCACAAGGTCGTCACCCCTCAGGAAGCTTATCCCAACAATAGCAGTCCGCCGCCATCCCCGACAGCCTTCGGCAAGACAGGGCGTAAACAAATACATTCCTTTTGCTGAACAATATCTGCTGCATAACGCAATCGGATTCTAAGTGCTCAAAATTCAACAGGATAATAAAATAAGAAAATGCAGGACGAACAACACACTCAGCACCCAACCACGTGTGCCATCTGTTAATTAAATAAGGAAGCTGATTTAACTTGTTGTCGATGCAACCTGAACATTTGTAGCTCCTGTCTTACCCCCTCACAAAAGAAATTAAATAAGCAAAGAAGACACGCATGGATCTGCGAAGCATGTAGAAATCATACCTCTACTATTCACAACACAGATCTTCCTACAGAGCAACGAAAGAAGATAATTTGCATAACTCCAACGCAACACAGATAACTCTTGACGAAACACAACAGGAGACTTTGCCTAACACGGATGTTACTGAATCGATGATGTTACCTCCAACTGATGAGGAACTAATAGGAGACCCAGAATCAGCCACATAAAGCCTTGAACATCTCACTCAAGAAGAAAACTTAACACACCTCAAGTAACCATCTCACAAGCCCACACGGTCCACGATTTTCGCAACCTTATCACTGAAGTTTTAGACACATATAACGTACAGTTAACTCGACAGAACAATTTGGATCGGGCTGCAGATAGTAATACCGTCCACCGCATCCAATCTAATCATGATATACTAATAGAAGAGATGCACTCGAACGCGAATACAACCAACAAATATTGACAGAAATCTACTACCTAAAATCACAGCTAGTAAACATTGAAACCCACTTAGTTTTGGAATCTCAGTACCTTCGAAACTCTCCTAAATCTTTTAAACGCCTCAGGAGTCGACCTAACTAAACCACGCCTCAAGTTGATTTGGATATAACAGAACTGAACCAGGAGCTTAATGCGAACATCCCCAAGTGGGGCCTTTTTCAACCAGTAGGATGCAGCAACTCACCTGACGCCATTAGGATAGAAATGCCAGTCCCCTCTTACCATTTTTCTGAGGATATCCAACCACTGAGTATTAGAGAATCAATTCTCCAAACACACACCCCAGTGAATCACACCTCATTGTCAACCGCACTCCCAAGGCAGCAGCATTTCCTGGTGGAGGCATCTGGTGAACTGGCACGAGAGAACAACCTAGCAACTATCATCAGTCAAAGTACAAAATCACGAAGCTTCCAGAGCCAGCCTTCAGATAACCCCCAGAATAACAACCGATGTGACCCTTCAAGCCTCCCAACAAACAGACATATGCTAACGTGGTAAAGATGCACCCAGAAAAGCACGACAGGTCTACCTCACGGTCAGTAGCTAAACCTCCCTCTCCTCTTATCAGGCGGTTAAACCCACAATCAGCAGATGTGGTTCAATCAATTGACCCAGGCAATGTTCCTCATGCAAATAACTATTTACCAGACACCAGATCATCGATACCTCGAAGAGACCAACACTCACGCCTGTCTTCTGTCCCAACTCGCGGGAAAATTTTCGTCTCAAGATTGAGCCCAGCTACAACGGACGAAAACATCAAGATGATGTTGGACACCAAGTTCGCAGCACAGGTAGAAGTGAAACCCGTCAAAACAAGACACCCAAGTTATACCTCATTTGCCATTTTCTGTCCTCCGGATAAATAAAGCATAATTCTAGATCCCAAAATCTGGCCACCAGGAACCCTGGTTAAACCATTCATTGACAGGGTTCATAGAGAAAATTTCTCCACCAACGAAATCAACCATTCGACATAACAACCAACAGATCAGGAACATATGCACCCAAAATGCTTTCAGCTCAGTTGCTTCATCCAAAACGTCAGAAGTCTCACTAACAAACTAAACACACTTCAATCCCTGCTCCTCATGGAAGAATATGAAATTATATGTATCACAGAAACATGGTTACCCAAGAGCAATCACCTAGATACACTCACGCAGCCAACAAAGTATAGATCTCTAGAGAATTCCAGAGACGCCAGAAGAGGAGGTGGAGTCGCACTGGTGTTCAGAGAACATTTTCAACCCACTAAAACTAAAACCAGCCAAACATCTAACTTTGAATCTCTTTCCAGTGTTATCGTTTAATGATACCCAGATTCAAGTCTGTGTAATATATTTCCCCCCCCCCAGATCATACTGAAGATTCAAGAGTGGAGCTACACAACTGGATAGCCACAAACTTAGAAACAAAATTCAAAACCATAGTGATCGGTGACTTCAACTTGCCTACACCACGCCATGAAGAAGCCAGGAAAGAATTGGATGCCATATTTGTTTCCCTGGACCTCGTGCAAATTATTACGAGCCCAACCAGAGGTAATAGCACACTCGACCTCGTATTCCATAATCTTGACAGCATCTCTATGATCACCTCTTTTAAATTCTACTCTGACCACAATCCTATAAACTATAAACTTTTTCTACAAAATTCCTGAAACCAGAAATCATCCTCAGACGTCTCAGAGAATTCAACTGGACACACCTGTTTACTGTCCCCCCCTGATATAGCACTAAGCCACCTAGCCGATGAGCTTTATGGAATATCCAAAGAGGGAGCTGCAAAAGAAATACACATCACCTCTGTATGGTTTAACCAATCAATCAAGCAAACTTTCCTCCAGAAGCAGAAGGCTTACAGACGATGAAGAAAATCAGCTGACACCGAAACTTCAGCGCCTATAAAAAGGCAAGGGCTCACTTCTTAAGACAAAAACGACTCGTCTGCAACCAATCTGCCCTAGATAAGCTGAAAAGATCTAAAAGACTCCAGAAACAGAGCCATAAGCAAATCACTATGAAGGAAGAAATATTTAAAGAATGGACTGAGCTCACTTTTCAAAAGACCGACCAATCACATGCTCCACCCCCCTGTTACACTTTTTGGCCATCCCTGGAAACTTCCAATATCACTCATAATCATAACCCGAAACTATCTGATGGAGATCGTCAAAAAACTTCCACTGAAAGCTGTTGTGGGTCCCGACCGGTTTCTTCTGATCAAAATCTGCAGCACATATATCATAGACCCCCTAGTCCATATTTTCAATAAAATCTTAGAAAGTGGAGAGATTCCAAATATCTGGAACACATACTTTGTTCAGCCATCCCTAAATGTAGGAACCCCAAAGCGGCCTCAAGATTTCAGGCCTATTGCCATCGGCTGTGGGTTCCTAAAGATATTTAAAAAAGCAATCCAGCCCACCATTGCAGACCACTGTTTCAATCACAGGCCTCCGTACCTCCACACTGTGATTAAGGGGATATCTACTAACAGCAACCTCCTAGACACCCTTACCAGAATCCAGAAAGCCCTCAACAACAGGACACAGCTTGATGTTATTTTCTTTGACATAAAAAGCCTATGACAAAATAGACAGCTCTAATCACCATTCTCCAGCAGTACTTTAACATCACTGGAAGGCCTCTCAGTATCCTTAAATCAATCCTGGAGCATAGACATCTCATCATCTCACATTGTAGATTTCGGACAACTTGCATTACTAATAGGGGTGTCCCACAAGGGTTAGTCCCATTACCAACTCTATTTGCCGCAGCAGCGCTGGAGCCCGTCCTGGCATCCCAAACTGACTCCCAATCATATGCTGATAACCTGAAACTTTATATCACAAAATCTCACCAAACTCAGGTTCTTAGCACTACCTTGCAGGCAAGTAAAACCATACATAACCTCCAATAATATTTGGCTTCCATCGGACTACAAATTAATCAATCAACGGCCGCTCAAATGTCCTTCACCTAAAAGAAGTCACGCAATGACATTAATCTTACCATCAATGGATCACCAATTCAGAAAGTTAAAAAACACAAGCATCTCGGATTAGTATGGGATGAGGGGCTGACATTCCAGGCTCACCTCCTGAACACAAAAATCAAAATGTACTCCGTTATGTCGGCGATCCGCCAGGAACGGGAATTCATGATGCCGACCTGGTAAAAAAATATGTTGTCCGATGTGTCTATCCCATACCTCTCTATGCCGCAACCATTTAGTCCTCTGCTCCCACAACACACTTCAACAAGTTCCTCAACCTGGAATACTGGCTCCTGAAATGGCTCAACTGGCAACCAATACACCATTTCTAGGGCTCAGTTCTACATAAATCTGGAAGTCACCCCATGGAAACAACAGATTGTGGCACAAACCTTCTTACACTTGCCAGACTAATCACAAGACGGCTCGACGCCCCCGACATTACTGATCTAATAAAAACTCCCCGCATTGCTGGAAGGAATCAAATGGACCTAAGGCTCCCACTCAGTTTGAACAACCTGAAAGGATTGAGACGCATGTTCCCAGGAAACACGGTAGATTTGATGAACAATCTAGCCATCGACCTGGATAGATTCTGCGAGCAGCAAGGACACATATGCAAACGTACACTTATGAGACGCCACGAAGGAAAATGCCACCACAATGCATCCCATTAAAGATAGGTGAAAAGGAAAATAAAGTGAAGCCATCACTGGTCCTCTCTCAGAATCTACTACTCCAAAGACGCCTGGCTGTGAGCACTATTACAGTCAAGATTGAAGAGATACCACGTGCAAAAACCTGTGAAGGTCTGCCTCATTTCTCTATATTTTGTACATTTCTCTCATGCTTTTGTAATTTATAGCACTTTTGAGAAAATAATATCCTATAATTCTTTCAATTATATAAAATAATAAACACTAAGTTCTGTACCCTTCAGGTTAAGCATACATGTGACCCATGTCCCTGTCAACCTCTGTATGTAAATATCACCCCTCCCCTAGCTTCCTGCTGTTCAGGGGGTGGCTCTTCGGCAGAGCAATAAACATATTTAATAAATAAATAAATAACAAGACTATCTGTCTCATCTGCCGGGAGAGTGTCTCAGTGCTGAAAGAGTACAATATTTAAAGACATTTCACTACTAAACATTCCGAATATGATGCCAATTTAACTCCGGAAGTGAGAAAGAAACTGTTAATGGATTGATTCAAAATTTATGTAGACAACAAAATGTGTTTACGCGGCTAACTAAGGAACAAGAAGCTACTGTAGAGGCAAGTTTTATTTCTGATATAATTGCAAAAAAAGCAACAAGCCTTTTTCTGATGGAGACTATATTAAAGAATGTATGACTGAAGCTTGTGGAATTATATGTCCTGACATTAAACGCAAATTTGAGAATATAAGTTTATCTTGGCGAACCGTAATAAGAAGAATTGCATGTATCGATACAAATTTGAATGAGCAATTATTATCAGTATTAGAATCCATAACATGGTACTCGATAGCTCTCGACGAAAGTAACGACCAAAATAATACTGCGCAGTTAATTTTCATACGTGGATGTACCTCTAATTTTGAAATTATTGAAGAGCTTCTTTCAAGGGAATCTCTTAAAGACCAAACAATGGGAGCTGATATATTTTTGAAATATGCTTAACAAGATATAATTTACAATGGAACAAAATGGTAAGCGTAACAACTGACGGAGCACCAAGTTTGACAGGTAAAAATGTTGGAGAGTTAAAGAAAATTCAGGATAAAATTTGTGAAAATTAACCTGATTATAATTTAAGTACAATTCATTGTATTATACATCAAGTATTACGTAAAAATGTGTTAAAAGTTGAACATGTCACATCTTGTATTATTAAACTAGTAGATTTAATATGATCGAGGGGCCTGAAACACAGACAATTCGTTAATTTTCTTCAAGATATTGAATCTGAGTACACAGTTATTCCTTGTCATAGCCAAATTCGATGGCTTAGCTTAGGAAAAGTTCTTCGGCGAGTATGGGATCTTAAAGATGACATCATTCTATTTTTAAAACTGAAAAATATTATTGACTATCCCGAATTAACTGATAATAACTGGATTTGTGATTTTGCGTTTATCCTGGACATCGTGCCACACTTAAATACTTTCAACACCGTGTTACAAGGGAAAATTTTATATGTCTTAAGGATATGGTAAAAAGTTTGAATGGATTTCAATTAAAACTCCAGTTGTTCCTTCGACATTTATTGATTAACAAGATAGACCACTTTCCAACCATGAAGTTGAAGATTCCAGAAAATAAATTTAAAAAATATTGTGAAATTATCAACGCTTTGAATGACGACTTTTCACGAAGATTTGGCGACTTCCGAAAATTTGAGACAAGTTTTGAAATAGTGCGCGACCCATTTTCAATAGAAATTGATAGTGCACCGAGTGAACTACAACTTCAGATTATAGATCTGCAGTGTGATACCGATTTAAGGGAATTTCACCGTCGTGAGGAAATCTGTAAATTTTACAATACTCTAATTCAGACAAATTCGACGAACTTAAAGATTTTGCCCGAAAAATGTTGGTTATTTTTGGATCAACCTACATAAGTGAACAAACATTTTCCATCATGAATCTAAATAAAAATTCTTTACGATCAAGCATCACCAATGAACATTTACAAGCAGTTTTAAGAATCTCAACTACAAAATTAACACCCGAAATTTAAAAAAATGTTAAAAGATGTAAAACAGTTCCATTCATCTCATTAAATTCTTGGTTGTTAGAGAACAATATTTTTTTTTTGTTATATTTCTTCATGATAACAAATAATATATATCTAAAAATAGCATTTTACGTGCGGCCCACCTTCTTTTCGAATTCCTAAAGTGACCCTAAGTTATGAAGAGTAATAAGAGTTGATTGGGGCATAAGGGGCCGAGCTCTAAATTTGCTCTACGATTGCCTATTTGTTCCTATTATAACTTATGCATCTATGTAGGCCTGGCCAAACTTTTTGGCTGAAGGGCCACTTCATGATTTTTATTAAAGTAAACAAAGTTTCATAGGACTTACAAATAGCTTTTACAATTCTAGCACTGCAGGCTGCCCATCGAAGTCCAAATATTCTCCCTATTTTCAGTACAGGCAACCCCCGTATAACAGAGTACTTCTACAACACGGTTTCGCTCCAACACGATTGATAAATTGCGGCAATCCTCGCACAACACGGTACTTCAAGTTTTCGCTTTAACACGGTTTGAGAATTGCTGGAAATCTCCCATAACACGGCATTTTTGAGCTTTTGGGCTGGGAAAACCCTGCTATTATGTTAGATGTAATTTTCAACGTTTCCAATTCTCTTTGTGAATCCCTGCTGTTGACTCGCTAGTTATCGCCTTCATGGTATTTTTATAAAGCACATTTCTGGAGGTCACTACAATAAAAACAATTTGCAGTTTCTGGTTTATTGTCTTTTCTGTTAGTGAAATCAATTATAAACGGGTAGTAAACTCGATCTTCTTTCATTTGCTATAGTATTGATAGCTGGAATTCTGTGGGTTTGTACATTATTATAGTGAAATGTGTTTCCCCTTCCATGAAATATTCACTCATATAAAAAACAAATTTTTAGAAACTCATTACTCGGTATCGTGTTTGTTACAACTTGTGTGCGCCGTGTTATTTGTTATTGATTGCTTATCATTTTTACTGTTTTAAATTTTACAACAAAAAAAAAAAAAATACAGTATATCTGTGAACAAAAAATATCAATTAGTATGTACATATTACAGTACTTATTAAGCTATGCATGTAAAAGTAAATTTATTTTTATTTTGCTGACTGGAAAATATTCTTCCGATTTTCACGTATCATTGTTGGGAGATCCCTGGGTTCTGTGCTTTTGAACTTGTGCGAGACCATAAAAAATAATTGTGACTTCGAAGTGTGCAGTTCTATTTCTAAGTTACTACTGCTATAAAAATTAAGTTTCCGATAGTTATAAAAAAAATGGCATATTTTTGTTAGCTTCTGGAACGTAACCCCCCCCCCTTGTTATTATTATTAGCTGTATGGTGCAAGGAAGCCTGAGGCTTATGCTGCACAGCCAAAAAAAAAAAAAAAAAATTCCCGAGTTAAACAGAAGTAAAAGGGAATCAACCAAGAAAGAGAAGAATGATCATATCCTGCTCAGAACCCTGGGTGTGCCAAGCCCTTACTCACCAGATGTGAGCCCCTGGGGTTGTACTGGTTCTTAATCCCGTATAACACGGTTTCACATTACACAAGATTTTGTAGGAACCAAACTACCGTGTTATACGAGTTAGCTGTACTTTAGTTCCAAACTCTTTAGAAACATCATTTAACTCTTTGATGCTTATGTGAAGTAAAAATAAAGGTTATCAAGAAAATGCCGAAAATAATTTACTTGTTTTACATCTCTTATTGCATCGTCAAGAGACAACTGATTTTTTTTTATATGAAAACCCCAAACACGAAAGGTATCAAAACCTATAGTACTTAGGACCATGCATGGGTTGAAGGAGAAGTAAGGGGGGGGGGGGAGCCGGAAACTTTGCTCTAGAGACTAAACATGGGTTTCACCACTTCAAGCCTCCAATAAGCAAAGTGGTGGTATTTCACCGGTTGATGAAAGTCATCTACCACCTACTGATTAGGCAAGATAGTGCCAGATAGAAACATTTGGAAACTTTTCCAAAATTTTGACAGAACTCCTGACTTTTTTCCTAACATCACATTGGCTCCATCTGCACAAAATCCAATAAGATTTTCACATAAATAATTTTCATTTAAACCATACTTCTCCAGAACCGATATCACAGTTTGGTAAATTATTTCAGATGTCGTTCCTTCTAACTTCACAAGATCAACAAAAACAGCTAAACAAGTTTTGAATTTCTGATTTTAAATAAACTATTAAGACGCTCTTGTGTGAAATAGTTGAAGCTTTGTCAATAATAAGTGAAATTTTACTACATTGACTTATCAGTTTTCCAAAAACTTTCTTATTTCAGTGGAGATGTGTTTGGAAACAAGGGGGGACCAGAAATCTAGAGTGCAAAGATACTCCAAAATCGACGTTATTCTTTTTTTTTTGCAAAGCTATTAAATGTTCCATATCAGTGAATGGTTTATTTCTTTTAATTATGGAATAAATGGTATTAAAGATGTTTATAGTACTGTTTAAATATTTTCATTAGCTATGTCAATACTGTTTGAAATATTTTTTTTCGGATGTTTTGATCATACGTAATGCTTTTTTGTGTGAAGCTGACTAATGTTCTTTCAATTTTTTTTCTCATTGATGATTGCATATTCTTTTTATTAGAACCGTGAGCTTTGACAGAACATGATTGCACTCTCATGAAATGTGTTTAGCACTGAAAGTGCTTAAAGGTAAAGCCTTTGAGCACCACTGACATCCCACATTCACATCACTGGCAATAATAAGCAATTCGTACTTATTTTTGAAATAATCCAATTGCTTTTCATTCCAGAAATGTTTGTTTATTGTGTTTTGTACTAACTTCTGCTCAGAATGAGAAAATCTTTCAGGCTGTATTGATTGATGCACAGTTTTAGATGAATTTCCAAGTTGTAGTTCAATATCAACGGAATCATAGCTCTCTGTTTGTTCCATTTCTGTTTTGAATGTTTAGTAGAAATGTTCAAAAATTTATCCAAACTATGTTGCCTCTTCATTCTAAGCATTACGATTTAAACAATTTATTATAAATGCAATTTAAAAACACTACTCACAAAATAAAACTCCACACGCGTTACTTATTGCTGTGAGTAAACTTGAGAGAATTAAGGAGCGCACACACAAAATCAGTGCCTGAAATCAGCTCAAACTACTGACGTGGAAAAGAGTGAAACCAGCAGGTTACAAGGGATTCAACTTATACTTCAGACTGATAACACCCTATGTCTGTTTACCGAGAGAGCAACAATACAAATGCTGTAACGGCAAATAGTTTCACTGGTAAACTTTGCCGAGATTTCCCATAGTTCTCTTTTTACCTTTGCCACAAGGAGTTCACACCTCGCCAGAGTTACCAACCTTAGAAAGCAAACCTATGGTAACTGGACTCGAAATTATACATTATGGTGTGATTGGCAATGCTACAACACTCCCCCACCCAATATAGTATAATTATTCATTATTTAAATGAATAATTATACTATATTATTGTATAGTTTTTCTTATGCCATCTGAGGTGAAATGTTATATACTGATGGGGTCATATTCAGTCATAGCCTCTGCCTGTATTCTAAAATGCAGTTCTATATTAATATAATCTAAATACTGTAATCATGTAATCTAAAACATACTTTATTAAAATAATACTAGCATCTTTAACAATTTTATTTACAAAAGTTTGAGATCTTTACATTCTACAAACATGAATGGATGGAACCTGGAAGCTTGGGGAGGGTACAAGATTGATTATCTATTTACAGATAATGATCACACAGGTTTTAACATCATGTTCTGTACCAGATTATGAAATTACACTATTAATTATATAATTTACAGAAACAACATAATAAATACATAAACTGTGCTGTACAGAGATTTTTTTTCCACATATCATTTAAAGCTGAACCGAATATAAATCAACACTAATATATTAAATCGATACCAAAGCTCATTTTTATTAACATATTTAATAAACAAATTTATATAAAGTACTTTAAAAATTTCAGTAACAGATTGATGCATCTAACTGAAAGCAGCTTTCAATTAGTCATATGCATATGTAAATATATTTATCAGTTAAAATATATTTAGGAATACCTTCAGGTAATTATATGGCAATATCATATGTTACATAAATAAAATATATTTTATATATATATATATATATATTTTTTTACATAACTTTGCATCATCATCATACTTAGGCTGGGGCTTTTATTTTAAGTTGTTCTGAAATCAAGGGCCTATCTGAAATAGCAATCTTGCACTAACTGTAGGAAGACAAACTACACGAAACGGATGAAATAAATGCATGTAGAAGTTAAATACAACTAAGCTAACAAAATATTCATAATTTGCTACAGTAGTTTTTGTACAAAATTGGGTAACTTGCATTGGAAAAACAATATGGGGTTAAAAGCCTAATTTTATAAGTAGTAACCAAAAATGGCCCTTCTCTGTGTTTCCCTTGCCTTTGCCAAAAAGAACCATTTCAAAATATCAACTGACTTTTCTAAATGGCTGAGAAGCACTATCATATTTAACCAAACCTCAAAAGAATTATACTAAGTAAATTTTTTCATTATTTTTTTTTTTCAAATCTTCTGTTGCCAAGCAAAAGACTAGCTTTAACTCTACCATAAGCTGAACATATCTTTTTAATATGAATTAATAATTTTATGAAAGAGAAAAAAATGTTCTGCTGATTATCTCAGGAATGACATTGAGATTAACAGTGAGTGTAATTAAATTTAGTAATCAATAAGCTGCATGGGTGTGGAATATTCTCTTTAGTAATAAAAATAAGCTTGTAGTAGCCAAGCACTGAATGTTTCTGGTGAACATTCACCAGAATGTAATTATTCATTAAATGACTAGGTTGGCTATGCTAATTATTTCTGAAAGAAAGTTTACACAATGCAAGACAAACAGTATGTAACAATAGCTTATTACCAAAAAATACTGGTTAAAAAAAAAAAAATGTAAATCAAAGTGTATGAAATCTTAGGTACTATTAATGGGTACAAGTGTCTATCTAAATTATTCTTACAGATATCCAATTAAAAACCCTTCTCTAATACAATGTCAACTTTCATAAAACATGGCAATTTTAAGCCAGTAAGAAGAGATCATATATCTTGTAAAATTACACAAAAAATTTAACTTTTTGTTTTTTTACCAGCAAATTCAGAGATGTTAAATCCCAAACAAAACCACTAAGAATGCTAATTTTTGGAAGCTAAAGGGCAATTTCCATCATAAAGTTTATTTTTCAGTATGTGTCAAATAACATAAGTATCTGTCTTAATACAGTAATTACAACTGTAGTACTTATTCTTCATGAAAATAAAATTATCTATTGTTATATACTATCAATGATATCAAGAATCTATTGCATTACGAATTCAGTGCATCAGAATAGATAAACAACTGCAGTTAAAATTTGTCGGTTTAATAACTAGCTTATATTAGGAACACTATCTAAGTTGTAGTACAGTATTAACGCTCACAGATAACATCTTATAGATTATGGCACTTTAACAGTAGAATTTCAAATAGCAGTAAAAGTCATAATGGTTACATCTAAAGCCTCAAGCTAAATTGTATTCATATGCATCTACTAAATTACTCTACAAAAGCTCATTTTTTTTAATCAAACAATAACAAAAAAAATAATAACAATAAAAAAAAATCCCCTTCTCTACTTATGGAGTGAAGAAAAACATCTTTATTCTAAACTTGCAACAACAGCAGTAGTATTCTACATACCATATGAAGGGCATTCAATATTAATAAGAGGCAACTACAGTTTAACTGTTCATTAACGCCATGTACAGTATTCCGTTTCAGGCTAAGTAACAATTTGATTTCCTTTTTGTCCATTAGTACTTAAAATTAAAGCTATTTTCACTTTGTAAAGCATGGAAGTAGTAAAGTTGCTTTTCACTGATATCTAAATACAGGGTTGCAAAATTTAAGTAAAATTAAATTTTATATACTAAAATAGTCAATTATTAAAAATAAAATTCATTATGCACAGTAATCAGTCCAGTAGTACAATTATTACATGGATATTATCTGGGTATTAACTAACTGAATGCCCAGATAAAGAAACTGCACTTACAGATAAATATGAATTAAAAAATATATTTCAAAAGATGTACCAATAAAATTGTGATATTAAGAGCTTATGGACAACATTTTCAGGATGAACCCTAATGAAAAATGGAAGTCAGACTTATAAAAAGTTATTCCTCATTTAATTTACAACTGTAAGATGGAAGAAAAAGTATTTTCCATAAATATTTCACAATAATCTACTTATCTTCAGCATAATTTCTTTGACAGTAATTGAAAAGACAGTTTTCAAATTCAATTACAGAATTCTTACATACTTGAGTAAACTAGCCAAATTTCATCTATGGAAGCTTTAGTAAGCTGATTTATATAAGCCATAGTCATTAAATATTAGGTACAGCCTCCTTGAAATAAAAATTCTTGTTTTAACTGTTGATAAGCTGTCATTAAAAAAAAATGGATAAAAATATTTTTTAACTAAATCAAGTTTTATATCATGATCATAAAATACAATATTTTCAACAATCTTGTATGAGATATCCCATTTTCAGGCTCACAACATGTAATTTATGATATAATAAGGCATTACTTAATTTTTACCCACTGGAATAGGGTATTGTGAAACCCCCTTTCTTTCTCCCTTTTCCTTCGTAAAGAAGGGCAGTCCCATCACTGGTTTTTTCATTTAAATTCTATTTCTATTCCTAGTCACTTCATTATTTTTTATTTTATTTTAAAATTGGCAAGGTTTTTTTTTTTTTTTTTTTTTTGTAATTGTATATTTTACTTACACATGCAATCTAAAGGTTTAAGTGACATCATTTACTAAAATCATATATTAACAATTCTCTAAAACACTTTATCAACAAGCAGGAGAGAAAGGATGCATACCTTATTGGAATATTAAGCTAAAATACGAAGACATCACCAGAGATCACCAAAGTACTATCTTAAGACAGTTGCAATTCTGACATCACAAAAGGAGACCTTTAAGCTATATGATATATGATCATGCTATTCATGATATGCCGTATTTTCCGGCTTATAAGACGCACCCTAGTTTTGGCCACATATTTAGGAGAAAATAATAACCCTTCTATTATCCTTCGATACTGTTTACGGTGAAACTAAGAAGTGATCTTTTACCGACTGATGTAACCAAATATGGTGACATGGCGTGATACATGACGTAATGAGGGGGTAGGTATTAAAAATAAATTGAATGGCGTTACATTTATTTTTTAAAATTTTTTTATTAAATGGACTTACAACATGGAGTTTTTATTCAATTCATAAAACACAAGAAATTTTTTAAAATATTTATTCGTTCTAAAGATTATGAAATGTCTGACATTTTCATTTATCCTTAAGCTCTAAAAAGCCATTACTGAAATCATCATAATATTAAAGATATTCAATGTCACCATCGTCCATGTTATGAGCAATCTCTGAGTCAGATGAATCTGTTTCTTCATACAAAAGGTCGTCTTCCGTGCCATCAAGAGCATTGGTTATGCAACACTTCTTAAACAATCGTACTATTGTCTCCATTTTAATTTCATTCCAAGCATTTTTGACCCACTGGCAAACCTGTACAATGGTAGGTCTTTTGATGCGCCCTGTTGATGTTAGTTCATGCTGTAGGAGCATTATCCATTTATTCCATTCTTCACGCATGTAGTCCTTGAAAGGCTTATTTATTGATACATCCAGCGGTTGCAATTGATCCGTTAACCCTCCAGGAATTACAGCCATTTGCGTGTTTAAACTTTTCAATCTTATCTTAGTACAATTAGTTATGTGAGACCGGAACTGATCCCACACGAGAAGCGACGGCTTCTTGCGAAGTCCACCAGGACGGCGTGACCACACCTTTTCCAGCCAAAACCTCAGGCCATGCTCATC
This sequence comes from Mastigoproctus giganteus, assembly GCF_048544385.1. Classification (NCBI taxonomy): domain Eukaryota; kingdom Metazoa; phylum Arthropoda; class Arachnida; order Uropygi; family Thelyphonidae; genus Mastigoproctus; species Mastigoproctus giganteus. The sequence goes on along the minus strand of NC_143584.1, from coordinate 76,301,754 downwards.
CATCCATCCATGGTGAACTTGAATAAAAACTCCTGCTGGAATGCTTTCTTTCGGCATTGTTTTCCTTTTAAATATTAGTAATGGTGGTAACCTGCTACCATCAGCACAACATGCCAGCACTGCTGTAAAATGGGATTTCTCATTGCTGGAAGTTTTAATGGTCACAGATTTAGCACCCTTAAAATCAACTGTCTTATTAGAGGGAACGTCAAACGTCAATGGAACTTCATCCATATTTGCAATTTGACTAAGTTCAAAGTCATTTTCTTTTCTGACTTTGATAATATATCGGTGAAAATCAATAATTTTGTTTTCATACTCCTCAGGCATTTTCTGTGCTATTTTTGTTCTTGTTCGCATCGCTAATCCGTGTCTCTTCATAAATCTATAGCACCTGTAAAGTCATCATGCCCTCTTGCAGCTGCCCTCAATTTAGCTTCAGAAATGATATTTTTAGTCGTTACCACAATACCTTGGCTCCTCTGATCTGTAACCCACGTCTTCATCTCATTCTCCAGTTCCTCCCATCTAGCTTTTTGCTTGCGAAGGTTGTGTTTTTACTTTATTGCTTGTCGAAGTTTCTCCTCTTGCTTTTGCCAGGCACGTACCATTTTCTTGGTAGGAGGTGGTCCAAAATGTCTTTCAGCAGCACAGTTCCCATATTGCTTTGCAAATTCTATTACTTGTAATTTAAAGGCAATTGTGTAGCAATGCCTTCTCAACAACTCCATCATAACAGGGTGTCCTGAAATTTATAAAAAAATTATTGATAAAGAAAATAATAAACGCTTGGGTAAATGTTCAACCAATAATGAAATGTTTGTTTCTGAAAAAAGCTGACAGAAGTAACGTAACAGAAATTCTTACTCACCCTAAGACAAATACGGGCATCACTTTCTCTTTGTAAAAGACGGTTGGAATTGAAAAATCCCCATCCAGTCTAATTAGCCCGCCATACCATAAAAGTGCAAGATCATAGAGGAATACCATAAAAGCGCGAGATCATATTATAGAGGAAGCAAACACATGGGAAAATGAAACAAGTTTTTACTTACGTCTGATTATGAGATTCATATCACGCAGATTTCAACAAATTTTCCACGAAAAAAAGATTACTGGTATGTATTGTTGCCATAGATTGTAACCACTGGTAATTGTTAAAAATATATTTCAACAGATAAATCTTAAGTAAAATTGATGTGAATTTCAAAGAGAAGTTTTCAGAACTTAGTTTACCGGCACTGCATCATCGAAAATGTATTGCCGGTAGTCTTTAGGCCTAATCTGACATTGACCATATAAGACGCAGGGTGATTTTCCGAGTATTTATTCGCGAAAAAAACCGCGTCTTATAAGTCAGAAAATACAGTAATACAGTAAAATTTTAGATCTAAACATTTTAAGAAGGCCACCAACCAGGGCCGGATTTAGGTATTGCGGGGCCCCTAAGCACAAAATTTTTGGGCCCCCCCCAAAAAAGTTTAATTTTAAAAAATCTAAAAAATACACTTATTATTATCTTTTTATATATAATAAATATAAATACATATGTGACAAAGAAAAAAATTACAAAGTTAAAAATATATATTATATTTCCGATTTAAACACATTCATTCACATCAAAAACATAACATTTTTTTTCTACTTTTGACAGTGGAAAATTGGTCGATTATATCGTTGAACCAAAGAGTTCGCAGCTTATCATGTTCCATACTCAGAATACTTAAGTCGACTAATTTGTCCTGAGACATAGTCGTGCGCATATAGTTTTTTATTCTTTTCAGTTTACTGAACAATCGTTCTCCAGTGCAGTTCGATATCATCAAACTTAAATACAAAACGTAAAATCGTTTAAATGGATCAGTGGCATTTCTAGGGATTAGTGGCATTTCTTAAATACAAACGTAAAAGCCACGGATCAGTGGCATTTCTAGTTACTTTTTGTTTTATGTCTAGATGCCAAGCTACCGCCGAATCATTATATCGGGAGCTAAGTCTTGTAATTTTGCCAAATAAAATCTAAAGTAATCGACATCTTTTCGTGGTAAATTATGGGATTTTTTTCTGGGGCCCCCAATGGGTGGGGCCCCCTAAGCTACTGCTTATTTTGCTTATACGTAAATCCGACCCTGACACCAACTAAGTTATTGTATGCTTTACATTCGATGAAAGTCAAATACAATTACTACTTTAATATTAACTCACAGACGTGCTCAAAGACAGTCCTGTATAACTTATGCCATTTTATAATCTAAAAATAGGCAAGGAAGTAATTCAAAACTATTGACTTTTTTTATTTTAATCCTTTATTTTAGCACTATGTGGACATAACGCTGAATAATGCAATTTTATATCAAAAATATACATTTCTAAATTATTTTTTTTTATGTAGACACCAACTGGCATACTTTATATATAAACACTCCCAGGACTATGGAATTTGTTTATAAATGGATAAAAATCCACTTCCATGTTTCAAAGAAAAAAAGCAGAACACAAATAGACAATCTTCTCTACAACTGCTGAAAACTGCAAAATATTCATAAGAAATTCAATTTATAAGAAAATTAGAGCTGTGCAAGCAGGACAGCTTATGTACAAAGTATGCCATAAATGATATTAAGTCTGTTATTTTATTTAAATTTTTTTTGTAGAAAAGAAAACAATAATTGTGGAATAACAAAATTATACTGAATAACAAAATTATACAAGAGTATTCCCATTTTTGGGTTGGGGGGGGCTGATGTGCAGTATAGAAGCTTAAAACTGACTTCTTTGAATAAATGAAATATATTAGAAATTAAGTGAATTATATGGTGGTTGCAATAGGAAATTACACATGAAATGAAATTACTTGACAATTACGATAAGGAGAATAAAACTTAAAGATATATTAAATTTCTTCAGTGAAAATATTACTGCACTCATTTAGTTGCAAGATAAACTAATAATAATAACTAAGCTAGGAATAATAAATATTAAACTAATATTTTCTTGTTAATTGTTCACTTTATACTTACTAATAAATAAAGTATATTCCTCTATCATTTCTATATAAGTTCATGCATATAACAAAATATTTTTGATTTATACAACTGGACAACAGTTATCAGAACTTCGCTGAATGTAACTGACTAAGAATATTACAAAATATTATGTACACCCTAAGTGATATTTTAAATACTGGTTATATCACACGGAATATATAATCTAGCTGATAATGATGCAAATATACATATATATATTATGACATGCAGAAAACTGCCCTTCAAACCACCATCGTGAATCAAACATGAGAAACTTCTTAATTAAGAAAAAGTATCATGTTTTTCAGAACAAATGACTCAAACAGGATCGTTTCTAGATTTATATTAAGCTTTAAAGGTTCCAACATTGAAAACAAATCAAAATAGTAAAACATTAATTTTATTAATGTTTTACTATTTAGCAATCCATTATGCACTAATGAATAAAGTGAGCATAAATCTAATAGGTAATCAATTATTGCCATTTTTATCATATATAATTGCTAACTAACACATTAAAAACAACTTTAATTATCATAAATATATTATAAATATAGAAATATACATATATATATATGTAACAGCTGTGTGTGTGTGTGTGTTTTCGGACAACATAAAATTGTTATGGTGGGACAACAACAATGTGGCAGTAAAGGAGCAGTTCATAAAATTACAAAATATGCCTCATTTATTTATATATATATATATATATAGTAATTCAGAATTATTTTGTACAGGAGTTCATGTTTTTCAATTCAAAATTATAACTATAATCTTACATAATTGATTAATAAATTTTAAATAAAATTTTTTTTAACATTTCTCAATCTTCATATCATCCTTTTGTATGTTCAATAATAATTTCCACTATATTTCTAATATTGTAAGTTTTTATCTCAGCATCACATATCAAAATACCATCTATCACATGTAAGAAATATTAACTTTTTATATTATGCAATAAATCCATCTGAATTCAAATGGCATTAATTTGAACATTTTCCTTGAATGAACAGAGGAAATACAATGAGAAAGCACAAGGAAGAAAATGTTGGCTAAAAATTTGGATAATAGTTATATACAAAAGGTGAATGCAGATGTCTTTCCAGTAACATTAGCAATCATTATTATATTTAACAGAAGAGCTACAGCTCAGTTATTAGCAATAAATCATGACAATTCAATTTCCCCTTTTGTACTTTTCATCTTTGATAAAATTGGTGTATTTAATTGCAAAAGCCACCTAACAGTTATAAAACTGAGCAACATATTAACATTATAATGTTAAGGATGTTTTTACAGCTAATGAAATATATATGTTCATTTCTAACAATTAAATTTTGCTCAAAAGGAATCTAAATTCTTTACAAAATTACAATTGAAATGAAATTAAAATCTTAAATATAATATCATGCAGCACTGAAATGAAATTAATTCCTTCTGCTACATTTATTAATCCACAATAATGAGAATCTTTTGTAAAACTAAGCTACCATCATTAATCACTTGTATTATTTCTAAAATAACTGCTGATTACTCAAACATTCAAACAAGAAAATTATCAAAATATGTTCAAAAATGAAGAAACAGCTTTTCTAATAAATGTTCGCTGGCTGAACTGAATTTAGATCTATGCATCTGATATAGTTCTAACAATTATTATTGGTAAAGTATGGCATTCCATAAGTAACAAAATCATTTTGCATATTTAAAATTAATTTCATTTCCTCAAAGAAAGAAGCTATTTAAACACATTTATCTTAGAATTCATTAGAAAACATCTGAAATCAGTTTCCACATGTAAACACCTCCACTATGCCAAAACAAATATTTTCAGGAACAAACAACAATAAAAACTTTCACACTTTCACAAAAACTTTCAAAGAAACCTTTAACTCTTTTTATAACATTAGCCATAAATGGAATATTAAGAAATGTATCATACATTCTCTACATATCATAACTGGCCAATGAATTTGCTCAATTATGAACAATATTATCCTCACAGAAAATGAAATTTACCATTAGCATTTTTAACTTGCAAAGTATTAGTCAATATAAGTAACAAGGGGAAAGAGAATAGTAATATTTCTGTTTGTTTCAAGATAATCAGTATTTTTAAAACATTTGTGAATAACCTATTTAACTTACCAATGTGACTATTGTGAAGTCAATAAAAACAACTTGATAATATCAAATACAATCCAGAACAGAGAATAAGAATGATCTCTAAACTACCCATAACAGTATTAAAATGCATTCATATGGCCTTTACTAATTAAAACAATGATAAAGCAATACCATGCAAGTATTTAAGTGAATACCATGTTCACTTAAATCAGCTAGGTCATCAAGTCCGAGCCATTTTGTTAGCTAAAATAAATGACATCCAAAGTGGCACAATACTAGTCTTTTGCACAGAACTGATAAACTTTACTAGTATTGAAAAAAAAAAAAAAAAAAAGTCAATTTCACATATTACTAGTATAGGTTTTAATAATCACACTAATTCTAATTCTACATTTTAGTAGGCGCCTCCGTAGCCAGGTGGGAAAGAGCAGCAGTGCGTAGCACACGCTTCTTGATTAGACCGGAGTTCGAGCCCGTCACCACCAAATACGGAGGATGCGGAAAGGTCAGGGAATGACCACCGCATATCCCGGAGCAATGTGGCTTTAGTTGCTAATGCTCCTAAAAACCAAAACAAACAAAAAAAAAAATCTACGTTTTAGCTCAAAAAACTATATTCTGGGTATCAATAAGTAACATATTTTGAACAGCACAATTCTGTGCTGTTCAAAATATGTAACTTTATGTAATCTAATATATCATACTTTATTGTAATCTGAATGCAAAGCGGTAATTACTCAAATTAAACTATTTAATCTCTGCATAATTCTTTATTTCAATATAAATAAATTTATTATTTAACAACAAACCATTAAATAAGGGATTTTTAATGGATATATTAAATGTAAAATAAACCAAAAATGGAGACAAACAAGAACAAAGATCTCAAGTCTTACTTTACCTAGTGTGGCACATCCAGAAATTTTGTTTGGGGGTTTATACCTTATGAATTGGCAATTTTTATAAGCATAAACACATAACTACAATTATGTAATTTAAAACAAAATGCTCATAAGGAACTTCAGTTCCCTTAGCAGCCCCATGGGAGAACCTTTCCTTTACATATTTTATACGTAGTTACATTCTGTATAAATATATTGCATAAAAGACTATTCTTGAATTAAACTGTCTACACACTTTAATTCTTCATCTGTGATCATCTGTATACAACTGATTGAAATATACTGTAATTAGAATATACTATTATTTTCTCAATGACACTTATCTATAACTATTCTCTAGCATAGTGATTCTCAAACAGTATACTACAAGGGATGCTTTTACCTTAAAAGGAAACACTTTGGTACTGTGAATGGTAATGTAATCCTTTGTCCTGCTCAGACTACACAGGAGGGGCATAAATTCAAATTGAGGAAATATGATTGCAGGATAGAGTGTAGAAATTTGCCCTCAGCTAGCAGGAAGTTGATTGTTGGAACAAACTTTCATCACTATTGGAAGGGATGGACAGGTGATATAGAAAGTTCTATTTTTTTTTTTGTTTTGGTTGATACTGTATAAGCTTGCTTCCCACTACTAATACTAAGTAATGCATATTTAGTGTAAACTACGACCAAAATATCAAACTTTTTTGATATTTCGGTCCTAGTTAATTATATATATAGTTAGTTATTTTTAACTATTTTATATAAAATAGTTAAAAATAACTATCTTTCTATTGCATAATTGCAATTTTTAATTGCATAATTTAAAATATGAATCAGAAATACTGTTAGATAACTGTGCTTCTAAAAATCAAGAGCATACTTTAAAAACATCTCGCCCTGTATAATTAGCATTACAAAGTAGTATCCAATCACTGATGGGTATAATAGTACACCAGGGAAATAAAAAAAAAAAGCTCAAAATTAAAACAGTATGATAAAAAGCAGCAATAATAACCAAAATTACCAAATCTGAATGAGAATTATAATTACTGAAATGTAAAGGCAGCCTGTCACAAAACATGTGCCAAGGTGCTCCAGTATGCTCAGTCTTAGGAATTACTGATTTAAAATGGACAGACACACAGACATGTATTTCTTTCATATTTTGTGTGAAAGTTCAAAATCCTCAATTTTACATACCCCAATTTAATAAACTGGATTTAATGGACAAAAAAAAATTGGCACCAGAGTACCACTATACAGTCATGATAAATTATCTTCTGCTAATTATGTACTAATGTATCAACCAATAAAGGCAAGATAAATAAAAGGATGCTTTTTATTGTTTAACTTCATTACTTTCTAATATATACAAAATAACTGTTTAAATTTTCAATTATGTAGGGTATAAATGGTCTTGAAAAATAATTTAACAGACATTTGGTAGTAACAGACATCCCCCCAATCAGTCTGTAAAATCAAGGGCAACGTATTTGTGTAAACAATGAATTTTAGTTGGATACCCATTATTTTTGAGCCCTAGATTCCGTGGCATACTGCATGAGAAACAGCTCCAGCACTATTATATTCTATTTAATTAAAATGTAACTTGCATACAATAATATACCCCCTATAACAGAGATGAAACTATTATAAACACACTAGGAAGTCTAGCTATGGAGTTTTACAATAAAAATCCTTCTAATGAGAAACTACATAAACATTTCATATAAAGCGCACATGCACACACCAGAACCGTCACTCCCATTTTAAAACTTATTGGTAAAAATTAAAGATGTACACTGGAAAGGCAGATTAATGGAAAAGAACAAGTGCAATCAGCTCGGAATAAAACTTTGATACCAAAACATCTTTACTTTTAAGTCACATCATTAGCAGAGCATAAATAGTCTATAATTATCTTCATCTGTTAAGCAAAGAAAGAATTTTATGGAACACTATTCTGATACAGAAAATTTGTAAGATGCACCAACATATATATTTATATCCTAAAAATTAAATCAGTGTCTTTTCATTTTCAAAAAATTATACACATACACAGTAAAGAAGAGGGAAAGAGATAATTATGTTAAAAAATGACTAGATCAGATAACCCAAAGTTTTATCCTTTCAATATTTTTAATATCAAACAGGCCAGGCAAGCCCATTAAAACAGCAACAATTATTGGGCTTGCCTGGCCTGTTTGATATTAAAAATATTGAAAGGATAAAACTTTAGGTAAATATAACAAGATAATAATCATCACATAGAACTGCATTAACAATTGCACAAACTGTGTACTACATCTAACGAGCTCTGATAACAATAACCAATTAAAAATAGTAATAAAGATTTAGACTTACATATTAAATAACAATCTCTCTGCAGCCTCTCTGAAGGAATCTTTATTGATATATATAATCTAAATATCAGTATGCTTATAAACATCAAAAAAATTAATATTATAATCTAAGACTGGATGACAACAAAATTCACCATCCTTTATTTTTAACAAATGATTTAGCAATGGCAATGAAAGTATCTATGTAGAAAAAAATATACTACAAACATACAGATATAAATGTAACATACATGGACAAGTAACACCTTTATTATCATTGTTTTGTTAAACAACGTTTTTATGAATGGCTATATTTCAGTAATATATCAAGCGATTAAGAGGCTGTGACAATGTCAGTATTATGCGTGTGATCAAAGGACTGGCAGAAATCCTGTAACATGAAACTTAATTTTGTGTAATATCTTCAAGATACACTTAAATAGAAAGGGTTCAAGAATATTTGCTGATGCTATCGAGGCAGTGTTAGATGGGTCGGAAAACTGCTAGCTTAGCAGGATACACGGACTAATAGATTAACAGTAGCCGCTAGCAGAGGTGAAAGTGATTCTTGCACTGCTTTTATTGGAATGAGCAGCAGCCTGGAAAACAAGGTGCAGGGGATTCCAGAGACTGCTGAGTCATTGCAGAACAAGTAAATACATGGGCTGTGTCAGGGTAGCTAAGAATAGGAACAAGTGCATGTATGCTTCCGTTTACGCCAATGCTAGGAGTTGGGAAAATAAATTTGATGAATTTCAGATGTTGGTCAAAACATCAAAGGCAGATATTGTTGGGATATCAGAGATGCGGTGTCACATGGATATAAGGAATGCAGAACTGGAATTTGGGGACTACAATGTGTATAGACAGGATAGGAAGGGAGGAGGGGTTATGCTATTAGTTAAGAAACACACAAAATCCAAGGAAGTACAGTCAGTCAACATGGCTGGACAGTGCAGTGTCGAGTCAGTTTGGTGTGACATAAGCACTGGGAAAGCAAAATTGACAGTAGGAGTGTGTTGTAGGCCTAATGACTCTGATGAGTATAATGAGCAATTGTGCACAGAAATAGAGTGGGCCAGTAAATCAGAGTGTCTTATAATGGGGGATTTTAATTTCCGAGATATTGACTGGAATTTGTGGGTTGGTCACTCACACACTTTCAAGGCTTTTGTGGATTTATTGGATGATTGTTTTCTACAGCAGCATGTTCGGGAGGCAACTAGAGGGAGTAATACTCTTGATCTGATTATCAGTAGTGATTCTTCATGCATTAAGAATGTGCAGATAAAGGAATCACTAGGTGGCAGTGATCACAGTGTACTGAAGTGCGATTTACTCAGAGAGGTAACTACCGTCAGGGGTTTTTCCTTTCATAAAGGTGACTACGGTAGTCAGAGACAGTATTTAAATTCTATACGGTGGGACCAACTGATGTTGTTACCAACAGCAAATTCAAAATGGGAAGCATTCAAAGAATTAATCTTGGAAGCTACTAGGTTATTCATACCAACTAAGAAATATTGTTCAAGGTTTAGGTTAAATGAATGTAAGATGAACTCATGAGACATGTGGCAGAGAAGAAAAATGCATGGGATACATATAAATTAACAGGTTTTGTTTGTTTGTTTGTTTGGTTTTTATTGGCGCATTAGCAACTAAGGCTATAATGCGCCAAACTCAGAAATTCAGAAATTAACAGGTGACACAGAAGCCTGATAGATATAAGCTGGTATATAACCAAGTCACAAAGGAGATTAGGCAGGCAAAGGCAGATTACTGTAAATCTTTGGCAAAGGATGCACAGAAAAACAGCAAAGAGTTCTTTATTTATATAAACTCTAGGAGGAAGGGGATGAATCACATTGGTCCACTTGATATCGATGGTTCAACTGTTGATCATTCTGCTCAGCTGGCTAACAAACTAAATGAGTATTTTGCATCTACATTCACATATGAGGAGTTATTCAGAGAGTGGAATGCCACAGGTGAATTAAACTCTAGCAGTGAGCTAGATGATTTTGTAATAACTGAGGGCAAAGTGGAGGAGAAATTGTTGAAAATAAACATATGAAAGGCACCTGAGATAGATGGGATCTATTCAGTTATATTAAAGGAGACAGCAAAGGCAGTAAGTAAACCGTTAGTCATAATTATGAGAGCTTTCTCGGACTCAGGGGAGATACCCATGGACTGGAGATGTGCAAATGTGACCCCAATCCACAAAGGAGAATGAAAGGGCAACACAAGTAATTACAGACCTGTTAGTTTAACTTCTGTTCCAGGGAAATTAATAGAAGCACTGGTTAAAGAAGCACTGCTGGATCATCTAGACAAGACTTCAGTTATAGCTCGGACACAGCATGGGTTTGTTAAGGTGAAGTCTTGTCTGACCAATCTGATTCGATACTATGATGTGGTTACAAAGGAACTGGACTTTGATATCATATATTTGGATCTTAGAAAGGCTTTTAATACTTGCACATGGAAGACTGCTGCACAAATTGGAGCAGTGTGGTATTGGAGGCAAACTGCTACTATGGATAAAGGGTTGGTTGAGTGGGAGAAGACAGAGTGGTAATCAATGGACATTGCTCATCGTGGACTAATGTTATTAGTGGAGTCCCCCAGGGTTCAGTGTTGGGTCCATTATTGTTTTCTGCATTTATTAATGATATTGATGATGGTATATCAGGCTTAATGTCCAAGTTTGCAGACGATACAAAGGTCGGCACGGTTGTTAATGACAGTACATTTCTGCAAAAGGATCTAGAAAAGTGGAGCAGATGGGCTGATTGGTGCAACTGAAATTTAACATTGACAAACGTACAAGTACTGCATATGGGAAGCAATAACCCCAGATTAATGTATCAACTGAGTGGTACTACACTGACAGTGGTAGAGAATGAAAATGACCTGGGTGTAATTGTGCAGGCAGATATGAAGTTTTCTGAGCAGTGCAGATGGTCTGCCAGAGTAGCTCATGGTGTCTTATTAATGATATACAGGAATTTTTCTAGCAGGGATAAGGAGGTGATTATCCCCTTGTATAAGGCAATGGTCAGGCCACACCCTGAGTACTGTATACAGGTCTGGAGACCTCATTTTAAGAAGGATGTAGAGCTGCTGGAACGAATACAGAGAAGGGCAACAAGATTAGTGAATGGAACAAAGGATTTCTCTTAGGAAGAAAGGTTTAAGTTTTGCAAATTACAGTGTCTGAAGACCAGGCACCTGCGAGGTGATCTGACTGAGGTATATAAAGCCTTGAATGGTTTGAGCATGCTCAATGCTGATGGGATTCTTACTCTTGCTTAGAATAATCGCCTGAGAGGGCATAAATTCAAATTGAGGGAAGACGGTTGTAGGATAGATGTGTGGAAGTTTGCCTTTAGCCAGTGGGTGGTTGATTGCTGGAACAAACTTCCATCTGTTGTTGTAGTAGTTTATAGCTTAAATAGATTCAAGGGCAGAACTAGACAAACATTTGGAGTGAGTGGGTGGGTGAAATGAGAAGGGTGTTTGGTTTTTTTTTTTTTTTTTTTGGGCTGATGCTATATAAGCTTGCTTTCTTGCATCATGTGCCTCTACTAATGCTAATGCTAAGAAATACATTACTTATATTATGTGGTACTGCGTAAATTTAACATGCAATTTAATTCTGCATGATATTAAAAAAAAAAATAAATGAGTTATAAGTTATGCTGCAGAGTACTGGGTAAATTTACCTAGTATATTTAAGTGTTATATGTTTTTTCATGCACAAGACACTTTAATATCTAAGTATTCCTATTTAGTTTCAATTTTGTTTCCTAGAAGTGCATCAACTTTCTTTAGAAGCAACGTGAGGTTTAAATAAATTTTACATAAATTGTTACCCAAAAGTTATAAGAACAGTCAAGTAAAAATGTTGCTGTTAACAGTATGAACTTTTTCAGCTAGGTTGCGATAGAGTATACTTTCATGGTAGTTATAATAAGCCATTCTGTGTTACATTAGTCATGTATATGAAACTGTTCAGCGAAGCATATACGTGATCTTCAATTTTTTGAAATTAATAATTTAAGACAACAATGAATTTGCATCCAATCTTGATGAAAGCTTGACAAAACAACTTCAGAAACACAGCACTTTACAAGGAGCGTTCAGAGAACATGCTCAAACAAAAGTGCAAACACTCAGGTAGGGGTTCCAAGATTAGAAAGCAATCATGCTTCCATTCTGACAGACAAGAACCAAATCCTTGTGATCTCCAACACCTCATACTCTCCAGACCTTGCTCCTGTGGCTTTTTTTTTTTTTTTTTTTTCTCAAAGATGAAACTGAAGCTGAAAGGATAGAGATTTAAGTGTCTTGGAGATATGGTAAAATCTCCAAGAGGTAAAATTATCATTTTATAATCCAGAAATATTAGGAAAGCAATCCAATACTTGTATCTGCAATCACATTCGTCTTTCAGAATCCAGATAAAATAAAAGGGTGACATTTCTCTCTTTTATAGCCCATCAGCTGCATAGTTACTTATAATGGCATCATATATAAAACTTATATTGACTGCATTTTTCTGTAGTAGATTGTTAAAATCAAAATGTCATGGAAATTGATAAAAGACTTTGCATATTGTAAATCTGCAATATATTATAATGAGGTACAGACTTATATTTCATTATAATTATTTCTTAAGAACAGTTCATTTTATTTCATTCTCAAATGTGAACATACTTTTTATTCGAAGACAATTTCTGATATTCTCTCTTTAACAAATTGAACTGTGTACATTTTTAATGACTGGGCACTACCTTTTATTCATTATAAATGTTTACAGATGTAAATAAGTTGTTAGTGCTTGATATTCTTTGAAATGAAATCTAGAAAATTTTAAAATCTGGTGCCATTCAATTCTCAGGACTGCCAGATTTTAAATAGTTTACTGTGTTATGAAAATATAAAAAAAAAAACAATTTTACAGGGAATACTTTTAAAGGAAAGTAATGCAAAATTAGGTAAGCAAAATTAGGTGCAAAATTAATGTGAGGTAAGATACAAAGTAACTATGCAAGGTTGCAGTAGCATTCAAAGGATCTTTTTAAAAAATAATAAAAAAAAATAAAAGTAATAAAATATTTGCATCATTACATTACACTGAAGAGCACACAACAAAGATATTAGACAATTTTAAACTTAAGCATTATATTTTCAAACAAAATACAATAAGTGTTCTTCTTTTAGTACATATAGGAACTTGATAATCTAGAAAACAGAAAATTAAATATAATTATGACCACCATGAAGTGTCTTCATGGACAGAGAGAGAGGCCACATGGAAGTACATTGTTTTATGCTCCAGGCTTAAAATTAAACTCTGGCTTTATCGTTATGATCACAGGCTGTCCAAAGTGTGAAACTGGGTGTAATGCATCTCTCACATCCATCTAAACTCACTGATACCTCATAACCGGCTGTGACAAAGTATTTATTTAATTTTTTTTTTTTTTTGCATTTGTACTACTTGTAAATTTTGTGCATTTAGAAATTTACGAAATGTTAATGTAATTGAGGAGAAAAATTTGTTTGGTGACCACTGTTATCTTCTGGCTTCCCAGATGAGAAAAAAGAGATGAGATACAAATGACTATTTTTTTCTTTTCATATTTCTATTCTCATTTCACTGCCCTTTTATTATGGAGTACACAGTCATTTGTGACCCCCCCCCACTGCCTAGGCATTAAATCTTTCAGTGAAAAAGTAGACACCCTCAGCATATTGATTTTGTTTTCTGCCCAATGTATTACTTTTATTCATCTTCTTCTCTGCTACAATATACATTTTTAACATTTTAAAGTATATGTAAAATAATGCGTGTTTATGTATGAATTGTATCTTTAAATCATCCAGTATCTTTAAATCAGCCATCTCTTTCTTATGTGTTTTCAAGTTTATGATGTATCAATTTTATGAAGTATACAAAGTTTATGATGTATTAATTTGGGCTTATGGAAGCAAAATTATATATAATTCAGATCCAGAAATTGGCAAAACTGAATAAAGTGATATAGAAGATATTAATGCATTAAAAAGTAATGAGTGTTTTTTTTAACAACCTTATTATAATTTTTTTTAAAAATTCTGATTTGATTTTTGACAGTTTCAAAATAAGAACAAATTAATATTTAAAAGCATTAATGCAAAAAAGTTTTCATTTTTACAAATTTTAAATTTGTGAAAACGAAATGAATTATATGAAGAAATTCACATTCTTGTATTCAAATATCTTGTATTCTCTCTCTCTCTCTATTTTGCAAACTTCTCTGACTTTATGTGGTCATCCTGGAGTATAAATGGAAAATTTAAAACAACAAAATGCAATGTAACTTTTAGTAATTCTGACAAAATGTTTTTTGGAAGTGCTTTAGATGACAGAAACATTATGAGAAGTGTGTGACTGGATAAGGCACACACTTTGAAGGAGGCTATTTTGAATGGACCTTTTATTGCTGCAGCACATGGAGAATATACTTGGAAAATCACTACAGGGATATCTGAAGATAAAATAACAAAAGTATTCCCAAGTTACAAAAAGAATAATGCTAGAACTGAATATTAATACTGTCACTACAAAAGATGTTTGTACACTGCAGTGTGCAATACTTGAATAGTATGCTCTGGCTCTTTCCACATCAGATTCAATGAGTTTGGCCTTCATGAGTTCTCAGCATGGCCAAGCACTATGCATTGGAATTCTAAAGAGACCTTTTATAACTTCTGTGGGGCACACATACAAACTGCACATCACCAATACTGTCTACTTTGCTTTTTTCCTATACATATATGAAAAGCTCAATGTAATCAACATGCTAAATGTAATTCACATGTTAAATTTCAGCCTGGTATGTAGGTGATTTGTAGAAATCATGGAAAATCTATAATGGTTTCTCCATGATTTCTACAAATCATGAAAATCATTTCAAATTTTTTCTAACATGGCTTATTTCATACCCCCTGTTAACTATTTCAATCTTGAGACAACTAAGGCCAAATGGCACCTATAACATACAAGGTAAATAGCTTAAATTAGCCTAATCAATCTTATAAAGTAACTAATTTTCATAACAAAGTAATTTTAACTTGTATTTTTCTTATTTTATTAAGGAAAATGTAAAGAATATGACTACATTTTCTGGAATGCAAAGAAATGTGTCACAGCTTGTCATTTGTTATTTAAATATGCTCATATGAGTAAAATTTACTCATAGTTATGATTTTATATTGTCAAACAATACTGGATAATTTCCTTCAAAGAGACTGTCAACAGAAAAAATTACATTCAAAAAATATACTTTTTTAAAATACATAAATATATCAAATACTTAATGATGTTTACTGTTATGTCCTCAAAATGTATTTTTATAGCTACAATATACTAAATAATCTCCTTTGAATAAAACTCGAAATTTTACATGAAAGACTTCTCTGTACATGGCGACAAAAGTGTCCAGTTATGTGGACTTACCATCAGCACCATTGCATTTATATTCTATTTACATCTTAAAAAACAATTCTATATATATATATATATACAGTGTGTGTGTGTGTGTGTGTGTGTGTGTGTGTGTGTGTGTGTGTGTGTGTGTGTGTGTGTGTGTGTGTGTGTGTGTATATATATATATACAGTTATACTAATGAAGGAGTATGTGTATATACATAATATATCTATATATATATATATATACAGTTATATACTAATGAAGGAGTATGTGTATATACATAATATATATATATATATACAGTTTCAAACAAAACTAATAAAATACTAATAAGACTAATAAAATATACAGAATCAGGGACTTAAAAGCTGGAGAAAATTTCTGAAATGAGATTTTAGTTTAGACAATTCCAATTATGCTAGTGACTAATTAAACATGTATAAAAACATTTAGCCCACTCCATGTGAGAAATAAATGGAAAGAAAATAAAGATCAAGCAGATGTTGTTTTGGGGGAATTTAATAAAAGATCCTAGAAGGATCAGTTTCATAATACTCTGACAAAATCATTTAGATCTAAAATTTTTAACAATTTTCTTTTTTCCTTTTAATCATTTTTGAAATATAACTTGCATTTACTATACTCTGATAAAAAAAAAACAAAAAAACTGTGCAGTAATAATTGTAAAAATATTTCTTAAATTGAAGGGCAAAGTGGCACAATTATTAATGGAAAAAAAAAAAAACCTGACAGTTTTAGCATAGCAGAAGTGAAGATAATGTTTAGGTAAATAGATAAAAAAAAAAACCTGAACAAAAAATTGCACTGACCGAAGGTAAACTATAATTTCTTATATTATTATGGCATTAACATTGAATGTTAAGATAAAATAATTAGATATCAACCTGAAGTTATAAATGAAATTTACAAAAAAGAAAGAAAGAAAAAAAAAAAAAAAAAATAGGGTACTGATATGAGATCTGAGACATTTTCAATGTAGGCAGAATTGTTCTGGAGAGAATATGTCACTATAGCTGCATATAAAAAAATTCAAAGGAGAAATATCTTTGCAGATATGCTATAACCATGCAAACATTAGTTGTGAAAATCAGCACACAATTATGTTATGATTTAATTAACTATTGCCATTATCAATATGGTATTTTAGGGTTTTTTTTTTTTAGAATTATCCATAAATGCCCACATAATTTTAATTTTGAAAATCGAACAGACTTCATCATGATCTTAATGGAGAAAAAAAAAAAAAAAGTGTACCCCCTAATGAATTAAGGACAGAGCGCCTTCTTAGTAAAAAGCAGTTTAAACTAAAATGAGTATGACAGAGCAGAAGGGAAAGTGTCCAGCATGTGCACTGAAAAAAAAAATAAAAAATAATAACTTCAAATATTCAATAAAATACAAAAAATAACTTTCACTGAAATTGCTGTTCTTATATGCAAGAATGCTCTAACATAAAGGTAAAGTGCAGCCATTATCAACCCACTGCAGGATGGAAGCCTCCTCAACAATTCATGCTGAGGGAAATGGACCATAATCTGCCACGCTGGCCCAGTGCGGGTTGGCAGATCGACCGTATTCAGCAGTCAGGGACTTGAACTCCAGTCTACTCAAAGAGCGTGTGCTACTGCACTCCCGCTCCTGACCACTCGGCTACGGAGCAACCTATTACAGGACAAATAGTAATATCATCAAATATATAAGAAAATGCTCAAAAATGAATAGACATGGTATTCTTATAGGGTGGGCGATGACGTATACTTCCAGTGATATATAACTATTGATATATAAGATATATAACTAAGATATATAGATATATAACTATGAGAGCCCTGTCAATCAATTCGGCCCTGGAAAGATTGTGCAGGGCTCAAGGGGTAGAATTTTTTTCAGCCTGGTCTGTACTTGTTAACAGGAGAGACTGCTTCTACAGGGATGGGATACACTTAAATAGAAGGGGTGCAAGAATGTTTGCTGATGCTATCGAGGCAATGTTAGGTGGGTCGGAAAACTGCTAGATTGGGGGGATACAAGGACTAATAGATTAACAGTAGCCACTGGCAGAGGTGAAAGTGATTCTTGCACTGCTTCTATTGGAATGAGCCGCAGCCTGGAAAATAAGATGCAGGATATTTCAGAGACTGCTGGGAATCATTGGGGTACAAGTAAACACATGGGTTGTGTTAGGGTAGCTAAGAAAAAGAACAGGTGCATGTATACTTGTGTGTACACCAATGCTAGGAGTTTAGTAAATAAATTTGATGAATTTGAGGTATTGCTCAAAACATCAAAGGCAGATATTGTGGGGATTTCAGAGACGTGGTGTCACACAGATATAAGAAATGCAGAACTGGAATTTGGGGAGTACAATGTCTACAGAAAGGATAGACAGGATAGGAAGGGAGGAGGGGTTATGCTATTAGTTAAAAAACACATAAAATCCAAGGAAGTGAAGCCAGTCGACATCGCTGGACAGTGCAGTGTCGAGTCAGTTTGGTGTGACATAAGCATTGGGAGATCAAAATTGAGAGTAGGAGTGTGCTATAGGCCTAATGACTCTGATGAGTATAATAAGAAACTGTTCGGAGAAATAGAGTGGGCCAGTAAATCAGAGAGTCTTATAATGGGGGATTTTAATTTCCCAGATATTGACTGGAATTTGGGGGCTGGTCACTCACACAGTAGCAAGGCTTTTGTGGATTTATTGGATGATTGTTTTCTACATCAGCATGTTCGGGAGGCAACTAGAGGGAGTAATACTCTTGATTTGATTATCAGTAGTGATTCTTCATGCATTAAGAATCTGCAGATAAATGAACCACTTGGTGGCAGTGATCACAGTGTGCTGAAGTGGGAGTTACTCAAAGAGGTAACTACCATTAGGGGTAAAGGGAAGGGGTATTGCTTTCGTAAAGGCGACTACAATGGACTGAGACAGTATTTAAATTCTATACAGTGGGATCAACTGATGATATTGCCAACAGCAAATTCAAAATGGGAAGCATTCAAAGAACTTATCGTGGAAGCTACTAGGCTTTACATACCAACTAAGAAATATTGTTCAAGGTTTAGGCCTAAATGGTTGTCAGATGAACTAATGAGGCATATGGCAGAGAAGAAAAATGCATGGGATACATACAAATTAACACGTGACACGGACGCCTATGATAGATACAAGTTGATCTGTAACCAAGTTACAAAGGAGGTTAGGCAGGCGAAGGCAGATTACGAGAGATCCTTGGCAAGGGATGCGAAGAAAAACAGCAAAGAGTTCTTTACTTATGTAAACTCTAGAAGGAAGGGGATGAATCAGATTGGTCCACTTGAGATCGATGGGTCAACTGTTGATGACCCTGCTCGGGTAGCTAACAAACTAAATGAATATTTTGCATCGACATTCACACACGAGGAGTTATTCAGCGAGGGGAATGCCAGAGGTGTATTCAACTCTAGCAGTAAGCTAGAGAATCTTGTAATAACTGAGAGCAAAGTGGAGGAGAAATTGTTGAAGATAAACATAAGAAAGGCACCTGGGGTGGATGGGATCTATCCAGTTATATTAAAGGAGGCAGCAAAGGAGGTAAGCAAACCCTTAGCCATAATTATGAGAGCTTCCTTGGACTCACGGGAGGTACCCATTGACTGGAGATGTGCAAATGTGACCCCAATTCACAAAGGGGGATCAAAGGCTGACACAAGTAATTATAGACCTGTGAGTTTAACTTCTGTTCCCGGAAAATTAATGGAGGCACTGGTGAAAGAAGCACTGCAGGATCATCTAGACAAGACTTCAGTTATAGCTAGGACACAGCATGGTTTTGTTAAGGGGAAGTCTTGCCTGACCAATTTGATTGGATACTATGATGCAGTCACAAAAGAACTGGATGCAGGGAATAACTTTGATATTATATACTTGGATCTTAGAAAGGCTTTTGATACTGCTGCACATGGAAGACTGCTGCACAAATTGGAGCAGTGTGGCATTGGAGGCAAGTTGCTGCTATGGATAAAGGGGTGGTTGAGGGGGAGAAGACAGAGAGTGGTAATCAATGGACACTGCTCATCGTGGACTAATGTTATTAGTGGAGTCCCTCAGGGTTCAGTATTGGGGCCTTTATTGTTTTCTGTATTTATAAATGATATTGATGATGGTATATCAGGCTTAATGTCCAAGTTTGCAGACGATACGAAGGTTGGCAGGGTTGTCAAGGACACTACTGACACTATGCTGCTGCAACAGGATTTGGAAAGGTTGAGTAGATGGGCTTCGAGGTGGCAAATGAAGTTTAACATTGACAAATGTAAAGTACTACATATGGGAAACAGCAACCCCAGAGCAACGTATCAACTCTGTGGTACTACACTGACAGTGGTAGAGAATGAAAGGGACCTGGGGGTGGTGGTGCAGGCAGATATGAAGTTCTCTGAGCAGTGCAGACGAGCTGCAAGAGTAGCTCATGGTGTATTGTCAATGATATATAGGAATTTTTCTAGCAGGGATAAGGAGGTGATTATTCCCTTGTATAAGGCAATGGTCAGGCCACACCTAGAGTACTGTATACAGGCCTGGAGGCCTCATTTCAGGAAGGATGTAGAGCTGCTGGAACGAGTACAGAGAAGGGCAACTAGATTGGTGAATGGGACAAAGGGGTTCTCTTACGAAGAAAGGCTTAAGTTTTGCAAATTACAGTGTCTGGAAACTAGGCACCAGCGGGGTGATCTGATAGAGGTGTACAAAGCCTTGAATGGTTTGAGCATGCTCAATGCTGATGGGATTCTTCCTCTAGCTCAGAAAAATCACCTGAGAGGGCATAAATTCAAATTGAGGAAAGACAGATGTAGGATAGATGTGCGGAAATTTGCCTTTAGCCAGCGGGTGGTTGGTGGGTGGAACAGACTTCCATCCCTTGTCGTGGAAGTTGATAGCCTAAATAAGTTTAAGGCTCAGCTGGACAGGTATTTCGAACGAACAGAGGGGTGAAGTGGAAGTGGTTATTTTTATTTATTTATGTTACTTTTTTTTTTTTTTTTTTTTTTTTGGCTGATGCTGCATAAGCTTGCTTTCTTGCATCAAATACCTCTACTAATGCTAATGCTAATGCTAATGCTATTCTTTTCCTTCTAGTTGAAGTAGCAAGTCCAGGTATTATCCACAATCACAAATCTAGTCATAAAACTTTTTGGATCTTCCTCAAAGCATTGAAGATATTTTACTGAGAGCTTGAGTCACACAAACTATCATCATGATCATTCTATCCAAATATGTTTTGCAACTGTTTTTCCATCAGAAATCAAAAGTTTGGGAACTCAAAACAAAAAAACTTTTTATTCCTTAGACAGTATTCAAAATATGTTTGCAATCTTTCCTGTGCCATGTTAAAGGCATTAGCTGTATGGGAGATGGTAGCCTCAAGAACTTTCTTAGCCTAAAAACTCAAAAATTTGCACTAACCATGCTTGGCCTTTACTGTATAAAGGGAAAAATATTCACCATTCCTGAAGGAGAAAATTCACTGCTAGCAAATAATGGCAGATGACCAAGGGATGATACCCTACATATATGATGAAAAGGCTTTTAGATTTCTTGATGTACTTAATATATTGCCATCTTGATCATCTTGGGCAACTGGCCAAATTTTGTAAAAAAAAAAAAAAAAAAAAAAAACTGATTCCCAATTCCAAGTGAGCAGGTGTCCAACTTTTGTTTCTGACAGAGTTTTTGAATACATTAAATTTGTGAATTAAACACTATTGTAACACACTGAATAGATAGTTTTGCAAACTGCAACTGGTAACATTGAAGAGCTGCAAAATGAAAATGGCTTTTCAGTTTGCACAACCTACATATTAGCAAAATTAAAAATAAAAATAAGAAAATTTCAGATATTAATATATATTTATTTACTTATTGATTTTCAACCAGCATTACCTGGTTGCAGTTTGCAACTATCCCTTCAATGCAGTAGTACAATAATTATTTTAATTTCACAAATCATTATTTGATCATATTTCAACTTATAGTGAACATTAAGTTATTTTATACTAGAACCTCTACAAGTTCATCTCTAGATAGCTACTCACTGTTCCCCTGAAAGATTCAATGGAAGATCTAACTGCCCTTTCCTTAGGGATGGAGCAGTTATTCTGTGGATTTGCCTTTCACACAGATCTTCAGAAACATAACCCATATGAATGGCAATGTCCTACTCTACAAACAATTATTCAAACTCACCCAATACTCTCAAAACCAAACATCCCAAACCTTTCCAAGGCTGTTTGTTTCCTTTCTTTTTTATCACTGCATGATAAAAAAATTATTAACGAAAGAGAAAACAGAACATAGTTTAGAACCAAACACTGAATTTAAACATGAATTAAATCCATCCAAGCCTTCATACTGTTTCCATATTGCTCCTATTAAATATTACTGAATTTAATTTGAACATATAGTTCGTGTCACTCATTGCTATAAATGATTAAAAAGTTTTGAGCATAACTGAAAAAGCAAAGGCTACAATTCTAAAATGTTATGCACAAAATGTTTCATCCTTTGTTTAACAATTAAATCTGAAGGTCTCACAATATTGTGCATGTTGTTGTTGATGGCATTTTCAGTGCAATGGCTACTTAGGCCATATTGCACCTATGAAAGTGGTTCATACTGACTGTCTTTGTTGCTGTGAAAGCAGTTATATAATCCTATTCATTTTAGGAAGAAGAAAAATTCTGTGAGATTTGAATTTTTGCCTATGATATGGCTAAGCAACAAAGGTTCCTTTAAGTTCAAGAGACAGAGAGGGAGAGGGAGGGAGAGAGAACTGAATGATACTAAATGGGCATTATTATACAAAGTACATTCGAGAAGTATATGTTTGATTGTGAGTGTGTGGCAGTGATTACACTGAGGAGAGCCGTTTCTTGACAAAAGGAACAGGTGGATTAAATGAGTATGCCCTGTTGTTGTGCATGTCTTTACAGGTTCCATACTTAAATAAAGAGCTGATAACAAAAAAAAAAAAAAAAATTCCAGAACTGTGCAGTTACTGAGTACCTTCATCAGAAAAGGCTACCACATGAGGCCATATATACTAAGATATGGTGACCGATAACCATATATCTACTGTCACTTATATTAGGTGATGATATTCCATCATAAAAGATAATAAATATATGGGAATCTGAATTCCAACATGGCAGGAATAGTCTTGAAGATGATGCAAGATCTGAGAGGCCTCAACTATCAATCATATATATAGCTGATACCTTTAAGATGGTACAGGAAAGAGTGCAATGCATTTTCACTAGTACCTAAAGAATTGAAAAAAGTTTTTGCACACTGAGTCCACAAATTTTTCACACATACTGAGATACTGTGATGATGAAAAAAGTGCATGACACATCTTCAAGTGGTTTGAAGGAGATCCAAAGAATTTTATGTATTAGATTTGTGTGATGATAGATAAGACTTGAGTTCACTACTTGTCAGTAGAAGAAAAAGAACAGCTTAATCAGTAAAAGTACCTTTCATCTCCCACCTTAAAAGAATACATAGTATTCTTTCAGTTGGCAATGGCATTACTCCTCTAGGAATTTTGCTGTTTGTCACTACACCATTGAAGGGGAGTACTGCTATTCACTTTTGTATGAGTTGTGAGAAATTTTAAAGATAAGTAGCATTCAAAGCTTGCAAAAAAGGAATTAACTTTTACCATGACAATGTGCCAGCATACTAATTAGTAGCTGTAATGGGAAAAATTCATGAATGCAGATAAGAATGTTAACATTATTCACCTGATTTAGCATAAAAAGACTTCTACCTTTTCTCCCAAGAGAAAAACATTGGGTGGAACTTATTTTCATAAAAATTCAGGCTGCTAACAATGACTTTTTTTTGGAGCACTTGAACAGCACCACCTTTGAGAATGTAATTAAAGCTTTTCAAAAGTTTATCAGTAAGAAGGGATATTTATGTAGAAATATAATAGGTATTTATTTTACTTTCATATTTAGGCTGAAAACTTTTCAATAACCCCTCTTACTACATTTATATAGTAAACCTCACTAAATAGACTCCCTTATTTTTTTTATCTTGGATTTTATTTAAGCAAAACAGATTTGTAAAAAGTGAAATTATTTAAAAGGAAAAATTATATAGCTCTAAATGTCTATCCCAGGAAACAACTGAATTTTTTTTTTTTTTTTTTTTTTTCGTGTGTGCAATTCCAATAGTGGCAGGATACATGAAAGAAGACAGTGACCAATATTAAAAGTTAATTTATTGTAAATTAGTAATATCGGTTATTAAACTATTAATTTTGTTTTTTGTTTTATTATGTCAACGCAAGGTTGGTGTAAACTACTAAAAATTTATATAATATTAAAAGTCATAACATAAAAATGCTTTTACAGCTGAGTGGAAAGGTGGAATAAAGTAGAACAGGGTAGTAGAAATAGTAACTGTGTGGAAAAAAAGATTAAGTTTGAAAAAATGTGTTGCACAACAATGGCAAAAAGGATATTAATTTGGAGGATGTACAAACATGAATAAAAGAAGATGAGTTTGGATATCATCATATATTAAAAGAAGAATAAATAGCCACAACATTTCAAGGAGAAAAATCAAGTAGTGAAGTGGGAAGTTAAGAAAAGAAGAAAGTAAAGAAGAAAGTAAAGAACAAAAAATTACATAAAGGCAGAAGTTGCCTTGATATTCTTATTAAATCTAACTCTGATGAGTTCAAAACATTTTTAGTCTTTCCAATTTCTTAAAAGAAAGACAATATGGTTCAAGTACCATCTACATCAGTGGTGTCCAAACTATGGCTCGTGGGCCAGATAGCCATGAAAATGGCTATCTTTTTTTGGATCATGTTCGTGAGCAAATTTTTTCGTGCATGAAATCAAATAAATAATTACAAAGAAACAGAATAACAGATGAGCATCTTCTCTTCAATCCGCATTAAGAATTGCAAATTTTCAAACAAATTTTGAACAATTATCTAAAATATTCAGCCTCAATGGTCTCATTAAATGTTAAGTTTTGTTCAGTAAATGTTATTATGTATTGTACTTACAAAATTTTTTGAATATTTTCAATTTTAGGTGTCATATTTATTTATTCACCTTAATATTGAAAAGCAGTGATCTTTTCAGGTTGTAAATTTTCTAAAGTGAGCATTTAAAAGAAAAAGTAAGGTATTTTTTTTAAATAACAAAAGTAAAGTATTTTTTTTAAACAAAAGTAAAGTATTTTTATAATTTTAATAAAATCTAAAAAATAAATCACTAACACAGGGGGGGGGGTGATGGAGTCAACCAGTTACTCCATCACCCCCCCCAGAACAGAAGTCAAGCCAACAGGTCTACAATCGCTCATGTCGCCCCTTGTGAATTGGGAATAGACTGGGCATAAAAGTGTTGGGCATTTGCAATTTTTATATATAGCCTGAAAATGAAAAATGGTAACATGAAAATAGAAACTTTCCTTTTACGTATAACAAGATATGGAAAATGTAACACTAATTTCTCTCAAAATCAAATCAGTGCAGCCCACGAAACAAATCTAACTTTGAATATGGCCCCCGTATGGGAAAAGGTTTGACACCACTGATCTACATGATTAAATTTATAGTTACTAATGTTCAAAACATTAATTAACATGTTTATTTTTTGTGTTTTATTTGATTTGAAGTCTGTATTTCATTTTTTTTTTGAAAACAAGCATCTTCAAAAAAAATTTTCTTCATTATATTTGTATATAATGAAAATAGAAAATACAATTTAAATTTAAAATACGTTGGCAGGATTGTGCATAAATCTGCTTTTTTTTTTTTTTATGAACTATGACTTTAAAATATTTACACATAATTATATTCTATAATTTGAACACTTCATTATAATTCAGATTATTCCCCATTAGTCCAAATTACTGAGGTTTTACAGGATTAAGACTTTCGTGCAACGTAAGAAAGTATAATGTAGAGCATTATTTTCACAATTACATACATTACTTTTATAACAAAAACTAGAGATAAAGAAATAGAGCACTGCTAAAATATTACAATTCTTTTCAAGAATTGCAATCCAAAGTTTAAACTTTAGTTGATGGTAAGACTTGCACTCAAATTTATATAAGTAAATAATTACATTACAAAAAAAATTCAAAATGTTATTTTTTTCATTACTTCGGTATATAAGGTCCAAAAAAATTAAATTGTTTTTATAGTAGTCAGACTAATGGATGACAACAATTTCCAGGAAAAAAATTTAAAAACTTAATTTATTCCATTAACATTATGTTAAAAAAATAAAACAAAATAAAATGCTATTTAAAAGTAATTTTCATAAATTTAACTTTGAGAAAGATAAGGGTAGGAAATTACATTTTGTAAAATCAGGATTATAAATTAAATTAAAGTTATAACTTAGTTTCTGATAAAAACTGTGTAAAATTTCTCTGAAAAGTACTATAAACCTTTCTATCATATAATTAAAAATAATCCAAGCATTTTATCGAAAAAACAGTAGTCAAATTTTAATTCATAAATCTGAATATACTGTATTTCCAATTTAAATCACATCATTGCAATTCAGGTATATAGAAAAAATTTCATTTGATTCTTCTAATAGAATAAGATTAAAATTGAGAATATTCTTAAAAAACTCAGAAAACAGAATAAACCTGTACTTTATCATTTAACATAAAACCAGTACAACTTTCCCCATTACCAAAGTTCATGTTTACTAACCTTGAAGGCAGTTGCACAAAATGTTTTACTGTTTACAACGTTTTAGTTTTATCAATGTATTCAAGAATTCGCCAATATGCTCAAGAATATCCTAAGAATATACATTGTTTTAGAACAATGTAATACGTGCAATTTTCAGAACTTAAGCCTTTCTTCATAAGAGCACCCCTTTGTTCCCTTCACCAGTCTTGTTGCCCTTCTCTGTACTTGTTCTAGCAACTCTACAACATAGGGATATACCAAACATAGAGATATTTAATAAATATGGGGACTAGAACATTTATTCTAAGTTCAAATGTGCAATGTGAACACATGATCAGTAGAGCTAATGATAAATTCTATACTAGACTTTTATGGATATATGGAATTAATCACTGGAATGTATTATTCAGTTTAAAGGAAGAAATTTGGCATACAGTTTACAAAGGGAGTATTCAGCACAGAGCTAAATGCCCCAAGGAAGAGAAAAAAACATTCCAATAGTATAAGTAATTTCCCACTGTAAAGGCCTTAACTACAAGTCCAGTTCTATCAACTACTTAGAATAATGAAAAATCAAATTTACACTAAAGGATTATTAAAAAGGATTTTGAGCCAGTTAAGTCTGAGATTAAACAGGACCTTTAATCTGAAATTCAAATTACACACTCAATGTAGAAAGTTAAATGGCAGAAAGCACTGATAACAAGGTAGGGTCCTCAAAGGTGAATTCTCAGATTGATCAAAGGTTTTTTCTTTGCTTGTACAAGGGAGAAGTCTATTATTTTATGGAGGATCAGGTCAAGGTGCACTCTGAGGATAAAATGCAGGCAGCCACAAACATAGGGACATTTACAATGATGATATGCTAATAGTTTTTGATATTTATAATAAATGGTAGGGTGCCAGACCTCTGTCATATTCACAAAAATGAATCCTCAAAGCAGTACAGACAACAAGTATAAAAAGGGAGAAACAAATAACTTGGAACTATCCTGAAGATGAATCTGATAATGGGCAGCATAAGAATCTCAAAGACAGCTTTAGCATTGTTAACATTGTAATTATTACTCATCTAATCAAATAGTATACTGTCAAAGTAGAATTAAGTGGAATTTCATAATCACTCCCATATCACTACTCTATTATTAATTTTTAAAGAATATGGAAAAGTGTTAATAAGGAGAAATCTAATAAATTAAAATCTCTTGGTAACCACAGAATTTAGCTGAATGACTAAACAAATGCTTCACACTTATTCAAAGGGTTGAACTTGAATTGACACTCCCTCAGTCTGACCTTGCAACCAAGCATAATGTTGTTCATAATATGGACTTCATAATATGGAGTAATGGTGGATATTAAACTAAGATGGTGAATCTCAAATCGTGCATTGCAAGTTTTATCTCTTTCAGAACAAGAAATAAATTCCAAAGGATATTTACTGAATTTTAGAGACCAAGAGGGATCAAAGCAAAGATACTTTTGAATTTTACAACTCAAATTGGCTGGTGGCCACATTAAATAAAAAAATTATTGCATACAAGGTGTGGCAATAAAGATCTCAGACTGGTGCTGTTGTGGTCATGTTTGACAAGTTTGAAAATAAAAGATTATGGTTCAACTTTCCTCTAACAGATGGTGATACAAAGATTATCCAGTAGGCTGAAAGATTGCAAGCAACAAACAGTTTTGTTAGCAGTGTTATTTTAATATTCCATCTCACGATTTTGCAAGGGAGCAACAAAAGAATATCAAATTTTGCTTTAAACTGGGAAAATCTGCAACAGAAATGTAAGAAATGTTAAAAACTGTTTGTGGTGGTGATTTTACATCATACCAGTATGCTTGAATGGTATAAGTGGTTCAAAGTTGGACACGAGGATGTTTGCAATGACCCAAGAAGTGGGTGTCGGTCAACCTCTCAAAATGAGGACAGAGTTGCAAAAGTTTGGGAAATTGTGAAAGGAGATCATTGTTTGGCCCTCAAGAATGATGGCTAATGAGTTGTGTATGAATAGGGAAATGATTCATCAAATTCTGAATGAAGATCTAGGGAAAAGGAAGGTCTGTGCAAATTTTGTGCTGCACAGCCTTGTGGATGAGCAGAAGCAAAAAAAAAAATGTCACCATGCAAAGACTTCATCCAGACTTGTCAAGACAATTCCTAATTTCCTCAAATGTATTTTCACTGGAGATGACTGTTGGGTGTTTCAGGATGACCCAGAGATGAAGTGTCACAGCATGCAGTGGACTTCAAAATCATCACAAAGGCCCAAAAAGTTTTGTTTACAAAAATCCAGAATCAAGACAATGCTGATCGTGTTTTTTGACAAACAGTATGGAATTTGTGAATCCCGTAATGTACATAGAATGTAGCGTTGACACACTCACTCACTCACTCTCACTCTCTCTCTCTCTCTCATGAAGGGAAGAGAGTCAATACTACATTCTATATACAGGTGCTTCAAAGACTACTGAAGCACATTTCCCAAGGGGAGGCCACAATTTCGAAAAGGCAGCTGGTTCATGTTTCATGACAACATCCCTGCCCATTCCACACTTGTTACTAAGACATTTCTGACAAAACATGACATTATACAAATCAATCACCCACCCTACTCTACTGGTCCAGCACAAGAGGACTTCTTCCTCTTTCCCAAGGTGAGAACTGCACTCAAAGGAAGGGAATTTCAGGATGTTGAGGACATAAAGAAAAATTTAACCCCTGAACTGAACACCATCCCTTTGGACACCTTTGCTGACTCTTTTCAGAAACTTTTAGAATAATGTAATATGTGTGTAATATAATCAGGTGGTGATCATTTTGAATAAAACTAAACCATTTTTTAACTACTTCACTTAGTTCTTTTTATTGTACCACTCTAGGAACTTCATTGTCACACCTTGTATAAGCATAAGGAATTAATATCAGAATTGAGGGAGTGATTATGTCAGTGAAACTAAGCTATGACTAATGGACAGTCTGAGTGAACACAATGTGCCATCCCACACAGTGAAACTAGAACAGTCTGTAGTGGCCCAGCACTCCTAGAAAAAAGATTAATGATTTACCCTAAAAGAGTGACAATAACAGACCTTGGTCTTAGCACAAGAGATGGTTAAGATATGTTCATAATTTTATCTTAAATTCTGTTGTTAATAGGTGTCAATGCAAAAATGTGTCCTATTTTAGAAACTTTTCAATAAAATGATTTTGACATAAAGCCAAACAACCATTTTATTGAGGATGCATTGGTAAGTTTCACTACAGTTACATGGGATTAATAAAGCAGTACTATCACATATAGCAGGATAGCCTAAGGTTGTGTTCAGCAATAATGTTATGCTGAAATGCAGTCATAAACAGCACTACAAAACTCTACTCTACTTACTTAATGGTAAAGGCAGTTAGGCCTTTGATCACAATGTAATTCTTTTATGTGTGTACTTTTTAGGAATTTTATTTGCTTTATCTGAATTTGTATCAATTCTAGTAGATACAATTTTAAACGTTTATATTTTATCTTGTGTATTTTCATCTTAATATGGTTACTGGATATGCAAAAATCAATGTGAATTATATACCTAACTGTTCAACTTATTTTATAGGAGATCTTAAATGGCCTCAGCATAGGTTATTACTTTGCTACCTTTGTTAGTTTCAAACCAGAGTTGCAATGTTCTCTGACCACATGCAAGCAAACCAACCTGAGAATTTGTTATAGAAACTATAATATACAGTATGAACCAAAAGTCAGAAGTCAAATGATGTTGGCCATTATCATACTGAACTCTTCCTTTAAAGGCCTATTTCTTTTATAGTACAACCAGTTAAGTTTTTGTTCCTTATGTTTTTATATTGTTTGTAATTAAATATAAATAAATTTGTGTTTTATTGGCTTTTATTAAGTTCTCTTAACTTTGGATTCATACTACAATACACTCTTTGCTGTAGTGACAGCTCCTGATTACAAACTCCTCTCACCGTATGGCTGCCTACAAATATAAACTAAAAAAAACAAGTTATATAAAAGTCTGATACTATAAGAACGAAGTATACCATACTCTAAATTAGCTGTTTAGCATAACTTCAGTAAGTCAAAATGGAAGCATTACAAAATTAATTTTAAATCTTAACTTCTTTACGCATCTTGCACAAATGACTGCGCATATTACTACTATCAAACAATTATAAAAAAGTACTTGTTTAAAAAAATAGCTATACAAACCTCTTACACAATGTACATTCAAGTGGAGGAATACTTAGGACTGAACATGGCAACAAGTTGAACACAGCTGTTCACCATAAAAGATGGTATCCTTAGAGAATAATTTGACTTTTATTTTTCCCCAGTTCTCATAGCATCCATGACCAAAAAAAGTATTAATAGTACAGAAAAATTATATCTTATTAGATACAAGAGAAAAAAAAAAAACAGTTTTCATTTAAATGAATTACTTTTTATCTATATAAACATCAATATACAATTATTTAAACTGTAGTTTATGTATCTCCCATATGGCTGTAGTCTATTAAAATGGAACAGACTAGAATTATACATGCACCACTTGGAATTGGACTGAAGCAACTTCCACTTTGTGGAAGACAGCAACAATGGACAACTTACTAATACAATGTATTTAACCACAAGAGATTGTCTTCTATAATTTACTGGACACTTTTTGACACATACACATGGTAAAGGGAGAAAAGAAACATGAGAAACAATTACTTTAAAATGGCCTAAATATTTAGCAGATATATGCACAAATAATGTGCTTTATTTAATTATAACCACCAATTTTTCACACATACTGAACAGTTTGGAACGCAATAACAGCTATTTTTGTGAAGGGATCTGAAGCAACTCCATTGGAGCTTATTATTAATCTACAATTGCTGTTGTAGAGCAATAACTAAATAACTGAATAACTTTCTGTCATCAAGACATACTTTAAGAGAAAGTGTTGAATACCAAATGACAATACAATTGGTACATTAATTATACTTTTTTTTTACAACTAATTTGAAATTAAGAACACTATTAAAAAAAAAATAAAAATTTAAATAAAATAACTGGAATGAAAGCTTAAATTAATATAATCAAGTTCATTCCAAAAGTATATAGTTTTCTATCCTACCTGTCAACAGATTTTAATAGCAGGCACAGGCATTCAGATCTTATCAGATGTACTAAGTCTCTTGAAATTAAATTATGCTCGAGTAGTAGAAGCTTCAGCTTGTTCAGTTGTAGGTACAATTGTCTCATGATTTATGTAATTGTAAAATGGAAATTCAAAACATAGAAGACATTTAAAGAAACTATGAAAGTTATTATAAACATTGAGCGGTAAAGGTATAAGTGGACTTGTTGAGCTCTTGTATTTTCTGTATTCTTCATGGCTAGGGGAATGAAAAATTCTAAGTGTTACAATACATTTACAGTTCATCTAGCCTAGTTTTAGATATTTAAAGACTATCTCAGCCAGCTTTAAAATAGTTTATAACAAAATAAAAGAGCTTCAACATAATTTATAAGCACACACAATGGTGACTAAATGTTCTCAACAGCCCCATTTCTTTATATATATATATATATATATATATGTATTTTTTTTTTTCAGTGTCCAGGCAATCTTTACCCAAAAGTTATTCAATGTTTCATATAAGTTTAAACATTTATTCTACTGTAGATTTTTATGCTGATTTTGGATATTTTTTCAGCTTTGTAATACTTAAATAGTTCCCAGGCTAAAAATACAAAATTTCATGCAAGTGAAAGCAATATATGGGTATACCTTACTTAACATTTCATTATAATAACAACTGAAAATTACTACCAATATTCAGTTTGTGACAACCTTCAACTTATAACAGAAAATTAAAAAATAAGCTTTTGATACTGTTCCACTTGAACAACTGCTGTACAAACTAGCACAATGCAGCAAGTTACTGCGCTTAGTGGACTAGTTTTTATTAGTGGCATCTCTCATTGTCCAGCGCTGAGTCCCTTACTATATTCAATATTTATTAATAATACTGAGGAAGGCATATCAAGTTAAAGACTAAGTTTACTGAAAACACAAAGGTACTTTTGTGTTTTCAGTTTTCAAAAGATTAATGACAATAATCAGGATACGTTGCTCCAACAAGATTTGATTTAGTTTGGTTTGATTTTATTGGCTCCAACAAGACCTGGCTAAATTAGGTAGACAGGTTAAAAAATGACAACCGAGGTTCAAACTGATAAATGTAAGGTACTTCGCTTGGGTAGCAATAATCCCACAATAACATACCAATTGGGTGGTACCACACTTAAGGTAGTGGAGTATTAAAAATATATTGGAATAATCGTACAGTCCAACATGAAGTTCTCTTAGCACTCCACACAGGCTGCTAGGCCAACTCATATGGTTCTGTCAATGATATACAGGATTTTTTTCAGGCAGGTTACAAAGAGGTAATTATCCTACTGTATAAAGCAATGATTAAGCTATATTCTGAATGCTGCATAATTTTAGAAAAGGATGTGAATCTTTTGCAACAGTTATAGAAAGTGTTAGTCTGGGGGTGCAAAAGGGTACCTTTAGCAAAGAACGGCTTTAATTCTGTTAACTGTAGTATCTGGGAACTAGGCATCTCTGATGGGAACCAGACCGAAGTGCTTAAGGATTTAAATGGATTAAATAAACTAAATGCTGATGGCATCCTTGCTCTTCTCATATGACACACAAATTTAAATTGTAAAAGGATGGTTGAAGGATAGATACACAAAAATTTGCTTTCATCCAGAGACTGACTGTTGAAATAAACTTCCATTTGATGTTGTGAGAGCAGGTAGTTTGAATAAATTAGATGGATTAAACAAATTATTACAAGGGGCATTTGAAAAATTTGTTGCCTGAGTATGAAGGGCTTATTTGAAGTCTCGTAACGTGTTATTTTTCAACATGATCTCCTCTGGAGTCAATACACTTTTGCCACCAATGCTGCAATGCATTGATTTCAGCTGTGAAGAAAGTTTACCATTGGGCCTCCAGGAATGCATCCTGTGCAGCAATAACATCACTGTTGGTGGGAAAACTGATGGCAGCAGGTATTTTTTGACGGTGCTAGATCTGATAAATATGGGGAGTGGTCGAAGATTTCAAAACCACACTCATGCAGTGCAGCCATGGCAATGTCAGACTTGTGAGCAAGATCATTGTCCTGGCAGAACAAGACTTCTTTGAGTTTTCCTTGGAGTTTGTCTATGATGTTTTTGTGCAAATACCTAACAAGGTGTGCGTGATATGCCCCTGTAACTGTCTGCCCTTTCTGAAGGTAGTTCCAAAAAAACTGATTCCATCACCTAATCAGCAGAAGGAATTGACCCGGCTTTCTTTTGAGGTGAGAAGAGTTTGGTTTCCACTGTTCGAACTGCTCCTTTGTCTCTATCTGAAAGTGATAGACCCATGGGTCACAAACCTTATAAGGAAATTCATTGGATCTGCTTACAATGCAAATATTCACTTGATAACTCTTATGTGTTTTTTGATCTGCTGCCAACAACTCTGGGACCCATCACACTGATCCTTTTTCATAGCGAAAATGGCACACACATTCATATGAGATGCCCAAGACACTGGCAATATACCGAGCTGTCACTCATCGATCACTCATCACCAGCTTGTGCACACTGTCAGCAACTTCTGGAGTGATGGATGCTGCCTGTCTTCCACAGAATGGATCATCTTCCAAGCTCTCCCTTCCTCATTTAAATTCTGCTGCCCACTTCTCAACTTCTTGGAATAGGAAGGGGCATCCTCTCTAACGTTGTAATCACATCCGTATGAATTTCCTTTGGCATTAGTCCCTTTTTAGGGTCCATAGTGTAACGAAGGGCCCTTATAATGTCACCTGGTTGTCCGTCTGTCCGTCCATCCATCTGTCACAGCATTGTATCTCTGGAACCACTCAACCTATTGACTTGAAATTTTGCATGGGTTTATACATCGTGTGGGCCAACATAATGCCATATTGATCGTTGTTGACAAAAATTTGTCTGAGAAATGGGGATGAAATGTGGGGGACAAAAAAGTCAACCTATAGCTTATTATACAACATTGGAAAGAGCTCAACGAGTAGGTTTAAAATATAATTTCAAAATATTTTTTAAATTAAAATGGCGGCACCAGACAGGAAAATGTGAGTAATTTTTGTGCCCCCCCTCTATTTCCATCACTAATGGAGCTAAAAATTTAAAAATAACATTAGCTCTGCATTATTAGATGTTATCAAGGGAAATCTTTCATTTACTTTTTGTGTTAAAATTTAAAAAAAAAAACAAAACAATTTTTTATTGCACTTCGATAGCGCGCTTCTTTGTACTAAGTAACTTTCCTTTTGGTAACAAAAAGGTTGCTAAATAGTTAGTTAATAATTCTATGAAGGTCATTTATAAATTTTGCGACGAGAAGTATTTTTTAACAATTTTCAAAGCTGGAGTTGTCCCAGCACGGAGATACTCAGAGAGCCAGTGTTGAGGTGGTGGGGAGGTGCCTGCGCAGTCTTGCACAGCCCTCACCTGCCAGTTGCTTCTGCCCCAATACTTTAATTGCTTCTCCAGGAAGAAGTCAGAGTCACTTCTCCCACCTTTGTCATTCACAACAAATGGAAAGACTCAAATAGACGTTTTCATTAGTTCCTCAGCTTTAGGCCAACCTGTGGCACTAGAAACTTTTTTCAGTTACCATAAAGCTCTCTATTTGAGATACTACACTAACAATCATTCATGACTACGGACCCTTCATCCTGAGTGCCCGGCACTCAGTAGTTGACCGATTTATTTTTTTTTTACCAAATATTGGATGACTGCACAGTGACTTATTTAGTCATCTTTCCTCATTCACACAACTTTTTTGATTTCAGATGTGTAATTAAAAAAATGACATTACTGAAACTGCATGAAACTTGGTGGATTACTTCAACATACTCAGGCCACAAACTTTTCAAATGCCCCTCTTAGAAGGAATGGGCAAATTCAGTGGATATTTTTATTTGGCTGATGCTGTATAAGTTTGCTTCCCTGCATCATTTTGTCACTATTAATATTATTAAGAAATATTAAAACCACACCACCAAAGAGCAGCACTTCAAAACTGATTAAAAGTCAATCGCCACTGTAACATTTGCTGTCAAATTGAAGCATCATTTACTAAGTAGAATGCAGTGTATATGTTAATTTTATTTATTTTTTGCTTGATACATTTATTAATTTCACTTCAATAGTCTCTTTAAAAATAAGTCCAAAATACTCATGAATGGAAAGAAGCAACACAAAAGGAAGTTAAGGCATTAAATGTGAACAGAGAAAAACTATGGCAGCTGTATTATTGAAAATTACCATGGATTAGGAGAACCAACTCATGATATATGCAAAGAAATTGCAAAAAAGGTCAGCTTAGAAAATATTGAGGACGATGATGTGGTTGTTTTATTCTACCATATCAGCCTCCCCAACATTATCATGTGAAGAGCTGATTACCAAAGAACTCCCGGAATCTGAAAACCAAGAATGCAAGATAAGGCTGAAGAAATGCTAAAGCCCTAACAATCCATAACAACCAAGGATACATCAAAAGCTTTTAAACATTTACAAGCTACAATGGCTCTTTGGTGAGAAGTTAAAATACAGTTAAAGATGCAGCAGAGCATTAAAAAAAAAAACCCATAAGAATGCTACCTGCTAGTATAAAAAGAGAAGGACATGACCAGTTAGAAGTACAAGTGATCAAGAAATTTGCATCTGCCTCTCCTGACCATCTCCTCCAACTTTACAACCACTGCCTTGCACAGTGAATATTTTCTGCCCCCTGCAAGCAAGTTATGTTAAAACTAATACTAAAAAATCAGGAGAAACCTACTACAGAACCAAGATATTATTATCCGCTGATTGTGCTGCTACCGGTGCTAGGTAAGATTCTGGAAAGAATAATTCTAAGCTGGCAACTCTTCCACCACCAACAAGCAGCTCTACACTCTGGTAAACTATTTGGCTTTAAGCCTGGAAAATCTACTGAAAATGCCATGCTACTGCTAATAAATAAAGCAAATTCCACAGAACAGAAATACATGTTAGCAATTTCTGTAGATTTTGCTGGTACATCTGATGCCTTGTGGTAGCCTGGCATCTTGTGGAGGCTACACACCACAAATGTACCACAAAACCTACACCAAATTATCTACAGCTCTCTTCAAGATTAGTATTTTTAGTGACAAATGATGCAAGAAAGCAAGTTTTTTTTTTTTTTTTTAATCAAAACCCCAAGCATGATAGGTATTAGAACCTATAGTAGTTAGCACTGTGCATGGGTTGAAGGTCAAGAAGATACTTGTTGACATTAGGATACATTAGGTTGAAATTAGGACTGGGATGGGGTACACTTAAACAGGAAGGTGCAAGAATATTTACTCTGCTATCGAGGCAGTGTTAGGTGGATTAGAAAACTGCTGGATTGGGGGATTAACAGACTAATAGATCAACAGTAGCCACAGGCAGAAGTGATTACTGCTTCTATTGGATTGAGCAGCAGCCTGGAAAGTGAGGTGCTGGGGATTTCAAGGATTGCTAGGAGTCATCAAGGAACAAGTAAATACATGGGTCGTGTTAAGGTAACTAGAAGTAAGAACAGGTGCATGTACACCAATGCTAGGAGTATAGTAAATAAATCTGATGAATTCGAGGTGCTGGTGAAGACATCAAATGCAGATATTTTCTTGGGATATCAGAGACATGGTGTCACAAAAAGATAAGGAATACCGAACTGGAATTTGGTGATAGACAGGACAGAAAGGGAGGAGGAGGAGGGAGGGTTATGCTGTTAGTTAAGAAACACATAAAATATAAGAAAGTGCATCCAGTAGACATGGGTGGACAGTGCAGTGATGAGTCAGTTTGGTGTGACATAAGCACTGGGAAAGCAAAGTTAAGAGTATGTTATAGGCCTAATGACTGTGATGAGTATGACAAACAGATGTACAGAGAAACACAGTGGATCAGTAAATCACAGTGGATCAGTAAATCACATTGTCTCATAATAGGGGATTTTAACTTCCCAGATATAGATTGACACTTGTGGGTTGTTCACTCACACACTAGCAAGACTTTTGTGGATTTATTGGATGATTATTTTCTACAGCAGCATGTTCGCAAGACAACCACAGGGAGTAATACTCTTGAACTGATTATCAGCAGTGATTATTCATGTATTAAGAATCTGCAGATAAAGGAACCACTAGGTGGCAGTGATCACATACTAATGAGTTTTACCCATAGATGTAACTACCATCAGGGGTAAAGGGAAGGGCTTTTGCTTTCGTAAAGGTAACTATAGTGGTCTCGGACAGTTTTTAAATTCTATACAGTGGGATCAACTGATGACATTACCAACAGCAAATTCTAAATGGGAAGCATTCAAGGAATTAATCGTGGAAGTTACTAGGCTTTTCATACCAACTAAGAAATACTGTTCAAGGTTTAGACCTTAATGGATGTCAGATGAACTAATGAGACTCATGGCAGAGAAGAAAAACACACGGGATACATATAAATTATCAGCAGACACAGATGCCTGTGGTAGATATAAGATAGTCTGTAATCAAGTCACAAAGGCACCTTAGGTGGATGGGATCTATCCAGTTATATTAAAGGAGGCAGCAAAGGAAGTAAGAAAACCCTTAGCCATAATTATGAGAGCATCCTTGGACTCAGGGGAAGTCCCCAACGGACTGGAGATGTGCGAATGTATCCCAAATTCACAAAGGGTGACATGAGTATTGCCAACCTGTTAATTTAACTTCTGTTCCAAGGAAAATAATGGGGTCACTGGTTAAAGAAGCATTAAAGGTCATCTAGACAAGACTGCAGTAAGAATTCAAACACAGCATGGGTTTGTTAAGAGGCAGTCTTCTCTTCTCTGACCAATTTGATTGGATACTATGTGGTCACAAAGGAACTGGATGCAAAAAATAATTTTGATATAATATACTTGGATTGAAGGAAAGCTTTTGATACTGTTGCACATGGAAGACTACTGTACAAATTGGAGCAGTATGGCATTAAGGGCAAATTGCTACAATAAATAAAATGGTGGAGTAGAAGAAGACAGAGTGGTAATCAATAGACACTGCTCTTTGTGGACCAATATTATTATTGGAGCTCTTCAGGGTTTTGGCATTTGGCCCATTGCTGTTTTGTATATTTGTCAATGATATTGATGAAGATATATCAGACTTAATGTCGAAGTTTGCATATGACACAAAGGTTAATATGGTTGTTAATGACAGTAATAACAGTATGCTACTGCAACAGGATCTAGAAAAGTTGGGCAGATGGGCTGAGAAGTGGAAACTTAAGATGAACATTGACAAATGCAAAGTACTGCATATGCGTAGCAGTAATCCTAGAGAAATGTACCATCTGTGTATTACTACACTCAGGGTAGTGGAGAATGAAAAAGACCCAGAGTAACTGTGCTGTCAGATATGAAGTTTTCTGAGAAGTGCAGACAAGCTGCCAAAGCAGGTCATGGGGTCTTTTCAATAATATACATGAATTTTGGTAGCAGGGATAAAGAGGTGATTATCCCTTTAACCAGGCAATGGTCAGGCCATGCCTTGAGTATTGCTGGAGGTCTCGTTTTAGGAAGGATGTAAAGTTGCTAGAAGGAGTACAGTGAGCGGCAACAAGATTGGTAAGGGAACAAAGGTACTGTTACCAAGAAAAGCTTAAGTTCTGCAAAATGACCCTAGGTGTGCCAAGCCTATACTCACCAGATGTGAGCCCCTGGGGTTAATTCTTCATCTTGGTCAAATTATGAACCTGAAAGGGCACAAACTCAAATTGAGGAAAGACAGTTGTAGAATAGATGTGCCGAAATTTGGCTTTAGACAGTGGGTAGTTGACTACTGAAACGAAGTTCTATATTCTTGCTGTTGTGGAAATTGATAGCTTAAATAAATTCAAGGAAGTGGACAAACTTTTGGGGCAAATGGATGGGTGAAATGGGAAGGGGATTTTTTTTTTTTTTTTTTTTGGCTGATGCTGTATAAGTGTGCTTTCTTGCATCATATGCCTGTACTAATGCTAACGTCTCTAACTTTGTGGAGTAAGATGATGCTAGAAAGTACTGTCATATCTTATCTAGATGTCAGTGATTTGGCCAGGATTTATTATAATGAGAATAAACTTTTATGGTGTCCACTCTATATTCTCGTATAAAATTCCTCTTGATATAGTGAATGGCAAACCGAACACCTTATTTAACCACCTAAATAACCAATATTCTATGCTATTCTTAATAATATTTTCACGTGTGTTTCCATAGAAATGAGAAAAATCACAGATGCGTACATGGTGACTGAAAAAAATACCTAGCAACATGTATGCCAGTAAATTCTTGTCTAGAATGCCAGATGGTGGCTAAAGTTTTCTTCTTAGTGGTGATTAAATGCTCTGTGGACAGCTTGTCATTCCAGACCTGGAACGACAAGCTGTGGTGTGTTTTTAGAGGGTTTAACCCAAGACCAATTGAATTAAGGAAGTTGGCGTGGTCAGTTATCTCTTATAGTAAGCACACTTCCATATTGAGGCGCTGTTTAAACCAATTTTCAATTGAATACTAAACAGGCAATGTGGAATGGCTCGGTTACATAATCTAATTACATAATCAGAGCATCCCCTGTATACATATAGCATCAATAACAGCGATGACACGTCGTCACCTACTGCAGATGACCTGATACTGACTGTTGCCGCAGACAACTGACTTCAATTGGAAACCCAGGCAAATCGAGCAATTCAAATTGTACAAGACTGGATGAAGGTCCATTTTCTTAAGATCTCACCGGGAAAAACCTACTCAATGCTACTTGAAAGGAACATTAAATCCCCATAGACCACCGCAAATTAAAGTAGAAAATACAACTATCAAACTACTCAGTGAGATGAAATATCTAGGAATCATACTGGACAGGAACCAATCTTTCAACCCACACTTGAAACATATCCGAGAGAAAATCAGGAGATATTCTGCTCTCGTCTCAAGAATAGCTAAAAGGGATTGGGGACTCAAGAGGCACACCTTGGGACTGTATTACATTTATACCAGCCATAACTTACACGTCACCCATCTGGTTCCAGAAAGCAACTACTGCAGTTAACAGATGGACACTGGATTCCATCCAGCAGACAATACTCCTCTCTATTTCATGGGCCTGCTGCACTGTGAGTA
The DNA here is from genome assembly GCF_048544385.1 of Mastigoproctus giganteus. Lineage (NCBI taxonomy): Eukaryota > Metazoa > Arthropoda > Arachnida > Uropygi > Thelyphonidae > Mastigoproctus > Mastigoproctus giganteus. The sequence continues at coordinate 76,260,863 of NC_143584.1, read as the reverse complement.
CACATGCTCTGCAGGTTCTGGCGGGAGCACTCCCCCTTGACCTCGAGGTGGTGCGTTGTGCCATGGTGCAGCATCTCGCAAAAGGGCTTCCCTGCACCTTCCTGGGCCACTCCATTGACCCTACAGGAAACCTGAAAAGAGAGAAAACAAAACTCGCCACCCACCTGCAGCAGGCCTGGCAGGATAGGTGGTCAGAATCCACAAAAGGGAAAATAACGAGGAAATTTCTGGCTGATGTCGGAAGATTATACCCAAAAGCACCATCATGGTTTCACCCTGGACTGTACACTACGTATCTTTTAACAGGTCATGGGGCCCTGAACGCCAAACTAAACAGTTTTAAATTAGTAAACGATCCCTGCTGTGTCTGTGGGGAAGTGGAGACATGGTCTCACATAATGTACAACTGTGAAAACTATGAGGATCTCTGCTGCCTCCTGATGACAAAGCTGATTTACTTCCCTCACGATAGGGAATCAAACCTGTTGGACTCGCAAGAGGAGTATAAGGAGCTGACAAAATTCGTCCAGGGACTGTTCACCCGAAGAAGGACACTTATTGCTATCTACAGGGATCAAGAACAGGCACCACGACTAAACTAACCATCCTTGGAATCAACGAAACTGGCTCTCACCCAGATACAAGACCTTCCTTTGGGACTCTATAGAATTTTTTTTTTTTTTAAGCCACGCTCCCTTGCGTGGCCCTTTGCCTCCACTCCCTGGGCGGGAGGGGGAGGTGACTTCTGGGCTCCTCCCCTCGCTGCCCCTCTCTTCCCTCTGGTGGGGCATGGGCCTGCTCCACTGATTTGGGGGTCATCTTCTCTATGGACCCCTTATTTCTGTCTTTTCCCCCCAGCCTTCAGTCTCCCCACCCCTCTCTCTCTCTTTTAATTATAATTACTAGTGTCTGAACCATTGTTAAATTGCTTGAGCCCTACACCCAAAAACTTAACAACATTTATTTGCATAAATAGTACTTCTTTTTGGCTGACCCATAACTATAACGGTTTTTTTTTATTATTATTATTATTATTTTATTTTTTTTTTATTATTATTTTTTTTTTTTAAGGTCCTAGCCACTGAAATCTCAGGAAATTAGGTGGCAGGACCTGCCAGAGTAAATAACTATAATAGTGGTGTACCTGGTCTGCCTCCACAAGGCAGAGTGTGGACAACGTTGGGTCCCATTAGGGGCCCAGCGGCTAAATGACCAGAGGAACAACGGTACACGACACTACACATGTACAAAATCCATACACTTTTAAACCTCTGGCACTGACAGTGTTCTGTTTCACACCCACAATGTATAGCACGCGGAGATGGGGGAAACCCCTGGTGCCGTTTGACACTAAACACACTCTACACTCTACTGTAGGTTTTGGTTTCATGACCATCTACATAAGGGAGTGCTGAATACATTTGTTAGGTGTGCTGAATACATAAGGGAGTGCTGAATACATTTGTTACTTTCTTCACGTTTTATTGTACACTGTAATAAAATGCCACAATGTTAACTTTAAAAGCAATGCCTCTTAATGCAGGTGTTACACTATAATCACCATTATGGGAGATATAAAAGATGACTGGAACTGGGAATATGTGATTAAATCTCTTATTCTGTCGTCAAGATCTCTTGTCCACCTGAATAGTCCATGTCATTTTGAAACGGCAAACTTCGGAAATATAAGACAAAGTTCTGTGTATTTGTTCCGTACATGCCATTGTATGGAACAAATATTTGTTCAGTGTATTTGGCAATACATGCTTTCCAAATACACTGCCTCATCTACATCTTCCTTTTAAATTCGTTTAGTTGTCTTTGTTCTTCCCATTTTCTGTTCATAAATTATTATTCAATAAATAATTTGTTACTACTGGAAATCTGGCTTTGCTAACCCATACATAGTTATTGAAAGCAGTGCAGTGCATGTTCTTATGATAAAAGAAAAAAAATTTAAGTTCTGATACAACCACCACTCTTTTCTGAAAATTAAAACAAGCTTACCCAGCATGCTATCAAACCTTTTTTTAAAGCTTTTTGATGAAGTGCCACTATTACCCCTTTAAAATATTAAGTTCATCTGTAAAACATTAACATCATAATTTTTAATATTACTGTGCTGACCATCAAGTATCTTATCATAGATATACATGTATATGTGTTGTGGATCTCGTGGATAACAGATGCTTCCCCCACTGATCATGACTGCAGTTGGTTGGGGGACAACCATTTCGAAAGCCCCTCACTGCCTTTACTGATACTATGTTGACTTCACTTCTTGGGTGGCATGATGTGGGATGGTAACACTACTTCAGCTGGTCTGACCAGTGTGGGTATGTCAGATTCCTCTGACCCCAAGTTGCCAGATGGCAATCAAACGCCCACATAGAGTACTCTGGCCCTATAACTTTAATTCCTTCTTTTTTTTTTTTTCAATCCTAGAGCATTGCCCATCTCTCTCCCCACCTCCTTATCCAAACCTTCACCTGGGATTTAGGATGGTGGGCTCTACCATCCTAAATACTTTCTGCTGCAATTAACAATTCCTCCCCTGTGGAGGGTGGATTGCCTCTGCAGGGGTGCCCATATGTCCCCCATCCTTCAAATTCACGGTGGAAGGTTTTCCTATCTTCCACCCTCTTACTCTTCACCTATCCTCCAAACTTGAACTGTCACCCTCATGCTCCTTTCCAATAAAACTTCTCTCTCTCTCTCTCTCTCTTTTTATTTTTTTGCCCTCCCTTGTAAGCTCAGGTGACACCAGTGTTTGCCCTGCCAGAGCTCGAGTCCCTTCTTCCTGGCCCAGCTCCCTTCACCCAGGATGGAAACAAAGGATCACTGGTGTTCCATGAGCCCCTAAGCTAAGTGACCAGATGAACAACATAACCCAACACTACAAAAACCACACTCTCTCTCTCTCTCTCTGGCCTTTACAGAGTTTGTACTACCTCACAAAGTTATGATGCAGAGTTTGTGGAAAAATTCCGGCATTACATGACCAGAAGAATACATAATTTTAAATGAACTTATGTACTCACACACTTACAACAGAACAATCTTCACTGTCTGTGCCTCACTAATATTAATAAAAATAACAACATAAAATGCTTTTTTTTTTTTTTTCATTCTGCTATGTTCCTTTCTTCATTGATTATAGGATTAACGGAGATGGTTCCGCATCAAATAAATTAATCCATGAAGTTTCAATCTTCTCTTTCATTATTATACTGTTCCGTAACTAAGCTATAGTTATTACAAGTTTATGCAAACTAGATAAATCTACTTTTTTTCATTATTACTGTATTACACTCTAACAACTATTACATTTAAAATTTACTACTTAATTTTTTCCAAGGAAGGCATCTATCATTGTAACAAAGAAATGAATGGAAAATCACCATTTGCTTAATGACTTTCAGTTAATGATTCATTTTTGAGAGCTTTAACCCTGTTAAGTGGGGTATACCAGTTAAGAGAAACTAAAATATGCCAGAGTCTTCAGCTGAGTTGGATCAGGTATCCATGAGTTACCTGCAATGTGGGTTGGTTTTTAGCTAATTCTGAAGTTTGCAGGTCAGGTGTGGTTCCAGTTTTTAAATAATTAATTTTCATACAAAACCAACCAAAATTAAAAGGCTCAACATAAAGAAAAAGGTTGAATGAAGAATATTTATTTGATGTGAAAGATTCAAGCGATGAAAATGTTGAAAATCCACCTGACAAAATCACACCAAAATGAAATTTTCAATACCAATATCTGACAATGAAGAAGATTTTCAATTGTTGCAGTGGTAGAAGAAAAAAAGGATGCCAGTGCAGGTCTGGATGCAGCTCAAATACAATGGACCCAAGCAGAACTCTAAATGTGCCAAAACATTTACAATTTTGTATCCTTATGAGATGAGAAGATAATTATATTTATAATATACTAACCAGCTGCATAAAACAGGAGTTGCAGAGTTGATATAAACAGGGGGACTCTGAATGCATTTGACTTCTTAAGAAACAAGCAGTCACTGGATGTTAAGAAGAAGAAGAAGAAGAAGAAGAAAAAAAAAAAAAGCAGCAGCATTTGAATTCTGAAAAGATCAAGGGAAAAATGTCACTAACCTCAGCTAAGCGAGAAGAACAGAACAAAAACTCAGATGGTGCTGGAAGATCAATACAGTTACATGGTTGGTTTGGGGTAGCAATTCTAGCTCCTGTAAGAGAACTGCTTTTGAACATATGGACCAGCCATTGTCTATGGAGAGACCACTGGGCCATTCTGCACCATTGAATAAGGCCTGGATACAGAACAATTCTCAGAAGATTCTCCTAGTTTTATGTTTCTCTTTTACTAGAAACTGGGTATCCAGAAACTCCCTGAAGTTCTTTGCTTTCTGTGTATCTGTGTATGTGGCTGATGCTGCATAAGCTTGCTTTCTTGCATCAAATGCCTCTGCTAATGCTAATGTGTGGCAGTGTTTCTGACATGCTAACATCTAAAAATGTTGAAGGCTTTTCAATATCACTTCTTCTGACACCACATAATATGGTAGATACTGAATAATCAATACTACAATAACTGAAGACAATGCAATTTATATTGTGGATTGAATATTTTTGTACATTTATCATTCCTCACTACTGCCAGCAAGCTTAACCAATGGTTTGGCATTCCATAGCAGCAACTTGCCTTTAATGCCATAGTGCTTCAATTTGTACTGTAGTCTTTTATGTGCAACAGTATCAAAAGCTTTTCTGAAATCCAAGTATATATGATATCAAAATTATTTTTTGCATCCACTTCCTTTGTGACCACATCATAGTATCCAGTCAACTTGGTCAGGCAAGAAAACTTAAAAGACAATTAAAAAAAAAAGCTTAAAGACTTAATATAGATATAAAAAGAACCAACAGATTAGTTCAGTGGAAAATTATATAACTTCTTTTTTCATTTTATATTATCATATCAATTATAATAATCTTATAATCATAAAAAATCATAACTATGAAAAATCGTAATTATCTTAATATTATCACCTTAATATTCTAATGCCTCATTCATAATGCAAAATCCTGTACAGATTCCTGTATGGGTACAGGAATTTTTACTGGTAGCATGCACACATTTTCTGAAACTCCACAGAAAATATTTCAACATCCTTTCCACCCCTAAAAGAACTACTGACGTAAAATTAGCATACTTAAAGTATATATGATTATAATAATAATAAAGTAGTAAATTAATATCATCAAAAGTTTAATTGATAATATTAGAGAATATTATTACATTACAGCAGTGACTTTAAAAATTGGGTTCTATTTCACTTGTTTCAGTTGTTTGGGTCCTTGTGCTCCTTGGTCCCAGTAGTATTTATAGTTGTATGCCCCTTAATATACATTGTATAATTCTTTCATAAGTCAGAAGCAGTTACCTCAAAAATTTTTCCTCCTACTTAAGGAGTAATACCATTTCACAAATCATCGGTGTTCTATCAAAACCTCGTATGTTGAAAATGACTACTTTTCAGGAGAAGTATAACATACGAGGTTTTGATGGTCACAATATGCAGCCAATGACATGCGAGGTTTCTGCATTGTCTTCAAACACTTGTTTTGCAGGGAAATGTGGGACCAAAAATGAAACTCATTACAAAATCAATTTTTTTACGAATTCAACATACAAGGTTTTGATTGAACGCCAACGAAAAATTTCTGTTTTCAAAGGTGGGACATAATTTTGCTTTGAATTGAAATACATATGTAACACATTACAATATTTTCTATGCAATATGATTAAAAAATAAATAGTAGGATGGTAGCTAAGCCTCACAAAATGTTTCCCATAGCAAAAAGAAAGGTTTATTTTATGAAGTAGGTAAAAAGTAGTTATAACCTATAGTACTTGATACTGTGCATGGGTTGAAGGCTAAGAAGACAAATGATACTTGTTGGCATTAGACTTGAATTTCTGTAGACTGAAATTTTCAGGAAACACGTGAAGGAAAGTTATTCCAGAAAACAGAAACAGAAGCGATAAATGAGGAAGAAAAAAAGTTGACTATATCAGTTTAAAGCTGGACAGAGAATGAATACTGAATGCTTGTGGAATGTTTTTGGACTGGTTTGGAAATAAATCGGTCAACTACTGAGTGCCGGGCACTCGGGATGAAGGGTCCATAGTCACGAATGGTCGTTAGTGTAGTATCTCAAATAGAGAGCTTTATGGAAACTGAAAAAAGTTTCTAGTACCCTGGTTTGGCCTAAACCTGAGGAACTAACGAAAACGTTGTCTATTTGAGTGTTTCCAGTTGTTGTGAATGACAAGGGTGGGAGAAGCGACTCCGACTTCTTCCTGGAGAAGCGATTAAAGTCTTGGGGGGAGAAGGACTGGCAGATGAGGGCCGTGCAAGACTCTGCGCAGGCACCTCCCCACTGGCTCTCTGAGTACCTCCTTGCCGGGACAACTCCAGCTTTGAAAATTGTTAAAAAATACTTCTTGTTGCAAAATTTATAAATGACCTTTATAGAATTATTAAAACTATTTAGCAACCTTTTTGTCACCAAAAGGAGAGTTACTTAGTACAAAGAAGCATACTATTGAAGTGCAATAAAAAATCGTTTTTTTTTAATTTTAACACAAAAAGTAAATGACAGATTTCAATCAGGATAGTTTTCCCTTGATAAGTATCGAATAACGCATAGCTAATGTGATTTTAAAATTTTTAGCTCCATTAGTGACAGAAATAGAGGGGGGGGAGGACATGAAAATTACTCACATTTTCCTATCTGGCACCGCCATTTTTAATTTAAAAAATATTTTAAACCTACTCAGTGACCTCTTTCCAACGGTGAATAATAAGCTATAGGTTGTCAACAACAATCAGTATGGTGTTATGTTGGCTCACACAATGTACAAACCCATGAAAAATTAAGTCAATTGGTTGAGTGGTTCCAGAGATACAAAGCTGTGACAGACAGATGGACAGACAGACATTCAAGTGACATTATAAGGGTCTTTTGTTAGACTACAGACCCTAAAAATGGGGGGGGGGGAATGGTTAACCAAACTTTTGGATTAAATTTCTAAATTAGGAAGTCCCCATTTAACAATTGAATGCCCCTAGTCATAACAAACAAGCAAGGGCTCAAAATTAAAACAATTTGCAACACTGACCTAAGAAAGAGAATTAATCTATATTTTCCTAGTTTTAAAACAAGGACAGATCATTAATTATTACCTCTCCTTTTATCTGATATTTTTTTCTAGCTAATGTAGATTGTTCTTCCAAAACAATCCAATCTTATTTTTTATAATAAAGCCTCTCCAGGAATAATAGATGATTCATCACTGTTTGTTTGTTATTTGGTTTTTAGGAGTTAGAAACTAAGGACATATTGCTCCAGGGATATGCGGTGGTCATTCCCTGACCTTTCTGCATCCTCCGTATTTGGTGGTGACTGGCTCGAACCCCAGTCTAGATTCATCACTAACACAATTTCTGCCATTTTCTCAGAAAATCCACAGCTGCCTTTCATCAGCACAAATAGCTTGACCTAGCACTTTAATGTTATGCTAGGCATAACAGTAAATGTTATGCTGGCTCTGAAATGCAATAACCAACCCATACTTTCATTCAAATTTCAAAAAAAAAAAAAAAAAGTATACCGAAAGTCTTAAATTTGAATAAAAAATCAAGTCTTTTAATTTCAGCAATAAGTTTTTCCATGTTGCCTTATAATCACTGATTGGAATGGCACTGCACTTTTAACTTTTGAACTAATTCCAGCTTTTCTTTGTATGCGCAGTTGTACAAGTAAGATTTCCTTCCTTTCTGGTTCCAGACTTTGATAATGCACTCCCACCTAAATGTTATCAATTTCATCTTCACTTCTAATGTTATGGCTTTTCTGCCTTTCTTTTACACTATCATCAATACTTGATGATGGTGTAAAAAAAAAATGGCAGAAAAGCCATAACAGAAGAACACTGACCTTCCTTTCTTTTTTTTTTTTTTTTTTATCAGACATTAACGATGAATAAATCTAATATTAAAAATAAGCCCTTGCTATTTTTAATATTAAATTCACTAGTGATCCACCAGTGTTATTAATGTTATTATTAATTAAAGTGCAGATTAATACAAATCAAACAAGTCAAAAACTACTTGTGTGCATATCCATTAGAGTTCCTGAAATTAATACTAATTAAACTAAATGAAATAATTTTCTCTTAGCTTATTCAATTCATGAGTGAGATATTTTTATACTTACTCCCTGTACCGTTCATCTGAACCTTTTTCTAAGAGAGGAATTCCACTCAAAAACAAAATAATTGCTGTTGTAAATAGAGGACTCAGAATTGCAATCCACTCTGGTCCCCTCAATATAGCTATCGAAATTATAAATATTCCCCACCACAACAGAATTTCTCCAAAATAATTCGGATGCCGAGAATATTGCCATAAACCTAGAAAATAAAATAAAACACTGAATACATCCATATCAAAATGAAAAGTTATGAAACTGAAGAAAAAACATTTCATAAGTCTTATTTTATTTGAACTGTCATTTTAAATATTTTAAAACAACAATAAATATATTAATAACAACAACCTTGGTTTATAAAATAGTGTTTAAATATAAAAAAGTTGAATTAGAAAATCCATACTGGAACCAGTCCTTAACCCATATTGTGAAATATTTGAAAAAACTTTACTCTTTGTGGACTATTGTTGGGTGTGGTCTTTCAGGGCTCAGTGTTAGGCTCGCACCATTTCTAGGCATAAAGTACCTATTGCCTTTACCATGTCCATCTGACTCTCTGGATCTAACGGCTTGACTCCTGCTGGATAAGATTTTCATAAAATTTTATATTTAGCTCATTTTATAGATTCGTCTATCCCTCCCAGAATATCATTAAAATCGGACAAATAAAATCGAGTAATTATTATTATTTTTTTAATACATATCACAGACTATCCATACACTGTATGTTGTAGCCAAAAAAAACTTTATATTATAATGAAATGCTGCTGATTGGTAGAATGAATAGGTAATGTGGTTGATGTACAGAAATTTTCCAGATTCATACATGTGAAAGTCATCACTTTTGAGGAGCTTATTTTCTTGTTATCAGTTTACTAAATATATAAATCATGAGTTATTACTATTTCCTTACATTTGTCACTGGAGAAATGCAAATTATATGTTATATTTCAACTGTTATTGAAAACCTGTAGGGAAACAAAATACATTCAAAAATATTGACTGCATTATGATCTGAGGTACATATTACACTAGCCAACAAAAAATATTTTTTGTCATACTTCTGCAATTAAAAAATGTGATTCTGGAGGAAATAAATGCACTGATTCCAAAAATTACAATAAAAAGTCTAACACATCTACATCAAAAGATGTACCAACGTTTAATATTAAAATAAAGGGATATATACATATAATTCAAGTTTGTAATACAAGTGTAAAAAAAATTATACGTTCTCTATAACTTATTTAACTTCGGAAAAATTATCGCAAATCATTGCGAAACAGTTATATTTCAATAATATATAATCAGCATACCTGTAATTGTCCTTAAAAATATTTGATACTAAGGGATTTTCTCTTGTATTCCTGTTTACTCTATCTCACAAGGAACCAGCAGTAATCCCCCATCATCTTGAGTGGTTTCATCAAGATATTTCCACGATGCTTTTCCATCGTGGAAATATCTTGATGAAACCACTCCCCTTGTTCATCACTCACATCACCCAGATTTTCAGGAGAAAATTCGAGATGGGAAGGAAGAAAATGAATTTTCCATGACATTCGACAGCCAGTGTCTTTGCAGCACTCAAGTAAACACAGGGGCTCACAGCTGGTGAGTATGGGCTAGGCACACCCAGGGTCCTGAGCTGGATATCATCATGCTTCTCTTTCTTGGCGATTCCCTTCTCTCTCTCTCTCTCTCTCTCTCTCTCTCTCTCTCTCTCTCTCTCTCTCTCTCTCTCTCTCTCTCTCTCTCTCAGGAGTAACTCAGAAATATTTTTTTGGCTAGTGCAGCAAAAGCCTCAGGCTTCTTGCACCATATGGCTAATTATAATAAATATAAAATTAGACACCAACATTTCATAGTTTTTTTTCTTTCCTATTACCCATATACTGCCACCTTAAATGATCGCCAAAGATGGTTCTTGCCAAACTATAGGGACTGCAAAAGGTAACGCTTTGAATTTGCCATGTAACCACTCCTAAAGGTTGTTGTACAGGTAATACAACACTCGTGAGGTGCCCAAGGTTTGCCTTGATCATCAATTTTATATCCATAATAAAAAGAATATGAAAGTTTCGTAATGTCATAGCTATTTTTCCTTCAAGTCTTTGGAGTAAACCATCACAAACGTAACAAAAGTTGTCTGGATTACTGATACACTTCTTATGTGTCTACTTATTCATCGTAGCACTAAATGAATTTCTGCATAAATTCAGTTTCGAACACTACAATATAAAAACAACACAAATTTAATTTTTATCATTACACAGTAGTTGTTGTTATATGGTTTTTAGGAACATTAGCAACTAAGGCCATACTGCTCCGGGGATATGCGGTGGTCATTCTCTGACCTTTCCACATCCTCCATATTTGGTGGTCACGGGCTCGAACCCCAGTCTAATCAAGAAGCGTGTACTATGCACTGCTGCTCCTGCCCACCTGGCTACGGAGGCGCCACAGTACACAGATGTGGCAAATTACTAGTTCTACTCATGTGAAAACACTGAAAGTAAAAATATTTGCAAATCGGCAGGTAGAGCTGGAAATTACTTTACTGCTATTGAAAGGGTTGCAGGACACACCCTCCTATCCTCGAGGTGCTGTTTATGTTCGGAGGATAGATTTACAACCCTGAGATGTCATGATCAGTTAATACTTGGAAGAACTTGGCACAGCCTACAAAAATCCTCACCAAAAACGCTGTGTGCTCTCTTCAAATTGTAAATTGTTGCATCAGAATTTAAACCTAAGAACCAAACTATAGGTAGAAATTTGATTATGTTTATCACAAGAAAACCCAAGGCCAGAATCAACTGCTAACATTAAGATAATTATCTTATATCTCTTAAAATAAAACAGTATGTCATACATTACTGGCTAGATTATGCAAAATTGACATTTTGGTAAAACGTAACTCCCTCTATATTTAATGACTGTAACACGTTGTGAAACTATCAGGGTCATTTTTCAAATATATACATAAAAATTGGTTAAAAAACAGCATTTAAGTTCTTGGAGGTAAAAATTGTGCTGGCTAGTGTTATTATTTGTTTATTTATTAAATTACAAACATCTGTGAAATACGTGTACATTTCAATTTTTATGAAAAATCCACAGGGAAATGATTAAAGCATTACAAAGCACTAAGTGAATATTATATTATTATTAGCCATATAGTGCAAGGAAGCCTGAGACTTATGCTGCACAGGCCAAAAAAAATTTCCAAGTTACTGTGTGTGTGTGTGTGAGAGAGAGAGAGAGAGAGAGAGAGAGAGAGAGAGAGAGAGAAGTAGAAAGGAATCACCAAGAAAGAGAAGAATGATGATATCCAGCTCAGGACCCTGGGTGTGCCAAGCCCATACTCACCAGATGTGAGCTGTGCAGCTTTAAAGCATTCAGTAAACTAAATGCTAATGGCATCTTCACCCTTTCTAGGACAATACACACACACAAGGGGATATAAATTTAAACAGAAAAAAGACAGGTGCAGAATATAAAAAATTTGCCTTTTCCAGTATTTATTGACGAAATAAATGTCTACTTATTGTTGTGGAAGTTGGTACTTTGGATAAATTTAAAGGACAGGACATTTCATTAGGAGGGATGGGCAAATGAAGTGAGACACTGCTTTTTTTTTTTTAGCGTGATACCATATAAACCTGCTTCCTTGTGTCATTTTGCTAATCTTCTTCCAATCACGTAACTCCCTGAGGGGCTGTTGTGGCTACCAACAATTTCCTCCAACTGCACCAATCTCATGCACTACAAGCAGTATCGCAAACTGTCACGCCCAGAAGGTCATTGATCACACCCTTCCACCTAGTTTCAGATCTTCCCCTGCTCCTCTTCCCCTTGATTTTTCCTTCCATTATATTCTTCAACAGAAAGTTATCCCTCCCTGCTATGTGTCCAAAAATTAGAGATTCCATTTTTCACATCCATATGTGGAAACTGGAAAAATTATCGAATCAGTGATTCTCAGTTTCATCTTTAAGGGCAGACCTTGATCTCTCCATAATTTCGTCAGATCAGTGATTAATGTTTTAGCAATTGTCTGTCTTCTCTTTACATCATTTAAGCAGTCACCATTTCTATTCATTCTTGATCCTAAGTAATCAAATTCATCAACTTCTTTGATATCTTACCCATTAACCTTCACTTTGCTGGAATCGTGATTATCACCAATCACCATTATTTTAGTTTTATTCACATTCAGCAACAGTCCTTTTTTCTTACTTGCTTCACATACTCTCCTCAGAGTTTCTTTCAGATGATCCTTGCAATTGCAAATTGGCATAGTATCATCTGCATAATGAGGTTGTTCATCTTCAGCCCTCCAATTTTGATGTCAGTGTCTAAACCTTACAAAGCTTCACACATCATATCTTTGGCATAAAGATTAAAACAGTGAGGTAACAAAATGCAGCCCTGCCTGACACCTTTACCAATTTTGAAAAAGTCAGTGTTTCCCATGTTGGTTCTTACAGTTCCTTCCTGTTCCTGGTAGAGTAGCTTAATCGGCCGAATTATGTGGATTGGGAATCCCATATTACTCATTGTTTCCCCATAGTTTCTATGTTGAATGCAATCAAATGCTTTTGAATAATCTATAAAACACAAAATGGCTGGAACTTTGAATTCTTTGCATTTTTCAACAATCAGATGTAGACTTAAGATCTGATCTCTGGTTCCTCTGCCCTTTCTGAAACCTGCTTGCTCTTCTGGCATTTCTTCAAGTTTTCTTGAAATTCTGGTTAGTATGATTTTAAGAAAAATTTTGCTAGCATGAGAAATAGTAAAATCTCGTTAATACAAACTTGGTTTATACAAATTACTCATTTATATTAAGTACATACCATTCCCCTGCAAAAGGATAGGCTTTTCTATGTAAATATATTCGTTTATTACAAAATTTGGTTAATATGTATTACAAAGTTCTTTTTCACCCTGTGAGAAATAAATATTGTTATTTTGTACTTTTAATACAAATCTTAGCACAGCTGTCTGATTATTGCACCTACAACATAGGTGCATTCTGAAAACATCATGTTAAATTAACAAAAGAATAAAAACATTTTTTCTAATAAGTTGTTTACATACACTCCCTTGCTCTCCATAGGATTAAGGACAATTGCAATTGTTACACCAGTTCAAAGAATGTTTTTCTACAGTATACAGTAATCTATTTTTTTTTGCCATTTTATCTGAGCTGATGTCTTTTTCGGAACTTGTGTCTTTAAATTAATTTAAAGTTTGTTTATATTAAATATCATCTAGTAGTGTTATGGTTACAAAACAAACTGACGGAATTGAGCCTGGAAATTAAACTGAAAATTATACAAGAGGCTGATAGGATTGAACTTAGCAAAACGGACATTGCAAAGGAATACAACATCCCTTTACCTTCTTCATGTACAATACTGAAAACTGAAAAAAAATTGAACTGTGTGACACTGGAGCAGCGATAAAAAAAAAAAACAAAAAAAAACAGGAAATGAATTCCTGGTTAAAATGACAAGGAGCTTGAAACAAAACGTTTTGAGTGGTACCAACAAATGTGTGTATCTAATTTTTCAATATCAGATCTGATTTTGCAAGAAAAGGCAAATTATCTGGCTCAGCAACATGGAATTGGCAACTTCGAATGCAGCAGTGGCTGGCTCCAAAGGTTTAATGATAGGCATAATTTGGTTTCGCGAAATGTTTGTGGTGACTCTGGATCAGTCGACAAGGAAAAGGCTACAGACTGGTTTGTGTTCTGTACGGTCCATTCTTGAAAAATATGAGGCAAAGGATATTTTTAATCTTGATGAGACAGGTGTATTTTATAATTTGCTGCCAAACAAAACATTTGCTGTTCAAGGAGAGTCTTGTTATGGTGAAAAATTAAGTAAACAAAGACTCACTATTCTGTTATGCTGCAGTTCAAATGGCAATACAAAACTATGCCCACTTGTGATTGGTAAGTTTTCCAAGCCAAGATGTTTTAAAGAAGTTAACCAACTTCCCAGTGATTGTGGCCAATAGAAGTACTTGGCTTATGATCAAAATTTTTCAGTCTTGGTTCTCAAAAGTAGACAGAAGAATGGCTTTAGAAGAAAGGGAACATTTTGATGATTATAGATCACTGTACAGCACAATCTGCCGAGACACTTAAGTTGAAAAATATACAGCTGCTGTTTTTAACTCCCATTACAATTCATAGCCAAGTGGTCAGGAGCAGGAGTATAGTAGTACACGCTCTTTGAGCAGACTGGCGATCAAGCTCCTGATTGCTAAATACAGTCGATCTGCCAACCCGCACTGGACCAGTGTGGAAGATTATGGTCCATTTCCCTCAACATGAATTGCTGAGGAGGCTTCCATCCTGCAGTTGGTGATAATAGCTGCAGTTTACTTTTTTTCTTTTTTTTTTTTTTACCATCAGTTTTATGCAGCCATTGAATCGAGGCATTATTTATAACCAACAAAGAGCATGTAGGTACTTGATACTTGGTACTTGATCCTCAACATGGGAGGGAGGGAGGGAGGGAGGGAGGGAGGGAGGGAGGGAGGGAACAATTTGCAGCTAAATTGGCATGTCTTGGATGCTATTCATAATCTTGTTATTGCTTGGGACAGTATTGCATCAAGTAAAGTATAATAAACAACTGCTTCAGAAAGAGTGGCTTTGGAGGGAATATCATTGAAAAACATGGTCCAGCAGACTAATGTGTTAGCAACATTGGGGAATGGGGGAGGAATTTGAAGGAGCTATGGATTTTGTTGGCAAATTTAAATAGTTTGAGAAGGTGCAACACCAGAAGAGCTGCTAAGCACCAAGCATGTTTTTGTTTTTGTTTTTGCATGATGATGTTTTTGTTACCAGTGACAGCGAAGGTGAAGAAGCACACACACTACCATCTAAAAAAGATGCCAAAAATGCATTGAGCATAATAGAGAAATGTGTTGGCCTGCAGTAACATTGATAAAGAAACAACTATTGCATTTTATAATGTCTGTGCTGTAGTTAAAATTGCATGTAGGACAAAAACTGTGCAAACAACATTGGATTCTTTCTTTAAATTAGGTTACTTTATCAAAAGGTTGGATTGTATATCTCCTTTTATATTAACATTAATTCTTTTATTCTGATACTAAAATATTGTATATATATATATATATTGTACAATATTTTCATTTCTGTTAATTGCTTTTCTCAGTTTATCTTACAAATAAAATAAAATCTTTAAAAAGTGTGTTAATCCTTTAAATAGTTTGTGAAGGTACATGTAGTTTCTACCACAGCAATGCAACACCAGAAGAGCTGCTAAGCACCAAGCAAAACGATGATGTTTTTGTTACCAGCGACAGCGAAAGCGAAAGTGAAGTAGCGCACACACACACTACCATCTCAAAAAGATGTACTGTATTGTTAGACAAGGAGTTTGTTTTTATTAATTTTTATTTTAATTATTTTATTTTATTAATTTAAATTTATTTTTTATTTATTTTTGATATTATTATTTATTATTATTCTTAGATATATAGTATGTGCCAAAAAAAAAAATTAAATATTAAAAAAGGTAAAATTTTGACACTTTTCGGGGAACTCATTACTACAAAGCTCATTATTACAAAACTTAAAAATTTAGGTCCCTTGAACTTTGTATTAACAAGATTCCACTGTAGTAGTAGTAATGGAGGCATGTGATGCAAGAAAACAAGTGTATGAGTTTATGTGGCATCAGCCAAAAAAAAAAAAAAAAAAAAATCCAATTTCACACATCCATTCCCTCTAAAAGTTTGCCCAGTTCCTCATTGAATTTATTTAAGCTATCAACTTCCACAATGACAGATGGAAGTTTGTTCCAGCAATTAACTACCCATAATGATTGTTCAATTAAGGCAATGATTGTTCGTAAAGGCAAATTTCCGCACATCTATTCTACAACTGTCTTTCCTCAATTTGAATTTATGCCCCCTCAGGTTTGTAATCTGAACAAGCAGAATCTCATCAGAATTCAGCACGCTCAACCCATTCAAGGCCTTATACACCTCAATCAGATCACCTTGCAGGTGCCTAGTCTTCAGCTGCTGCAATTTGCAGAACTTAAGCCTTTCTTGGTAAGAGGACCCCACTCCTCCCCAAGCTTGTTGCCCTTCTCTGTACATGCTCAAGCAACTCTACATCTTTCCTAAAATGAGGCCTCCAGACCTGTACACAGCACTCAAGGCATGGCCTGACCATTGTCTTATACAAAGGGATAATCACCTCCTTTTCCCTACTAGCAAAATTCCTGTATATCATTGACAATACCCCATGACCTGCAGTGGCAGCCTGTCTGCATTGTTCAGAAAACTTCATATATCTGACTGCACAATTACTCCCAGGTTTTTTCATTTTCTACCACCCTAAGTATAGTACCACACAGTTGGTACAGTTCTCTGGGGTTACTTCTACTCATATACAGTACTTTGCATATGTCAATGTTAAACTTCAGTTGCCACTTCTCAGCGCTTCTGCCCAAATTTTCTAGATCCTGTTGCAGTAGCACACTGCCATTACTGTCATTAACAACACTGCCAACCTTTGTATCATCTGCAAAGTTCAACATTAAGCACTTCATCAATATCATTGATAAATATACAAAACAACAGTGGGCCCAAAACTGAACCCTGGGGGATTCCACTAGGCTAATGGTCCTATAATTTGAACAAACTTTCAGATCTCCTTTTTTTTTGGCAAGGGAATGAAAACTGATTCGTTCCAATCTGATGGCCGCTGTCTCATTTCCCAAATCTTTAAAATCATTTTATGAAAAAAACTCAGCACCCTTTATACCTGCAGCTTTAATCAATTCTGCTGGATTTCATCAATTTCAGGTGACTTGCCACATATCAGTTCTTTGATGGCTTTTTCAACTTCTTTCTTCAGTGGAACTGGTTCGTAATCACACTCTTGAAAAATGGGCAGTAGATTATTAGTGTCAGTAGGTGCTATAAAGAGCTGCTCACAGTATTCTTTCCACCTTCCTTTAATTGTGTTCTCCTCTGTTAAAATATCAGTTTAGTCTGGTCAAAACTTAATTACATTAAGTTTTGATCAGACTAAACCAAGACTGAGACTTTGCATTGAAATCACCATTGATAATAAAATTTAAATAAATTAAAGCATGATCCAGTGGTTAATACGGAACACAATAACTGGAAAAAATATATGTAAAGCCAAAAGTGCCAGCAATATAAATACAGATTATAAATTGAGGGCATAAACTAGAAATTACAGTTACATCTAATAATTAAAAATAATAATGGCTGATCTTGGATAATCATGATTGGCCTGTATAACTCTGTTTAAAGAGGAAAAGCCAATAACTTTTCCTTAAACATATGGTTCTTGAATGAGTACAACATCAATTGACTGTTCAAAAGCAGTATGTTTAATTTCATCACTGACAGGTCTGGATTTATGAGCATTTATCTGTAATATTTTGAGAGTAGATTGAGAGCTACTTTGAGAGTAGATTGAGAACTTAACTATGAAGCAGGAGATAGTGAAGAAGAGGATAAATTGAAATTATTCATTACTGACGAATGATGAAAGTCATTTCTTGGACCTTTACAGTTAATATAACATGGGGTTCAGTTTCATTTGGGGAGTCTGCAAACATGTGGCCACTTTGGGAACAGTGGCCACAAGACAGACAACTGTGTGTACAGAACTGCATAGTATAACCATAACCCCAAGCACTGAAAGAACCTTGTTACAATGGTAAAGGCCAGCATAAGAAAATTTTGCTGTGTGAAGCAATGGATTTATAAATGAGTGGAGAAACACTTATTACCCAATGCACTGTTTGAGTAGATTTAAAATCAAATCTAAAGGAAATTTCTTGTTTAACTTCTTCTAATGTGAATCCAAAGTCTAGTAAATTTTTATTAAATAAATCCTCTGTAAGTTCTTTTGAAAACACTGAGAATGTCATATTAGGATTGATGGATTGGGTCTTTTGGGAACTTCACAGGAAATAGCAGCAGAGGAGATGGCATTGGAGTTAGCTATATTTACCAAATCAGAATTATTTACAGTCTCAAGCACAATTCCTTTGTTATTCACGAGTCACAGCAACTTAATTTTCACATTCCTAAATCCAGTTTTTGTGATCAAATTCTTAACGTCATCACTGGTTTTCAGTTCACTGTCTTTTTTAGCACAAAGTATTAATACATTTTGTTGTGTTTTGTTATCTGTATGGGGTTTCTCAGGAAAGGAAGATCCAACATCTTGAATTGTTTGTTGAGTAGGAGCAGATGGAACTGAGCTTCCACAGACTGCTTCAGCAAAAGAGGGAACAGTGCTAGGGCTTTTAACTGTTTTTTCAATAGGCAATTTGTGAGCGTTAGAAGTTATTGTGGAGAGAGTATCCACAACTTTGTCTAATAGCTCTAGTTTTAACTAGTTCTAGTTTTCTAATAGCTGTAGCTCTAGTTTTAACTTCATCAAGAGCAGCCCTTAGTTTCTCACTGTCTATAAGCAGTGCTGTTATAATAGTTTCTAAACTGGACCATTTGTCCAAAATAAAATTGCCAGAAGTTTTAGTTATTCTATTAAATTTACATATAAGATAGCTCATAATATCCTTCATTAGGTTAGAAATTGCTTGAAAAATAGATGTGCAGCTTGATTAATGTCAGAATCAAATTCAGTGGGAGCTATATCTAAAACACTGTTTTATTTACATTTTGTGAGAGTCCTGAAACATAATTTGGTGCAGGTTGGCTAGTAGTATTACCTAGGTTAGTCCTGAGTTTCTCTAGAGTCACTAAATTTGCATTTATCCAACATCTTGAGATAAGAGATTTTCATCCAAACCAACCAAGGGTAACACAAGGATTCAATAAATTTAAGCTTTTTATATCTCCATGCTAGTATCAGCACTTAATGGAGAAAATTACACCAATTTGTCGATGATTTTTTATTCCAAGAGTTATACATACAAATACATAATTATAATACAGTGAAGCCGTGTCAGTATATAGTGAAGAAAACAGTAACAATACACAATAATTCAATATATTGCCCTAAAATAATGTTATTTGATATTTTCTTCTTGTATTGGTTCAAAACTAATTTCCTTTGTTGAAAGTTCAGGGTATATTAAGAAATAAGCAGTTGATTCTTTCTGCTGGACCATGAGAATCTACATTTACCCTTATACTTCAGCTGGCTGAGTGATAATTGGAGCATGATGCTTTGGCTGTGGTGTTAGTAGCCCTTCTAACTGATAACCTGTGGTCTTTGTCTTTCAGCAGCCAAAAAAACAAAACAGCACAGCACATAGTAATAAGAAGATCATAAAAAAAATACTGAATAAAATTAATTTACCTTTTCAGTTTTTCGAAGAGCTGAGTCATATAGCTGGGATCTTGATCTTTTATCATGGAGATCAAATGTAATCACTGTTCTTTAATTTGAACACTAAAATTTTTATTACAGGATGGAGCTATGAAACACTGAACTTTCATATAAACTGCGCACGTGCACTTCTGATGATAGTGAAGGCTCAAAGTAGGGAACAGCTGATATAAGATTATAGTTAGCACACATGGTGATCAGTTTTTGAGTGTCTGCAAAAAAGAATGGGTCACTCTCCAGATCTTTTTGGACAGTGACCCATTGAATGAGTCAAATTGAATGAGTATTTTGCATCTACATTCACACATGAAGAATTCTATAGGGAAGTGAAGGACAGAAGCTTATTAAACTCTAACAGAGAACTTAATGATTTTGTAATAACTGAAAGCAAAGTGGAGGATAAATTTTTGAAGTTAAACATAAGAAAGGCACACGGGGTGGATGAGATCTATCCAGTTATATTAAAGGAGGCAGCAAAGGAAGTAAGAATATTGTTAACAGGAGAGACTGCTTCTACAGGGATGGGATACACTTAAATAGAAAAGGTGCAAGAATATTTGCTGATGCTATCGAGGCAGAGTTAGGTGGGTCAGAAAACTGCTAGCTTGGGGGGATACACGGACTAATAGATTAACAGTAGCCACTGGCAAAGGTGTAAGTGATTCTGTCACTGCTTCTATTGAAATGCAATTGAGCAGCAACTTGGAAACCAAGGCAATGGGGATTTCCAGAACTGCCGGGAGTCATAATGGAACAAGTAAATACATGGGCTGTGTTAGGATAACTAAGAGTAGAAACAGGTGCATGTATAATTGCATGTACACCAATGCTAGGAGTATACTTAATAAATTTAATGAGCTTGAAGTGCTAGTCAAGACATCAAAGGCAGATATTGTTGGGATATCAGAGACGTGGTGTCACACAGACATAAGCATTGCAGAATTGGAATTTGAGAACTACAATGTCTACAGAAAGGATAGGCAGGACAGAAAGGGAGGAGGGGTTATGCTGTTAGTTAAGAAACACAAAATCTAAGGAAATGCATCCAATTAATGTTGAGTCCGTTTGGTGTGACATAAGCACTGGGAAAGGAAAAATGACAGTAGGTGTGTTATAGGCCTAATGAATCTGATGAGTATAATGAGCAATTGTGTAGAGAAATAGAGTGGGCCAGTAAATCAGAGTGTCTTATAATTGGGGATTTTAATTTCCCATAAATTGACTGGAATTTGTGGGTTGGTCACACACACAAGCAAGGCTTTTCTGGATTTATTGGATGATTGTTTCCTACAGCAGCACGTTCGGGAGGAAACTAGAGAGAGTAATACTCTTGATCTAATTATCAGTAGTGATTCTTCATGCATTTAGAATCTGCAGGCAAAGGAACCACTAGGTGGCAGTGATCACAGTGTACTGAAGTGCGATTTACTCAAAGAGGTAACTACCAAGAGGGGTAAAGGGAAGTGTTTTTGCTTTCGTAAAGGTGACTACGGTGGTCTGAGACAGTATTTAAATTCTATACGGTGGGACCAATTCATGTTGTTACCAACAGGAAATTCAAAATGGGAAGCATTCAAAGAAATAATCTTGGAAGTTACTCGGCTTTTCATACCAACTAAGAAATATTGTTCAAGATTTAGGCCTAAATGGATGTCAGATGAAGTAATTAGACATGTGACAGAGAAGAAAAATGCATAGGATACATATAAATTAACAGGTGACACAGAAGCCTATGATAGATATAAGCTGGTCTGTAATCAGTCACAAAGGAGGTTAGGCAGGCAAAGGCAGATTACGAGAAATTTTTGGCAAAGGATGCAAAGAAAAACAGCAAAGAGTTCTTTACTTTGGTAAACTCTAGAAGGAAGAGAATGAATCAGATTGGTCCACTTAATATCGATGGTTCAACTGTTGATGATCCTACTCAGATAGCTAATAAACTAAATGAATATTTTGCATCTACATTCACACATGAGGAGTTATTCAGGGAGGGGAATGCCAGAGGTGTATTTAACTCTGGCAGCAAGCTAGATAATCTTGTAATAACTGGAGGAGAAATTGTTGACGATAAACATAAGAAAGGCACCTGGGGTGGATGGAATCAATCCAGTTATATTAAAGGAGGCAGCAAAGGAAATAAGCAAACTCTTAGCCATAATTATGAGAGCTTCCTTGAAATCAGGGGAGGTACCCATGGACTGGAAATGTGCAAATGTGACACAATTCCACAAAGGAGGATCAAAGGGAGACACAGATAATTATAGACCTGTTAGTTTAACTTCTGTTCCAGGAAAATTAATGGTTAAAGAAGCATTGCAGGATCATCTAGACAAGACTTCAGTTATAGCTCTGACACAGCATGGGTTTGTTAAGGGGAAGTCTTGTCTGACCAATTTGATTGGATACTATGATGTAATCATAAAGGAACTGGATGCAAAGAATAATTTTGATATCATATATTTGGATCATGAAAGGCTTTTGATACTGTTGCACATGGAAGACTGCTGCACAAATTGGAGCAGTGTGGCCTTGGGCGCAAATTGCTGCTATGGATAAAAGAATGGTTCTGTGGGAGAAGACAGAAAGTGGTAATCAATGGACACTGCTCTTCGTGGACTAATGCCATTAGTAGAATCCCTCACGGTTCAGTGTTGGGTCCATCGTTGTTTTCTGTATTCATTAATGATATTGATGATGGTATATTAAGCTTAATGTCCAAGTTTGCAGACGATACGAAGGTCAGCATGGTTGTTAATAACACTAATGACAGTACGCTGCTGCAACAAGATCCAGAAAAGTTGAGCAGATGTACTGAGTGGTGGCAACTGAAGTTTAACATTGACAAATGTAAAGTACTGCATATGGGAAGCAGTAACCACAGAGTAACATATCAACCATGTGGTATTACACTGACAGTGGTAGAGAGTGAAAAGGACCTGGGGGTAATTGTGTAGGCAGATATGAAGTTTTCTGAGCAGTGCATACGGTCTGCAAGAGTAGCTCATTGTGTCTTGTCAATGATATACAGGAATTTTTCTAGCAGGGATAAGGAGGTGATTATCCCCTTATACAAGGCAATGGTCAGGCCATAACTTGAGTACTGTATACAGGTCTGGAGGCCTCATTTTAAGAAGGATGTAGAACTGTTGGAACAAGTATACAGAGAAGGGCAACAAGATTAGTGAATGGAAAGATGGGTTGCTCTTACGAAGAAAGGCTTAAGTTTTGCAGATTACAGTGTCTGGAGATTAGGCACCTGCGAGGTGATCTGATTGAGGTGTATAAAGCCTTGAATGGTTTGAGCATGATCAATGCTGATTGGACTCCTCCTCTTGTAGGTTAGATGTGGATATAGGATAGATGTGGTAAAGTTTGCCTTTAGCCAGCAGGTGATTGATTGCTAAACAAACTTCCATCTGTCGTTGTGAAAGTTGACAGCTTAAACAGGTTCAAGGAAGAACTAGACAAACATTTGGAGCGAGTGAATGGGTGAAATGAGAAGGGGAGGGGAGATTTGTGTTTTGGCTGATGCAATATAAGCTTGCTTTCTTCCATCATGTGCCCTTGCTAATGCTAAAACCCTTAGCCAAGATTATGAGAGTATCTTTGGACTCGGAAGAAGTCCCCCATTTACTGTAGATGTGCAAAGGTATCTCCAATTCACAAAGGGCGACACGAGTAATTACAGACCTATTAGTTTAAATTCTGTTCTGGTGAAAATAATGGAGACATTGGTTAAAAAAGCATTATAGGATAAGCTAGAAAGACTGCAGTAATAATTCAAACAGCATAGGTTTTTTAAGGGAAAGTCTTGTCTGACAAATTTGATAATATGATGTGCTTACAAAGGAACTGGATGCAAAAAATAAGTTTGACATCATATACTTAGATATCAGGA
Organism: Mastigoproctus giganteus; assembly: GCF_048544385.1. Taxonomy (NCBI): domain Eukaryota; kingdom Metazoa; phylum Arthropoda; class Arachnida; order Uropygi; family Thelyphonidae; genus Mastigoproctus; species Mastigoproctus giganteus. The sequence goes on along the minus strand of NC_143584.1, from coordinate 76,237,305 downwards.
AAGTCTTTGATATTGTTGTGCATGGGAAAACTACTACTGTACAAATTGGAGCAGAATCGTATTAAGGGCAAGTTGTTACAACGGATAAAAAGGGTGGTTGAGTGGGAGAAGACAGAGTGGTAATCAATGGATGCTACTCTTCGTGGAATAATGTTATTAGTGGGGGCCCCCCAAGGTTCGGTGTTGGGCCCACTGTTGTTTTGTATATTTATCAATGATATTGATGAATGTATATCAGGCTTACTGTCGAACTTTGCAGATGATACAAAGGTTGGCACGGTTGTTAATGACAGTAATGGCAGTGTGCTACTGCAACAGGATCTAGAAAATTTGGGCAGATGGGCTGAGAAGTGGCAACTGAAGTTTAACACTGACAAATGCAAAGTACTGCGTATAGGTAAAAGTAACCCCAGAGAAATGTACCAACTGTGTGGTACTACACTTAAGGTGGTAGAAAATGAAAAATACCTGGGAGTAATTGTGCAGTCAGATATGAAGTTGTCTGAGCAATGCACAGTCTGCCAGAGCAGCTCCTGGGGTACTGTTAATGATATACAGGAATTTTGATAGCAGAGGAAAAGGAGGTGATTATCCCTTTGTATGAGGTGATGGTCAGGCCACACCTTGAGTACTGGGTACAGGTCTGGAAGCTCATTTTAGGAAGGATGTAGTGTTACTTCAGTGTGTATAGAGAAGGGCAACAAGATTGGTGAGAGGAACGAAGGGGTCCTCTTACCAAGAAAGGCTTAAGTTCTGCAAATTGCAGCGGCTGGAGACTAGGCACCTGTGATGTCATCTGATTGAGGTTTATAAGGCTTTGATTGGGTTGAGCATGCTGAATTCTAATAGGATTCTTCTGCTTGCTCAGATTACGAACTTGCGGGAGCATAAATTCAAATTGAGAAAAGACAGTTGTAGAATAGATGTGTGGAAATTTGCCTTAGGCCAGCGGGTAGTCAATTGCTGGAACAAACTTACATCTGTCGTTGTGGAAGTTGACAGCCTAGCCTAAATAAATTCAAGGAGGAACTGGGCAAACATTTACAGGGAATGGATGTGTGAAATGATTTTTTTTTTTGGCTGATGCTTCATAAATTTGCTTTCTGCTTTCTTGCATCACATGCCTCTACCACTACTTCTTTCCAACTTTGAACGTGGAATGATTGGGGGGGTGGGGGTAAAACATGCAAGTGCCCATTTCTCAACAACAGCTAATGTGGTTAAGTGCTCTCATTCTGAGGTATCATGTGTATACTGCAACTGGATCAACAGCAGTCGAACAACCAGACAAAGGTCAAAGGTGGGAGGGATTGTGTGGTTGATGCCCATGGTGAGCATCATGTGTCTCATCTTGCAACACAGCAGTGATGCAACACAATAACCCAACTAACCACCCAGTACAATTTATGAATAAAAAACCAATATCCACAAAGACTATGCACTGGACATTAGCTTGTATAGAGTATGGCAGTTGAGAGCTACCATGAGTACCCATGCTCACTGCAAAATATAAGAAACTGTACTTTTCATGGGCACAGTCACCACCACCAATGGTCCATTGATATGTGGAAATTTGTCATCTAGTCATTTCCAACTTTATCATGCTGATTGATATACAGTTGAAGCTCTATATAATGTCCCCCCCAGGGGAATGAGAAAAATGGTTGTTATATCAGAAGGACATTGTATTGATCATTCATAAAATCAGCAACAAAACAAGTAAAAGCTTGAACATTTAATATAATGTCTACTAACAAAACAGTATAATCTTATTTATAATATGTATTACAGTATTAAACAAGGAAATTATGATTGCAAATTTTGCATTGATTGTAGAGTGCAGTAAGGTTACAATTAAATTGTAAATTTCACTATATAAGCTACATACCTATCAAGACCTAACAAAAGAATTGTTTCATACTTTAAAATAATCTGTCAGATATGCTGTTTCAATAATGGAGCATGTTTTAAAAGAGAATTATAAAGGTGCCGATAGCAGTTATTTCACTTTCACAGTTAGGCTGCTCTAGAAAAAAATTGACGTCCTAATCCTTGATGAGCATCTTTCACTGAAACTTCTTGTTCAACCACAGTAGGTTCCTCATCTTCATCACTACAAATTTCAGAAGATTTCATTACATCTGCAATGAGTTCCTCTTCATTTGTGCATATCTTGACACATTCAATGTCCACATCCACTTCTGCATAATCTTTGAAGCTTAAGTTTTCCTGCAAGTGATGAGGTGATGCTTAGGTAATGACACACCTACTCAAATATTTATTCCCTATTATCAGACAATTCTTCAATATTAATAGAGGAAGAATCATGCAAAACTTCGCACATTGCATTGTTCAAGGCAGTAAATCCAGCATGTTTGAAGCAGTTGGTGATCACCTTTTTCATCAATTTCATTCCATGCTCAAACAAGTTTCCTGCAGGATGTCGATCTTGCATTGAGTTTTGCTTTCAAGCAGTAACACAATTTTGTTTAATAGTATTCTTCAGCAGTTTTTCTTGAAACACTGGCTTACATCTTGATCAAGTGGCTGAAGAACTAACATCATATTTGGTGGTAGGTACTCAACACTGGTTGCACTAGGTCATTTACTTCACAGAGGTGCAGTTATCCACAAACAGCAAAATTTTTCTATTCTTCTCACTCATCCCACGAACCATGTCTCTGATCCATTCTTTGTAGATTTGTGATGCAGTCCATGCCTTTTTGTTTGTGCAATACATAGTCTGTAATGTCTTCAAACCTTTAAAGCATCAAGGCTTCTGGGCTTTCCCAATGATTAAAAAAGAAAGCTTCTGTGCCAGACATGTTTGCTGGTAGGTGAATGGTAATCAAATGTTTGTCCTCTTTTCCACCACTATATTTCTCACCTTTAAATGCAAGTGTTTTCTCCAATATAAATTTTAAAAAAGAGTCCGGTTTCATCAGCAATGAAGATTTCATTGTGGTTGTATGTCAGCAAAACTTTTTTAAAATTATTTCCCTTCCATTGCTTTGTGGTGTCAATGTCCATGGCTGCACTTTCACCACACACTTTTTTGAAAGACAGGCCACGAGTCTTAAATTTCCAGAACCATCCATCTGAACTTTTAAATTCTTCAATATCCATTCAATATGCAAATGATTCAGCCCTAGCTATTCCAAAAGTACCTTTCCAAGATCAAGATAACTTCACCTTTCGTGCTCAAATCCTACCCAGTGTAGCAGATTTCTCTAAACTTTCAATTTTTTTCGCATCTTTCAGAATAGTGAACGGAGTACTCTTAGGAAAGCCGAACTGTTTGGCAATGTCAGTCTTAGAATGCACACCATTATCTACAGCTTGCAAAATCCTAATTTTAAATGTGATTGGCAAAGCTTCCCACTTTCTTGGACCATACCAATAAACATACACTAACTAATGAAATGAATTTCCAGCCGATGTTCATTTCATTACCGCACTGTGAGAAACAATGGCTGCCAGAGCCGAGTGGTCAAGCAAAATGGTACATAAGTACACGTGCTTTGAGTGACTGGGGTTGAAGACAGTGACTGCTAAATACGGCACTGTTTCTTGTATTCTCTTGATCTCGTAAACTCCTCTAACTGTGTGGTCATCCCAGAGTATAAACAGAAAATTAATTTATTTTAAAAGAGGGTGGGAACTCTTAACAAATGATTTATCATGGTCAGGCTGCAAGCTCATTAATTACTTCAATATAATTGAAAAATTCTGTCATTTTTAAACATGAATATCGTAATAAAAAAGTAAAATTTCAGATTAAGAGGTAGAAATTTATGGTCGTTATAGAGAAATCCTTTTATTTTCAATGTCATTATATTGAATGTAAAATAATATTGGGTTAGTGAGAAATTGGCCAGGACCAAAAACATAAGACGCTATAACATGTTAGGATGTTAAAAAGAGGGTCACTATAAAGAGCTTCGACTATAACTCCATTTAGAGAAAGTACCATGAGGCCATAGCAACTGGATGGACTGTTGGTGTTTGCAGGATGCAGGCAGTGTTATGTTTTGGGGACTTCTTTTGTAGCATTCTCGGGGGGGGGGGGGTCCTCTGATTACTGTTAATCAATGGCTTGAAGGAAACATCTACCTTTCTTTCATCACTGACCAAGTAAACCCTTTCACAATGGCAGTATATCCAGATAACTCCGGCATCTATCAAGATAACACATCATGGCACAAGGCCTAGCAAGTTGCTAACTGGTCTCAGGAGGATGATGACATTGAATTCCCAGTTGGAAAAGGGCATTTGGGCATACTATGACCATCCATACCTGACAATGTTCGGGCATTACTGGACACACTGTGCAATGCATGTGCAGCACTACCACTGGGCATTCTGCAACACCCCGTGGAGTGCATACCAAGACACGTACCTATTAAGAATAAAAGGTGGCCCCATGAGGTATTATGGCTCCACCTTTTATCCTTAATAGGTAAATATGTAAAGCCAACTCAGTGTATTTATGAATTTATAAAAATGCTACATTGCTAAGAATTGCATTCGTAACTGTATTGATAAAACCTCAATACTGTTATGAATGCAGTTATGAAACATCAATAACAGTTTATTGATCACCAGTTCAACATTAACACATATACAAAGGCACAGTGGGTGGGGGGGAGAGAAAAACCTGACCTGAATGGCACATGGCCAGGTGCGAGTAAGTACATGCTTACACCGAGATAAAAATGTAGTATGGCTTACATCAAGATAAAAATGCATAGTACAAATGGAAATTATATATACAGTCGAATCTCGTTAATACAAAGTTCAAGTGACCTAAATTTTCACATGTTGTAATAACGAGGTTTGTTATTCAAAATTTCCAAAAAATCCAAAAGTCAAAATTTTACCGTTTTTTTTTTTTTTTTTTTTTTGGTACATACTATATATCTAAGAATAATAATAAATAATAATATCAAAAATAAATTAATTTAAATTAATAAAATAAAATAATAAAAATATAATATAATAAAAAGAAAGGCTTGTCTAAAAATACAGTAATAGGAATAACACGTTTTTTAAAGAATTTGTAAGATAAACGAAGAAAAAAGCAATTGACAGAAATGAAAATATTGTACAGTATATATTTTGATATAAAAAATAGTTTAGTATCACAGTAATAAGAATTACAATCTCAATATAAAAGGAGACATAAATCATTAACATTTTAATAAATTAATCTAATTTAAAGAAAAAAATCCAATGTTGTTCGCCAGTTTTGTCTTATATGCATTTTTAACTACAGCACACATTATGAAATGCAATTGTTGTTTCTTTATCAATGTTACTGCAGGCCAACAAATTCTCTATTATGTTCAATGTATTTTGGGAATCTTTTTTAGTTGGCAGTGTGTGTGTGTGTGTGTGTGCGTGCGTGCGTGTGCTTCTTCACTTTCCCTATTGCTGGTAATAAAAACATCATCGTTTTGTTTGGTGCTCAGCAGCATTTCTGGTGTTGACATTGCAGTGGTAGCAACTTAATCATTTCACAAACTCTTCAAATTCACCAACCTTCACAAACTCTTCAAATTCACCAACAAAATCTATATGCTCCTTCAAATTCCTCCATTCCTCAATGTTGCTATCACATTTGTCTGCTGGACCATGTTTTTCAGTGATATTCTCTCCAAAGCCACTATTTCTGAAGCAGTTATTACATGATGCAATACTGTCCCAAGCAATAACAAGATTACAGATAGCATCCAAGACATTCAAATTTGGCTACAAATTGTTCCCTCCTTCTATATTGTGGATCAAGTACCTTATCAGGTGGGCTCTGTATGCTCTCGAGGTTATAAATAATGCCTTGTTCTAGTAGTTGCATAAAACTGGTGGTATTGGGGGTTAAAAACAATAGGCATATCTTTGTCAACTTAAGTGTCTCGGCAGAATGTTCTGTACGATCTAGAATCATCAAAATGTACCTTTTTTTCTGAAGCCATTCTTCTGTCCACTTTTAATAACCATGACTGAAAACTTTTGACTGTAAGCCAAGCACTTCTATTGGTCTCAATCACAGGGAAGTTGGTTAATTGCTTTAAAACATCTCGGCTTGTAAAACTTACTAATCACAAGTGGGCATAGTTTTCATACAGCCATCTGAATTGCAGCATAAGAGAACAGTGAGTCTTTGTTTACTAAATTTTCCAACATGACAAGACTCTTCTCAAACAGCAAATGTTTTGTTTGGCAGCAAATTATAAAATTAACCAGTCTTGTCAAGATTAAAAATATCCTTTGCCTCATATTTTTCAAGAATGGACCATACAGAACACATCCAGTCTGCAGCCTTTTCTTTGTCAACTAATCCAGACTTGCTGCAAACATTAGCATTAGCACTGGCATATGATGCAAGAAAGCAAGCTTATGCAGCATCAGCCAAAAAAAAAAAAGACACTAACATTTCACCCCTCCATTCATTCAAAATACTTGTCCAGCTGAGCCTTAAATTTATTTAGGCTATCAACTTCCACAACAAGGGATGAAAGTCTGTTCCACCAACCAACTACCCGCTGGCTAAAGGCAAATTTCTGCACATCTATCCTACATGTCTTTCCTCAATTTGAATTTATGCCCTCTCAGGTGATTATTCTGAGAGAGAGGAAGAATCCCATCGGCATTGAGCATGCTCAAACCATTCAAGGCTTTATACACCTCTACCAGATCACCTCGCCGGTGCCTAGTCTCCAGACACTGTAATTTGCAAAACTTAAGCCTTTCTTTGTGAGAGTAACCCTTTGTTCCATTCACTAATCTTGTTGCCCTTCTCTGTACTCGTTCCAGCAGCTCTACAACTTTCTTGAAAGGAGGCCTCCAGACCTGTATACAGTACTCAAGGTGTGGCCTGACCATTGACTTGTACAAGGGAATAATCACCTCCTTATCCCTGCTAGAAAAATTCCTGTATATCATTGACAACACCATGAGCTACTCTTGCAGCCCGTCTGCACCGCTCAGAAAACTTCATATCTGCCTGCACAATTACCCCCAGGTCCTTTTCATTCTCTATCACTGTCAGTGTAGTACCACAGAGTTGATATGTTGCTCTGGAGTTACTGTTTCCCATATGTAGTACTTTACATTTGTCAATGTTAAACTTCATTTGCCATCTCTCAGCCCACCTGCTCAACCTTTCCAGATCCTGTTGCAGCAGCATACTGTCAGCAGTGTCCTTAAAAAGCCTGCGAACCTTTGTATCTTCTGCAAACTTGGACATTAAGCTTGATATACCACCAGCAATATCATTTATAAATACAGAAAACAACAATGGACCCAACACTGAACCCTGAGGGACTCCACTAATAACATTCGTCCATGATGAGCAGTATCCATTGATTACCACTCTTCGTCTTCTTCCCCTCAACTATCCCTTTATCCATAGCAGCAATTTGCCTCCAATGCCACACTGCTCCAATTTATGCAGCAGTCTTCCATGTGTAGCAGTATCAAAAGCCTTTCTAAGGTCCAAATATATAATATCAAAGTTATTCCCTGCATCCAATTATTTTGTGACTGCATCATAGTATCCAATCAAATTGGTCAGGCAAGACTTTCCCTTAATAAAACCATGCTGTGTCCGAGCTATAACTGAAGTCTTGTCTAGATGATCCTGCAGTGCTTCTTTAACCAGTGCCTCCATTAATTTTCTTGGAACAGATGTTAAACTCACAAGTCTATAATTACTTGTGTCAGCCTTTGATCCTCCTTTGTGAATTGGGGTCACATTTGCACATCTCCAGTCTATGGGTACCTCCCCTGAGTACAAAGAAGCTCTCATAATTATGGCTAAGGGTTTGCTTACTTCCTTTGCTGCCTCCTTTAATATAACTGGATAGATCCCATCCACCCCGGGTGCCTTTTTTATGTTTATCCTCAACAATTTCTCCTCCACTTTTCTCTCAGTTATTACAAAATCATCTAGCTCACTGCCAGAGTTTACTTCACCTCTGGCATTCCCCTTCCTGAATAACTCCTCATGTGTGAATGTAGATGCAAAATACTTGTTTAGTTTGTTAGCCAGCTGAGCAGGATCCTCAACTGTTAAACCATTAATATCCAGTGGACCAATCTGATTCATCCCTTTCCTTCTAGAGTTTACATAGGTAAAGAACTCTTTTCTGATTTTCTTTGCATCCTTTGCCAAGGATTTCTCATAATCTGCCTTTGCCTGCCTAATCTCCTTTGTGACTTGGTTACAGACCAGCTAATATCTATCATAGGCTTCCATGTCACCCATTAATTTATATGTATCCCATGCATTTTTCTTCTCTGCCATATGTCTCATTAGTTCATCTGACATCCATTTAGGCCTAAACCTTGAACAATATTTCTTAGTTGGTATGTAAAGCCTAGTAGCCTCCAAGGTAAGTTCTTTGAATGCTTCCCATTTTGAATTTGCTGTTGGTAACATCATCAGTTGGTCCCACTGTATAGAATTTAAATACTGTCTCAGACCATCGTAGTCACCTTTACAAAAGCAGCAACCCTTCCCCTTTACCCCTGATGGTAGTTACCTCTTTGAGTAAATCCCACTTCAGCACACTGTGATCGCTGCCACCTAGTGGTTCCTTTATCTGCAGTTTCTTAATGCATGAAGAATCACTACTGATAATCAAATCAAGAGTATTACTCCCTCTAGTTGCCTCCCGAACATGCTGATGCAGAAAACAATCATCCAATAAATCCACAAAAGATGTGTGAGTGACCAAACCACAAATTCCAGTTAATATCTGGGAAATTAAAATCCCCCATTATGGATAAAGGGATGGTTAAGTGGAAGAAGACAGAGTGGGCACTGCACTTCGTAGACTAATGTTATCGGTGGAGTTCCCCAGTCATCCAATAAATCCACAAAAGCCTTGCTAGTGTGTGAGTGACCAACCCACAAATTCCAGTCAATATCTGGGAAATTAAAATCCCCTATTATAGGACACTCTGATTTACTGGCCCACTATTTCCCTGTACAGTTTCTTATTATACTCATCAGAGTCATTAGGCCTATAGCACAATACTACTCTCAATTTTGATCTCCCAATGCTTATGTCACACCAAACTGACTCGACACTGCACTGTCCAGCGATGTCGACTGGCTTCACTTCCTTGGATTTTATGTGTTTCTTAACTAATAGCATAACCCCTCCTCTCTTCCTATCCTGTCTATCCTTTCTGTAGAGGTTGTACTCCCCAAATTCCAGTTCTGCATTCCTCTTATATCTGTGTGACACCATGTCTCTGATACCCCAACAATATCTGCCTTTGATGTTTTGAGCAATACCTCAAATTCATCAAATTTATTTACCAAACTCCTAGCACTGGTGTACACTCACGTATACATGCACCTGTTCCTATTCTTAGCTACCCTAACACAACCCATGTGTTTACTTGTACCGCAATGACTCCCAGCAGTCTCTGAAATACCCTGCATCTTGTTTTCCAGGCTGTTGCTCATTCCAATAGAAGCAGTGCAAGAATCACTTTCACCTCTGCCAGTGGCTACTGTTAATCTATTAGTCCTTGTATCCCCCCCAAGCTAGCAGTTTTCCAATCCACCTAACACTGTCTCGATAGCATCAGCAAATATTCTTGCACCCTTTCTATTTAAGTGTATCCCATCAATGTAGAAGCAGTCTCCTGTTAACAAGTACAGACCTGGCTGAAAAAAATTCTACCCCTTGAGTCTTGCACAATCTTTCCAGGGCCGAATTGATCGACAAGGCTCTCATTATATACTCCCTCCTATCATGTCTGGGCAGAATTGCAAACACATTTCATGAAACCAAATTATTCCTGTCTTTAAATCTTTGGAGCCAACCACTGTTGCATTTGAAGTAGCTAATTCTATGTTGTTGAGCTAGATAATTTGCCTCTTCTTGCAAAATCGGACCTGATATTGGCAAATTAGATGCACGCATTTGTTGGTACCACTCAAAGTTTTGTTTCAAGCTCCTTGTGTTTTGCAACACGAATTCGTTTCCTCTTTTTTTATCACTGCTCCAGTGTCACGCACGTCAAGTCTTTTCGGTTTTTCAGTATTGCAGATAAAGTAGGTAAAGGGATGTTGTATTCCTTTGCAATATCCATTTTGCTTCATTCCATCCTATCAGCCTCTTGTATAATTTTCAGTTTAATTCCGTCCGTTTACATTTTGTCACCATAACACTGCTAGATAAGATTTAATATAAACATTAATAATATAAACATTAATTAATTTAAAGACACAAGTTCCAAAAAAGACATCAGCTCAGATAAAATGGCACAAAAACCAGATTACCGTATGCTGTAGCAAAAGACTCTTTGAACTGGCATAACAATTGCAACTGGCGTTAATCCCATGGAGAGTGATGGAGTGTATGTAATCAACTTAGAAAAACTGTTTTTGTTCTTTTGTTAATTGAACAACTCGTCCTTCAGAAAGATGTTTTATGTTTTTTAAAATGCACTTGACATTGTAGCTACCGTAAACTGGTTTTGTTTACACAAAAGTAATTTCTAACAAGTCAGTGCTATCCTTCAGGAAGTAGCGAACAACCAGGTGGCCAGAGACAATAATAGGGGAAATAATCTGACAGCTGTGCCAAGATTTGTATTAAACATACAAAATAACAATATTTATTTCTTATAGGATGAAAACGAACTTTGTAATACACATTAACCGAATTTTGTAATAAACGAATATATTTACATAGAAAAGTCTATCCTTTCCCAGGGGAATGGTATGTGCCTCATATAAACGAGTACTTTGTATAAAACAAGTTTGTATTAATGAGATTTTACTGTAATTACAGATGCACACTCAAATGCTTTAAAACAAACCACAATTAACTAGTATAAATAGGTATAAATAACATATAATTAACTATTATAAATAAGTACAAATAAGTCAACAGTATAAATAGCATACACAGAATTTAGCTTTATGAATACATATAAAGTAGACAAGCAACAGCTACATCAAGCCTTAGACACTTGTTCAGCAGACATTTTTCCAGAGGTAATGTAATTCAGAAATAATTTTGAGTGGTATTGTTTATTCTGTATAAACAAAATAATATCCATGTCATTATTATTTATTTAGTTAATAGCCTGATGTGGGAAAAATCTATTAAGAGATTTCATTCTATTTTTCAACGTATATATAAGAAATCTCACTCTTGTGCATCAGACAACACAGTGGCAATCTTCAAGGCAGAATGCACTGGTCCCATAGGAGCTAGTTATTGTCAGGGAAACAGGAAAAATTTTGTGCCAGAAGGATAGGTGGAATAGGCCCAGGACTGCCAGGGGTAAAAGAAAATTATGTTGCAGAGCAGATATATTTTAAGGGCACAAAAGATTGTTGAACACACCAGCACTAATGATATTAAGAATAAGAGATCTGAGGACTTAACAAGTACAGAACAATATTGGCAAAAAGTAAAAAATCTTGAATTAGGATTGAATTTGAAAGTGTCTGCAATTCTGCCCAGACACAATAGATCAGTGTATTGTGTCACAATGAGAAACACAATAGTTGAGAGCCTTTTCAATCAATTTGGCCCTGGAGAGAATGTGCAAGGCTTGAGGAGTAGAATTTTCCTCACCATGGTCTGTGCTTGTTAACAGGAGAATGTTTTTACAGGCTATCGAGGCAGTGATAAGTCAGTCGGAAAACTGTTAGCTTGGGAGATACACAGACTAATAATTTAACTAGAGCCGCCGGCACAGGTGAAAGTTATTCTTATACTGTTATTACTGGTATATGCAGCAGCCTGAAAAGCAAGGTGTCTGTGATTTCAAGCCCTATGTGAATCAGAATGGAACAAATGAATACATGGGCTGTGTTGGGATAAACAAGACTAAGGACACGTGATGTACACTAATGCAAGGAACATTGTAAATAAATTTCAAGTACTAATTAAATTGTCAAATGCAGACAGTGCAGGAATAGCCGGAGACGTAGTGTCATTCAGATATAAGTGATGCTGAATTTGAAAATGGGGAGTACAATGTATACAGGAAGGACAGGAGAGGTGGAGGGGTTATGCTCTTAGTTAAGAAGAATATTAAATCTAAGGCAGTGCATACAGTTGACTTGGGTGACGAGTACAATGTTAAGTCAGTTTGGTGCGATATAAGCACTGGGAAAACAAAACTGAGAGCAGGGGTGTGTTATAGGCCTAGTGACTGTGATGAGTATGCTAAACAGCTATACAGGGAAATAGAGTGAACCAGCAAATCAGAATGTCTCATAACGGGCGATTTTAACTTTCCAAATGTTGACTGGAATTTGCGGGTTGGACACGGACACACACACACGACTTCTGTGGATTTCTTGGATGACTGCCTTCTACAGCAGCATGTTAGAGAAGCAACAAGAGGAAGCAATAATACTCTTGATTTGGTTATGAGCTGTGATTATTCATGCATTAAGAATCTGCAGGTAAAAGACCCACTGGGTGGCAGTGATCACAGTGCACTAATGTGCAATTTATTAAACATATAATTACTGTCAAGGATAAAGGGACAGGTTTTGCTTTCGTAAAGGTGACTACAGAGGTCTCAGACAATTTTTAAATTATGTGCAGTGGAACCAACTGATGATGTTACCAACAGTAAATTCTAAATGGAAGCATTCAAAGAATTAAACTTGGAAGCTACTAGGCTTTTCATACCAACTAAGAAATATGATTCAAGGTTTAGTACCTAAACGAATGTCATATGAACTACTGAGGCATGTGGCACAGAAGTCAAGTGCATGGGATGCATACAAATTATCAGGTGATACAGAAGCCGATAGTAGATATAAATTAGTCTGTAATCAAATCACAAAGGAGGTTAGAAAAGCTAAAGCATATTATGAGAAGTCTCTGGCAAAGAATGCAAAGAAAAACAACAAAGACTTCTGTGCTTTGGGCCACTTGACTTAACTGTTGATGACCCTGCTCAGGTTGTGGACAAACTGAATAGGTGTTTTGCATCTTCATTCACACATGAGGAATTCTTTAGGGATGCCAGAAGTTTATTAAACTCTATCAAGGAGATAAATGACTTTGTGATAATTGAAAGGAAAGTGGAGGAGAAATTGTTGAGGATGGACAAAAAAAAAAAAAAAAAAAAAAAAAAGGGAGACATCTGGGGCAGATGAAATCTACGCAATTATATTAAGGGATGCAGCAAAGGCGGTAAAGCAAACCATTAGCCGTAATTATGAGAATATCATTGGATTCAGGGGAGGTCCCTATGGATTGGAGAAGTGCGAATATATCCCCAATTCATAAATGAGGATTAGTATTAGGAATGGCCACATGGTGCAAGGAAGCCTATAGCTTATGCTGCACCAGACAAAAAAATAAATAAATAAATAATTTTAAAAAAAATAATAATAATAGAAAGAAAATTAAAAAAATAATAATAATACAAAGAAAATTAAAATAATAATAATAATTAATAAGAGAAAAGGAAATAGACAACCCATGCATTTTTCTCCTCCTGTAGGTAATTTCCCCAAACTGTCAGCTCTACCACCATTGTAGGTAACTTATTCCAGTAATTTACAACTCGCTGGCTAAAATAAAACGTCCTGCAATCCAGTCTAAACTTCTCCCCCGCCGTTTGTTTTGTTTGTTATTTGGTTTTTAGGAGCATTAGCAACTAAGGCCATATTGCTCCGGGATATGCGGTGGTCATTCCCTGACCTTTCCGCATCCTCCATATTTGGTGGTAATGGGTTCCCCTGCCGTAACTTGAAATTATGGCCTCTAGTTCTGGAATCATTTATAATAGTGAAAATTTCATCCTCATCCATTTTACTTATGCCTCTCAGAGCCTTAAACACCTCAATCAAGTCTCCTCTAAATTGCCTAGTTTCCAAGCTCTGCAACCCACATATTCAGTCTTAACTCATATGGACGCCCTTTTGCCGATCTCACCAGGTGAGTTACTGTTCTTTGGACCCTTTCAAGAAGCACAATGTCTTTCTTTAGGTACAGTCTCAATACTTGAACCCAGTATTCCAAGTGTGGTCTAAAAGTAGCCTTATATAATGGGATTATGACGTCCTTATCTCTACTAGCAATCGTTTGATAAATCATCAATAGGACACCATGGGCCCTCCTTGCAACCAGTCTACAATGCTCGGAGAACTTCATATCTGACCGTATCGTAATACCCAAGTCTCTTTCCTCCACTACTGGCTTTAGTTCAACTCCGCCAAGTGTATAAGTTATTTTGGGGTTACTGTTCCCCAGGTGCGATACCTTACACTTTGCTGGATTAAAGCATAGCTGCCATTTTTCTGACCATCTCTGAATTCTATCTAAGTCATTCTGAAGAAGCTCTGCTCAGTGGCAATCATGGAACTACTCTACCAATCTTTACATCATCTGCAAATTTAGACATCACGCCCTCTATAACTTCATCGATGTCATTTACGAAAATCAAAACAACAGTGGTCCTCATACTGATTCTTGAGGAACTCCACTTCTTACATCAACCCAATTTGAGGAATAACCATTTATCACAACCCTCTGCCTCCTGCCCTGAAGCCATTCAGCTATCCATCTAAGGATTTTCCCTGTGATTCCAACTTGTTCCAACTTATAAAGTAACTGCTCATGTGGGAACAAGTCAAATGCTTTACTGAAATCTAAATAAACTATGTCGAAATTATTTCCTAAGTTTGCCCCTTGAGTGACCCAGTCAAAATAGCTAACTAGATTAGTTAAACATGATTTTCCCTTTACAAAAAACCATGCTGAGTATCCTTCAAAATTCCATTTCTATCTAAATGATCCTGAATTCCAACCTTGATCATTGTCTCCATGATTTTCCCTACTACTGAAGTTAGCCTGACCGACCAGTAATTTCTCACTTCACTCTTAGAACCACCCTTATGTATCAGAGATACATTGGCACTTTTCCAATCCAACGGAATTATTCCCAAGTCCAGTGATGCTCTCATAATTAGCCTCAATGGTTCAATGCACTCACTTGCCGTCTCCCTGAAGATTAAGGGCATATGCCATCAACCCCAGTAGTAGGGCATACAATACCGGGATCCCGGTAATTTTTTTCCGGTATTGAAATACCGGTTTTTCGGTACTAATTTTAAAAAAATAATTGTTTATAATTTAATCACATAAAGGTTATAAAATGACCTTTATGTGATTATGACGTCGTTATCTCTACTAGCAAATGTTCGATAAATCATTGATAGGACACCATGCAACATTGCAACCTGTCCACAATTCTCGGACAACTTCACGTCTGACCATATCGTAACTCCCAAGTCCCATTCCTCCACTACTGACTTTAGTTCAACTTCACCAAATGTATAAGTTATTTTGGGGTTGCTGTTCCCCAGGTGTAAGACCTTGCATTTTGCTGAATTAAAGCATAGCTGACATTTTTCTGACCATCCCGGAAGCCTATCTAGGTCACTTTGAAGAAGCTCTGCTTGGTGGCGATCATTAACTACTCTACTGATCTTTACATCTGCAAATTTAGACCTCACGCCCTCAATCCCTTCATAGATGTCATTTAAGATAATCAAAAACAACAGTGGTCCCAATACTGATCCTTGGGGAACCTCACTTCTTACATTAACCCAACCTGAGGAATAACCATTTATCACAACCCTCTTGCCTGGTGCCCTCAAGCCATTGTGCTATCCATCTAAGGTTTTCACTATGATTCCAGCCTGCTCCAACTTATAAAGTAACCACTCATGTGGGACTGAGTCAAATGCTTTGCTGAAATCCAAATAAACAATGCCAAAATTACTCCCTAAATCCAGCTCACGAATGACCTGTCAAAATGGCTAACCAGATTTGTTAAACATGATTTTCCCTTTACAAAATCATGCTGTATATCCTACAGAATTCCATTTCCATCTAAATGATCCTGAATTCCACCCTTGAGCATTGCCTCCATGATTTTCCCTACTACTGAAGTTAGACTGGCCGGTCAGTAATTTCCTGTTACACTCCTAGAACCACCTTTATGTTCCAATTTACATCAATCCAATGGAATCTCTCCTGAGTCCAGTGATGCTCTCATAACTAGAATTAATGGTTCAATGCACTCACTTGCCGCCTCCTTTAAAATTATACGGTATATGCCATCAACCACAGGAGCCTTACTCACCCGTAGGCACGAAAGTTCTCATTAAATAATCATTTGAAATTTCAACATCATTAATTACATTTTTTTCATTTTCAGTTCCATAACATCTCATTGACACAAAGGGGTTTTTTAATGTAAATATCGATGCAAAGTAACTTAAGTTCGTCTGCAACTTTGAAAAAACTCAAGTTACTTTGCATCAATAACAGAGCATCTGTTCTGGTCAGCCCTTCCCTATCTTTTCCATCATGCAGTATGATTGATGACTTTTGAGGTTATGATGAACATCGTGGCGAGATCCAATATTCCTTACATTTCAAGGGTAAAGCTCTAAAACGGTGTTCGCAGGCCGGCTGCTAGTTAGTACACCGGACCGAACCTATTGGTAACTCTCTAGGAGGCTTCTGGATCAGCTAGTGTATAATCTTGTTACCTCTACTCTGCCAGATAGTGATTGGAGGGAGTCCGGGTAGTGTGTATGCGGGGAGCATTGTCGAGGCCACGTTATGCCAAGGATCTGGGTATATTCTTACCATGTGTACGCCATATGCAAAAATTTCATTACTTCATACAGCATATCCCACCCACTTTTATTGAATACACCATGAATTGTCAAACTAATAGAGCAAGCTTATCTGCGAAAAGATCTAAACCTCCCAAGCACTTCCTAATTCATTTCACAAATACACGTGGTCTCAATTCTAATCTTAACAATGTCCATTTCCACTTGCAGTCTGCCAAGCCCCATGTACTTTTTCTGACAGAATCTCAGTTATTGGTTGATTCAACTACTGCTCATCTCAGATGCCTAAATTATTCCCTGTCAGAGACTTGGCAATTTAGAATCACCTCTCTTTGATCTTCTCTGGCTTAAAATTTCTCTCTACCTCATTGTGTCAAATTCATCTGTTGTCTCTACAGTTCTCCCAACTCCACTAATCACTTGGAGCTCTTTGACTTCCTCTCTTTGCAACTTGACTTTCTCCAGTCCAACTTTCCTAACAGTGAGGTAATTTTCCTTGGTGATTTTAATGTTCACAACTCCAGCTGGCTTCCGTTTTCTAGTCACACCGACCCAGCTGGTCGAGATGCTGAGGCTTTTGCAATTACTAATGACCTTGCACAGATTGTTCATTGTCCCTTCTAAGTACACGGTCAAAGTGAGAGGAAAAGTGCCACTTCAGATCACAACTTGGAGATTGTCTCTTCTCTGATGGAGCCTTTATCTCATCACTATTCCCAACCTCGTGTTGTTTGGAATTACAAGAATGCAAAATGGGATGACCTGCGAGATTTCTTTTCTTCTTTTCCTTGGTCGGATTACCGTTTCAAAACTTCTGATGTCAATGTTTGCTCAGATCGTGTCAGTGAAATTATTCTTGCAGGAATGGAATCCTTTATCCCACACTCCACTTTAAAATCTCATCCTTTATCTAAACCTTGGTTTTTCCAATAAATGTGCTAAGGCTGTTCAAGAGAAGAACGTTGCATATCATAATTGGCTTGTTTCTAATTCTTCAGTTTCATTTTCTACCTACACCAAAGCTCGCAACAATTGTGAAGCAGTTATTAATCAGTCCAAACTAGAGTTTGAACAGGCTAAGAGTAGAAAACTTGCTTCTTGGCCTAATGGTAGCCGAGCATTCTGGTCTCTTGCCAAAGCTATTGGCCGCAACTTTTGCCCATCTTTGTTTCCACCTGTGTTCAAACCAGATGGTTCTGTTGTCACTTCAGCCAAGGATAAAATTGACCTGCTAGCATCCCATTTTTCTTCCAACTCATGTATTAATGATCTTGGTAAAACACCTCACACCATTCCCATCATGCTCCATTGGTAAAACACCTCACACCATTCACATCATGCTCCATTCAATGCCTCCTGTGGTCTTCCGTCAAAAGGATGTCAGAAGGATTTTGACGAATCTTGATGCTAAGAAAGCTCCAGGTCCCGATGGTATTTCTCCACTTGTTCTCAAAACCTGTGCTCCTGAACTTACTCCTATTCTTTGCCACTTTTTTTCAATTCCAAAGGTGTTTTTCCTTCTGCTTGGAAATTTGCTCATATCCAGCCAGTTCCTAAAAAGGGTGACAAATCCCTCCCATCCAATTATCGTCCCATTGCAATTACTTCTATTCTTTCTAAAGTAATGGAGAAATCAATTAACCGCCAACTCTTAAAGTACCTAGAAACCTTCCATCTGATCAACGATCGCCAGTATGGATTCCGCCAGTGTCAATCCACTGGTGATATTCTGGCTTACGTTACCCATTTATGGACTAATTCAATGGAAAGGTTCGGTGAAACACAAGTAGTTGCTATTGACATCTCAAAGCCTTTCAATTGTGTTTGGCATAAAGGTCTTCTAAACAAGCTTCCATCTTATGGTTTGCCAACTGTTTTTTGTAATTGGTTATCCAGTTTTCTCTCTGATCGCTCACTGAGGGTGATGGTAAAATGGTTCTCTGTCTTCTAACTTCTCCACTAATGCTGGTGTCCCCCAAGGTTCAGTTCTTTCCCCCACTCTTTTCCTCTTGCATATTAATGGCCTTCTTCCATTGACTGGAAATCCTATCCATAGTTTTGCCGATGATAGCACATTGCATTCTACTTTCCATTTTTGAGAAACCTTGCCCTGCACAATCAGTTTCAACTTCTTGAAAATCTGCTTCCAATTCCTTAAATGCCGATCTTCATAGTTGATTTCAACCCTTCTAAAACTCAGTCTTGTCTTATATCTCGCAAAAAGGATTCTTCTGCGCCTATGCTTATCTTTAGACACTCCAATTTCTAGCAAAATGATATATCTCTTTTGGGGATTACCCTGACTTCTAAAATCTCTTGGCACAAGCACATTACAAATATTGCTTCCTCTGCATTTAAAAAACTTGGTTTTCTCTTTCGCTCTCGGCGTTACTTTTCTTCCAAACAGCTGCTCACTCTGTATAAATCGCAAATCCGCTCTGCCATGGAATATTGTTCCCACATCTGGGGTGGTGCCCCAAAATCTCTCTCAGGCTTCTTGATTCCATTCAGAAGAGGGCAGTTAGGTTAATTAATGATTCATCTCTAACCGAGTCTCTCCACTCTCTGTCTCATAGACGTACTGTTTCTGCTGCATGCCTCTTCTACAGATACTTCCATGGGCACTGTTCTTCTGAATTGGCTTCTATAATTCCCGTTCTCTCCTTCAAAACAGTCCGAACACGTGCCGCCACCAGCCAACAGAACCAACTTTTCATCCTCGTTTATTCATTCAACTGCCGTTTTCTGGAACAACCTTCCTTCATACGTATTTCCTGAAAATTACAGTCTACAGAAGTTCAAGTTCAATGTCAACAAATATCTTCTTTCGTCTTCTTAACCTCAACCCAAGCACGGTACTAAGTACTATAGGTTCTAATACCTCTCGTGTTTGGGGTTTACATAAAAAAAAAAAAAAAAAAAACCTTCAGCTATGTTATTTAATACTATCCCATGTCCATTACATAAGGGTCCAATCTAGTTTGTCCTTCTGTTCTTTGCATTTATATATGTGAAGAATTCCTTAACTGCACTCTTTGCTCTCTTCTTTATTCCTTATCCCTACTCTTTGCTCTCTCCCAGACTCAGTAAAGATACTAAGTGAAAATTATACTTCGCTGAATAAAACGTCTTTTTCCTTCATAAAATGAACATAATTCAACCAGGGAAGACCAACATGGAATAGAACATCAGTGTTCTGCAAATTCTTTCCAAAATAAGAAATTGTCTGACTCCAATGAGATTTTAAAAGATGAACTTGAGTCAGAAATTAATGAAATACTTTAAACTATTTTTGCTAAAAAAAGTTCGAAGCCTAGAAAATATGTACTGAGATCGTGTACAATTATCTCAGTACCAGAATAGAATCTGAAAGGGCTTTTTCTGCCACTAATAAAATATGTACCAAAATTAGATTCTTTTTAAACGATCATACTATTGATTGCTTACGTTTCTTAAGAGCTCACTTTATACGGACAGGTAGTGTAGTGCATGCTTAAACATAACTAAACTTTGCAGTAACAATATGTATTTTTTTTGTTTTTAGAATAACTGTATTTTAATGATTTTTTCAGAATATTTATTATTGTAATAAAAGTTTATTTAAAACATGAATTCAAACAATTACGGTACAGTCAGTCCTCGTATAACACGTGTTTACACTACACGAATTCGATCATACACGATTTATAAATAGGGGAATGATATCTTATATAACACGAACCGAATTCGCTTATGCATGATTCGCCTTTGTGTTTACAAGAAATGGCAGTCGAACGCAGAATCATCCCAACTGAACGCAACACGATAGGAATGAGGAGAAGATTCTGAAAATGTATTTATGTATTTTTTATATCAGTGAAGGGGAAACACATTTAACCATAATAACGTAAAAAGCAACACAATTCTAGCTATCGGTATAATCGCAAATGCAATTAGATGAAGTTTACTACCAGTTTATAACAGATTCCACTAGCAGAAACGCAACTGGAAATTGTTTTTATTGTTTTATGGTAGTAACCCCTAGAAATGTGCTTTAGTAAAGTGTGAGGTGTTATTAGTGTATCTCTGCCTTTACGGTGTTGTTTATTCAGTTGCTACACGCACGCAGCTTTGTTTATGTGTATTATCAAGCGTGCCTCCTCGTTTTGTAATTGTGCTTTATTCCCTAAAAATGAGTAAAATACTTAAAAGGTGTGAAAAGGAAGCGTCCTGGTGAAGATACTGCAGATTCAGAGAGAAAAAGAAAAGCAATATCAATAGAGGCGGACTGGGTCAAAAATTCTTATCCGGGAAAATTTATAGTGGCCTCATACTACGGTTTATGGCCAAAATCACACCGGCCTCCGGCCCACCGGGGTTTCCCTGGTAAGGCTTATGGCCAGTCCGCCTCTGTCGATAGAGAAAAATATGAAATTGTGAAATGCTTTGAGCGAAATGAAAGACCATGTGATATTGCACATGCTACAGACCTAAATAAGGCAACGCCGAGAATTAGAAAGAATGCAGAGAAAATAAAAACAACTTTCATAGCAGGAACAACTCAAAGTGTAATTAAAATCCATTAGATTAAGACACAAAGAATTGGAAGAGATGGAATGCCTGTCATCTATTTGGATAGAAAATCAAACAAAAAACAAGTTTGCTTACGATACAAGTAAAAGCATCAGCAATATTTTATTACGTAATAGTCGTAATAAAATGCGTAAGTATTTTATTACGATTATTTATTGTGTTTGGTAATGTTTTGGTTACAAATGTGTGTTCAATCTTGGGTGGTCGGAACCTAACCCCATTTTTCCCATAGGGCCTGTTGTTTATATTGCACGATTTTGCATTGCACGAGGGTTTCTAGGAACGCAACTATCGTGCTATACGAGGACAGACTGTACTTGTTTTTTCCTTACTTTATTGCATCTAATTGTCATAAAATTTATTGAAAAAATCGTTTGTTTTTGGAATACCGGTATCCTGGTTTCATAAATTAAAAATACCGAAATACCGGTATTAAGATTTTGACCGATATTGTAGGCCCTAACCCTTACTGGTCTGTAGGCTCAAAAGTTTCTTCATTAAATAAATATCATTAATTACATTTTTTTTCAACTTCATTTCCATAATTTCTCATCGAAACAATGGATTTTCTTCTGTAAATATCGATGCAAAATAACTGTTCAGTTCATCTGCAACTTCAGCTGGGGTATCCAATACTATCCCAAATCCATTACGTAGGGATCCAAAACTGGTTTGCCCTCTTTTTTTGCATTTATATATGTGAAGAATTCTTTATCCCCACTCTGCTCTCTTTGCCAGCAATTTCTCATAAGCTGCCTTTGCCAGCATAACCTTTTCTGCAGCACTATTTAAAAATCAATTTGTAGCTGTTATAGGCTTGAGTACTTTTTACTGGTCTGTAATCTGGCAACTTCCTTATTCATCTGACTTGCAATCTTCCTCCTGCAGTATTTTTTTTTAATGGTATATAAGCATTCAAGGCTTCTGTGATTATTGTTTTAAAGGTATACCATAATTCAATTGTATTCGCTCTCTGTGCGATATCTACCCAGAGAGGTAGATAACACAGAGAAAAGAGAGGTAGCAGTGATCACTTTCTGCTACTGGCTGCTGTACTGTCATCTGGTCCATGGGTGTTGATTAGGTATAGAATATTCTTTTCCCTAGTACTTTCCCTAACATGTCTGGAAGCCAAATTTTAAGAAGGATCTAGATTTTCTTGAGCATGTACAGAGAAGGGCAGCAAGATTGGTGAGGGGAATGAAGGGATCCTCTTACCGAAAGAGGCTTAAGTTCTGCAAATTGCAGCGGCTGGAGACTAGGCACCTGCGAGGTGATCTGATTGAAGTGTATGAGGCCTTGAATGGATTGAGCACGCTGAATTCTGATGGGATTCTTCCACTTTCTCAGATTACAAACCTAAGGGGGGCATAAATTCAAATTGAGGAAAGACAGTTGTAGCACAGATGTGCAGGAAATTTGCCTTTAGCCAGCGGGTGGTTAATTGCTGGAACGAACTTCCATCTGTCATTTTGGAAGTTGATAGCTTAAATAAATTCAAGGAGGAACTGGACAAACTTTTAGAGAGAGAATGGTTGTGTGAATTTTACATATATGCTTGCTTTCTTGCATCACATGCCTCTATTACTATGTTGATACAAATAGCAATCATCTAGTTGATTTAAAAATTTTGTCCCCCATGTCAAGTTTCCTTCCCATTTGCTCCATTCAATTAGAGGCAAATTAAAATCACCCATAAGTATTCATGCTTTCTTGCCTATTCTATTTGCATGTAGAGGCTCTCATCATAATCTTCACAATCACCTGGCCTGTAGATTACTCCAGCTCTCATTATACCTTTGCTTCCAACCATCTCACACCACACAGATTCTATACTAGCATGCCAAACGTCTGAATCCGGGAAAGCTTTCATCACACTCAGTCTGCTTTTGATAAGAAGCATGACCCCACCACCCCTTCTATCTTCCTTATCCTTCCTAAATACAGTATACATACCATACTGAAACTCATCATCTCCTATCTTCAATTGGCACCACGTTTCCATAAGCCCTATTATGTCAGCTTTACTTGTCCTAACAAGCAATTAGAATTCACTCATTTTACTGACCCTTCTTGACATTACTGTATAAACAATTAAGACTTAGTGTTCTCGTATAGTTAACTACCTTACACATCCCTGAAAGTTATTTAAGCTCACTTCCCTGGCATTATACCTGCTCATTTGAAATGTTTCTGCCCTCAGAACATCTTGCCAATATGTCACAGTAACAAGTGTTTCTTTGACATATTGGACAAATTGGTAAAAAATTGGTCAAATGAACAAGTATTACTTTGAACAATTGTTATTTTGACCCATATTATGAAATAAATGCATATCTACATTACCCATGTCCCCACCCCCCCTAAACTAGCAGTTTCCCTGAACCTTTCATCATCATCATCAGCCATTTTCAATCCACTGCAGGATGAAGGCCTCTCCAGCAACTTTCCAGTTCCTTCCTTTTTTGAGCACTGGCCATCCATTTACTTCCCACAAACTCATGAATTTCATCTATCCATCTCCGCCTTTGTCTTCCAGTTCTGTTATTTTCTTAATCCATCTGTCATCATGTCTTTGAGCTATGTGTCCTGCCCAAGACCATTTTAGTTCTTTAGTTTTGATAAGAATGTCCTTTACTTGAGTTTGCTGCCTAATCCATGTGTTTCTCTTCTTATCTAAGTCTGATTCCTAATATAATTCGTTCCATTCTTCGCTGTGTAGTTCTCAGATTCTCTTCCATGCTTTTGGTGAGTGCCCAAGTTTCACTTCCATAAGTCATGGTGGGGAGTACAGTGGTTCATTATTTTACATTTCAGACAAACTGGGATATTGTTCTTCAGTATGTGACTATATTTCCTGAATGCTATCCATCCAAAATTTATTCTTCTCTTGACTTCCAGCCATTTATTATTATTACAGCTAATAACTTGTCCCAGATAAGTATATGACTCCACCTTTTCAATTACTGCTCCTTCAATCATTATTTCCCTTTCTGTGGCATACTTGTTCATCATTACTTTTGTTTTAGCCATATTCATCTTTAGACCAAAATCCTTACTAATCGTGCATAACTGATTAAGATTTTCCTCTAATTCTTTGGGATCGTGGCTTATGACCACAATGTCATCTGCAAATCGTAAATGATTTAGGTACTCTCCGTTCACATTGACTCCTTTCTGCGACCAGTCTAATCTTCTGAAAGCTTCCTCAAGGGCAGCAGTAAACAGCTTCGGAGATATTGTGTCTCCTTGTCGAACTCCTTTCTCAATTTTAAATTTCCTACTGTCTTTGTCTAGTCTAATAAAGGAGGTAGCACTCTCATATATTTTCTTCAAAATCATAATATGTGGGGTATCTATGCCTTGTCTTTCCAATGCCCGAAACATTGCTTCATGCTGTATGGAGTCAAATGCCTTTTCATAATCCACAAATGCCAGGCATAATGGTGTTTTACATTCATTTGCTTTCTCCATTAGCTGTGATATTACTTGCAGGTGATCGATAGTTGAGAATCCTGTCCAAAAGCCAGCTTGCTCTTTTGGTTGATTCTCATCAAGTATTCTTTCTAATCTGTTAGTTTGTTTGTTTGTTTGTTATTTGGTTTTTAGGAGCATTAGCAACTAAGGCCATATTGCTCCGGGATATGCGGTGGTCATTCCCTGACCTTTCCGCATCCTCCGTATTTGGTGGTGATGGGCTCGAACCCTAATCTGTTAGTAATGACCCTTGTGAACAGCTTGTAGATGTGGGATAACAAGCTAATTGGTCTATAATTTCCAATTTCTGATTTATCTCCTTTCTTATGCAGCAAAACTATGATTGCATTATTCCACTGCTTGGGTGTCACACCTTTTCTAATGCACTTTGTGAAGAGCCTTGCCAGTTTTTGTGTTATGTCTCTTCCTCCCAATTTTAGCAACTATACAGTAACTTCATCTTCCCCCGGGGCTTTCTGATTCTTCATTTTCTTCAATGCACGTTCTACCTCATCAGGAAGAATATCGGGTATGTCGTTATGTGTTGCTACTTCGCAATCCATCTTCCCCGCTGCTGGCATCATTCCCTCGCTCCTTGTATAATTCTCTATAGTAGTCTTCTGCTATTTGAATTATGCCTTCTCTGCTGTTTATAAGTACACCATCGCTATTCTTCAGTTTCAGTATCATTTGTCTTTCTGTATTACTGCTCATGGCTGCTGATTTAAATCCTGTTTTCTCTTAATATTTGTTCTACTTTTCTTGTGTTAAATCTTATGTCCTCTCTGAGCCTCTTTCTAATGGCTTTGCATAACTCAGTATACTCAATTTTCTCCTTGTCAGTGTTTATCTTGCTCTTCATTTGTCGCCTTTGGTTCGTCATGACAAGTGTTTCTTGACTAATTTTTTCTTCTTTGGATTTCTTTTTCCCTATCGGTTTCTTGAGCTTTATCACTTTCAGAAAGTTGTAATATTTCTCGTCGATATCTTGGTCCTGAGCAGTCTGCAGAAGCTCAAACTTGTTCTTAAGTTCCAGTACATACTGCTTTTTCTCCTCTTCTGTTATCTCAAAGACCTTTGTATTATTTACTCGAGTCAGTTTTTTCCTTTATCTATATCAAGTGTACATCTTACCATTCTGTGATCACTTCCAACATTTACCTTATTCAGGATGGTAACATCATTCACAATATATCTTCTGTTAGTGGGGATGAAGTCGATTTCATTAGTAGTTAATCCATTTGGACTCTTCCATGTCCACTTTCTGTTCACCCTTTTCTTGAAAAAAAGTGTTCATTACTGACAGTCCTCGAGATTCTGCAAATTCCACAAGTCTTTCACCTCTTTCATTTCTTTCACCAATTCCAAAATTTCCTATAGTTCCCCTTTCTGCACTGTTTTGCCTTTTTCCAACCTTAGCATTGAAGTCCCCCATAATAATAGTGTAGTGGGTTTTCTGCTCATCTAGAAGATTCTCAATTTCGGTGTACATTTCTTCAACCTCTTCGTCATCATGGCTCGATGTTGGTGCATAAATCATTATAATCTTTAGCTTGTACCTCTTAGAAATCTTGAATATTAGTCTTGACACCCTTGCTGATGTACTTTTGAATTCCAAAATGTTGTTTTTAAAATCTTTACAGACCAGAAATCCAACTCCACCTTCACTCCTTTCACTGTTTCCATTGGTGTACAGCAGATTTCCACATGATAAACTTATAAGTGATTCATTTCTTCTTCTTCTTCTTTCAGCCAAACCGATGATATTCCAATTCACATTTTCTAATTCCTTTTCCAGCTCTAATATCCTGTCTTCACCGATGAGTGATCTTACGTTACAACAGGCCAAGTTCAGTTTCCGTGCATGGCAGCCTGGTCGTACCCAGAGATTCTTAGCACCCTCTGCTTCCACTCTGATCCTCTTGCTGCCGTAAGAGGGAGAGTGAAAGCTGCTGGGGACTGAGGGCCATTTGTTTCGTCGTGCTGTCATATGCTGGAGAGTTTGGTCTTTTCCTCTTCACAGTGACGAGGCATCTTGAAGAGAACCACTCTACACGTTCATTGCCACCTAAGTGACGTAACAGGGCTTACCATCGAGAAGGTGTGCATGAGTGGATTTTAGGGAAGCAGGCCAACCGGACTTTAAGGTATCCTAAATATTACTGACAAAAACACTTGCACCACCTTTGTTTAAATATATCCCGTCTCTACAAAACAGATTCCTTCTACCTACAAGTGAGGGCCAAGCTGATAGAAATTTCCCCCCAAAAGCCTTGCAGAGTCCTTCAAGCCTTGAGTTAATCCACAAGGCTTTCAGCATATAATCCCTCTCATTGTGCCTGGGCAGAATTGCAGATACAGACATTGTAACCTAACTCATGGCATTTCTTCAGCATGATGCTATATTTGTCTAACAAATCACCAGATCGTGTGTGCTTAATGTCATTAGTCCCCGCATGAATAATAATATTCTCTTCACCCCCCAACCCCTTAAAATCTACAGCCTGTTGGTGACATCATTAATAGTTGCTCCTGGCAGAAAATGTTGAGAATGCACAAAAAAAGACATCGGTGGAAGATGAAATCTATGCAATTATATTAAGTGAGGCAGCAAAGGAGGTAAGCAAACCCATAGCCATAATTATGAGAATATCCTTTGATTCAGGGGAAGTCCCTATGGATTGGAAAAGTGAATGTATCTCCAATTCATAAATGGGGATCATAAGGCAACATGAGTAATTACAGTCCTGTTAGCTTAATGTCTGTTCAAGGTTATTTTTGTTATTTTGTTTTGTTAGGAGCATTAGCAACTAAGGCCATATTGCTCCGGGATATGCGGTGGTCATTCCCTGACCTTTCCGCATCCTCCGCATTTGGTGGTGATGGGCTCGAACCCCAGTCTAATCAAGAAGCGTGTACTATACACTGCTGCTCCTGCCCACCCGGCTACGGAGGCGCCTGTCTGTTCAAGGGAAAATAATAGAATCACTGGTTAAAGAAGTAATGCAGAACCATTTGAACTTTCATGCAATTATACTACAATCACAGCATGGATTTGTCAAGGGGAGGTTTTGCTAAAACAATCTGACAGGTTACTAGGATGCAAAAAATTATTTTGACATTATATACTTAGATTTCAAGGCTTTTCATACAGTTGCACATAAAAGACTGCTGTATAAACAGGAGCAATGTGGCATTAAGGGCAAGTTACTGTTAGCATTAGCATATGATGCAAAAATGCAATCTTATGCAGCATCAGCCAAAAAAAAAAAAAAAACACACTTCCACTTCACCCCTCCGTTCGTTCGAAATACCTGTCCAGATGAGCCTTAAATTTATTTAGGCTATCAACTTCCACAACAAGGGATGGAAGTCTGTTCCACCAACCAACTACCCACTGGCTAAAGGCAAATTTCTGCACATCTATCTTTCCTCAATTTGAATTTATGACCTCTCAGGTGATTATTCTGAGCAAGAGGAACAATCCCATCAGCATTGAGCATGCTCAAACCATTCAAGGCTTTATACACCTCTACCAGATCACCTCGCCGGTGCCTAGTCCCCAGACACGGTAATTTGCAAAACTTAAGCCTTTCTTTGTAAGAGCAACCCTTTGTTCCATTTCTTTGTAAGAGCAACCCTTTATTCCATTTCTTTGTAAGAGCAACCTTTTGTTCCATTCACTAATCTTGTTGCCCTTCTCTGTACTTGTTCCAGCAGCTCTACATCCTTCTTAAAATGAGGCCTCCAGACCTGTATACAGTACTCAAGGTGTGGCCTGACCATTGCCTTATACAAGGGAATAATCACCTCCTTATCCCTGCTAGAAAAATTTCTGTATATCATTGACAAGACACCATGAGCTGTTCTTGCAGCCGGTCTGCACTGCTCAGAGAACTTCATATCTGCCTGTACAATTACCCCCAGGTCCTTTTCATTTTCTACCACTGTCAGTGTAGTACAACAGAGTTGATACGTTGCTCTGGGGTTGCTGTTGTAGTACTTTATGTAGTACTTTACATTTGTCAATGTTAAACTTCATTTGCCACCTCTCAGCCCATCTGCTCAACCTTTCCAGATCCTGTTGCAGCAGCATAGTGTCAGTAGTGTCCTTAACAATCCTGCCAAACTTTGTATCGTATGCAAACTTGGACATTAAGCTTGATATACAATCATCAATATTATTTATAAATACAGAAAACAATAATGGACCCAACACTGAACCCTGAGGGACTCCACTGATAACATTAGTCCACGATGAGCAGTGTCCATTGATTACCACTCTCTGTCTTCTCCCACTCAACCACCCCTTTATCCATAGCAGCAATTTTCCTCCAATGCCACACTGCTCCAAATTTGTGCAACAGTCTTCCATGTGCAACAGTATCAAAAGCCTTTCTAAGATCCAAGTATATAATATCAAAGTTACTCCCTGCATCCAGTTCTTTTGTGACTGCATCATAGTATCCAATCAAATTGGTCAGGCAAGACTTTCTCTTAGCAAAACCATGCTGTGTCCGAGCTATAACTGAAGTCTTGTCTAGATGATCCTGCAGTGCTTCTTTAACCAGTGCCTCCATTAATTTTCCTGGAACAGAAGTTAAACTCACAGGTCTATAATTACTTGTGTCAGCCTTTGATCATGCTTTGTGAATTGGGGTCACATTTGCACATCTCCAGTCTATGGGTACCTCCCCTGAGTCCAAGGAAGCTCTCATAATTATGGCTAAGGGTTTGATTACTTCCTTTGCTGCCTCCTTTAATATAACTGGATAGATCCCATCCACCCCAGGTTCCTTTCTTGTGTTTATCTTCAACAATTTTTCCTCCACTTTACTTGGTTATTACAAGATTATCTAGATTATTGCCACAGTTGAATACACCTCTGGCATTCCCCTCGCTGAATAACTCCTCACGTGTGAATGTGAATGCAAAATATCCATTTAGTTTGTTAGCTACCTGAGCAGGATCATCAACAGTTAAACCATCGATATCAAGTGGACCAATCTGATTCATACCCTTCCTTCTAGAGTTTACATAAGTAAAGAACTCTTTGCTGTTTTTCTTTGCAACCTTTGCCAAAGATTTCTCATAATCTGCCTTCGCCTGCCTAACCTCCTTTGTAACGTGGTTACAGATCAACTTATATCTATCATAGGCTTCTGTGTCACATGTTAATTTATATGTATCCCATGCATTTTTCTTCTCTGCCATATGTGTCATTAGTTCATCTGACATCCATTTAGGTCTAAACCTTGAACAATATTTCTTAGTTGGTATGTAAAGCCTAGTAGCCTCCAAGATAAGTTCTTTGAATGCTTCCCATTTTGAATTTGCTGTTGGTAACATCATCAGTTGGTCCCACTATATAGAATTTAAATACTGTCTCAGACCATCGTAGTCGCCTTTACGAAAGCAATAACCCTTTCCCTTTACCCCTAATGGTAATTACCTCTTTGAGTAAATCCCACTTCAGCACACTGTGATCACTGCCACCTAGTGGTTCCTTTATCTGCAGATTCTTAATGCATGAAGAATCACTACTGATAATCAAATCAAGAGTATTACTCCCTCTAGTTGCCTCCCAAACATGCTGATACAGAAAACAATCATCCAATAAATCCACAAAAGTGTGTGAGTGACCAACCCACAAATTCCAGTCAATATCTGGGAAATTAAAATCCCCCATTATGGGAAATTAAAATCCCCCGTTATGGATAAAGGGATGGTTAAGTGGAAGAAGACAGTGGGCACTGCACTTCGTAGACTAATGTTATCAGTGGAGTTCTCCAAAGTTCAGTGCTGGGTCCAATGCTGTTTTCAAAATTTATCAATGATACTGATGAAGGTTTGTTTGTTATTTGGTTTTTAGGAGCATTAGCAAGTAAGGCCATATTGCTCCGGGGATATGCAATGGTTATTCCCTGACTTTTCCGCATCCTCCATATTTGGTGGTCACGGTCTCGAACCCCGGTCTAATCAAGACGTGTGTGCTACGCACTGCTGCTCCTGCCCACCTGGCTACGGAGGCGCCTTACTGATGAAGGTATATCAGGCTTAATGTCTAAGTTTGCAGATGTAAAAGAATAAGAGAAGTTTACCTCAATATGATACATAGAACACTTCTGTATGATACTCTCCAGAAATTAAAAAAAAAACAATTAAAAAACAATTAACAATAATTAAAAATCAAATGAACACAATTAAAAATTAAGTAAAAAATTAATTTAACAAAAAAAAATTGCAAAACGATTTTCCTTCCTGAAGCTGATAATGCTTTTCGACCATATGTCGTGATCACAGGAATGAAAATTACTGAATAGGGGTGAGCATGGAACTTAAATAGGGATTATTTGCCTTCGCACATGCGGTAAAGGACCACGAGTCAGATATTAGATATGGCCGGCAAACATTAACAGAATTCTCATCTAATTTAATTTCGACAGTTACTGCAATTAATAGTCTCGTATAATTACATTGGACACTAAGTATTTTGGTCTCGTTAAATAAAAAAGTATCTTTTTCATTAACAGCATGACAGGCTAATTCTTACACTGCTGAATAAGAAAGCACGAACTGAGGCTGCATATTGATTAACATGAAAATTCAGAGGAAACCGCGTAGAACCCTGATAAGACGAGTCACAATCACTGCAAGAAATGTTGTATAATAGGTCATTTATTTGTGTTGCGAACGAGGAAAGGGCTGAGCGATTATTCAGTATAGTATGTAATTTCCGTATTGACCTGGCTACAATTTTAAATTCGGTATCTTTAAAGAATGTGTTAAGTTGTTTGTGCCACTGTTCAACATTTGGGACAGAAATAAAGTATTTTTTGATATTACTATTGTTGGTTGGTGTATTTTTTTGTATACTATCCTTAGCTTGTACCCTAATTCTGTCTATTGTAGCAAGTGGATAACCCCTGTTTAAGAATCTGCTGGTTAATATTTTTATATTTCTGAGCCCAAAGCAGATTCCATCGTTGAATATTTATAAGTATTGAGAAATTGATTAAAGATAATCGATCTTTTGTAGGTGAATGGATGATAGCTGTTATAATGCACAAGCATACCAGTGTTTGTGTTATTCTTTTACAAATATTTATATCAACGTAGAATGTATTGAGCATTATAGCTCTGGTTCATACTATCAAAGTTTGCAGATGATACAAAGTTTGGCAGGGTGGTTAATGACAGTCCTACTACAACAAGATCTAGGAAAAATGGGGTTGATGGGCTGAGAAATGGCAGCTGAAGTTTAACATTGACAAATGCAAGGTACTG
Organism: Mastigoproctus giganteus; assembly: GCF_048544385.1. Taxonomy (NCBI): domain Eukaryota; kingdom Metazoa; phylum Arthropoda; class Arachnida; order Uropygi; family Thelyphonidae; genus Mastigoproctus; species Mastigoproctus giganteus. The sequence continues at coordinate 76,205,315 of NC_143584.1, read as the reverse complement.
CACATGGGTAACAATAACCTCAGAGTAACTTATCAACTGTGTGGTACTATGCTCAGGGTAGTGGAGAATGAAAAACACTTGGCAGTAATTGTGCAGTCAGACATAAAATTTTCTAATTTTCTGACCAGTGCAAAGGTGCTGCAAGGGCAACTCATGGGGTTTTGTCAATGATATACAGAAACTTTGCTAGCAGGGTTAAGTGGGTGATTTTCCTTTTGTACAAGGCCATGGTTAGGCCGCATCTTGAGTACTGTATACAGGTTCTGAAGGCCTCACTTTAGGAAGGATTTAGATCTGCTGGAAAGGATGCAGAGAAGGGCAACCAGATTGGTGTAGAAAACAAAAGAGTGCTCTTACCTAAAAAGGCTTCAGTTCTTCAGCATCTCGAGACCAGGCACCAAATCTAGACCAAATCGAGACCAAATTTAGTAGAGAGAAAAGCAGGCAGATTTGCTTTAGCTGAGGCTGATCAAATTACAGAGTCATATAACATGACAGGATTCAAATGCTTTAGATTAATTTAATACTGTAGAAGAATCAGAAATACAAATTAAATTTTTCTTTAGATTTCATTTACATTTCAGAGATTTAATAATATAATTCTGAAGATACTTCAAATGAAACATTAGAATCTTGGTAAATACCAAGATCTATGTGAACCACAAAATTTTCTATTAGTGGAGCAAACTGAAGGAGGGCTGATCAAGATCTATGTGAACCACAAAATTTTCTATTACTGGAGCAAACTAAAGGAGGGCTGATCACCTTTTGATTGAAAAGCGAGTAGATTTGTGGGTTTATGGCAGCACCAAACCAGAGGTTATTTTCCGACAATCTTATTATTTTTAGACATTAAGTTCCATTATAATGTATTATTTTTAAACAATATTTTAAGAGAAATATCTCACTTACCAGCATCACACCATCGTCCTTTAGTTGTGGGATTCTCTTTAAATCTGAATTTTTGAATATCTGCTATTGCTTCACAAAAGAACCCAACACCAAACATCGTAGTTCCAGCAATATCTAAATATGTCATAGGAGGTGGTGCAAATGGAATAGTTTTCCTTGGAGAATTAATGAATATTACTGGTAAACTCACTGTATACACCCAAACAGCCTAAAATATAGAAACCAAAAAATTAAATCCTTAAAAAAAAAACAATATGGAATTAAAATAATTTCTTTAATGATATTAGTTTTTATAAATACTTTTAAGTTCTCTTATTAATCTTTAATGCTTTCTAAGCTGAAAGAGTCTCAAATGATAACATTCCTGAGCTATAGTATTTTTACTGTGTTGGAAGTACAAAACCAGCAGAATAAAGCTTGCTGCTTTTTTTTTTTTTAGTTAACTGAACAATTATGTCAAACTCTTCTTGGATGTTTATTATGGCTATATGCATTCTTTACACAGGATGATATTCTTACTGTACTTCAATATCAAACAGTAAGCCTAGTGTAAATATAACATTTTATTATGCCTAAAAATTAACAATACAAAATTGACATTGAAGTTAATAACTGTACTAATCTTTAGTATTTGAAGGTATTACCTTGAAAATAATATCCAGATCTATATGAATTTGAATAGTATTTTCCATTCATTTATTGAAGCTTATTCTAACTGTACCCAACTTATTTAGAATTAAGGAATATCTTTAAAGCACTAGTTAGAGAAGTAAAAATACCATTAAGAAAATATAATAGTATATATGCATAATTGGTTGGTTTTTTTTAGGAGCATTAGCAACTAAGGCCATATTGCTCCGGGGATATGCGGTGGTCATTCCCTGACCTTTCCGCATCCTCCATATTTGGTGGCTCACAGGCTCGAACCCCGGTCTAATCAACAAGCGTGTGCTACGCACTACTGCTCCTGCCCACCTGGCTACAGAGGTGCCATATGCATAATTGCATATATACCATTAAGAAAATACAGCATAAGGAGGATGACACAAGAAGGATGAGCTGTCCTGTCTAACAGAGCAGAAAAAGATGGCAAAGGACAGTTATGATTAAAAGTACTAAACCCTATGATAGTTACATGCTGATCTATAATAGTACCACAGAAAAAGTTAGGTTGGCAAAGGCTAAGTATGAGAAATCACTATCTAAGAGAGCAAAGAATGGGGTTAAAGATTTTTTCTTGTATGTGAATACAAATAAGAAAATGAATAAGATCAGACTCTTGTCTGATCTTATTCATGTCTGAGATGTGACTGTGCAATGGGCATGGTCAAGTCTCAGAAAACAAGGCTGATAGGTACTTCACATTGATCTTCATAATTGTATTGGTACTTCACACTGATCTTCACAACTGCATTGGTACTTCACACTGATCTTCACAATTGCATTGGTACTTCACATTGATCTTTATCAGATGGCAAAGGCCCTTTATAGTGAAAAGTGGCTGTGCAAGTGACGATTAGATTAATTACGATTAGAAGTATGAAATTAGTGATACTGAAATTACACATGATTGTTTATTAGGAAAACATTTGAAAGTAAGACTCCTGGAGTTGATGGCCTAGTCATTTTCAAGGAGGCAGCAGAGAAATGCAATGAACCATTAAGGTAAATTATGAGGTCTTCATTGGATTCAGAAGCAGGAGAGATTCCTCTTGACTGACTGGAGAAGTGCCAACATATCATCCACACATAAAGGCAGTTCTAAGAGTGAAGTGGGTAACTTCACTAGCAGTCCAGTTCCAAACCAGTCAAGTCCAACTTCGGTGGTAAGGAAAATCATGGAAGCAATGATATAAAGAGTGCAATAGAGAGATGGACATTTTGATAGAAATGAAAAGATCTGAAGGCTACACATTAGTTTTGTTAAGGAAAAATCACATTTAACTAACCTGGTTAACTATTTTGAAAGTCACTCATGGGTTGGATGTAGGAAATAATTTCAACATTTCAGTCCCTTGTGTAGGGTTATTGCATAAGTTGGAGAATGCTGGAATCACAGTAAGGTGGATCAGAAGTTTGAAATTAATGGTTGCTCTTTGGATTAATTCTAAAGTTGGAAGTTGGGTTCCCCCAAGGATTAGTTCTAAAATTACTGTTTCCCATTTCATAAATGATATTGACTAAGGAATAGAAGGAGTGATGTCAAAAAAATTTGCAGATGGTGTGAAGATTATGAGAGTGGTTAATAATCAACAAACAACACTCCTTCAGGATGGCTAGGACAGGTTTCAGGGATAGGGACTACTTGGGGACTACTAGAAAAATAACTTATACACTTGGTGGGTCTGAATTAAAAAGAATAAAGGAAAGAATGGATTTGGGAGTTACAATACAGTCAGATAGGAAGTTCAAGCAGTGTAGACAAGAGGAAAGGAAGGCATGCCTATTTCTGACTTGACAATAATTTATCAAACATTTGCTTTGTAGAGATATGTAGGTCAAAATCCTGCTGTATGAGGTAATTGTAAGACTGCACTTGGAATACTGTGTTCCAGCACGGAGACCACATCTAAAATAAGACCCAAACTTCTTGAAAGAGTCCAAACACAGGCAACTTGCTTGGCAAGATCTGTAAAAGACTAACCAAAAGAGAAAATACTTCAAATCTGTAGGCTACAGAGCTTGACAATCAGGCACTTTATAGGGGACCTGACTAAGGTCCATAACACTGTGGATTTCCTCTGTGGCCTGTTTGCCATCAGGGTGGTTTAGGCTGCCAGGTTGGGGGAGGGGGGATCAGAGGATGGTAAAAATGAATGAAGGCAAAATTATAAAAAAAAAGGCCCTGAGTGTCGGGTATATTCATAATGAAATAATATTATACCAACTAACAAACTGTTTAAAAATAAATAACTTTTATGAGAAAATTTTAGTTACATATAAATATAAAATGAAAATTAAAGACTGAGAATTGTAAAAATAAAAGTGCTAAAAACTGTATATAGTGGACTAAAATGAAATACACAAAACCAATTAAAAAACCTTATAAGAAGCTTTCAAGGCATTGTGCCTTTTTGTTAAGTCAAAATAAATACGACGGTGTGTCAGTATATTGGCAAAAGTATAGACATCAGAAGGTGTTTGCTCTTGTGCAGACACCTTCCGATGCAAATCGTGGTTGGCAGAAAAAAAAAAAAAAGAAGTGGAAAAGGTATGGTGGGGTGTGAAAGTGAAGGAGGACATTACTTGTTAGACCCTGCAAACCCAGTGCAGCAGGAATTGGTGATGCAATTAGTCTGCCATTTGTCACACCACAAAATAACAGCTTCCATAATAGGATGCACAAGAGTTCCACCACTACGATTAATGGTGGAATCTGCTGCAGCTATAAGGAGAGTTTCCATCCGCATGAGATAGCGGGAGTTGCAAACAGTCTAACACCTCAACACTGGAAAGTAGGTTACAATTAAGATATTGTTCATTCCAAAAGTTTTCCACAATGGCTCAGCTAGTAACATCAGTCTCCCCCCTCCTTGGATAGCCCCCACATGCTCCAAGATACGGTCACAGAGCCTACTTCTAGTTTTCTCAATGTAACGCATCACATAACTCTGGGCACGTAATATAATAGACCATACTGGCACAATACAATAAAAGGATCATTGGCTTAACTTTAGAAAAGCACTGATTGCAAATTGATGCCAGGGGATTACATACGGCCAATACGGTATTGACATAATTAGCATTAGCATTAGTAGAGGCATATGATGCAAGAAAGCAAGCTTATTCAGCATCAGCCAAAAAAAAAAAAAAACACACACCACTCCCATTTCACCCCTCTGTTCGTTCGAAATACCTGTCCAGTTGAGCTTTAAATTTGTTTAGGCTATCAACTTCAACAACAAGTGATGGAAGTCCGGTTCCACCAACCAACCACCCGCTGGCCAAAGGCAAATTTCCGCACAATAATGTTCTAGCAAGATGTGCCGACACACCCGAATAATATGGAATATAGGCTGTAACAATGTGTCCATCATTAAGACCAGAATGGGAAACAGACCCATCATATAACTGAAACTTATCTAGAAAACACGAGGGGAGAAGTATCCACATTTTATCTAACCCTAAGAATCTCAGCCACTCTATCGACATCAGTACAATGGAACCGAGCACAGTTAAACAATGCTTTAACTGTGCTATAAAGAAGTTCTTGGGGCATGCACTGACTTATACTAACCTTATAGGTGACCAAACGGTAGCCATCACAGCAAACCAAGATATATAAGAACGGAAAAGCACTGTCCACTTTCAATTCCATAGTAAATGAAATGTACAGTGATAAAGAGTTGAAATAGTGAAGGTGCAGCTCCTCTGACTCCTGGAGAATGACTGCAAATATGTCATTCATGTATCTCCACCAGAGTCTGATAGAAGTAGACAAACCCACAAATGTCCTCCTCTAGAGCCTCCATTGTAATATTGGCTATAGAGGTACTGACTGGAGTGCTACCTTGAATTTGTCTGTATAACAAATCGCACTACTGGATAAACAAACATTCCAAGCACTACATATATCATTAATAGAGAGTGAGGTCCTATTATTCAGCATGGCAACCGTGTCAAACAACTGCCTGGCAAAAGCAATTGCAGGCTGTATAGGAATAAATGTAAACAGGAAGACCAAGACCTCATCCTCAAAAACATTAAAATTCTTGATGACCTGCAGGAATTGCATTCTACTATTTACCACATACTCTGTGTTACCAATAAATGGAGACAGTCACATTCATTCCCCAAGGGTCACAGGAGTTGCTCATTAAGGTAAAACTTTCATTTCGTAAATATATCATTATGAATAATAATAATCAATTACACATTATTCCAGAACCAAGGCAATAAATCAAATGACAGTGAAAGAGATTTACACTGCCCTGTAGGACATTTTCTTTTAGGCAGCGAGTTGTGGATTATTGAAGAGGGTTGTCTCTGTGAGTAGTTGGGGATGGAAGCTCAAGGTGGATTTCTGGGGACAGCTAGATGGCTGCAATTTTGGAATAGGAAGTACATTAGTTGTTTGCTTCCTTTTTTGTTTTTATATATACATATTTATATTTTATTGTTTATTATTAATTTTTATTGTTTATTATTAATAATAATGGGTGCTTATAGCCAACAGTTGTTGGATCAGCAAATGCATGCACTGTAGGTTCACTGCATGGTGAGGAGAAAAAAATTTTTTCACAGCCTTTTTTCTCATATCATATTATCAAACAAAAGTAATGCACAAAATTATCACTAAAGAAAGTTGGACTCTGTATGACAACAGTGGCTCAGGATCTTGTATCCTTATGGTTGCCAAAGAGTGCTTAGAATGTAGCCAGTGCATAGCGATCCACTAGTTTTCCAATAGTTTCCAATCCTGTTAGGATAATAGGATTTGGTATTTTAGTTGCATACATATTAATTTCTCCTGCTTTCCCATTAATTACTTAAAGTCCTTTTAATTTTGCTCATTGTTTCCACAAAACTTGCAGTTACCATACTCTGAATGAGTATTTTGCATACTCATTATAAAGGTGAAATTTTTCTGTTAAAATATAGTTTTTCTTTTGGATGTTGTACCTTATTTGCTCACCACAGCCATGACCTTGTTATATCTATACTCATCATTGTAAGTGGTGGCTATAACTGCTTTTCTTACAATAGTGCAATAGTGTTGAGCAAACTTAATTTTTGCTACTTTAGTGCACTACATAGATGGTTAGACTATTAATGATCCTGCATAAATGACTGATGATTGCACATAGATGGTTTTGACTATTGATGATCCTGCTCAAGTAACTGATAAACTGAATGAGTATTTTGCATCTACATTCACACATGAGTTATTCAGGGGAAATCCCCACGGACTGGAGATGTGCAAATGTATCCCCAATTCACAAAGGGGTGCAAAGGGTGACACATAATTATAGACCTGTTAGTTTAACTTCTGTTACAGGGAAAATAATGGAGTCACTGGTTAAAGAGGTGATACAGGATCACCTAGACAAGATTGCAGTAACAGTTCAGACACAGCATAGGTTTGTTAAGGGGAAGTCTTGTCTGACCAATTTGATTGGATACCACGATGTGGTCGCAAAGGAACTGGATGCAAAAAATTATTTTGATATCATATACTTAGATTTCAGGAAAGCTTTTGATACTGTTACACATGGAAGACTGCTGTACAAATTGGAGCAGTATGGCATAAGGGCAAGTTGCTGCAATGGATAAAGGGATGGCCGAGTGGGAGATGGCAGAGAGTGATAATAAATGGACACTGCTCTACATGGATTAATGTTACTAGTGGGGTAACCCAGGGTTCAGTGCTGGGCTCGTTGTTTTGTGTATCTATCAATGATATTGATGAAGGTATATCAGGCTTAAAGTCCAAGTTTGCAGATGATACAAAGGTTGCCAGGGTTGTTAATGACACTAAAGACAGTATGCTACTGCAACAGGATCTAGAAAAGTTAAGCAGATGGGCTGAGAAGTGGCAACTGAAGTTTAACATTGACAAATACAAAGTACTGCATATGGGTAGCAGTAACCCAAGGGAAACGTACCAACTGTGTGGTACTACACTCAGGGAGGTGGAGAATGAAAAACACGTGGGGGTAATTGTGCAATTGGATATGAAGTTCTTGGAGCAGTGCAGACAGCTGCCAGAGCAAGTCATGGAGTTTTGTTAATGATATATACAAATTTTGCTAGCAGAGACAAGGAGATGATTATTCCTTTGTATAAGGAAATGGTCAGGCCACACCTTGAATACTGTGGATAGGTCTGGAGGCCTCATTTTAGGAAGGATGTAGAGTTGCTAGAACAAGTACAGAGAAGGGCAACAAGATTGGTGAGAGAAACAAAGGGATGCGCTTACGAAGAAAGGCTTAAGTTCTGCAAGTTGCAGCATCTGGAGACTAGGCACCTGCGAGGTGATCTGATTGAGGTGCATAAGGCTTTGAATGGTTTGAGCAGGCTCAATGCTGACAGGATATCCCCGATGCTCAGATTAAGAACCTGACGGGACATAGATTCAAATTGAGGAAAGACAGTTGCCGAATAGATGTGCGGAAGTTTGCCTTTAGCCAGCGGGTAGTTGATTGCTGGAACAGACTTCCATCTGTTGTGGAAATTGATGGCTTAAATAAATTTAAGGCTGAACTAGACAAACATTTGGAGTGACCGGATGGGTGAAATGAGAAGGGGGTTTTTTTTTTTTTTTTTGGCTGATACTGTTAAGCTTGCTTTCTTGCATCATATGCCTCAATTAATGATAATACTAAACACCTTTTTTAAAATGGAGAAGTACATTGCTGTTTTATTTAGTTTTTGCTACTGCCCAGATATGAGTTTTGATCCTGTTTGGAGTCTTGTCAGTGAGCAGATAGGCAATATAAAGATAGTAAATAAATTTGATGAATTTGAGGTATTGCTCAAAACATCAAAGGCAGATATTGTTGGGATATCAGAGACTGTTTGGAGTCTTGTCAGTGAGCAGGTAGGCAATATAAAGACCTTAGCAACCCAGTGACAAAGTCTTCACAATATATGAGATGCAAGAGGATGCACAAAAATAATACTAAGTAATATAAGTTATCAAACAAAAATTAGAGATGTGCAAATGTTTCTTCTGTTTACAAAGGGATCATAGAACAAAGCGAAAAATTATAGACCTGTAGGCTTGACTGGGCATACTTCTGATATTCGCCATCCCTAAAAACTTATTTGCAAGTGAATGTAAAGAAAATATTTATTTAGATTGTCAGCAACATGAATACGATCATAATTATGCAATTCGTATCTGGTGGGCAAATACATTTAATTCCTTTTCTTCTAGTTTTAACATAAACATGTAAAGAAAAGTAGAAAAGAATTCTTTGCTACTTTTCTTTACATTCTTAGCAAAGACTTCTCATAATTTGCCTAATCCCCTTTGATCATTTGTGACCAAGGAGAGTAAGGCAATTTATGATCATTTCATGCATTTTTCTTCCCTGCCTCTAGTCTCATCAGTTCATCTAACATCCATTTAGACCTACACCATGAAAAGTATCTCTTAGTTGGTGTAAAAAGCTGAATAGTTTATATGATTACTTCAATGAAAATTACACATTTAGAATGTATAGTTGTTAACATCCTCAGCTGGTTCCACTAAATTAAATTTAGAAATTACCCAATCACTGTAGACCTCCCTTTCCAAATTCAAAATCCCTTCCCTTTACCTTTGAGAGTAGATACATCATTAAGTAGATCCTATATCAATATATTGCAATCACTGCCACCTAGTGCCTCCTTAATTTGGATATACTTTGTGCATGAGGAGTCACTGCTAATAATCAGATCAAGGGTATTGCTTTCTCTCGTTGGCTAACATGCTGATGTAGAAAACAGTCACCAATAGATCCAGAAAAGTGTCTTGCTGCTGTCTGAATGACCAATCTATCTGTTCCAGTTAATGCCAAGAAAGTTAAAATTCCTCGCTAAAAGAGATTCTGATTCATTGGTCCACTCAATTGGTCCTTGAGGCTGTCGCAGACATTCTCTCAGGTATGCCAAGCTGTGCTTGCAACCTGGGAGTCTAAAATGCTGATGGAACCAATATTCCGGTGACACTCAAGTGGCCCTAGTGGTGCCCACACCACACAGAAGGATGCTGCTCCTCTGTGTCACCAGGCAATACTACAGTAGATGACACTCATCAACCAGTGTAGAATCGATGTGCGGAAATTTGCCATGGAACAGACTTCCATCTTTTGTTGTTGAAGTTGATAGCTTAAATAAATTTAAGGCTGAGCTGGACAGGCATTTGGAACAAATGGAGGGGTGAAATGGGAGTTTTTTTTTTTTTGGCTGATGCTGCATAAGCTTACTTTCTTGCATCGTATGCCTCTACTAATGCAGTGCAATAGCACCACTTTGCTTACTGGAGGCTTGAAATGGTGGAACTCGTGTCCAGAGCAAAGCTCCAGCAAACCCTCCCCCATCTCTTCTATCATGCAGTACAACTAATGACATCAATGAAGCGAGGAACTTTAGTGGACTTTTTAATAATAAGGCCACCGTAGCCTAGTGGTCAGGCGCGTGGATGCATAAGTACACGTGCCTTGAATGACCGGGGTTCAAGCCCATGACTGCTGAATACGGTGCTGTTTCTTGTATTCTGTCTATCTTGTCAACTTCTCTGACCGTTTGGTCGTCCCGGAGTATAAACAGAAAATTAATTTATTTATTTATACTAAGATGCATTTAGCGCTAAAGCCTCAAGCTGCGAGCAAATTTAGACTATGTATATATTAAGTGTAATAGCATCATTAATACACAGCCATTTCTGAATGAACAGAATATTTATAAGGCAGCATCGTTTTAAGTTATATCTCATATTGTGAATACCTTCACGAGTTGCCATGATATTGCACTATTTCGAATAAGTAACGCTTCACCTAAGGAGAAGACTAATGTTACTTATTCTCAGATAGGTACCACCACCCAGATGGCACCGTTTCAGGGCTATTTGTCCCTGAGGTTATGAAGAACATCATGGCAAGATACACTTTCCTTACATTTCGAGGGTACAGCTCTAAAACAGCATTCACAGGCCGGCTGCTAGATAGTCCACCGGACCAAACCTATTGGTAACTCTCTAGTAGGCTTCTAGATCAGCTAGGTTATAATCTCACTGCCTCTACTCTGCCAGACAGTGCCTGGACCAAGTGCAAGCAGTGTATATGCAGGGGGGAAGGGCAACGTTCTCCCTTGGACCTATAGAATGGGTGCACCACTCGGTAAATTTAACTGACCGTCCAGCTAAAATTAAAGCAATTCTCGTAGTACCGTATGGTACTGCTTACTGATCTCAATCAATATTAATTCGAACATACTATGCAATTGAGGTCAATGCAACAGGAACATATAATGTCAAATTATGCAATTAATTTTTACTCTGGATTGCTTAAGTCACATTTACAAATAACAAAAAATTTTATAATATTGCAAAGAATTACACTTCCCCACCTGACTACTTCATAATGCCACACAGCTGGCAAAATTTTCTGGGGAGACTTTGGGGGGAGGGAAGCTTTGTTGAGGCCACATTATGTCAAGGAGCTGAGTACATTCTTACCATGTGTATGAAGTATACAAAAATTTCATTACTTCATTCAGCATGTCCAGCAACATTTTCTTACTTCTGAGTACACTACGAATTGTCAGACTAACTGAACAAACTTATCTTAAAAATGATCTAAATCTTCCACACACTTCCTTGTTTGTTTCACATATATACAGTGGTGGACAAAAAAACGCATCACTTGTGAATTTTGCAAATAATGTGTTTTGTGCTGCATTGTGGGTTGCAGAAACGTTCAAAATCCATTTATTAGATGGGATATATATCTCTGTGAATGAAATCCAATAAAAAGACGACACCTGATATACCTAGTTGCCATAAATATCTTCCCAAAGGGTAAAATGCGTAATTAATGGAAATATGAGAAATCATGCAAATGGCAATAATGACAATCAAACATACATTTTATTGCATTTACGCGTCTGGCATACAGTTAATCAACTTCTGGATATACAGATGCCGAATTTCGTGGTACCACACCCTTACAATGCTCTCCTGCAGCTGAATCTTACTTGTTGACTTCTTCGGAGCAATTTTAGACAACATCATGTACCAGCAATTTTCAATAGGGTTCAAATCTCGACTATTGCTTTCCGGGCCAGCCAACACTGTAATGCCAGCATTTCTGAGGTATGACTGCACCTTAAGGGAGAAAAACGAGGGAAAACATTGGTGTATGTTTTAAGCCTTGTGAGACACAAAAACAAACTCATCATTAAATCTAAATAGCATAAAACTTACCAATTTTGCTGTGTGGCAAGGTGCTTAGTCCTGTTAAAAAATGCAGTTTTGGATGTCTGTGTGGTGAACCCTAATAATGGGTTTCAGGCACTCCTCTCCAAGATAGCAGTGTAGGTTTCTGCATTCACCGTTCCGTCAATAAACTTAATTTGCCCCACCCCTTTTGCTTGTTATGCATCTCCAGACCATCTGACCGCTGGGGAACTTTACAGCCGATGTTGTGCAATCAGGATGATATGCCTCCAATTTTTGTCTTCTGACATATCGCTTCCCATTCGAGCCATGCAGGTTGAGTTTTGATTCGTCAGAAAATATAACGGTGACCCATTGCTCTTTTGTCCACGAAACATGCATTTTAGCCCAAGCAAGTCGCTTTTTCCTCATTTGTTGGGTCAACTAAAGCTTCTTCTTGAAACAATAGGCATGCAGACCACATTCTGAAAGTGGTTAGTTCATGCACTTGTTTCAACACCAGAGGCCATCTCAAAGTCCAGTTTTAGATCAAGAGCACTAGGCATGGCGATTACAAAAGCTTAGCCGTTTCAAATATCGATCTTGGGAAGGAGTAATCACTCTCTCTTATGGCCTGATTCAGGTCTTCTCTTCACATCAGCAGTTTCACGCTTTAATTTCAGCACCCAGAATAATATTGACTACTGGCAGCCTATTTTATCAGTGATAGCATACATAGAAAGCCCTTCCTGGGACAGAGCAACAGCCTACACTTTTTTCCTTGGTGTCAACAGAACATATGGAGCTATGCTTACACCTCCGCAAAACAGTATACCCTTCCAACGCTGTATTTATAGAAACGGCTGATGCCATACCTTGCAATTACTGTCTGATGCAATAGAAGCGTTATCCGATGCAATACCTTTGCTTTGCGACAAACAAAATGACTGTAATCAAACAATATCTTATATGTTTCACTACAAATGTTACTTTTTTTTAAGGTGATGCAGTTTCTTTGTTCACCATTGTATACGGTCTCAGTTCTAATCTCAATGACGTCCACTTCCACATAGTCTGCCAAATCCCATGTACATTTTCTGACAAAATCCCAGTTATTAGTTTATTCAATCACTGCTCATCTCAGTAGTCCAAATTATTCCCTGTATGATTCCTTTCACTTCAAAGGTGGTACTTGTACATATATCTGTTCTGATATTCCCTGTCAGAGATTTAGTAATTTGGAATCTCCTCTTTTCAATCTTCTCTGGCTTAAAATCTCTCTACCCTATTCTATCAAATTCATCTATCATTTTTGCAAATCCACTAATCACTTGAAATGCTTTGACTTCCTCTCTTTGAAACCTGACTTTCTCCAGTTCAACTTTCCTAACAGTGAGGTAATTTTTCTTGGTGATTTTAATGTTCACAACTCGAGCTGGTTTCCATTTTCTAGTCCTATGGACCCAGCTGGTTGAGATGGCTTTTGCAATCACTAATGACCTTGCACAGATTGTTCCTTTTCCTACCAGAAACCCAGACAATCCTTACCACACAGCCAATATATGTTCGCACTTTTTCTCAAAAACAACCTTTCTAAGTAGACAATCAAGGTGAGTGGTTCTCTAGGCACCTCAGATCACAACTTGGCGATGGTCATTTCTCTCATGGAGCCTTTCTCTCATGGCCATTCTCAACCTCGTGTTGTTTGGCATTACAAGAACGCAAAATGGGATGATCTTCAAGATTTCTTTTCTTCTTTTCCTTGGTTAAATTACTGTTTCAAATCTTACAATGTCAATGTTTGCTCAAATCATGTCAGTGAAATTATTCTTGTAGGGATGGAATCCTTTATTCCACACTCCTCTTAAAATCTAATTCTTTATTTTGGTTTTCCAATAAATGTTCTAAGGCTGTTCAAGAGAAGAATGTTGAAATTCACAACTGGCTTGTATCCAAATCTCCAAGTTCATTTTCTGCCTACACCAAAGCTTACAAGCTTTGGTGTAGGCAGAAAATGAGATTTCAAACAGGCTAAGAGTAGAAAGCTTACTTGTTGTCCAAATAGTGTCAGGCATTCTGGTCTTTTGCCAAAACTACAGGACACAAATTTTACCCATCTCTATTCCACCTCTGTCAAAAAACATGGTTCTATTGCCACTTCAGCCAAAGATGAAGCTGACCTGCTAGCATCCTACTTTACTTTCAACTCGTATATCGATGATCTTAGTAAACCATCTCCTATCACTCCTAGCTATCTTGGGGGGACAAACTGCTAGCTTGGGGGGGATACACGGACTAATAGATTAACAGTGGCCACTGGCAGAGGTGAAAGTGATTCTTGCACTGCTTCTATTGGAATGAGCAGTAGCCTGGGTACAAGATGCAGGGCATTTCAGAGACTGCTGGGAGTCATTAGGGTATAAGTAAACACATGAGTTGTGTTAGCGTAGCTAAGAATAGGAACAAGTGCATGTATACTTGCAGTAAATGTTTACCAATGCAAGGAGTTAGGAAAATAAATTTGATGAATTTGAGGTATTGGTCAAAACATCAAAGGCAGATATTGTTGGGATATCAGAGAGGGGTCTCACACAGATATAAGGAATGCAGAACTTGAATTTGGGGAGTACAATGTGTACAGGAAGGATAGACAGAATAGGAAGGGAGGTGGGGTTATGCTATTAGTTAAGAAACACATAAAATCCAAAGAAGTGCAGCCAGTCGACATCGCTGGACAGTGCAGTGTCGAGTCAGTTTGGTGTGACATAAGCACTGGGATATCAAAATTGAGAGTAGGAGTGTGTTATAAGCCTAATGACTCCGATGAGTATAATAAAAAAACCGTACAGGGAAATAGTGGGCCAGTAAATCAGAGAGTCGTATAATGGGGGATTTTAATTTCCCGGATATTGACTGGAATTTGTGGGTTGGTCACGCACACTAGCAAGGCTTTTGTGGATTTATTGGATGATTGTTTTCTACATCAGCATGTTCGGGAGGCAAATAGAGGGAGTAATACTCTTGATCTGATTATCAGTAGTGATTCTTCATGCATTAAGAATCTGCAGACAAAGGAACCACTAGGTGGCAGCGATCACAGTGTGCTGAAGTGGGATTTACTCAAAGAAGTAACTACCATCAGGGGTAAAGGGAAGGGTTTTTGCTTCGTAAAGGCAACTACGGTGGTCTGAGACAGTATTTAAATTCTATACAGTGGGACCAATTGATGATGTTACCAACAGCAAATTCAAAATGGGAGGCATTCAAAGAATTAATCTTGGACGCTACAGGGCTTTACATACTAACTAAGAATTATTGTTCAAGGTTTAGGCCTAAATGGATGTCAGATGAACTAATGAGACATGTGGCAGAGAAGAAAAATGCATGGGATACATATAAATTAATGGGTGACATGGAAGCCTATGATGGATATAAGCTGGTCTGTAACCAAGTCACAAAGGAGATTAGGCAGACAAATGCAGATTATGAGAAATCTTTGGCAAAGGATGTAAAGAAAAACAGTGAAGAGTTCTTCACCTATGTAAATTCTAGAAGGAAAGGGATGAATCAGATTCGTTCAGTGGATATTGATGGTTCAACTGTTGATGATACTGCTCAGGTGGCTAACAAACTAAATGAGTATTTTACATCTCCATTCACACGTGAGGAGTTATTCAGGGAGGGGAATGCCAGAGGTGAATTAAACTCTGGCAGTGAGCTAGATGACTTTGTAATAACTGAGAGGAAATTGGCGGAGAAATTGTTGAAGATAAACATAAAAAAGGCACCTGGGTTCGACGGGATCTATCCAGTTATATTAAAGGAGGCAGCAAAGGAAGTAAGCAAACTCTTAGCCATAATTATGAGAGCTTCCTTGAAATCAGGGGAGGTACCCATGGACAGGAGATGTGCAAATGAGACCCCAATTCACAAAGGAGGATCAAAGGGCAACACAAGTAATTATAGACCTATTAGTTTAACTTCTGTTCCAGGGACATTAATGGAGGCACTGGTTAAAGAAGCACTGCAGGATTATCTAGACAAGACTTCAGTTATAGCTCGGACACAGCATGGTTTTATTAAGGTCTTGTTAGTCTTGTTAAGTCTTGTCTGACCAATATGATTGGATACTATGATGCGGTCACAAAGGAACTGGAAGCACTGAATAACTTTGATATCACATATTTGGATCTTTGAAAGGCTTTTGATACTGTTGCACATGGAACACTGCTGCACAAATTGGAACAGTGTAGCACTGTAAGCAAATTGCTGCTATGGATAAAGGGATGGTTGAGTGGGAGAAGACAGAGTGGTAATCAATGGACACTGCTCTTCATGGACTAATGTTATTAGTGGAGTCCATCAGGGTTCAGTGTTGGGTCCAGTGTTGTTTTCTGTATTTATAAATGATATTGACGATGGTATATGTCTTAATGTCCAAGTAAGTTTTCAGACCAAACGAAGGTTGGCAGGGTTGTTAACGACAATAAAAACAGTATGCTACTCCAAATGGATCTAGATAAGTTGGGAAAATGGGCTGAGAAGTGGCAACTGAAGTTTAACATCGACAAATGCAAAGTACTGCATAATGGGTAGCAATAAACGAAGAGAAATGTAGCAACTTTGTGGTACTACACTGACAGTGGGAGAGAATGAAAATGACCTGGGGGTAATTGTGCTGGCAGATATGAAGTTTTCTGAGCAGTGCATACAGTCTGCAAGAGTAGTTCATGGTGTCTTGTCAATGATATACAGGAATTTTTCTAGTAGGGATAAGGAGGTGATTATCCCTTTGTATAAGTCAATGGTGAGGCCACACCTTGAGTACTGTATACAGGTCTGGAGGCCTGATTTTAAGAAGGATGTAGAACTGTTGGAACGAGTACAGAGAAGGGCAACAAGATTGGTGAATGGAACGAAGGATTACTCTTACGAAGAATTGCTTACATTTTGCAGATTACAGCATCTGGAGACTAGGCACTTGAGAGGTGATCTGATTGAGGTGTGTAAAGCCTTGAATGTTTTGAGCATGTTCAATGCTGATGGGATTCTTCCTCTTGCTCAGAATAATCACCTGATAGGGCATAAATTCAAATTGAGGAAAGAGAGTTGTAGGATAGATGTGCAGAAGTTTGCCTTTAGCCAGTGGATAGTTGATTGGTGGAACAGATTTCCAATTTTTTGTTGTGGAAGTTGATAGACTAAATAAATTTAAGTCTGAGCTGGACAGGCATTTGAAACGAACGGAGGGGTGAAATGGGAGTAGGTTGTTTTTTTTTTTTGGCTGATGCCGCATAAGCTTGCTTTCTTGCATTGTATGCCTCTGCTAATGCTAGTACACCCCATTCAATGCCTTCTGTGGCCTTCTGTCAAAAGGATGTCAGAATAATTTTGAACAACCCCTTTGCTAAGTGAGCTCAGGGTCCTTATGGTATTTCTCCAAATATTCTTAAAACCTGTTCTCCTGAACTTAGTTCTGTTTTGTGTCTCCCTTTTCCACTTTTTTTATTCCAAAAGTTTCCTTTCTGCTTGGAAATTTGATCATATACAGCCAGTTCCTAAAAAGCGTGACAAATCCCTCCCATTCAATTATCATCCCATTGCACTCGCGTCTACTCTTTTTGAAGTAACGGAGAAAACAATTAACCACCGCCTCTTAACTATCTAGAAATGTTTCATCTGATCAACGATTGGTAGTATGGATTCCACCAATGTCGATCCACTGGTGATATTCTAGCTTATGTTACCCATCTTAGGACAAATTCAATAGAAAGGTTTGGTGAAACTCAAGCAGCTGCTCTTGACATTTCAAAGACTTTTGATCGTTTTTGGCATAATGGTTTTCTGAATAAGCTTCCATCTTATGGTTTGTCAACTGTTTTTTGTAATTGGGTTTCCAGTTAGTTTTCTTTCTGACTGCTCACTGCAGGTGATAGTAGATGGCTCTGTCTTCTAACTTCTCCACTAATGCTGGTGTTCCACAAGGTTCAGTTCTTTCTCCCACTTTTTTCCTCTTGTATATTAATGACTCTCTTCCATTGACCTATCCATAGTTTTGCTGATGATAACACATTGCATTCCACCTTCCAGTTTGAGACAACTTGCCCTGCTCAAACAGCTTCAACTTCTTAAATATCCACTGCCAATTCCTTAAATGCTGATCTCCAAGTAATTTTCCACTGAGGTAATGATAACTCAGTTGACTTCAATTCTTCTAAAACTCAGTCCTGTCTTATATCTTGCAAAAGGATTCTTCTGCTCCTATGCCACTTTGATGACACTCTGATTTCTAGGTAAGATCATATATCTCTATTGGGGATTACCCTGACTTCTAATATCTCTTGCCATAAGCACATTGCAAAAACTGCTTCCTCTACATCTAAAAAACTAGGTTTTCTCTTTTGCTCTTGGTGTTACTTTTCTTCCAAACAACTGTTCACTCTGTACAAATCGCAAATCAGCTCTTAAACTATCACCATCAACTCTTAAACTGTCTAGAAACCTTTCATCTGATCAATAATCTCCAGTATTTATTCCATCAGTGTCGATTCACTGGCTTATTTTACTCATCTATGGACAAATTCAATGTAAAAATTTGGTAAGACTCAAGTAGTTGCTTTTGACATTTTAAAGGCTTTTGATCATGTTTGGAATAAAGGTGTTCTAAATAAACTTCCATCTTACTGTTTTCTAACTTCTTTTTGTAATTGGGTATCCAGTTTTCTTTCTGACTACTCAATATGGGTGAAGGTATATGGCTCTCTGTCTTCTAACTTCTCACTAATGCTGGTGTTCCCCAAGGTTAAGTTCTTTCTCCTACTCCTTTTCTCTTATATATTACTGACTTTCTTCCATTGACCAGAAATCCTATCCATAGTTCTGATGATGATAGCACATTTCATTCCACCATTCAGTTTGAGAAACCTTGCCCCTGCACAAACAGCTTCAACTTCTTGAATATCAACTACTAATTCCTTAAATGCTGATCTCCAGGTAATTTTCCGTGGGGCAATGGTAACTTAGTTGAATTCTTCCAAAACTCAGTCCTGTCTTATATCTCACGAAGAGGATTTTTCTGCTCCTATGCTTATCTTTGATGACACTCCGATTTCTAAGCAAGATCATATACCTCTATTGGGGACCCTGCCTTCTAATTTCTCTTGGCATAAGCACATTACAAATTTTGCTTCCTCCACATCTAAAAAACTAGGTTTTCTTTTTTGCTCTTGATGTTACTTTTCTTCTAAACAACTGTTCACTCTGCACAAATTGCAAATCCATCCTACCATGGAATATTGTTCCCACATCTGAGGCAGTACCTCCAAAACCTCTCTCAGGCTTCTAGATTCCATCCAAAGTGGGCAGTTAGATTTATTAATGACTCATCTCTACCAGAGTAGCTCCACTATCTGTCTCATAGGCATTCTGTTTCTGCTGCATGCCTTTTCTTAGATATTTTCATAGGCACTGTTCTTCTCAATAGGCTTCTATAAGTCCCACTCTTTCTTCAAAAGCAGTCCGAACACGTGCTGCAACCAGTCAACATCCTTTTACTGTCCAACTTCGAACATATAGAACCAACTTTCCCTCTTCTTCATTTATTCATTTAGCTTCCATTTACTGGAACAAACTTCCTTCATACGTATTTTCTGAAAATTACAATCTACAGAAATTCAAGTCTAATCTCAACAAGTATCTTCTTTCATCTTCTCCACTGCTACTCTTATTTTATCTTTTTGGTGCCCATGTCATACAAAAAGAACTAAGTATTGCATTGCTGATCCACTTAGAATCTAAGGCATTGCACAAACTGCCTTAGATTGTAAGTGCTTCTTAACCAAGAATATAACCCCCCCTCACCCTGTCTTAGTTTTTTGTACACATTGTAGTAACCATATTCATATCCCACATCTCTTATATCTCGGTGGCATCATATTGCTGACAATCCTACAGCGTTCATGTTTAATAATGTAACCAATACTTCAACTTCACCAAGTTTGTTTAATATACTCTAACATTAGTGTACATGAAAGTATACCTGCATCTCTCACTACTTTTAATTACCCTAATACAGACCATATATTTCTTCTCCTGTGATTTCCCCCCCACCAGCATGCTTTGTAATCATTGAAAACTCACTTTTCAGGTTGTTGTAGCAGCTATGTTTTAATGCTGCTAAATGCAAGATCTGACACTTCAGGAATAGCAACCCACAAATATATTATACACTTGGTGGGGTTGAATTAAAAAAAAGTGGAGGAGGAAAGGGATCTGGTAGTTACAAAATGGGCAGATATGAAATTTTCTGAACAGTGTAAAGAGACAGCCAGGAGAGCCCATGGTGTCCTATCGATGATTTATCGAACGTTATTCTGTAGAGAATAACGTTCGAACATATAGATTATGACCTCTCTATCTCATAATTGTATAATGAGATAGAGAGGTCATAATCCCACTGTATAAGGCAATTGTAAGACCACATTTGGAATACCGTGTTCAAGTATGGAGACTTCATCTGAAAAAACGACATGGAGCTTCTTGAAAGGGTCAAGAGCAAGCAACTTGCTTGGTGAGATTGGAAAAACGGGTGACCATACAAGGAAAGACTCTGATCACGTGGACTACAGAGCTTGGCAACCAGATACCTCAGAGGTGACCTGATTGTAGTTTATAATGCTCTGAGAGGAATTAGTAAAATGAATGAAGGTGGAATTCTCACTGTTATAAAGAATTCCAAACCTAGGGGTCATAAATTCAAACTACATTAGATTAGATGGCGAAGGTTGTCAGACTGCTGTTATTATTAGAAATATGGAAATTGGAGTGACCCAGGTGACTTCCTTGACTTTTACACATGGAGTATGTGTGGAGTTGATTGGGACATTTGAAGGTTGTATGTTATCAATGTATTGACAACATTAGCAATATCAATATTACTGTCAGATCAGGGAGGAGCCACGAGTTTATTTATAGTATATAGACAAGGTGTGTCAGGAATTACAAATTAAGCACTTTATAATTGGATTTGACTCGAATGCAAACTCAGTGTTGTGGGGTGGAAATGAGACTGATGAACGTGGAGGTTTGTTCAAAAATTGTATAATCTCAAATAGATTAGAGGTTTTGAATAAACCAGAACAATTGCCTATGTTTGCCTCTACACTGGGAGAGTCATATATTGATGTAACAGTATGCAGTCAATCCGTAGTAAATAAAGTGCAAAACTGGAGAATAGTGGATGATTGGTTTAAAAGTGACCACCAAGTAATACTGTATGAAGTGGCTTATTCAGAGGCAGAAATAGAGTCAGAAGTTATAGAGAGATTGGCCTCAGCTGACTGGCAGGTATTTGATGACTTATTAAAAGAAAAATAGACAAAAGAAATACACGAAAAGTGGAACAGCAGCCTGGCTCCTGAGAGAGTGAGGATACTAACCAAAATTTTAATTTGTGTTTCTGATGGTGCAATGAGGAAGGGTAGGCATTGTTTTCAAAGGGCAAAGCAGAATAATATAGGTGAGAAGGTAGAAGAATATAAAATGGAATATATGGTACTGAAAAGGGAGTATGTTAAAAGTATAAGGGTATGTAAAAGTAAGTGTTGGCAAGATTTTGTCAAAAAAGAAGGAAATAAAAATGTGTGGAGTTTACCCTATAAAATAATGATGGAGAAAATGAAAGTAGAAAAAGTTGTGACTACCATCTGCATGGATGGAGTTGAAATGCTTTGCTGGAGAGACACGATGCAGAAAATTCTAAATATACTATTTCAAGAATACAGTGTGGAGGATGAGACTGAGGAACAGACAAATATTAGAAGTGAGAATAGTCTGTATGCTGGCCAAGATGAAATTGAACCTTTTGTAGCTCGGGAGCTTGTGACGGCAGTAGAGAAATGCAAAAACAAGAAGGCATCTGGAAAGGATAAAATTGTAGTTGAAATTGTGAAACAAATAGTAAGAAGGCCTGATCTCTTATTAGAGATGTACAATAAATGTCTACAAGAATGCATTTTCCCAAGATGTTGGAAAGAGGCTGAGATAACATTACTATTAAAAAAGGTAGATAAGGATCCTAACAGATCCTAGATCATATAGGCCCGTGGCTCTGTTATCTGTACTTGGGAAAATCTACAAAATGTTATTAATACACAGGCTAGAGGGCATATACAAAGAAGCTGGGCTCGAATCTGAGAGACATTCAGCTTTAAGAAGGGTAAGTCTGCTGAAGATGTGGTATTTGAGGTAGTAAAAAGAACACAGCATTCTTTAGCAAAGTATGTAGCCGGGGTATTTCTTGACTTTCAAGGAGCATTCGATGGTCTTTGGTGGGAGAGCATACTTAGAAGACTAAGACAAGCCACATGTCCAAATAACCTATATAAGATAATAAGGGAATATCTGAAAGAGTGTGAGGTCATGATAAGATCAAAGTACATAAAAATAAGGAAAGCTGTAACAAAAGGGCACCACAAGGCTCGATTATCGGGCCATACAGGTGGAATTATGTACTAGATGAACTGCAGGACGAATGGGAAGGAAATGATCTCATAGCTTATGCTGACGATGTGGTTATTCTAATATATACAAATTCCAGGATTGTCTTAGAACACAAGGCTAAGCGGGCCTTAGAAAAAAAATAATAAAATGTACTAAGATGCATAAACTAATAGTATCTCCCACTAAGACTAAAGCATTAATAATGAAAGGGAGGCTTAGTGGGATTAGACCTCCTGTAATAAAGCTACAAGAAAAGACCATAGGTTTTGCCACAGAGGTGAGATACCTTGGCATTATATTTGAAGAGAGGCTGTTTTTTCCCATATGCTGAATACCTTAGAAATAAGATAAAGATTATATATGCAAAGATAAGAAGGATTGTAAGAGTCATATGGGGTTTAAAAGGAATAGTGTTGAGCATATTATATAAATGTATTTTTATCTCCATCTCTATTATGACTTATGAATGTGGTGCATGGGTGTCAGCAATTCAAAATGTTCATATGAAAAGGAAACTGATATCCGCATGGCGATATGCCCTGTTAGCACTGACAAGAGCATGCAGAATTGTCTCAAATGATGCAATGCAAGTTGCTGCAGGACAAGATCCCATTAATTTGATTATAGCTCTTCCAAGTTTGTATCCCACTGGGCGGAGTCATTCCAGAACGCTTTGGGGATGAGATCATGTGCTCTTATTACAAAAGAATATACAGTAAACCCCCGCTATTCGCAGTATCTGTATTCGCGGTTTCGCGTATTCACAGTTGCTGATTTAATATAAAATGAAATCTAAAAAAAATGTGAATTTTAAAGTGCCGTGAACATTTTCCGCCATAAAAAAACATGGGCGTGGCTAAAATCATCTTTCCCGGTCAAAACAGTGCTCAGTGGGTGTGGGGAGAGGGGTGGCAAAATCACGAGCGTGAATATTTCCTGCTAATCCTTGTTCAGTATGTGTTATGCGCTTGTCATGGATGGTTTCATCGTTTGCTTTTAAATGCTTATAAATTGAATAAATTTATTAATTTATAAATTGATAACAAAAGTGAAAAATCTACCGTTTTGCAGTGTATTAGAGTAAACAGACTCTTTAGAGTGTGTTAACGGTTAAAAAGCAACTTTATTGTGGACAAGTTCTTTTCTAACCCCTACAAAAAATGTGGCTATGAATAACAAGGGAATTGTGAAAAGATCAAAGAAGGTGATGACATTAGCGAGTAAAATTGAGTTATTAGACAAAATTTCTAATGGTGAAAGTGTCTCGTCAGTGGCAAAACATTATAAAATCAATGAGTCAACGGTACGATCAATCAAGAAATCGGAAGAAAAAATCCGCCGCAGTGTCCTTGAAAACGCGCTAATTGCTTCAAAAGTTTGCTCTGTAACTCGTGATGTTAAATTAGAAAAAATGGAAAAGGCTTTAAATCTGTGGATAGAACACCGAACTCAAAATAAAATTCCGTTAAGTTCACTCATCATTCGTGAAAAGGCAAAACACCTTTATCAACAATTTAGCAAAACTGGTGATAGCACTGGCGGGATAAGTTTTTTAGCTATAGCAAAGGCGCTGGTTTGAAAGATTTGTTTGAAATTTCTAATAAATATTACATTTAATATTAAATTGGGGCTTCTTATTTTCATTTCGATGCCTTATGCTTGTATTTCACTATGTACAGTCTATGTACATAGTCATATTATGAAAGTACATATAATACATACATAGACAAAATTTTAGACTAATATATTTCATACTTTGGAATGGAACCCTTTTATTACTATGGAAGCCATAATTCAGTATTCGAGTTTTCGGTATTCGCGGCATTTCTCAGGAACGTAACCCACGCGAATAGCGAGGGTTACTGTGCTAAGATGGATGTGAAGGAGGCGAGGAAAAGGTTATATAAAGAGGTATTAGAGAAATGGCAAAAGCGATGGGATGGCTCCATGGTGGGTAGAATAACATATCAGTTGATTCCAAGAGTTCAGGTTATGTTGAGAGCGAGTAAGTGGACTGAATTAAGACACAGTCAGATGAAGATAGTCACGGGGCACGGTATGAAAGTATGTCTAACTGAACTAGGCATAGAGCAGGAGTCAAGATGCACGTGTGAAGAGATGGAGCATAGCCTTCATGTGCTTCTGAGCTGCGTGGCATATGGGTATTTGAGGTTAGCAGCATTTCAAAGTATGGGCAGGCCTTCCTCAAAGTGGCTATTGGATATTTTTGAGAACAGGAAATTTTACATGGAATTTTTTTATGGTATATAGAACACGTTTTTAAAAGATGGAAGAATTTTAATGTTTGAAATTTTATATACTGAAATGTATATATGTAAATAACGTACACGTTGGTCCAAATGCATCATATTGGTACAGAGGTGGGTCGGAAAACTGCTAGATTGGGGGGATACAAGTACTAATAGATTAACAGTAGCCACTAGCAGGGGTGAAAGTGATTCTTGCACTGCTTCTATTGGAATGAGCAGCAGCTTGGAAAACAAGATACAGGATATTTCAGAGACTGCTGGGAGTCACTGCAGTACAAGTAACCACATCGGTTGCGTTAGGGAAGCTAAGAATAGGAACAGGTGCATGTATACTTGCGTGTACACCAGTACTAGGAGTTTGGTAAATAAATTTGATGAATTTGAGGTATTGCTCAAAACATCAAAGGCAGATATTGTTGGGATATCAGAGACATGGTGTCACACAGATAAGGAATGCAGAACTGGAATTTGGGGAGTACAATGTGTACAGAAAGGATACACAGGATAGGAAGGGAGGAGGGGTTATGCTATTAGTTAAGAAACATAAAATCCAAGGAAGTGAAGCCAGTTGACATCGCTGGATAGTGCAGTGTCAAATCAGTTTGGTGTGACATAAGTGTTGGGAGATCAGAATTGAGAGTAGTAGTGTGCTATAGTCCTAATGACTCTGATGAGTATAATAAGAAACTGTACAGGGAAATAGAGTGGGCCAGTAAATCAGAGAGTCTTATAATGGGGGATTTTAATTTCCCAGATATTGACTGGAATTTGTGGGTTGGTCACTCACACACTAGCAAGGCTTTTGTGGATTTATTGGATGATTGTTTTCTACATCAGCATGTTCGGGAGGGAGTAATGCTCTTGATCTGATTATCAGTAGTGAATCTTCATGCATTAAGAATCTGCAGACAAAGAAACCACTAGCAAGCAGTGATCACAGTGTGCTGAAGTGGGATTTACTCAAAGAAGTAACTACCATCAGGGGTAAAGGGAAGGGTTTTTGCTTTCGTAAAGGTGATTACGATGGTCTGAGACTGTATTTAAATTCTATACAGTGGGACCAACTGATGATGTTACCAACAGAAAATTCAAAATGGGAAGCATTCAAAGAACTTATCTTGGCAGCTACTAGGCTTTACATACCAACTAAGAAATATTGTTCAAGGTTTAGGCCTAAATGGATGTCAGATGAACTAATGAGACATATGGCAGAGAAGAAAAATGCATGGGATACATATAAATTAATGGGTAACATGGAAGCCTATGATAGATATAAGCTGGTCTGTAACCAAGTCACAAAGGAGATTAGGCAGGCAAAGGCAGATTATGAGAAATCCTTGGCAAAGTATGCAAAGAAAAACAAAAAAGAGTTCTTTACCTATGTAAACTCTAGAAGGAAAGGGATGAATCAGATTGGTCCACTGGATATTAATGGTTTAACAGTTGAGGATCCTGCTCAGCTGGCTAACAAACTAAACGAGTATTTTGCTTCTACATTCACACATGAGGAATTATTCAGGAAGGGGAATGCCAGAGGTGAAGTAAACTCTGGCAGTGAGCTAGATGATTTTGTAATAACTGAGAGGAAAGTGGAGGAGAAATTGTTGAGGATAAACATAAAAAAGGCACCTAGGGTGGATGGGATCTATCCAGTTATATTAAAGGAGGCAGCAAAGGAAGTAAGCAAACCCGTAGCCATAATTATGAGAGCTTCTTTGTCTAGAGAAGTACACATAGACTGGAGATGTGCAAATGAGATCCCAATTCACAAAGGAGGATCAAAGGCTGACACAAGTAATTATAGACCTGTGAGTTTAACTTCTGTTCCAGGAAAATTAATGGAGGCACTGGTTAAAGAAGATCTAGACAAGACTTCAGTTATAGCTCGGACACAGCATGGTTTTGTTAAGGGAAAGTCTTGCCTGACCAATTTGATTGGATACTATGATGCAGTCACAAAAGAACTGGATGCAGGGAATAACTCTGATATTATATATTTGGATCTTAGAAAGGCTTTTGATACTGTTGCACATGGAAGACTGCTGCACAAATTGGAGCAGTGTGGCATTGGAGGCCAATTGCTGCTATGGATAAAGGGATGGTTGAGGGGGGGAAGACAGAGAGCGGTAATCAATGGACACTGCTCTTCGTGGACTATTGCTATTAGTGGAATCCCTCACGGTTCAGTGTTGGGTCCATTATTGTTTTCTGTATTTATAAATGATATTGATGATGGTATATCAAGCTTAATGTCCAAGTTTGCAGATACAAAGGTTGGCAGGGTCGTTAAGGATACTACTGACGCTATGCTGCTGCAACTGGATCTGGAAAGGTTGAGCAGATGGGCTGAGAGGTGGCAAATGAAGTTTAACATTGACAAATGTAAATTACTACATATGGTAAACAGCAACTCCAGAGAAACGAATCAACTCTGTGGTACTACACTGACAGTGGTAGAGAATAAAAAGGACCTGGGGTAATTGTGCAAGCAGTGCAGACGGGCTGCAAGAGTAGCTCATGGTGTCTTGTCAATGATATACAGGAATTTTTCTAGCAGGGATAAGGAGGTGATTATTCCCAGTTATATACCAATGGTCAGGCCACACCTTGAGTACTGTATACAGGTCTGGAGGCCTCGCTTCAAGAAGGATGTAGAGCTGCTGGAACGAGTACAGAGAAGGGCAACAAGATTAGTGAATGGAACAAAGGGTTTCTCTTAAGAAGAAAGTATTAAGTTTTGCAAATTACAGTGTCTGGAGACTACGCACCGGCGTGGTGATCTCATAGAGGTGTATAAAGCCTTGAATGGTTTGAGCATTCTCAATGCCGATGGGATTCTTCCTCTTGCTCAGAATAATCACCTGAGAGGCATAAATTCAGATTGAGGAAAGAGAGCTGTAGGATAGATGTGCGGAAATTTGCCTTTAGCCAGCAGGTAGTTGGTTGGTGGAACAGACTTTCATCCCTTGTTGTGGAAGTTGATAGCCTAAATAAATTTAAGGCTGAGCTGGACAGGTATTTCGAACGAACGGAGGGGTGAAATGGAAGTGTTTTTTTTTTTTTTTTTTTTTTTTGGCTGATGCTGCATAAGCTTTCTTTCTTGCATCGTATGCCTCTACTAATGCTAATACTTCGAATAAGTAATGCTTCACCAAAGGAGAAGACTGAAATGGTGCCATCTGGGTGGTGGTATCCCGCTGAGAATAAGCAACAATAGTCTTCTCCTTTGGTGAAGCGTTACTTATTCGAAGTAGTGCAATATCATGGCAGCTTGTTGTAAAGGTATTCACAACATGAGATATAACTTAAATGATGCCGTCTTTGCATATTTGTTCTAACTCAGAGTTTAGCTGCGTACTAATATGATGCATTTGCACTAACTTGCACATTGTCTAAATCTCTCGCAGCCTGAGGCTAAAGTCCTTAACACATTTCAGTCATATATGTAAATAAACATTGTAAATATGTATATATATGTGAACACTCATGGGAGAGCTTTAGACAAAGTGCAATCGTCTACGTTTTAAAAGCTAAGATAGTAGAAACCTGCCCCCCCCCATGGCAGGGGTGGTAAACCTGCTGCTAGGTCTGACTGGTTCAGACGGCAGCAGGGGCTAAGAGGTTTTCAAAATTTTAAATATCTATAAGCTTTTGCTTGGGTGATGCCATAAATGTAATATGATGATATGATGTTATAAAGAATTCCAGAACTACAGGGTATAAATTCAAACTACAGTGGTTGAGATTTAGATTAGATTGGATGAAGTTTTCTTTTAGCCAGCAAGTCACTGATTGCTGGAACAAGTTGTCCTTGCAGATAGTTGAGGCTGACAGTTTGAATAAATTCAAAGGTAAACTTGGTTCTTACCTTTGTGAGGAGTGAAGCATAATTTGTTTCCTTATCTACTTGTTTTTTTTCTTTTTCCCTGTGCAGCAAATGCCTGTGGCTTTATTGCACTATATGGCAAATACTATTACTATTGCAATCATAAAAATAATCAATTCAAAAATAAGTAGGCTTTAAATAATTTTTTATAATTTACTTACTTGAAATGTCCAAAATACAGCAAACCGTATAACATTACTTTTTCTATCATCAAATCTTTTATCTCTTCCAATTTTTATAACCCTAAAAAGTAGGAAACCAGAAAGCCTCACACCCCAAACACATACTAGTCCTGTTACTAAGCACTGGCGGAGATCATATGTCTAGAAAACAAAGTAATCAAAAATTTACACTTTTGTTGTTAATACTGAACAGAAAAGCCAAACACATGAAAAACAAAATATCACTAATCAGTATGAGCAAAATGACGTGAGGAAGAAAGCTTATACAGAACCAGGAAAAAAAAAAAAAAAAAAAAAGATTACACCTTGCCCTTAATATTAAAATATATGCACATAGTTAATTTGTAAATTCTTCAAATGTAATGAATTCTAAATGGGAAGCCTTCAGGGACTTAATTTTGGAGGCTACTAGGCTTTTCATTCCAACTAAAAAAATACTGTTCAAGGTTTAGGCCTAAATGGATATCAGATGAATTAATGAGGTTGTGGAAGAGAAGAAGAATGTATGAGATGCATATAAAGCATAAGGTGACACAGAAGACTATGGCAGGTATAAACTAGACTGTAATCAAGTCACAAAGGAGGTTAGGTAGGTGAAGGCAGATTACGAGAAATCTTTGGCAAAGGATGCAAAGAAAAATAGCAAAGAGTTCTTTACTTATGTAAACTCTGGAAGAAAAGGGATGAATCACATTGGACCACTTAACATAGATGGGTTGACTACTGATGATCATGCACAGGTAGCAGATAAACTGAATGAATATATTCTGCATCTACATTCACACACGAGGAGTTACTCAATGAGGGCAGTGCCGGAAGTTTATCAAGTTATATTAAAGGAGGTAGCAAAGGAAGTAAGCAAACCCTTAGCCATAATTATGAGAGCTTCCTTGGACTCAGGGGAAGTCCTCATGGACTGGAGATGTGCAAATGTGACCCCAATTCAGAAAGCAGGATCAAAGGGAGACAGGTAATTACAGACCTCTTAGTTTAACTTCTGTTTCACATCTTAGTTTAACTTCTGTTTCAGGGAAATTAATGGAGGCACTGGTGAAAGAAGCATTGCAGGATCATCTAGACAAGACTTCAGTTATAGCTCGGACACAGCATGGGTTTGCTAAAGGGAGGTCTTGTCTGACCAATTTGATTGGATACTATGATGTGGTCACAAAGGAACTGAATGCCAAAAAATAATTTTGATATCATATACTTGGATTTCAGGAAAGCTTTTGATACTGTTGCACATGGAAGACTGCTGTACAAATTGGAACAGTGTGGCATTGGAGGCAAATTGCTGCTATGGATAAAGTGATGGTTGAGTGGGAGATGACAGAGAGTGGTAATCAATGGACACTGCTCTTCGTGGACAAATGTTATTAGTGGAGTTCTCCAGGGTTCAGTGTTGGGCCCATTGTTGTTTTGTATATTTATCAATGATATTGATGAAGGTATATCAGGTTTAATGTCAAAGTTTGCAGATGATACAAAGATTGGCAGGGTTGTTAACGACAGTAAAGACAGTATGCTACTCCAACTGGATCTAGATAAGTTGGGAAAATGGGGTGAGAAGTGGTAACTAAAGTTTAACATTGACAAATGCAGCAATAACCGAAGAGAAACATAGCAACTGTGTGGTACTACACTCAGGGAAGTGGAAAGTGAAAAACACCTGGGGGTAACTGTGCAGTCAAATATGAAGTTTGCTGACAGTGCAGACGGGCTGCCAGGGCAGTCATGGAGTCTTGTCAATGATATATAGGAATTTTGTTAGCAGGGTCAGGGAGGTGATTATCCCGTTATACAAGGCAATGGTGAAGCCACACCTAGAGTACTATGTACAGGCTGGAGGCCTCATTTTAGGAAGGATGTAGAGTTGCTGGAACGAGTACAGAGAAGGGAAACAAGATTGGTGAGGGGAACAAAGAGATGTTCTTACCAAGAAAGGCTTAAGTTCGGCAAATTGCAGGGCCTGGAGAGTAGGCACCTGCAAAGGGATCTAATTGAGGTGAGAAAGCTGAATACCTGAGCTGGATATCATCATTCTTCTCTTTCTTGGTGATTTCCTTCTCTCTCTCTCTCTCTTTCTCTCTCTCTCTCTCTCTCTCTCTCTCTCTCTCTCTCTCTCTCTCTCTCTCTCTCTCTCAGGGTAACTCAATTTTTTTTTTGCCTGGTGCAGCAAAAGCCTCAGGCTTCCTTGCACCATATGGCTGATAATGATAATGCTGATGGGATTCTTCCTCTTGCTCAGACTAAGAACCTAAGGGAGCAGTTTCAAATTTGAAACGAATCAATTTACACTACTAAATATGTTCATAGTCTTTAATCTGAAAAATCACAGCATCTCTTAATATTTAACACATTTTTTGTAGAATAGATGTGCAGAAATTTGCCTTTAACCAGTGGGTAGTTGATTGGTAGAACAGGCTTCCATCTTTTGTTGTGGAAGCTAATAGCCTAAACAAATTTAAGGCTGGGCTGGACAGGATTTGGAACAAATGGAGGGGTGAAATGGGAGTTTTTTTTTTTTCCTGGCTGGTACTGCATAAGCTTGCTTTCTTGCATCGCATGCCTCTACTAATGCTAATAATGAATGCAAATTTGTTAAATTAAATATATAAAACGTTTTCAAAGATGAACATTAAAAATTCCAAAAATGTCAAACACAGAAAAGCAAAATCATTAAAAAATCTAAGGAGCTGGAGATATATATATATATATATATATATTACTATCCAGTACCTGAATAATTTATTCCGATCATATGAGCTGTTTGATGACACTGAACTCTGGGTCATATCTTGTTAGAGGCATGAAAGTAAGTTTACTCTACATTTTAGGGGGGTTGCTAAACACAGAAATAGTGCTTAAAATGGCAGATTGGTTCTTGTTTTTGAAAAAAGTAGTTTTTTATAGTGACAAATGGGCCTGGAGTACTGGGGTCCATAGTTTAACAAATAGATATTTATTTACAGTATACCCAGTATAAAATAAAATAAAATAAAATATTTCAGTAGCTTTCGGAACTCGTGTCCCTTTTTCAACTGACAAATTTGAATACATTACAAGCAAAGTGTGGCACGTTACTCATTCGTCATTGTTGTAGCATGGACGTGTGCTGCCTTGTGCCAGTGATCATCCATCAATAAAACGGTTGTCTCCAGGATTGGATGTATACGCATGCCTTTCTGGCGATTTAATGCCTTAGGGTTGTTCATTATGTTTAGTGACTCTAGCCATAGGCGGTGGCGAAAGTGTCGCGCGTGGTCCACTATCTCAAAGTCGCGCTTGGGGTCAAGATCGTGGTTGGTAGCCCAAAAATGTTCTGCAAGCGCGGACTGGTCAGTTTCGGCAAGCCGGATTGCTCTGTCGTGTTCCGTGAGGCGATCCTGGAGACGTCTCGATGTCTCACCTACGTAGCAACTGTTACAGGCCCTACAGGTGATACGGTACACTACATTGCTGCGTAAGACAGGTGTGACAGGGGTCTTCACACTGGAGACAAGTGAACGTAGGTTCCTACCTGGTAATTGTACACATTTGATGTTGTAACTTCTCAAGATCTTCGAGATACGTCCTGACACTCCTGGATAGTACGGAATGTAGGCGGATGATATGCCGACTTGCTTCGGAGGTCTTGGGTTAGAAGTAAGTTCTTGTGCCTGTAACAAGCATCTGTTTAGTACATGGGATGGATAACCGCATCTGGTTAGGTCCGCCTTCACACGGGAGATCTCGTTACGTCTAATTGTGTCGGTGCTGGAATGGCTCCAGGCCCTGGAGAACAGGGTGCGGGCAGTGCTATTGAGATGGCTTGGAGCGTGGCCGGACCCGTAGTTGGTGAATTGACCGCACCACATTGGTTTGCGGTATACTGAGGTCTCTAGATGTGGGCCTACGCGATGCACTAGCACGTCCAGAAATGGGAGCGAACCGTCCACCTCTGATTCTACGGTAAACTTGATGAAATTGGATAGAGAGTTGAGGTATTCTAGTAGTACCGTTTCAGAACCACGTGGTATTATGGTAAAAATATCGTCGACATATCTACACCACGTTGTAATAGGTGTAGGTGGGTTCTGGTGTACCTGCTTCTCCAGATCTTCCAATAGCACTGCCCGCACCCTGTTCTCCAGGGCCTGGAGCCATTCCAGCACCGACACAATTAGACGTAACGAGATCTCCCGTGTGAAGGCGGACCTAACCAGATGCGGTTATCCATCCCATGTACTAAACAGATGCTTGTTACAGGCACAAGAACTTACTTCCAACCCAAGACCTCCGAAGCAAGTCTGCATATCATCCGCCTACATTCCGTACTATCCAGGAGTGTCAGGACGTATCTCGAAGATCCTGAGAAGTTACAACATCAAATGTGTGCAATTACCAGGTAGGAACCTACGTTCACTTGTCTCCAGTGTGAAGACCCCTGTCACACCTGTCTTACGCAGCAATGTAGTGTACCGTATCACCTGTAGGGCCTGTAACAGTTGCTACGTAGGTGAGACATCGAGACGTCTCCAGGATCGCCTCATGGAACACGACAGAGCAATCCGGCTTGCCGAAACTGACCAGTCCGCGCTTGCAGAACATTTTTGGGCTACCAACCACGATCTTGACCCCAAGCGCAACTTTGAGATAGTGGACCACGCGCGACACTTTCACCACCGCCTATGGCTAGAGTCACTAAACATAATGAACAACCCTAAGGCATTAAATCGCCAGAAAGGCATGCGTATACATCCAATCCTGGAGACAACCGTTTTATTGATGGATGATCACTGGCGCAAGGCAGCACATGTCCGTGCTACAACAATGACGAATGAGTAACGTGCCACACTTTGCTTGTAATGTATTCAAATTTGTCAGTTGATAAAGGGACACGAGTTCCGAAAGCTACTGAAATATTTTATTTTATACTGGGTATACTGTAAATAAATATCTATTTGTTAGTTTTTTATATTTATAAAAGGTATTTTTTTTTTTATAAAATATAAAATATTTATATACGAACATACCTTTTCAAATACGGGACCTTTCACCTTTCGCTTGTATTCAGCTTCAGGAGCATCCCTTTTCACCATCCAACAATAATCGGCTACCATGGCGACACTTCATTTGCTTTTGTATCTTTGTTCCATTGCTACAATGTAATGATGGAACTACAAAGTTTTTCATGAGCTCCAGTTTGATATGGAGTGGTGGAAGTAAAAGTTGGATGTACTAGAGATTCAAACGCTACATTCTGCATTCCAGGTGTTAAAGATTTTCGTTTAGGGCAACTCCTCTTCTCATAGTATATATCCTTGGCATGACTATCCCACTAGGAGAGAAAGCAACCATACTTAGTGTAACCCTTTTGTAGTCCTAACAAAATGGAGATTACCTTTAAATCGCCATATATCTGCCATTCATACTTCTCATAATGTACATCTAGCAGTATGTACTCCATGTTTGCACATGTTTCTTTTTTGTGGATGGCATATGCAAGAGGTATTGAAGGTAGCATATTTCCATTGGGTAATAATAGAGCCCTAAGGCTAACCTTAGACACGTCTATAAATGGTCTCCATTCTTCGGGAACATGCCTCATGTTCATTGCTGCCATTAGCCCATCAACATCCTTACAAACAGTGAGTTCACCTTCTCTTTGTTAGAATTTATCATAGTCTATTTTGAGTAAGAAATGTTGTCACTTTCACAGAATTATCTAGAAGATTCCATTGTTGTAGCCTCAAGGCCAAAAGCTCTACCTTATTCTTCAGCAATTCAAGATCTTTGATGAGGTCATTAAGCTCACTTTCTGTGATCTTATGTGGTTCAGGAGGATAAAGGTTTTGGACAAAATGGCGGATCCCTTGACGTAGATGGCTGCTGTACTTCTTCGTGTATATCAAGTTGACGTTCATCAGTGTCTTCATCTTCTTCAGTGTACAGAAAAATGGTCAGATGGTTCAGGAATAGGTAGTACTTCTTCACTGTGAGGCACGGGACGAATTGCAGACGTTATATTAGGGTACGTCACTATCCACCTTTTCTTCCTCGTCTTCCCTTTTCTAATAGGAGGCACCATACAGAAGTAACAGCCTGTGATGTGATTTCTTGACTCCCTCTATATCATGGGCACTACGAAAGGCAAAAACATCTCTTTCAATTCACCCATGCATTGAGTTTGATGAACAGGTAGCGCAGCATATATGTGGAATCCAATTCTTGTCCTGGTCACCTACTTTACACCCAAAATACAAGAATTAGCCTTTTTTATGGCTCGAATTAAGGGACGCTTCCTTGAAGCTAACATGACTTCTCCACATACGTAACAGAAGTCATCCGGACTATTCACACAACTACAGGGCATATTAATCTTACATGACACAAATACTGTGCAAAAAATAGGAATCTCACAGAGACCAACTGCTAACTGAGAACAAATCACCCATTATCTAGCTGTATTCGAGGATTACTTCAATAGAGTTGAAGGCATTTGAGACAACAATAATTTATCATGTGATGCAGAGTGAAGCAACAATTGCTGATCACATGATAAGAGTGTGGTGGTACTGAAACTGTGGTGATGCCATGCACTTTTCTGAGAGCCATAGTTGATAATCTAGAGTAACTCGCTAATATGAGACCCCCAACTGAAATTCAAAAACAAGAGCTTGGCTCTTGTCGATTAAATTTTAATGTGATTTTCGTGTTCAGCATCATAAAATTAGTCAAGATTGGGTATTTTCGTTTTCATAACATTTTATATGTTGACCAGTGTAATATAACAATCACTTATTTTGCCTTCCTTGTCTGGCAAATATGGTGAACATCTGTTTCCTTTAATATTAAATCCCTTTGTGACAGAACTGAATCTTCTGAAAGAGCATTACAGAAAAAATTATTCTTTTCATGTAGCTTAAACAGGACTAGCTCTATACCTTAGGTACCCAAGTGTAAGATAACTGTGTAAGGTTGGCAATCAGTATTCAAATAACCCTTTTTATAAAAAATAATAGATAAAAATAAATAAAATAACATTTTATATCATTACAGGAATAGGAACAATGGGTGCAATTATTAACTTGAGTACTAGCTTTTCAATACATAAAATAAAATAGAATTCACTAAATAACAGAGTGGTATCACCTAAAATTTCTGCACTTAGTTGATATATAAGGAGCCAAACCCTAAATAGCATGTTTCACATTTCAAAATCTTGAAAGAGCTAAAATTCATATATCCACATGGTTGCCATTTTCTATATGTATAACTGTTCAATTTATTAAAAAATGTATAATGTAAATTTTGTTTTCAAAACCATGTCTAAATAAGACTGCTGTATGACCTAAAACCCTTCCAGTGGTATCAAGTTGGATCAATGATGTTAGGACAGTTCCAACCAGATTATAGTAGAGATCTGATCAAAGAGCTCCTAGTGTCATGCTGGGTTTAGATGCTCCAACCCCCTGTAGTTAAGCACTCATTTGAAAGTGGCAAAACAAATCTCCTTTGGAAAAGGAAGAAAAAAAAATCACAAAGAAATTCAATCAATTACGAAAAATACCAAGAACAAATGGCTCCTCTGTATAATAACCATATAAATTACTCACTGAAGTACCATCAAATTCCACTTAGAAAACACAGTTTGAATCAAATTTGGAGGTGTGTTTAAGGTGTTGTGAAACAGTCATCAGATGTGACAGATGATCAATGTTAACAAAGGTGAACAAAGAAGAATTTTGGCCTTTGCAAGTATAAAATTCTATGAGAATTAAAGAAACGTTTATCAATGGCACCAATCATGTTGTCATCAAAAGTATAGCAGTAGAGATGTCTTCTTTCATAAAAGAGGGTGATTTTCGGGGTGCTTGAAGATACTTTACCCAACAGGAAATCTCAAACAATGGTAAAGGATTTTGGATTTGTTATTTTGTTATTTGGTTTTTAGGAGCATTAGCAACTAAGGCCATATTGCTCCGGGATATGCGGTGGTCATTTCCTGACCTTTCCGCATTTGGTGGTGACGGGCTCGAACCCCGGTCTAATCAAGAAGCGTGTGCTACGCACTGCTGCTCCTTCCCACCTGGCTACAAAGGATTTTGGAGATGACAGAACAAGTACTATTAAAAGTTATTCCCAACTATAAAAGTTAATGCCTTTTATTTCATTAAATGAACTAAAATTACCATTTGAATTCATGGAGTAAAATAAAAGCTTTAGGTCTAGTTCATATTGTCCTTTCCTATATTGTCGTGACAGACAATATAGGAAAGGACAAGGATTAATGATAAAATTATAGATTAAAGATTTTAAGCATGGATGAGCTGTTGCTCAGGTAGCACATTATAAAAGTAGTGTAGGTTTTAGTGAGTGGTCAGTTTTCATATATCCTGTTAACTGGTAAGATATCCTCCATTTTCATTGATCACAAAACAAATCCATAAAAATGGACAACAGTCCATTTTTATGGATTTCACTTTGTTATATTATTTTATTGTATTTATTTCACCTTGTTTTTTGGTTAGTTTTATTTTACCCTGTTTTTTATTTTATTGGATTTCATTGTTTAACTTGTTTTTGACAATGCTAAAACAAGGTGGTCAATAGAATCCAATGGAGAGGGACACCAATAATGATGCTGCCAAACTTGCACTAAATTTTTGAGCTACTAAACTTTCTTCACAGAGAACAGCCAATGTACACTGAGTGGACAGAAATCATGGGATACCTATTTAGAAACGGGTAGGCCCACCTTTCGCCTGGATAAGGGCAGTCACGTGACGAGGTATTGCGTCTGCTAGTTCACGAAAGCATTCCACAGGTATTTCCATCCATGCTTGCTGCACCGCTGTCCATAATTCTGTTGCATTCCTAGGTGGAGGATCCAAAGCTCGAACAGATCTTTCCACAGCATCCCAAAGATGCTCCACAGAGTTCATGTCCAATGAACAGGGAGGCCATTCCATGGTGGTAAAATCTGTAGAATACTCTTCGAACCATGTTCTAGTCACCAAGGCTCTGTGGGGAGTTGCACTGTCTTGCTAGAAGAGTCCATTGCCCTGTGGTGCACGATGGCCATGAAGGTGAAGGGATGAAGATGGACAAGTAACCGGGACAGTTCAGAGATGCATCTAGAACTGGCATCTAGAACTGGATGTGGTCAACTGGCACACGGGACCAGAGGTCCCGTGTGCCAGTTGACCACAGCATCCCAAACGTGCCCGAACGGGTCCTTGTTGACATGACAGGTGCATAGCTTCATGCAGTGTCCATGAGTTACGCACCCTCCCATCCACTCAAAATAACTGGAAAAGGAACTCATCGGACCAAGAGACCAGTCTCCAATCATCCAAGGTCCAGTGCTAACATTCTTTCGCCCATTCGAGGCATAGAGACCTGTGTCATGGTGTTAGCAATGGGACTCTGGTGGGTCAGCGGCTCCCATAACCTATGATTGACTGATATTGGTAGAGATGTTTCTGGCACCTCCCTCGTTGAAGTCGATGGTGATTTGTGCCACTGTCTTTCTTGGGTTGGCTGAAACAATGCAAGACATGTCGATAGAATTCATCCACCACCTTTCTTCACTCACAGCGCTGTCCATGATGAGATGTTATTCCAGAAATGACTTATTCCCAATACACTCTTGATACTATCAAACGGGGATAGTGCAATTTCTGTACCACCTCCGCGATAGAGTAACCCATGCATCGGGCACCCACTATCATCCCTCTTTCAAAGTCGGTTAGCTCACAACGTTAATCCATACTGACATAGCTGTTGATGTTAATCCATACTGACATCGAATTACCATCTAAGTGAATGCAGTTATGTAGTATACCTATATACCTGCCAAGCAGTGGGTTTGTCCACTAGTGAGAGGGGTGACAGCATCACGTTTCCCAGGAACCAGTTATCCCATGAATTCTGTTCTTTCAGTGTACATGAGGCATTCTTAGAAAGCTACAAAAGTGTTCATCGCATGTCATTCTAAAAAATATTTCTGGTATTTGTAGATGTTTTCTTTTTATACTCCAGAATGGCAACATAAGGTCAAAGAGGTCCACAGAACTGTTCTGACTCTGTGGCCATTCTGGAGCATAAAAAATATTTCACAGTATCATTTGGATTTGAACACAAGACAGATAATTCTGTACTTTCCGATATCACTCGGCTATGATCATATATAACATTAAATGGGTTGAATATTCCAAGAAAAAATAATAATTTGAATTACAAGAAGAAAGGCTATCTTGATAGCCTGAAGAAAGACTAATGAAAGAAAAATTTACGGTATTATTCTTAAAATTCATGAAATTTTCAAGACTTCTTGTAGATTCCCAGACATACTGAAAATTCAATACATTCCTGTTCTTGTTATTTTCTTATTTCCAATAAAGCTTTAGCACTGTTCTTCTGCTGCTATGCATAACGCCAAACTAGCTGAAGAAGCCAATGTAATGTTTTAGGTGTGAAGAAGCCAATGTCAATTTGCTTCAAATGCCACACTGTTCCAATTTGTGCACCAGTCTTCCATGTGTAACATTATCAAAAGCCTTCTAAGATCCAAATATATGATATCAAAATTATTCTTTGCATCCAGTTCCTTTGTGACTACATCACAGTATCCAATCAAATTGGTCAGACAAGGCTTTCACTTAACAAACCCATACTGTATCCGAGCTATAACTGAAGTCTTGTCTAGAGGAACCTGCAATGCTTCTTTACCCAGTGTCTCCATTAATTTCCCTGGAACAGAAGTTAAACTAAGAGGTCTGTAATTACCGGTGTCAGCCTTTGATCCTCCTTTGTGAATTGGGGTCACATTTGCACATCTCCAGTCCATGGATACCTCCACTGAGTCAAAGGAAGCTCTCATAATTATGACTAACAGTTTGCTTACTTCCTTTGTCGCCTCCTTTAATATAACTGGATAGATTCCATCCACCCCAGGTGCCTTTCTTGTGTTTATCTTCAACAATTTCTCCTCCACTTTACTCTCAGTTATTACAAGATTATCTTGCTTACTGCACAGTTGAATACACCTCTGGCATTCCCCTCCCTGAATAACTCCTCATGTGTGAATGTAGATGCAAAATATTCATTTAGTTTATTAGCTACTTGAGCAGGATCAGCAGTTCAACCATCGATATCAAGTGGACCAATCTGATTCATCCCCTTCCCTCTAGAGTTTACATAAGTAAAGAACTCTTTGCTGTTTTTCTTTGCATCCTTTACCAAAGATTTCTCGTAATCTGCCTTTGTCTGCCTAACCTCCTTTGTGACTTGGTTGTTTGTTTGTTGTTTTTTATTTGGTTTTTAGGAGCATTAGCAACTAAGGCCATATTGCTCCAGGGATATGCGGTGGTCATTCCCTGACCTTTCCACATCCTCCGTATTTGGTGGTCACTGGCTTGAACCCCGATCTAATAAAGAAGTGTGTGCTACACACTGCTGCTCCTACTCACCTGGCTACGGAGGCGCCGTCACTTGGTTACAGACCAGCTTATATCTATCATAGGCTTCTGTGTCACCTGTTAATTTATGTATCCCATGCATTTTTCTTCTCTGCCACATGTCTAATTAGTTCATCTGACATCCATTTAGGCCTAAATCTTGAACAATATTTCTTTGTTGGTATAAAAAGCCTAGTAGCTTCCAAGATTAATTCTTTGAATGCTTTCCATTTTTAATTTGCTGTTGGTAACATCATCAGTTGGTCCCATTGTATAGAATTTAAATACTGTCTCAGATCACCATAGTCACCTTTACGAAAACAAAAACCCTTCCCATTACCCCTGACGGTAGTTACCTCTTCGAGTAAATCCCACTTCAGCACACTGTGATCACTGCCACCTAGTGGTTCCTTTATCTGCAGATTCTTAATGCATGAAAAAATCACTACTGATAATCAGTTCAAGAGTATTACTCCCTCTAGTTAGCTCCCAAACATTCAACTGTAGAAAACAATCAACCAATAAATCCAGAAAGGTCTTGCTAGTGTGTGAGTGACCAACCCACAAATTCCAGTCAGTATCTGTAAAATTAAAATCCCTCATTAGAAGACAATTTGATTTACTGGCCCACTCTATTTCACCCTATAACACGCTCTAACTTCAATTTTGCATTCCAAGTGGAATGCAAACATTTCAACTGGCTGTACTTCCTTAGATTTTGTGTTTCTTAACCAATAGCATAACCCCTCCTCCCTTCCTATCCACATTGTACTCCCCAAATTCCAGTTCTGCATTTCTTATATCTGTGTGACACCACGTCTGTTATCCCAAAAATATCTGCCTTTGAAGTTTTGACCAACACCTCAAATTCATCAAATTTATTTACCAAACTCCTAGAATTAGTGTAGACAGAAGTATACATGCACCTGTTACTATTCTTAGCTACCCTAATAGAGCCCATGTATTTACTTGTTCCACGATGACTCCCAGCAGTCTCTGGAATCCCCTGCACCTTGTTTTCCAGGCTGCTGCTCATTTCAGTAGAAGCAGTGCAAGAATCACTTTCACCTCTGCCATCAGTTACTCTTAATCTATTAGGCTGTGTATCCCCCAAGTTAGCAGTTTTCTGACCCACCTAACTCTGCCTCGATAGCATCAGCAAATATTCGTGCAACCTTTCTATTTATGTGTATCCCATCCCTGTAGAAGCAGTCTCTCATGTTAACAAGCACAGTCCAGGCTGAGAAAAATTCTACCCTTTAAGCCTTTCACAATGTCTCCAGGGCTGAACTGATCAACAAGGCTCTCATCATATACTTCCTCCTATCATGTCTGGGCAGAATTCCAGACACTTTCAAATTCAACCCCATCTCACAGCTTTTTTTCAACACTGACCTGTACTTGTTAAGTAATTCCGCTGGTCTCCTACTCATAATATCATTAGTGCCAACGTGTACAACAATATCACCCTTTGTGCCCTTAAAAGATCACATCTGCTCTACAACATCATCAACCTTTGCCCCTGGCAGACATACCTTGGTCCTGTTCCACCTATCCTTTTTTTTGCGCAATATGTTCCCTGTTTCTCTGACAATAGTCACCGACAACTAGTTCCTTTGCAACCAGCACATTCTGCTTTGGGGGTTGCTGCTGTGTTGCGTGATGTTCAAGTGCAAACTCTGGCATTGATGTGGGCAGCTGAGAGTTTGATGGGCCCCTCAATTTAAATCCTTCATGGGCAACCACCCTATCCTTCAAGCTCTCATATAGGCCCAACACAACGCAAAGTTGGCGCCTGATTTCCTCACACTCCTTGCATCGCGCGTACACACAAAGACATTCCCCTTGGAATTAAAACCAATTGATTCCAGTTAAAGAAAAAATTAATGAATAGCAAAAAACAGTCCTACCTGAATTTTAACAAAGAAAGCGAAATATCAGGATGAAAGCAAATAGTCAAGATATGACAACTTGCTAAAAAACCGAGTGAAGTGAATATAACAGGGCTGTAACGGAGACCAAAGAAGTAAGCCAATAGTTCCTAGCAAATTTATAACAGCTAAAGTAACCCCGAGTATAGGGAGGAAGAATGCGTGGATTGGTCAAAGTGAACCATACATGTCTGACAGGGGAGTAGGCAATTAAACAAATGAGGCAAAAGGGCCAGAAAAGGGGAGAAAACTAGACAAACAAAGAAGCGTTGAAAGAATGCCGTAGAAGAAAAAAAAAGTGATAGCAAAAAAATAGTATCTTGAATATTGCTTTCGGCCAGCCTAATCGTGCACAAGATATAAGATGTAGTGTATAAGAACAGCAAAAAGTAATTGGAAGAATGGGAATGTAGTGGTACTCGAGCAGTCTGGGATCGTAACCCATACCTAAAGTAGGTCCTTGGACATGCCTCGTGTTTAAGTCAGTAATGGCATTGTTATGACAAATATGAAACAGAAAAATGTCTAATAAGAACAATAAAAATAAAAACGACAAAACAGTTAGTAATACAAGACAAACAAAACATAATACCCTGTAGTTAGCCAATCAGTGGGCACAGGCTTTCTACATTGTGAGACACGACAGAGGCTAGGGGATATATTGACCATACATTATATACATGCCTGAATGAAAAAAGAAGATATCAACCAGTAATTACATTGTTAATATCAATATTGTTAAAGTTTTTTAAATTTCATGATATTCAGTGCTTTCCGAAAATGATGGTAGGAAGGCTGAAGGGAAACTATTACTGAGCAGTTTATTATGGAGTAATTTAATATGGTCTAAAAGGAGAATGTTGTTGTTGCAAATACAGGTGGTTCTCGACTTTACGAGTTAATTTATTCCTAGCGCGTGCTCGTAAAGCGAAAACTCGTAAAGAGGGAATTTATTTCCCATTGACATAAGGTTAAAAATAGGGGTTACGTTCTCAAAAATGAAATTAGTTAGCTAATTAGATTATGTTTAAACAATGATTGATTTATCGAAAGAAATGAAAACAGTCTGTAAAATCAAGCAAATTATAATAATAGAGAAATTGTTTACGACTTTCAAATGTTAAAGAATGTTTATTCTTCATCATCGACTAAATGCACACTTGTTGATCACTCAATATTGGCTCAGCACTCGGTTTGTTGCACAAGGAGTCGTCAAGGAGGAGTCTTCAGAAATGTTTCAAGAGGCGTTTGTTTCCAAGAAAATCTTCTCTTAATAAATTTCATGATTTTCATGATTTGCAGTATTTATGAAATTTTAACATTCATTTTTTTCAATTAATGTTCATATTTTCGATTTTGTTGCAATGATAAAAAACTCGTAAACCCGGGAACTCGTAAAGCGAGAACTGCCTGTAGTGGCAATTCTGATGCACTGGGAAAGTATTATATTTGAATGCACTGTTTTTTAAATGTAGGAGTACCAATGTGTGAAACTGACAACATTGAAGTTAAAAGCATCTCTTTTATTATATATGTTAATTTCAGTTTAAATACCAGCAAAGTCCTGCATAAATGTAGCGTAGTTGATTACTAACAAGTCATTTATATTAGCATTAGCATTAGTAGAGGCATATGATGCAAGAAAGCAAGCTTATTCAGCATCAGCCAAAAAAAAAAAAAACACTCTCCCATTTCACCCCTCCGTTCGTTCGAAATACCTGTCCAGTTGAGCTTTAAATTTGTTTAGGCTATCAACTTCAACAACAAGTGATGGAAGTCGGTTCCACCAACCAACCACCCGCTGGCCAAAGGCAAATTTCCGCACATCTATCCGACATCCGTCCTTCCTCAATTTGAATTTATGCCCTCTGAGGTGATTATTCTGAGAAAGATGAAGAATCCCATTGGCATTGAGCATGCTCAAACCATTCAAAGCCTTATACACCTCTATCAGATCACCTCGCCGGTGCCTAGTCTCCAGACTCTGTAATTTGCAAAACTTAAGCCTTTCTTCGTAAGAGCA
This sequence comes from Mastigoproctus giganteus, assembly GCF_048544385.1. Classification (NCBI taxonomy): domain Eukaryota; kingdom Metazoa; phylum Arthropoda; class Arachnida; order Uropygi; family Thelyphonidae; genus Mastigoproctus; species Mastigoproctus giganteus. The sequence goes on along the minus strand of NC_143584.1, from coordinate 76,161,306 downwards.
ACCCTTTGTTCCATTTACTAATCTTGTTGCCCTTCTCTGTACCCGTTCCAGCAGCTCTACATCCTTCTTGAAATGAGGCCTCCAGACCTGTATACAGTACTCAAGATGTGGCCTAACCATTGCCTTATACAAGGGAATAATCACCTCCTTATCCCTGCTAGAAAAATTCCTGTATATCATTGACAAGACACCATGAGCTACTCTTGCAGCTCGTCTGCACTGCTCAGAGAACTTCATATCTGCCTGCACAATTACCCCCAGGTCCTTTTCATTCTCCACCACTGTCAGTGTAGTACCGCAGAGTTGATACATTGCTCTGGGGTTACTGTTACCCATATGTAGTACTTTACATTTGTCAATGTTAAACTTCATTTGCCACCTCTCAGCCCATCTGTTCAACCTTTCCAGATCCTGTTGCAGCAGCATAGCGTCAGTAGTGTCCTTAACGACCCTGCCAACCTTTGTATCATCTGCAAACTTAGACATTAAACTTGATATCCCATCATCAATATCATTCATAAACACCGAAAACAACAATGGACCCAACACTGAACCTTGAGGAACTCCACTAATAACATTAGTCCACGTTGAGCAGTGTCCATTGATTACCACTCTCTGTCTTCTGCCACTCAACCATCCCCTTATCCATAGCAGCAATTTGCCTCCAATGCCACACTGCTCCAATTTGTGCAGCAGTCTTCCATGTGCAACAGTATCAAAAGCCTTTCTAAGATCCAAATATATAATATCAAAGTTATTCCCTGCATCCAGTTCTTTTGTGACTACATCATAGTATCCAATCAAATTGGTCAGGCAAGACCTGCCCTTAACAAAACCATGCTGCGTCTGAGCTATAACTGAATTCTTGTCTAGATGATCCTGCAGTGCTTCTTTAACCAGTGCCTCCATTAATTTACCTGGAACAGAAGTTAAACTAACAGGTCTATAATTACTTGTCAGCCTTTGATCCTCCTTTGTGAATTGGGGTTACATTTGCACATCTCCAGTCTATGGGTACCTCCCCTGAGTCCAAAGAAGCTCTCATAATTATGGCTAGGGGTTTGCATACTTCCTTTGCTGCCTCCTTTAATATAACTGGATAGATCCCATCCACCCCAGGTGCCTTTTTTATGTTTATCCTCAACAATCTCTCCTCCACTTTCCTCTCAGTTATTACAAAATCATCCAGCTCACTGCCAATGTTTACTTTACCTACATCATTTTCCTTCCTGAATAACTCCTCATGCGTGAATGTAGATGCAAAATACTCGTTTAGATTGTTAGCCACCTGAGCAGGATCCTCAACTGTTGAACCATCAATATCCAGTGGACCAATCTGATTCATCCCTTTCCTTCTCGAGTTCAAGTATGTAAAGAACTCCTTTCTGTTTTTCTTCGCATCCTTTGCCAAGGATTTTTCGTAGTCTGCCTTTGCCTGCCTAATCTCCTTTGTGACTTGGTTACAGACCAACTTATATCTATCATAGGCTTCCATGTCACCCATTAATTTGTATGTATCCCATGCATTTTTCTTCTCTGCCACATGTCTCATTAGTCCATCTGACAACCATTTAGGCCTAAACCTTGAACAATATTTCTTAGTTGGTATGTAAAGCCTGGTAGCCACCAAGATTAGTTCCTTGAATGCTTCCCATTTTGAGTTTGCTGTTGGTAACATCATCAGTTGGTCCCACTGTATAGAATTTAAATACTGTCTCAGACCATCATAGTCGCCTTTACGAAAACAAAAACCCTTCCCTTTACCTCTGATGGTAGTTACCTCCTTGAGTAAATCCCACTTCAACACACTGTGATCACTGCCACCTAGTGGTTCATTTATCTGCAGGTTCTTAATGCATGAAGAATCACTACTGATAATCAGATCAAGAGTATTGCTCCCTCTTGTTGCCTCACGAACATGCTGATGTAGAAAACAATCATCCAATAAATCCACAAAACCCTTGCTAGTGTGCGAGTGACCAACCCACAAATTCCAGTCAATATCTGGGAAATTAAAATCCCCCATTATAAGACATTATATATCTGAAAATCTTTATGTCTGAGGGTAGGGAAGTCTCAGAACAGTATAGGTATAGATTAGCTAAGACACAGCTAGCTGGGCTACCCATAGGGGTATCTTTTATACAGTTTTGCCATCAAATATGTAATTATTGGAAATACATAGGTTTATGAGATTGTTCCAATATACAGAATTACAACTAGTAATATGTTTATAGTCATTGTAAATTTCATCCATGACTGATTTAAGGTTGGTTAGGTCTATGCTAGTGAATAGACTATTGAAGTCAAATGTTTGAACATGAGTGATGTTGCCATTATTTAGAGCATTAATAACTGGTATATTATTATTAATTATTCTTCTATCAGGAAGGATGTTGATTATAGGTTTAAGTAACAGTTCTAAAGTAAATAAAAGGCCTTACAAATAATGGCATAGTTAGAGGAGGTTTATTCACTGGAATGATGGTAAAATGTTTGTGTAAATCTGCCAATTGTTGTTTTAATTTGGAAAAATGGAATTTTAATCTAGTAGTTGGTTGCCCATGTGGCATAGATGTCTTATATTGATGTAACATCTCAGCTAGAGCAGCATTAATCCATAATTGGAAGGCTTCAATGGGGATGTTATGGTGGTAAGAAAGCTTAAAACGAAGTTGAGCAAATCTTGATATACTGTTTTTTGAAAAGTGTGAAGATGATTTTAGAGTATAACCTGTATTTGAAGCCATAAGACACGTTGCTTCTTAGTTCCTGGTTTGGAATAATATTTAGGCTGCCTGTGTGCATGACCAAAGTGTGCATCAACAAAAGGTTGGCAATTTGGCTGATGGCAAAAACATCCATGGGAAATGGGCTCGAGAGCAAATTTATCCACGTTGGTGGCTATATATTTATAATTACAGGCTATGAGTCCGAATGGTTTTTCTGGTGCAGCATAAGCCTCAGGCTTCCTTGCACCATATGGCTAATAAAAATAATATCTGAATCTGAATGCATTGATCAAATTCTGGCAGCCAGCAGGAAGTAGTATTAAATTATTAATGCCACTGTTAATGTTGAAGTTTTCCAAGCTAGTATTGCATTTAAATATGACGGTAGTATTATCTTGGCTGTTCAGATTGATGCTGGATTTTAATTTAAATTTACAAATGTCTGTTATAAGTAGTAGTAGTGGCATGTGATGCAAGAAAGCAAGTATATGAGCTTATGCACCATCAGCCCAAAAAAAAAAAAAAAAAAAAAAAAAAAACACACCATTCCCTCCAAATGCCTGTCCAGTTCCTCTTTAAATTTATTTAACCTATCAAACTTCCACAACAACAGATGGAAGTTTGTTCCAGCAATTAACCACCCGCTGACTAAAGGCAAACTTCCGCACATCTATTCTACATCTGTCTTTTCTTAATTTGAATTTATACCCCCTTAGATTCGTAATCTGAACACATGGAAGGATCCCATCAGAATTTAGCGTGCTCAACCCATTCAAGGCCTTATACACCTCAATCAGATCACCGTGCAGGTGCCTAGTCTCCAGCCACTGCAATTTGCAGAACTTAAGCCTCTCTTGGTAAGAGGATCCCTTCATTCCCCTCACCAATCTTGTTGCCCTTCTCTGTACACGCTCAAGCAAATCTACATCCTTCCTAAAATGAGGCCTCCAGACCTGTACGCAGTACTCAAGGCATGGCCTGACCACTGCCTTATACAGAGGGACAATCACCTCCTTTTCCCTTCTAGCAAAATTCCTATATATCATTGACAAAACCCTGTGACCTGCCCTGGCAGCCTGTCTGCATTGCTCAGAAAACTTCCTATCTGACTGCACAATTACTCCCAGGTCTTTTTCATTTGCTACCACCTTAAGTGTAGTACCACACAGTTGATACATTTCTCTGGGGTTACTTCTACCCATATGCAGTACTTTGCATTTGTCAAGGTTAAACTTTAGTTGCCACTTCTTAGCCCATCTGCCCAAATTATCTAGATCCTGTTGCAGTAGCACACTGCCATTACTGTCATTAACAACCCTGCCAACCTTTGTATCATCTGCAAACTTTGACACTAAGCCTGATATACCTTCATCAGTATCATTGATAAATATACAAAACAACAGAGAACCCAACACCGAACCCTGTGGGACTCCACTAATAACATTAGTCCACGAAGAGCAGCACGCATTAATTACCACCCTCTGTGTTCTCCCACTCAACCATCCTTTTATCCATTGTAGCAACTTACCCTTAATACCATTCTGCTCCAATTTGTACAATAATCTTCCATGCGCAACAGTGTCAAAAAGCTTTCCTGAAATCCAAATATATGATATCAAAATTATTTTTTGCATCCAGTTGCTTTGTAACCACATCATATCTTATCAAATTTGTCAGTCAAGACTCCCTTAACAAACCCATGCTGTGTCTGAATTACTGCTGCAGTCTTGTCTATATGATCCTGCAATGCATCTTTAACCAGTGACTCCATTATTTTGCCCAGAACAGAAGTTAAACTAACTGGTCTGTAATTACTCGTGTCACCCTTCTATCCCCCTTTGTGAATTGGGGATACATTTGCACATCTCTAGTCCGTAGGGACATCCCCTGAGTTCAAGGATGCTCTCATAATTATGGCTAAGAGTTTGCTTAGTTGCTTTGCCGCCTCCTTTAATATAACTGGATAGATCCCATCCACCCCAGGTGCCTTTCTTATGTTTAACTTCAACAATTTCTCCTCCACTTTGCTCTCAGTTATTACAAAATCATTAAGCACCCTGCTACAATTTGATAACCTTTTGCCATTTTCAAACCTTAATAACTCCTCATGTGTGAATGTAGATGCAAAATACTCCTTCAGTTTGTTTGCTATCTGAGCAGGATCATCAACAGTGGAACCATCGATATCAAGTGGACCAATCAGATTCATCCCCTTCCTTTTAGAGTTTATATAAGTAAAGAAATCCTTGCTGTTTTTCTTAGCATCTTTTTCCAAAGATTTCTCGTAATCTACCTTCGCCTGCCTAACTTCCTTTGTGACTTGATTACAGACTAGCTTATATCTGCCATAGGCTTCCGAATCACTTGATAATTTATATGCATCCCATGCATTTTTCTTCTCTGTCAAGAGTCTCATTAGTTCATTTGGTAACCATTTAGGCCTAAACCTTGAACAATATTTCTTAATAGGTATGAAACTTTTAGTAGCATCCAGGATTAAAAGGTGAAGTAAGTGTTTAGAAGTGAAATTAAAGGTGAGGAAGAACCTGTAAAGGGCCTTTATGATGCTGTGTTTAGTACAAAATAGCAGATCATGAATCATCTGTACATTAAATTGACTGTTATCCCATTCGGTGATGGTTTGTTGAAAGTCACCCAGCTTATATTTATACATAGGAATAATGGTACTTTTGGGTTTGTGTTTCCTGTAAGGGCTGGATTTACCCAGGCCTTTGATGACTTGGAATTTGTCATATATGCAAATTTCTGTAATATTATTTGTGATGATTTTGAGATTAAACTTATTATTGAGTCCATATGGTTAAAGAGTTTTTAACTTTAGCATGAATTCTTCGTGTCTATTTCTGGCGCTAGGGCAGGTATTTGTGCTAGTATGGAAATATAAATGTTGGTAAAACAGTGTGACTGGAAGTGATAGTACTCAATTTCTTGATCAGAGTTGTTATGGTTATTGCAATTATTGATATCCGATCTATGTAGGTTAAGCCTGAGGTGAAGTTTATTACCAGTTTGTTCTACATATTTCATATTGTAGTTTATTATATAAACCATCTTTTTATTTTTTTAAAATAAAAAGATGGAGAAAAGCTTTGTTTGAAAAAATACAGAAAAACTCCCTGCCCAATTATATTATGATGGTGAGACAGAGAAGGAATAAAATAGAGTAAAAAACATGGATTCTTCTGCATAAATCAAGAATTAACAGCTATGTATGCATTAGCACAGCTCCCAATCTGTACACAATCCTAGTTTTTAGTTCTCTTTTTATTTCTATTGAGTGAATGATTTGCTTTAAATAAATAATTGTGAACATATTCATGATTGTTCACAGGTATGTACAACTACAATATAAAAAAAAAATTGATTTCTACCATAAATACCTCTGCAAGAAGAAAAGTAAGTATGGCAATTATGATAAAGTTTGCACCTCCACCAAAGTCTGTCAGTTTGTCAAACTGGAATGAAGCTGCTATGGCAAAGAAGATGAGTTGCATAGCAACAGTTATAATAGCACTAACAGCAAGATGATCTTCATCAAAAATTTCTATGGCCATGATTTGTGCTGAAAATGTAAGAATTATTAATTTATTAAGCATTCATTAAATATCAGTTTATAACATTACAAATTTTATAAACAGATAATGTTATTTTCCCATTCCAATAAAAATTTATTCTGATAATATTTTTACTTAACTTCTTAAAGCTAACTTACAGTGAAAATGCAAAATCTTTTTAAAAAAATTGTCATAATCATTTATTCATAAACATGAAATCTACTGCAAATATTAACTATAGTAATAAAAACATTTTAAAGAAACAAGCTTTATCATAAATTTTTTTTGCATTTAACATAGATTAAAAAGAGGCTCCAAATGAAACACCCATTGAAATACCTTTATAAAAGCTATATAGCAGAAGCCAAACATCTTTGTTGTAGGTAGTGGAAGTAATTTGTCAGAGAGGGATCACTGATTACTGCAACCCAAATGCACTATTTTCGACAGAATTAAGTAGATTTTTCAGAGAAGCTTTGGGAGTATCCATACAGAAATTCTATGGATAACAGTAAAACAGATATGGAATTTGTACAGATATTTGTATAAATTTGTATAAATCAGAATAAAAATTGTGAGCAAAATATACAACTGAGGCTTCTGATGAGGAGAGAAAGCTATTATTTTAACACCACTTTTTTTTTCTTTTTTTTTTTAATTTTGAATGACAGGAAGCAACTAATAGAAATATGTACTGTACATTTTTTCTGCAGTGGCAAAGATGGAAAGTATCACTAAAAACAGTAAAGGATGGCACAATCTTGTATTTTTTATTCATCCATACACAGTACTTTCTTGATTTATTCAATGTGTACACATATATAAGGACCCTAATTCTGCATAAGAAATAAGGTGGGATGCATGCATGCAAGGAGGACCATGATGATGCAATAGGGTTCAACTCCCAAATTATATATGTTTGTTCATGTAAAATGTGAAGTAGCCCAAAAAATTATTTTTTGAAGATAAATGTTTATAAAAGTATACTGATTGCTGTGACTTCTTAGTTCATGTTTTTATATTTTGTTCTCTTTTTTTTTTTAATTTTATTAATTTTAATATTGTTTAATTTTAGAAATTAAAATTTTATTTTTTACTATAAAATAAAAATAGAAATTTTTGTTTTTTATTTCACCTTTTCTTGGTTCTACTTGATAAATGGAGCATCCATAATTCAAAAAAGTCTGAGACTGGACCAAGAGCACTGTCTGACTTTCACAACATTCATGCCAAAAGTTGGAAAGTCATAAAAAACAGTGATAATACAGATCTAGACCATAACTATTTTCTCAGCCTATGGTGGGAAAGGCATACAATGAACCTTACCCTAGAACTGATCTCGGGCAAGGAAAAGGATATGCCAGACAAACATGCACCACCCATTTTTGCATTATCCTGGGAGTCAAATGAGGAAGGAAAACATTTTAACTAAAAGGGGTCAATGCCCATATGTGTCTGCTCTACAGAATTCAGCCTGGCAGATGCAGGGGAGAAAAAAATTTTAAAATTAAAAGGAGAATTTATTTTTATTTTTTTGTCAGAACAGAAGCAGAAGAATGTCAAGCACATCACCAGAGAATAACACTCACCTATACTCCAGGCAAAAGAAAACATGCCCTTGTGGTTTTTTTTTTTTTTTTTTTAAATTACCAGTAACAGAAATACCAAATCACTCACATTACACTTGCATCCCTTTGCAGTTTTCAATAAGTTAGTGGAATAATGGAATTTGCACCAATACTCTATCTCCTAAATTAGTTCGAAACATGATTACAATAGTGTTAAGGGTAGTTAGGAGATTTTTATTACATACACAACTTTTTACTGAAGAAGAATTATGAAGATTTCGCTGGTATATTGGACTTAAAAGCACTGTATACTTGAAACTGCAAGTTCTGAATTCACATACATATTTGCAACTGTTACACTTCCCTTGGAGTACTTTGTTTCTTTTTGTTTTTTTTTTGTCTTCACAGTTGATCTGCTGGTTAGGGGTACCTGGATTTTCTTACATGATTAGAGGCAATCTTATGTGTTACTGCAAGGGTAGATAGCTCTGACTCCTCTTTGGCTGTAGGTCAGATCACAGAGTGATACTTCTTCTGGAGTTGTAGTAGAGACTCACATTCCAATACAGAGGGTGGTGTACAGTCATAGACTATGATCAAGGCAGAGCAGATCACTCCCCATTAGTTCAGGAAGTCATGATATGAAAAGGAATAGACCAGAGTTAGTAAATATACTTACCCATTATAAGGGTTTCAAATTATGACTTATCATTGCCTGTGATCCTGTGCTTTGGTGGTGATCTGATACAACAAGATATTAAGGGTGTTGGCAGCATCACATTTAGTTTGTCCTTGCTGACAAGGTGTTGTTGCCTTTACAAGGTTTGCTGGGCATTAGGCTCAGGGATACAGAGTATCCATTCTCCTGTTGCAAAATATAACAGAATCATCAAGACTCAATCTGGCCATGCAGTATATTCTAATCCTAATGAGTATACATAAAAATTCTCCAAATTGCAGCTGGTTTTCACTGACATGGCTGGAATTCAGTATTGCACTTACAAGTCATGTCCTCTTTTACGTGATAATATGAGGCCAGCTATTTTTGTTGACTGGTAGTCTTTTGGTTTAGGCATACCACTGCTTGTCATTCTGGTTCGTACCTGCCAGCCTAACAACCAGCTTTGGCAAACCCTAACTGATATTAGGAAATGTACAGTATCATTGTGAGAATAGAATCCCCTTCAAACCACTGATGGACCAATCCAGTTTTACTGAACTCCTAGCAATCCTCTTTCTTTTTTCCTTGCACAGAGGATGAAATGAAAACATATCAGGCTGTGGCTCCTCAGCCATAGGTAAGTACAGGGACATCTTAATGATGTCCTAAAGTCTTGATACATGAGAAAATCATATTAATTAATTAAAATAAACAATTGCTAACTAGCCTAATACAATAATTAGCACTAATCAAAACCTTTAGGCAATTGGAAAAAAAAACTGACTGCCACTTACATTTAAGATTAATTTGATGTTATTGTCATGCCCCTTTTTAATCAATAAATCATCCATAGTCCTAGTACATATACTTGTTCTGTGATTATATAAATCTGCAATTTAATATTTATTGTGTCATTTCTAAATGATACTTTCCAGAATGTGATATTAACTTCCACCCCACACACAAAATGTGTCAATGTTTCATTGTACTTTTAAGTCATCATCATCATCAGCCATTTTCAATCAACTGTAGGATGAAGGCCTCTCCAGCAACTTTCCAGTTCCTTCTGTTTTGTGCAATGGCCATCCATTTACTACCCACAAACTAATGAATTTCATCTATCCATCTCCGCCGTTGTCTTCCAGGTTTTCTTCTAGACCCTCTTGGGTACCATTCTGTTATTTTCTTAGTCCATCTGTCATCATGTCTTCATTTTAGTTCTTTAGACATCAGAACTAAAATGAAGATATCAGGTATGTCTTCATTTTAGTTTTCATAAGAATTAGTTTGTTTTTTTTCATTAGTTTTCATAAGAATGTCCTTTCCTTGAGTTTGTTGCCTAATCCATGTGTTTCACTTCTTTTCTAACAGTCAGATTCCCAATATAATTCGTTCCATTCTTCGCTGTGTAGTTCTCAGCTTCTCTTCCATTCTTTTGGTGAGTGCCCAAGTTTCACTTCCATTCTTTTGGTGGGTGCCCAAGTTTCACTTCCATAGATCATGGTGGGAGTATACATTGGTTCTTTATTTGACGTTTCAGACAAACTGGGATATTGCTCCTCAGTAAGTGACTATTTCCTGAATGCTATCCATCCAAAATTTATTCTTCTCTTGACTTCCAGTCATTTATCATTATTACAGCTAATGACTTGTCCCAGATATGTATATGACTCCACCTTTTAAATTAATGCTCCTTCAATCATTATGTCCCTTTCTGTGGCATACTTGTTCATCACTACTTTTGTTTTAGCCATATTCATCTTTAGTACAAAATCCTTATTAACTGTGCATAACTAATTAAGATTTTCCTCTAATTCTTTGGAATCGTGGCTTATGACCACAATGTCATCTGCAAGTATTCTTTCTAATCTGTTAGTAATGACCCTTGTGAATAACTTGTAGATGTGGGATAACAAGCTAATTGGTCTATAATTTCCAATTTCTGATTTATCTCCTTTCTTATGCAGCAAAACTATGATTGCATTATTCCACTGCTTAGGCGTCACACCGTTTCTAATGCACTTTGTAAAGAGCCTTGCCAGTTTTTGTGTTATGTCTCTTCCTCCCAATTTTAACAACTCTACAGTAACTTCATCTTCCCCCCAGGCTTTCTGATTCTTCATTTTCTTCAATGCATGTTCTACCTCATCAGAAAGATTACTAATTTGCGATCCATCTTCCCCACTGCTGGCATCATTCCCTTGCTCCTTGTATAATTCTCTATAGTAGTCTTCTGCTATTTGAATTATGCCTTCTCTGCTATTTATAAGTACACCATCGCTGTTCTTCAGTTTCAGTATCATTTGTCTTTGTGTATTACTGCTCATGGCTGCTGATTTAAGTCCTTTGTTTTCCCTTAATGCTTGTTCTACTTTTCTTGTGTTAAATCTTATGTCCTCTCTGAGCCTCTTTCTAATGGCTTTGCATAACTCAGTATACTCAATTTTCTCCTTGTCAGTGTTTATCTTGCTCTTCATTTGTCGCCTTTGGTTCGTCATGACAAGTGTTTCTTGACTAATTTTTTCTTCTTTGGATTTCTTTTTACCTATAGGTTTCTTGGGCTTTATCACTTTCAGAAAGTTGTAATATTCCTTGTCGATATCTTAGTCCTGACCAGTCTGCAGAAGCTCAAACTTGTTTTTAAGTTCCAGCACACACTGCTTTTTCTCCTCTTCTGTTATCTCAAAGACCTTCGTATTATTTACTCGACTCAGTTTTTTCCTTTCTTTTCTTACATCTATATCAAGTGTGCATCTTACCATTCTGTGATCACTTCCAACATTTACCTTGTTCAGGATGGTAACATCATTCACAATATATCTTCTGTCGGTGAGGATGAAGTCTATTTCATTAGTTGTTAATCCATTTGGGCTCTTCCATGTTCACTTTCTATTAACCCTTTTCTTGAAAAAAAGTGTTCATTACTGACAATCTTCGAGATTCTGCGAATTCCACAAGTCTTTCACATCTTTCATTTCTTTCACCAATTCCAAAATTTCCTATAGTTCCCCTTTCTGCACTGTTTTGTCTCTTTCCAACCTTAGCATTGAAGTCCCCCATAATGATAGAGTAGTGGGTTTTCTGCTCATATAGAAGACTCAATTTCTGTGTACATTTCTGCAACCTCTTCATCATCGTGGCTCGATGTTGGTGCATAAATCATTATAATCTTTAGCTTGTACCTCTTAGGAATCCTGAGTAGTAGTCTTGACACCCTTGGTGATGTACTTTTGAAATCCAAAATGTTTTTTATATCTTTATGGACCAGAAAGCCAACTCCACCTTCGCTCCTTTCACTGTCTCCATTTGTGTACAGCAGATTTCCACTTGATAAACTTATAAGTGATTCATTTCTTCTTCTTATTTCAGCCAAACTGATGATATTCCAATTCACATTTTCTAATTCCTTTTCCAGTCTAATATCCTGTCTTCACCGATGAGCAATCTTACATTGTAACAGGCCAAGTTCAGTTTCCGTGCATGGCAGCCTGGTCATACCCAGAGATTCTTAGCACCCTCTGCTTCCACTCTGATCTTCTCACTGCCGTAAGAGGGGGAATGAAAGCCGCTGGGGACTTAGGGCCATTTGTTTCGTTGTGCTGTCATGTGCTGGAGGGTTTGGTCTTTTCCTCTTCAGGCTGACCAGATGTCTTGAAGAGAACCACTCTACACGTTCATTGCCACCTAAGTGACGTAACAGGGCTTACCATCGAGAAGGTGTGCATGAGTGGATTTTAGGAAGGCAGGCCAACAAGAGACTTCTAAATCTTCTGTAATAGAAAGATATTGGATCCATCAGTGTTTTGGACTGAGTGTCTGATAACATGGCACCTCCGTAGCCAGATGGGCAGGAGCAGCAGTGCGTAACACACACTTCTTGATCAGACCGGGGTTCAAGCCCGTGACCACCAAATACGGAGGACATGGAAAGGTCAGAAAATGACCACCGCATATCCCAGGAGCAATAAGGCCTTAGTTGCTAATGCTCCTAAAAACCAAACAACAACATCTGATAACACACAGAATACCTGTTCCCCTCTAAGCCCCACTCTGTACTGTTGACTTTTAAGTCAACAATATATTAATATAAAGTTTAATACTAGTTATTCAAGACAGCTATCTTAATTTTTTTTTTTTTAATACTGTTAAACAAGAAACTATGCACAAAGAGTCAAATTTATATGTGCTGCAAATGTTATTGCCTATTCAAATTTATTTATTCACTAAAGCATGTGTAAAAATTAAATTAATTAAATCTTGCAACAGTGCAAGATTTAATTAGTTGATTTTTTTTTTTTTTTTTTTTTTTTTTGATTTGGTAGTTGTTGGCGCATCGGCTTCTGTGGCCATATTGCACCTCCCAAGGTTTTTGCAGTACTTTGATCCAAGCCCGAGGCGGGAATCAAACCCGTGATTAATTAGTTGACTGGTCTGAGATATGATTTTTACCTTCTCTAGAAGTATCACACCTTTATTTAGCCATTGCAGATAGCAAACACCCTAAGGCAGCAGTTCCCAAACTGTGCACCGTGGCACCCCAGGACATCGCAGCGACCTCACAGGAGCAGTGCACAATATTTTAAATTTTCAAGGGACACACAGGGATACTCCATATTGGACGGACACTGTGCAAACTACTAGCTCTAGGTAGTTCACAGTTTTAACATTACTTATTAAGTTGTTTGAACCTAACTACTTAATAAACGTAACTGTTGAGGTATTTCTTTTGGCCTAGAGGCACCGTGAAAAAAATTACTGAGACACTAAGGGAGCCATGAACCAAGGAAGTTTGGGAACCTCTGCCTGCCCTAAGAGATAGAAATGAAATGCATATGGAATTGAGAAAAATACAAAGAGGGATCAGTTATAGCAGTTCATGCCAAGTTTTTTTATATATATATACATTCACATTTTGTTGGAAATATCATTATCTCCTGTCAAAAGGAGAACCGTAATGGTAAAACTTAAATCAGAATATCCATATGGATGAATACAAATAACAGAGCATCAATTTAATTCTAACTAGTAAGGGAGCTTAAGACTAACATTAAGTCTGTGTTAATCCCCCAATTCACTGTGTAATTGCACAGAATGAGTTATATAACATTCAAACTGCAGCATACATAGGTTACCAGCAATACTATATTACCTTCAATAGTGTTATGGCTTATATTTTCAAACTCAAATACTATGAGTTAAATAGGCAATGTAACATAAGCAATAAAAATAAAAAAAACTATATAAAGAAAAAAAGACAATAAAAACTATTCTTAGAGCCATAAGTCATTCTATAAGAGAAAACAAACAATAATGGAAATACATAAAAAATTATAACTCATTAGTTGTTACACTGACACTACTTTCATACTAATAATGTGACATTACTACTGTCTACCTACTAATATTACCTAATACAGTTGTTACTAGTATTATACTGACAGCATTGGGGGTATAATACTTGAGTGCATGCAATCACATGACAATATATACTACATTCATTGACAATAATTTAAATGCCACTCAATACAATTTACTTAGTCAAACATTACATATTTCACTGGTACAACATTTAACATTCAGCCTTTGCTTATATGCCTACTACTGCTGGTGATGTATACTTATGACCATTATCTACTATAAAGGTTATTCCAATTGCAGTCATGTATCTAACTGGCCACTTATCAATTAAATACATTTTAAAAGAATAAATCAGTACAGAACAACTAGGATTTAAGAAAGAGGTTAGGGTTGTATAATATATATATTCCATATGACACATGCAACGCATAATGAGTTACTGCTTCTTCTGAGTGCCATTATCTTTTCTTGCTTCATCTGTAGTTTTCTCCCCCTTTCTTCGTGTAGTATTCCAGATGATGCTAGTTCAGTGGTGCAGAGGACTCATTATAGTAATACATAACAAATTATTGGGTAATGTTGCAAGCCGAAGAGTTATACTGAATTCAATGCTGTTTTTTTTAAAGCTTAGATTCAATCAAAATTGGTGTTTCTTTCTTCTGTTACATATGTTGGGCAGTTGATAATCAGAATGCAAAGTGAGGATTGCTTCACAGAATGAATTATGCCTTATCACTAATCAGAGCTTCCAGGAGCAGGGTTAACCAATGGCAGGAATTACATTAATTCTTCTATAATAATCATTTCAAAGTTAGTATTAATATTATTATTATTAATATCCATATGATGCAAGGAAGCCTGAGGCTTATGCTGCACCAGGGGAAAAAAAAAAAGTTCCCAAGTAACCCTGAGAGAGAGAGTGAGAGAGAGAGTCAAAAGTAGAAGGGAATCACCAAGAAAGAGAAGAATGATGATATCCAGCTCAGGACCCTGGGTGTGCCAAGCCCATACTCACCAGATGTGAGCCCCCTAAACAGGGGTTCTCATCTCCTACAATAGTCATTATTCCGTTTAGGTTACAATCTCCAATCCTTACACAGTCAGTAAATAGAGGCATATATTATTATTAGCTATATGGTGCAAGGAAGCCTGAGGCTTATGCTGCACCAGCCAAAAAAAAATTCCCAAGTTACCCTGAGAGAGGGGGGGAGAGAAAGAGAGAGAGAAGGGAATCACCAAGAAAGAGAAGAATGATGATATCCATCTCAGGACCCTGGGTGTGCCAAGCCCATACTCACCAGATGTGAGATATGGAGGTGATCAGCAGGCCACTAGATATTCCTAGTACAATATGAAGAGCTAAACTCTAATTCAGTTGTAAAAGGATATTCTAATAAATTTTCTCCATTTATTCCAGGTGGTGAAGGTGTATTCCCCAAAATCAGTAGCTTGCACAATTCGTAATGTATCATTGCATATTTTACCACATCTTCAATGATTTGATGTGTATACAGTATATTATCCACTTAATCAACATGAAAACTGGCTTGGTTAGATGAGGCTTAATGAGGACTCATAATTACAAAATGAATTCCACTTTTAAATTCAAAAATTCTGGATATCTTATACGCTCTGTAGACTCATTTTTTTTAAATATATAAATACATATATTTTTTTTATTTTCCACGCTTAAGATACAGCAGAAATAATCATGTGTTTTTTAATTTCAAGTTTAAAAATTGTCAGTGAGAATTCCCATACATATTCACGAAGTTCTTCCAATGTGATTTCATAAATTAAAAATTTCATTCCGAAAAAAAAAAAATTACATTATGTATAGAGTAATGTAAATAAATTCCAATTAATTACCTTGCCGGCAAAGCCGACGATACCACAACTATTCATAGATACTGTACGTACTGTGACGTTACATTGAAGTTCTCACCTCCTATCACTACTGCAGGCCGCAATGGAAACTTCTCATCCACAGCATCCGCAATATCAATAACTGTCAAATGACATATTGTCCCGACACTAGATGGAAGCACAGTTCCAATGTAACAAAAATGTATTAGATGAGTCCGAACACCTGCAATGAATGTCCCTAACTCAGACGCCATTTGAAGGGACAATAATGCAAGAAAGCTAGTTTATACAGAATCAAAATGAAAAATAAAAATAAAAAATTACTGCTTTACCGGACCAACTGCTCTAATAATTTGTCTAGTCAATTTATTCAAACTATCAACTTTCACACACCAAATGGAAGTTGGTTCCAACAACCACTAATCGTTGACTAAGAGCAAATTTCCACACATCTATCCTTCCTCTATTTAAATTTATACCTCATTATATGGATTAGATATGCAAAAGGAACGATGGCATCAGCATTCAGCACATTCAAGACATTAAACACGCGATCAGAACTTATCGCGGGTGTCTAATCTCCACATGCTAAAATTTGCAGCACCATAGTTTATGTGAGGAGATCAACTGAGAAAAAAAAAAAAAAAAAAAAAATGATGCCACATCGTTTAGTGCCTGTCGTCAAGCGCAGTGGTGGTCCCATCATGATCTGGGGTTGCTGTTTTTCTGGAGTGGGTGAAATCTTCAGAATTGAAAGAGTTTTAAGAAAAGAAGACTATAAAAACATTCTTCAATGTAAAAAAACTATTACATTATGGTTACTCTGAAAGTTATTTCATATACACGTATATGTATTGTGTCTGTAAAGTGCGCGTGTTCTCTGGTCGATTTGCCTGTTTTCTGGATAAAAAACACCAGCTTCTGGGGGAGAAAAACCTTGCTATCTACGCCTGAGACCGACTAACTCAGCCAAAGCTGAAAAAGCCCCATAAAAGTTCCTCGTGCCATCGACAGGATTCGAACAAGGGCCTTTTCCACCCGGTGTGGGGAGGATACATTCCTCAACATCATGCAATATCTTCTGTACTTCGACGTTTTGGAAAAAATTTCATGTTACAAGACAATGACTCTAAGCTCAGCTCCAAGTGTGCAGTGATTTCTAACAACTAAACAAGGTGAGAGGCATGGGCATCGGCAGCATGGTGCAAGGTAGTGCGAGTGCACCAGCTTTAGATTTCGAAGTAATACACAATTTTTAATATTTTCATTAATTTATTGAAACATTAAAACAATGCAAATTCTACAAAAAAAATGTTAATTCTAATAACTTGTCAAAACAAGTACAAAATTAAAATAACTCTTGCAAAACAGAATTAGACCTAGTTAATTTTCGTCATTATCTTTAAATAAAAATTGCAATATTCTCGGCTTCCCTGCCAATTTTGATATACATTGCCAATGACGAAATTTCGCGCCTTCTTCTTTCTCACCCTGGCCGAATGCTCAGTACTTTCTCCCACCGATCAGGAAACGATGGCTCGGCTGTACATGTAAATCAGTCAAATTTGACTTAATTAAGATATTGCCCGCATTTGAAAATTTGGGGACAGAAAATTTATTCCCACATCCACCACCTTGCGAAATATCCTGCCGGCGCCCATGGTGAGAGGACAATGCAAATTAAGGTGTGGCTACGCCAATCGCCTGACTTAAACTCAAAGAGCTTTATTATTATTAAAAGCTTTATTATTAATAATATTATTTATTATTATTAGCCACATGGTACAAGGAAGCCTGAGGCTTATGCCGTGCCAGACAAAAATACTTTCTGAGTAACCCTGACAGAGAGAGAGAGAGAGAGAGAGAGAGAGTTGTGTAATTTGAATAATTTTTGGGGGAGGAAATTTTGATCACAAATTTAACAACGGTGCTGGTCAACGAGTATTGTGCCAGATAATCAAATAGGTTCTGTTTATTCTTTTGGAAACAAGTTGATAATCATCTGTAGGGCGGATTGAGTAATACATTTGATGTCATCAGCATTAGCATAAGGATTCTTCTCTGTAAAGGTGTTTTATTAAATGAAAAAGGTCCTGTGGTACTGGATTCCATGACTAAAAGAAAATAACAATATTGTATACACCCAGTAACAAATTTTAATGACAAAAAATGGATCTTTCAGGGTAAACGGACCCTTTCTTCAGGATTATAACGTACGTATACAGATTCTAACAGAATATGGATGTTAGAGATAAAAATTATTATTATTATTATTATTATTATTATTGTTGCTCTTATCTTATTTCTCCCTGAGTGGGGGTTCCACCTCGTGACGGATATTGCTACCAAGTACACAGAGTGGTTTTTTTTTATGTCTGGTGTTACTGTTGGTCGAGGAACTCTCTGACTATCCTACAGGTGTTCAGGATTGCGACTTTCTGGAGTTCCTTGTACGTGTTTGATGGGAGACCTATTGCTGCTATGCTGTTATGTAGGGTCTTTGGCACCATACCTGTGGTTGGCGCGATGATAGGGATGGTCGTTACTTGTTGCATATGCCACATCTCTTTGATCTCCTGTCTTAGGTTCGTGTACTTCCTGATTTTTCCCCCATGGGTTTTCTGCAGGTTGCCAGTGTTAGGTACCGCTATGTCAATCAGATAGGTAGCCTTGTCCACAAGGGTTATGTCCGGCTTGTTGTGCGGGACTGCCCTATCCACTATTATGGTGCGGTCCCAGTACAGCTTGTGGGTTGTGCTGCCTGGGGCTCGTACTTGTAGTACAGTACACTTTCTTCGATCAACTGGTATTTCCTTGCTAATTTCTGATGTATTATCCTGGCTACCTGGTCGTGTCTATGAGTGTACTCAGTCTGGGAGATCACCTTGCATCCCGCAGTGATGTGTTGGATCGTTTCTGAGGCCAGGTGGCATCGTCCACATGTGTCACCTGACACTCCAGAAGTATTTCTTTTTTTTTTTTTTTTTTGTGATCTTGATGGAGATCATTGTAATGTCTGCCATGGATTGTCTTCCCTGCCCATCTTTCTAGCTTCATTTGCACCTCCAGGTTGGCAGGGGGACTCCTCGTTAGGTTGAGTGGGGTATACCGCTCGTCTATCTTCCTTATGGCCTGGTGGAGTGCTGCTGTGTGTTTTTGGAAGTAATTCCTTCAAGTTAACTATCGCTGTCTTCTGTTGCTCAATGAGGTCTATCAGGCCCCTTCCTCCTTCTTCCCGGGCAATTGTCAGTCTCTCCACCGTAGATCTCGGGTAGTGTTGGCGGCTCTTGGTCATCATTGTCCTTGTCTTTCTCATGACATCCTCCAGCTCGGTGTTAGTCCAATCTATGACCCCGAAGGAGTATGTTAGCACTGGGACTACATAGGTGTTTATGGCTTTAACTGTATTACCTCCATTCAGCTTTGCTTTCAGCAGGCTTCTGAGTCTCTGATGTTATTTTTCGGTCAGGCAGGCCTTAATTTCCTTGTGCTGTAACTGCTGAGCCCAAGTAGTTGTAGGCCTCTCCCTCTGCCATGGCTTTGATCTCTTTACCACTCTGCAGCTGGTAGTTTCGGTTGACTAATTTTCTCTGACGCAATCCGTGGGTCTTGAATTTGTCTAGACCAAATTCCATCCTAATATCCTTGCTGAATTCTTCGGTGATCTGGAGTAGTTGCTGAAGGTGCTTCTCGATTCCCGCGTAGAGCTTGATGTCATCCATACATATCAGGTGGGTGTACAGGTTCTTCCTTCCTTCTTTGAGGTTATATCCGTACTTGCTACTGTTGAGTATGGTATACAGCGGATTAAGTGCTAGACAGAACCACAATGGGCTCAGGGCATCTCCCTGAAAAATTCCTCTCCTGATGGGGATTGGTGTGGTTGTGATATTTTCGACCTTAATGGTGGTACTCCATTTCGCCATCGTTTCTCCTAGGAAATTTGTCACTATCGGATTGACTTTGTAGATTTTCACCGCCTCTATTAGCCAGCTATGAGGCACGGAGTTGAAGGCCTTGCGGTAATCGATGTACGCTGTGCTGTGAACATGTTGCAGCGCTTCTTGTATGCTTGCTCCATAACCGCAGCATCTCTTGTTAATTGCTCCTTGCATCCTTTGCTCAGCCCCTTGCGTGCTTGTGTGTGCAAATGAGCTTCTTGTAGTTGTGGACGTTATCTCTTCCTGGAGTTCGCCAGTTGTGAGAGTTCTTGATCATCTGTTTTACTTCTCTACTTCCCAAATCTCCCACCCTCTCATTTCTTGTACGTTCTTGGTTTTCTTGCGTTCTAGTTCTATCCAGGTGGCTCGGCTGTTATGTTTTATTTCCCTGCTCCATATGTTTTCCCAAAAATCCTCAATCGGCTTCTTCTCGGGTGGTCCGTTCCCTTGTTTCCCGTCTTCTCCGAGATTCCTATAGAAGCCTCTTTGGTCCTCATCGAAGATTCGGTTGTTTATTTTCCTCTGGGAGCTGTCTTTGAATCGGCGTAGTCTCTTGCTGAGTGCAAGGAGGTTCTGCTTCAATGTGTCCAGGTACTCTCCTATTCTCTGATTTTTTGTCATGTTTGCTGTTGACGCTGTCTCTCTTGAGGATGCTCTTCAATTTTCCAATTAATTTCTTACTCCTATTGCCACGTTGGTACTGGGTCAATTGGCCTATCTTGACTCTTAATTCTTCTACCTTCTGCTGAAGTCTTCTTTCCCAAGCTGGGGGGTTCCTTCTGTTTTCGGTTCTTCTACTGCTGGTCTCTCGCTTCTCTTCCATTAATCCTCGTGGCTGCTCCTGTAGCACAATACACGGCTGTGTGGATGGACTCCAGTGTTGCACCATTGCTGTCGAGGTAATGCGGTATTATGTGCCGATTCGGTATCACGTAAATCTTTGTGGTGGTCCATTCCTTCGAATTCTGTTAGTGCCTTCTTCCACTTGTCCTCTATTCTGTATATCATGACCTCGTCTGTTTACACTTCAGCTGCTGCAGGTTGTATTTCCTCTTGCTCTTCTTCCTTTGGTTCGCCCGTGGTATGTTCTTCCTCATCTGGTTCCATATTCTTTATCCTTTGTAGTTGATCGCTCACGTCTTGCTTGATTTTTTCCAAGATTGCAGGGGCTATTAGGTTCTTCCTGACGATGGTCCTTCTCTGGTCCGCTATTCGCTCTTTCGTGACCTGAATATCCGGGAATCGTTCCAGCCACTTGGTATGTAATCTCGCCCTGTAGGTTGTCATATCGGTCTCCAGCTTCGTTATTTCGTAGTATGCTTCCATGATGTATGTATTCATTTCGATGCTCCACTTCATGCGTTAACATTTTCTCCCTTCTTAGGTGGTCACTAGCGCAGGAAGCACTTCCAGTTGGTGGGGCTGTTTGGTC
The DNA here is from genome assembly GCF_048544385.1 of Mastigoproctus giganteus. Taxonomy (NCBI): domain Eukaryota; kingdom Metazoa; phylum Arthropoda; class Arachnida; order Uropygi; family Thelyphonidae; genus Mastigoproctus; species Mastigoproctus giganteus. Next base: position 76,140,173 of record NC_143584.1, on the reverse strand, counting down.
TTGCCCTTTTCTTGTGGTGACCATACGGGGGACAGCGCCACTCGCTCCACTGTCTTCCTCAGGAGACCGTCTCCGATTTTTCGAATCGACCCCTATGTGTAAGGCCTGAACGCGATGGCTTCATGCTGTTCCACACTCGATTCAGTATGATTAATATTTCTCTGCAACATCATCCATTATTGGAGGTAGACTTGTTTAGCTTTGGCTTATGTCCAGTGGTAGTTCTTGCGAGTGACGCCAGATGGCGCAACAATCTGCCTTAACCGCCACCCCGACCTTGGGGTAGTTAGGTCCATTGGAGTGACTTTCACGATGTTTATTTATTTTATTAATTTTTATTATTATTATTCTAATTTATTACTATTATTATTATCCCAGCGTGATGGAGCCGCTTTCGCTTCCGCCAAGGCGGTACTCGAACCCGGGTCTATCAGGCGTAGTCCAGTGTAGTAATCACTGGGCCATGGGGCCGTTTTTTTATTATTATTATTATTATTATTCTCTTGATAAATAAAATTGTATTGTATTATATTGTATTGATAAAATAAATGAATTGATAAAAATTGTATTATTATTATTATTATTATATATCAATTATTATTATTATTGTATAAATATAAATACAATACAATACAAATAAAATTGTATTGTATATAAATTATTATTATTATTATACAAATAGGTCGTAACCACTGGGCCATCTCGCCCCTTTTTTATTATTATTATTATTATTTGGAAAGAACCTGACAAAAATGGCAAAAGATTACAGTAGGATGTAATAAATTTACAAAATTGGTTGCATGACAATAAATTAGCACTCAGCTTGGAAAAAACAAAATTTTTGGTAATTAGACCTCCTCATCAAACCCTGGAAATTCATCCCTCTATTAAATTACATGAACATAAATGCCTACATGTTCAGGATTTCCAGAATTGCAAATGTCTAACAGTGGAAGAAGTTTCAAATCACTGTTACCTTGGGTTATGGATTGACTATAGTTTAAGTTGGGCAATGCATATAACAAACTTAAAAAAATGAGATTTTACGTTTACTTTTTTTATTACATTAAAAATAAGTTAAATCTAAGAACAAAAGTTACCTTATATTATGCATTAGTGGATTCCCAACTCAATTATTTAGTAAATGTGTGGGCACGAGCAAACAACTTACTTAACAGGATTCTGAAACTTTTAATGGGAACAAACTTTTGGAATGATCTTAATAAGAGAAGGCAATTTTTGTTGAAATATAAAATATTTTATCCAATTCAAAAACTGAAATTAAATTTATTCTTGAAGAATCTTAACACTATTTATGAAGAGGCGAATCTTCAAAGGAATGTATCATATAACTTTAGGAATCCAAAAGCAATTGTTTTGCTTCACCCTAGGGTACTAAATAGATTTGGAGGTAGGCACACAATGAACATAATAAATAACTTGTTGGCTAGTGTTGATTTCAGGCTCAGGAGAAGTTATTCATCTCCAAATTAAAATTCCTAATAAGAAGATTTTTGATACTCAATGATACAGTAGATTATACCTGATATGCAGATCAATTACTTTCTCTGTTTGCAGTGTGGTATGTACTTTGTGTAATGACTTCATTGTCTTTTCTGTTAGTTAACAAATATCTGTATGGAAAAACTGTTGTAAATGATGAATTGCAACTTGTTAAGAAATTCACTTTTCTTAACAAGTTCTTTTATTGTAAACAAATTCTCTTGATAAAATAAAATTGTATTGTATTATTATTATTATTATTGATAAAATAAATGAATTGATAAAAATTGTTTTATTATTATTATTATTATTGTATTGTATTGTATTGCATTATTATTATTATTATATAAAATAATTTATCCAGTTCAAAAACTGAAGTTAAATTTAATCTTGAAAAATCTTAACACTATTTTTGAAGAGTTGAATCTGCAAAGAAATGTCTCACATAATTTAAGGAACCCAAAAGCAATTGTTTTGCCTCACCCTAGGGTACTAAATAGATTTGGAGATAGGCATACAATGAATATAATAAACAACTTCTTGGCTAGTGTAGATTTGAGGCTCAGGAGAAGTTATTCTAGCTCCAAATTAAAATTCTTAATAAGAAAATTTTTGATACTCAATGATACAGTAGATTAGAATTGCTATGCAGATACGTTGCTATCTCTGCTTGCAGTGCGGAATGTACTATGTCTTGTGATTTCATTATCTTTTTTGTTAGATAACAAATTTGTATGCAAAAACTGTTGTAAATGAAGAATTACAACTTTTTTGTCAAGAAATTTACTTTTCTTAACAAGTTCATTTATTGTAAACAAATTTTCTTGACAAAAAATAAATTGTATTGTATTGTATTATTATTATTATTATTATTATTAGCTACATGGTAAAAGGAAGCCAGAGGCTTCTGCTGCACCAACCAAAAAAAAAAAAAAAAAAATTCCCGAGTTATCCTGAGAGAGAGAGAGAGAGTCAAAAGTAGAAGGGAATCTCGAAGAAGAGAAGAATGATGATATCCAGTCCAGGACCCTGGGTGTGCCAAACTCATACTCACCAGATGTGAGCCTTGGGAGATACAAGAGTTGTGAGTGCTGTGGTGCGTACATGGGCGCGTGACTGAGCATTTACATACTAGATTGGCGTTCACTGTTGGTACACGGATCTGTGTGGATTTGCTGCCAGCGTTTGTCGAGCTCCAAGACAGTTTATTCTAAGATAGGGCGTAGTCTCGTGCCCTTGCAGCTATTCAAGATTCTTGAATTGCATGATGTGTTTAACGATTCTAGCCAAAGGCGGTGGGGGAAGTGCCGGGATTTGTCGATCACTTCGTAATCGCGTTTAGGGTTAAGGTCATGGTGGATCGATTAGAAATTTTCCGCGATTGCGGAGTGGTCAGTGTCACCAAGGCGAATCGATCTGTCATGCTCTGCAAGGCGGTCTTGAAGGCGTGTCGAGCTCTCCCATATATAGCAACTGCCACACTCTTTGCAAGGTATGCGGTATACTAATCCGCTACGCAAAAGAGGGGCGATTGGAGTTTTCACATTAGAAATCAGAGAAAGTAAGCTGCTACCAGGTAGTTGAACGCATTTTATGCGGTATTCCCGGAGGATTTTCGAAATCCGGTCCGACGTGTCCGGATAGTAGGGAACATAGGCGATAGGCATATTGTCACGAAGCTGGACAAACGCTAGCAGCAAACCCACTCACGTCAGTGTACCAACAATGAACACCAATCTAGTACTGTATATAAATGCTCAATCACGCTGCCATGTACGTACCAGAGCACGCACAAATCTTGTATCTGTTAAATTTTTATCTCTAACCTCCATTTTCTGTTAGAATCTGTATATATTATAATGCTGAAGAAAGGGTCCGTTTACCCTGAAAGCTCCATTTTTAGTCATTAAAATTTGTCACTGGATGTATACCGTATTGTTATTTTCTTTTAATTCGGACAGTGACTTGGTATTATAGTGGCACTCTTGCTGTTGATAATTTAACCATCCTCGTATGAACGTATGAAGAGAGAGGAGGTCTTCACAGAAATAGTGAGGGTATCATTTGCTCTTTGACTCAGAGTTTAATTGAAAGAAACGAAAATAACTGCAGTATCCAAATCTAATAACTTAAAATTAAGCACAGAAAGTGGTCACAAATTCCATCGGAAAAAAAAAAATTGTCATGGGTTCTACCAACCACAGAAGAAATAACTAATCTGTGCTATCACCTTCTTCGTTTTTGGGAACAGTAAATTATATTTGAGCGGCTCACAACATTTATGTTTACTTTGGCTGGCGGTGACAGCGCCGGCAGAATTGCCATTGCTTGATTTTACCGTTGGGTGGTACATCAATATTATGGCGTCTGAGAGGAAGATAACTGAGGGTAATGAGTGCATTCGTCAGGCTGAAAAATGGTAAATCATTATTTTTGTTTCTGTATTTTACAAAATGCCGCATTCAGAGAAGTTCTGTACTTCTAAATTTTAGGTTGCCAATTAGGTACGTCTTATGTTTGGTTTACCGATTTAATTTTCGCTATTTTTTACTGGCTGTAGCATTCTGTATTGACATCGTGCAATAAATTGATGATAATTGCTGTTTTTTAGTCTTATTTATTATTTTTGTTTTGTTTTATTGATTGCAGACGGTAATGCAGCAGTATTTGCTTGATTTCAGAGTCCACGGTATTATATTCAATCAAAGTGCGTGTTACAAATGGAAAGTTTGTTTATTGCGTATTTTGTAAATTAATATATTTAACCGTGTATGTTAACATGCCAGTGATGTTGTGAGGTGGAATTTATATTTCCCCCCAAAAATGTATTTCACATAAAATTTCTGATCCTGTTTATCGCTCTGCGATATCTTTTAAGAAGATTTCGAATGATGGGTCTGTTATTGTATGGTCTGTAGCAATGGTCAAGATGCCCACTGGATATATCTCCACACTTCTGGATAAAAAAAAAAGTAAAGTGCAGCCATTACGAGAAATCCTTGGCAAAAGATGCTAAGAAAAACAGCAAGGATTTCTTTACTTATATAAACTCTAAAAGGAAGGGATGAATCTGATTGGTCCACTTGACATCGATGGTTCGAGTGTTGATGATCCTGCTCAGATAGCATACAAACTGAATGAGTATTTGCATCTACGTTCACACATGAGGAATTAATGGCAGTGTGCTATTGCAACAGGATCTAGATAATTTGGGCAAATGGGCTAAGAAGTGGCAACTGAAGTTTAACCTTGACAAATGCAAAGTACTGCATATGGGTTGAAGTAACCCCAGAGAAACGTACCAACTGTGTGGTACTACACTTAAGGTGGTAGAAAATGAAAAATACCTGGGAGTAATTGTGCAGTCAGATATGAAGTTTTCTGAGCAATGCAGACAGGCTGCCAGGGCAGGTCATGGGGTTTTGTCAATGATATATAGGAATTTTGCTAGCAGGGAGAAGGTGGTGATTGCCCCTCTGTATAAGGCAATGGTCAGGCCACGCCTTGAGTACTGCGTACAGGTCTGGAGGCCTCATTTTAGGAAGGATTTAGATTTACTTGAGCGTGTACAGAGAAGGGCAACAAGATTGGTGAGGGGAATGAAGGGATCCTCTTACCAAGAGAGGCTTAAGTTCTGCAAATTGCAGTGGCTGGAGACTAGGCACCTGCGCGGTGATCTGATTGAGGTGTATAAGGCCTTGAATGTGTTGAGCACGCTAAATTCTGATGGGATCCTTCCATGTGTTCAGATTATGAATCTAAGGGGGTATAAATTCAAATTAAGAAAAGACAGATGTAGAATAGATGTGCGGAAGTTTGCCTTTAGTCAGCGGGTGGTTAATTGCTGGAACAAACTTCCATCTGTTGTTGTGGAAGTTTGATAGGTTGAATAAATTTAAGGATGAACTGGACAGGCATTTGGAGGGAATGGTGTGTTTTTTTTTTTTTTGGCTGATGCTGCATAAGCTCATATACTTGCTTTCTTGCATCACATGCCACTACTACTATTATCAACCCACTACAGGATGGAAGCCTCCTCAACAATTCATACTGAGGGAAATGCACCATAATCTGCCACGCTGGTCCAGTGCGGATTGGCAGATCGACCGTATTCAGCAGTCAGGGGCATGAACCCCGGTCTACTCAAAGAGGGTGTGCTACTGCACTCCCGCTCCTGACCACTCGGCTACGGAGGCCACTTCTGGATCATCATCATCAGCCATTTTCAATCCACTGCAGGATGAAGGCCTCTCCAGCAACTTTCCAGTTCCTTCTGTTTTGAGCACTGGCCATCCATTTACTACTCAAAAACTCATGAATTTCATCTATCCATCTCCGCCTTTGTCTTCCAGGTTTTCTTCTAGCTCCTCTTGGGTACCATTCTGTTATTTTCTTAGTCCATCTGTCATCATGTCTTCGAGCTATGTATTCGAGCTTCTGGATAGTAGACTACAATTTCTGGCCAGCCATTATGTCAGGATAGGCTTAGGTTCAGAACTCGTTCAAGGTGAAAGAAATCTAAAGCCATTTGGATGAATTTTGGTATGGATGCATGGTTTTCACCCCAGGAACATTTTTTTTTTTTTTTTTTTTAATTTTTATTTGACAAAACAGGCAAATTAGCTATAGAATACATGCAGTTTGTGGACACAGTACACATTGCAGCCACAGCTGTTTTAGCACAAATAGCAACAGATATATGGAAATTTGCTTTCATACAGAGGGTAGTTGATTGTTGCAACAAACCAACATCTGATGTTGAAGTGAAAAATTTGAATCAATTCAAGGAATGAATTGGACAAATTATTAGAGATGGAAGGACAGGTGATATATATAGGGGGTATCTGATTCCCGCAGTTACGGGGATTTGAAAATTAAAGCAAAGCTTTTTCCCATGAGAAAATTGACCAAGCGCTTGAATATTTTTTTGTGAGAACGATCTTCTTTTATAATAAAAAATGTCTAATAAAATAATTTTCCCATTTTTCAGTTGCTTCATCCATTTTTTACTATGTACAAGTACATAATAACCATTACTACATAATATCGGTGTAGTTGAAAACGAAATGCACAAGGTATAATCCTTATGGGTTTTGATAATTAACTATATAATATCGGTGTAGATACACCATAGTTAACCCATAAATTTGAACTACTTATGTATTGTATAAGGCATTGTTTTAATAGTATCTCATATTGTGGTGCCTTCACAACAAGATAGCTGGTATTGCACTACTTCAAATAAATAACGCTTCTAATAACGCTTCTCTAGTAGAGAGATGGTCATTTCTCTACTATCGATCGTCTGGGTGGTGGTATCCTCTGAAAATAAACGATCGTCTGTGTGGTATCCACTAGACGATTGATACATTTAGATACTATTAAATGAGATACTATTAAAACGATGCCTTTTACACTACATACGTAGTTCAAATTTATGGGTTAACTATGGTGTATCTACACCGATATTATATAGTTAATTACCAAAACCCATAACGATTATGCCTTGTGCATTTTGTTTTCAAATGCATTATTACCAACACCCTTTGGCATCTCTCATATTGTGGATATAACTTCAATTGTGATGGCATGTTGCACTACCAGAGTACCTGCCCGCCCACTGATGATGAAGCCCACTAGCTTCGAAACGATCGTCTGGGTGGTGCTCTGAAAATAAATAACAGTAGTCTTCTCTAACAGTAGTATCTAACAGTAGATAGCAATACCAGCTATCTTGTGAAGGCACCCACAATATGAGATACTATTAAAACGATGTCTTTTACACTACAACGTAGTTCAAATTTATAGGTTAACTATGGTGTATCTACACCGATATTATATAATATCGGTGTAGATACACCGTATCCACTTGTCCTTCACAACGAGCTGCCCATGTATTGCACTACCTCGAATAAGTAACGCTTTACAAAACATTACAAAAAAAGCCAACTAGCCTTGAAACGGTGCCATCAGGGTGGTGCCCACCGAGAATAAGTAACAATAGTCTTCTCTATTAGTGAAGCATTACTTATTTGAGGTATAAAGATGAATATGACTAAAACAAAAGTAATGATGAACAAGTATGCCACAGAAAGAGACATAATGATCGAAGGAGCAGTAATTGAAAAGGTGGAGTCATATACTTATCTGGGACAAGTCATTAGCTGTAATAATGATAAATGGCTGGAAGTCAAGAGAAGAATAAATTTTGGATGGATAGCATTCAGGAAATAGTCACATACTGAGGAGCAATATCCCAGGTTGTCTGAAACGTAAAAAAATGAACCAATGTATACTCCCCACCATGACTTATGGAAGTGAAACTTGGCCACTCACCAAAAGAATGGTAGAGAAGTTGAGAACTACACAGCGAAGAATGGAACAAATTATATTGGGAATCAGACTGTTAGAAAAGAAGAGAAACACATGGATTAGGCAGCAAACTCAAGTAAAGAACATTCTTATCACAACTAAAGAACTAAAATGGTCTTGGACAGGACACATATCTCGAAGACATGATGACAGATGAACTAAGAAAATAACAGAATGGTATCCAAGAGGAGCTAGAAGAAAACCTGGAAGACAACGGCAGAGATGGATAGATGAAATTCGTGAGTTTGTGGGTAGTAAATGGATGGTCATTGCCCAAAACAGAAAGAACTGGAAAGTTGCTGGAGAGGCCTTCATCCTGCAGTGGATTGAAAATGGCTGATGATGATGATGAATGAATAGCTGAATGCAGGTATTAAGAATCAAAAATACAGTAATGTGTAGTTTGAAACTTTAAAAATAAACACTATAATATGTGTTTTTTATCTGTTTGGCAGTGGTAAATGACTTTCATCAACCGGTGAAATACCATCACTTTGCTTATTGGAGGCTTGAAGTGGTGAAACCCATGTTTAGTCTCTAGAGCAAAGTTTCCGGCATCCCCTTCCCCCCATACTTCTCCTTCAACCCATGCACGGTACTAAGTACTATAGGTTTTGATAAGTTCGTGTTTGGGGTTTTCATAAAAAAAAAAAAAAACATACCACTTTCACTCAGCTGTGAAAGTGGTATATGATGGAAGGGAAGCAGTGACAAATGATGGTCATTTAAATAACTGCACAAAGTTTGCTTGTATATGCAGATTTCTCTTTGAATATTAGTCATAATTTATTATTATTATTAGTAATAGTAGTGACAAAATGATGCAAGAAAGCAGGATCAGCCAAAAAAAAAAGCCAACATCTCCCATGTCATCTGTCCATCCCCTGTTATCTAGTTCTTTCCTGAATTTATTCAAACTACCCACCTCTACAACACCACCAGATGGCAGTTTGTTCCAACAATCAATCACCCACTGGTTGAAGGCAAATTTCTGCACATCTACCATGCAACCATCCTTCCTGTGTTTCAAATTATGCTTTCTCATGTACCTAGTCTGAGTAAGAGGAAGGATTCCATCAGTATTGAGTTTACTCAATCCATTCAAGGCCATAAACTGAAGTCTTTCCGTATAAGAGCACCCTTTTGCTATCCTCACCAATCTTGTTGCTCTTTTCTGCTCCCATTCCACATCCTTTCTAAAATGTGGCTTCTAGACCTGTATGCAGTACTCGAGATGTAGCCTTACCATTGCTTTATACAATGGGGTATCTCCTCCTTATCCCTGCTGGCAAAATTCCTGTATGTCATTGAGAATACCTCATTAGTTGCCTTGACAGCACAGCCTGTATACACTGCTTAGAGAACTTAATATCTGACATATCTTTTATATTTTACAAATCTTTTTCATTCTCCGCTACCCTGAATGTGGTACCACACAGATATTCCGTTAATCTAGGATTAATGCTTCCCACATTAGGGGCTCACATATGGTGAGTATGAACTTGGCACGGCCAGGGTCCTGAGCTGGATATCATCATTCTTCTCTTTCTTGGTGATTCCCTTCTACTTCTGACTCTTATTCTTCTCTCTCTCTCTCTCTCTCTCTCTCTCTCTCTCTCTCTCCTCTCTCTCTCTCTCTCTCTCTCTCTCTCTCTCTCTCTCTCTCTCTCTCTCTCTCTCTCTCTCTCTCTCTCTCTCTCTCTCTCTCTCTCTCTCTCTCTCTCTCTCTCTCTCTCTCTCTCTCTCTCCTCTCTCTCTCTCTCTCTCTCTCTGTAGCTAATAATTTAATAATATTAAACTTCAATTGCTGCTGCATTTTTACTACAAGTTGTGTTATTTATTAAAAGTTAATTAACTGAACCACATAGGTAAAATCGATAGAGAGAAAAAAAAAAAACTTGGAGTAAGCAATTAGTTACAGTGAATTTAATTTTTTGAATTATTGAAACCGATTACACAGACCTTCCAAAGCAGACACTTCCCTATAGTGTAAAGTGACCAGATCCTTAGTATTCCAGTGTGGAACATCTAGGGGAAGGGGATTTCCCCCCCCCCCATAGAAACAATATACACATATTTTTTAAAAATTTTTATACATAAAAAAAATATTCACATACAAAATATAAATTAAATATATATACTTCTTTGAACTAAACTTATAAAATATCACACTTCTTAAAAAAAAACAAAAAATAAATATAGCCTATATTTGTTTTTGTTTTTTTTTTCCACAGAAAGGATGAAATTCGGTATACGATATCCCTTGCATGTACGCTACATAATGAACAGAAGGTTGCGTGAATGACATGAACTGAGAAAAATAGTTGTAATTAGAAGGGAAGAAAAACGCTTATTTGAGGGGTCATGTTTTTAACCAATTTTCATTTTTGTTTAGTAAAAAAAGATTCGGCTTTTTCTCTGAAATAATAATAAAAATACATCTTTTAACAATAAAAGCAAGAAATTAAATAATATAATTAAACATTTTTTTGCAGAGTGAATGTTTCTTAATAATTGTTCATAAAATTTTTCACAAGAATCAGCAAAATTGCACTTGTAGTATTGCTTTCAGCATTTCTACAGTCAGTTGTGTTTTTGTAGATGTCCACAACTTATTTACTACTGAAAAAACTCTTTCTGTTGTACCATTGGTTCCCGTCAAACATAATGCAAATCATTTGCATTGTTTCTCATCTGGGACTGTCCCGAATAACCTGGATGTCTGGTCACTTTACTATAGTGGACACCTTCTGGCTTAATGGGATGGTGCCCACTATAGAGAGGTTCCACTGTACTGTAATCTTTCAGGTACTTGACACCAAAGATTTTGATTTGAATTGCTTTGTCCCGAATAGGTTATCGCACCTTGTATATTCCCTGATGAGATAAGGGCTGGTAACTTATTCACCCCACTTTTTTTTGTGTGTGTTATGTTAGCACAAAATTTTTTTCATAAATTTTTAATATCTTTTTCCTCATAACTGCCATTAACATTAGTAGAGACATACGGTGCAGAAAGCACACTTATACAGCATCAGCCAAAAAAAAAAAACTTCCCATTTCACCTATCTGTGCTCTCTAAAAGTTTGTACACTGCTTCCTAGAATTTATTTAAGCTATCAACTTCCACAACGACAGATGGAAGTTTGGATGCAATCAACTACCCGCTGGCTAAAGGCAAATTTCCGCGCATCTATTCAACAACTCTTTTTCCACAATTTCAGTTTATGCCCCCTCAGGTTTGTAATCTGAGCAATCAGCGTAGAGTCTGCTCAATCCATTCAAGGCCTTATACACCTCAATTAGATCACCTCATAGGTGCCTAGTCTCCAGACACTGCAATTTGCAGAACTTAAGCCTGCCTTCATAAGAATACCACTTTGTTCCCTACACCAGTTTTGTTGCCATTCTCTGTACCCGTTCTAGCAACTCTCCATCCTTCCTAAAATGAGGTCTCCAGACCTGTACACAGTACTCAAGGTGTGGCCTGACCATTGCCTTATACAAGGGAATAATCACCTCCTTATCCCTGCTAGCAAAATTCCTGTATATCATTGACAAGACCTCATGACCTACTCTGGCAGCGTGTCTGCACTGCTTAGAAAACTTCATATCTGACTGCACAATTACCACAGGTCTCTTTCATTCTCCACTTCTCTGAGTGTAATACCACCCAGTTGGTACATTTCTCTGAGGTTACAGCTACCCATATGCAGTACTTTGCATTTGTCAATGTTTAACTTCAGTTGCCACTTCTCAGCCCATCTTCCCAAATTTTTCAGATCCTGTTGCAGTAGCTTACTGTTATTAACAATCCTGCCAACCTTTGGCAGGGTTGTTAAAAACAATGGGCCCAATGCTGAACCCTTGGAGACACAACTAATAACATTAGTCCCCGAAGAGCAGTGTCCATTGATTACCACTCTGTCTTCTCCCACTCAACTATCCCTTTATCCATTGTAGCAACTTACCCTTAATGCCATATTACTCCAATTTGTACAGTAATCTTCCATGCCAACTGTATCAAAAACTTTCCTGAAATCGAAGTATACAATATAAAAATTATTTTTTGCATTCAGTTCCTTTGTGATCATGTCATAGTATCCAATTAAATTGGTCAGACACGACTTCCCCATTACAAACCCATGCTGTGTCTGAATTATTACTGCCGTCTTGTCTAGATGATTCTGCAATGCTTCTTTAACCAGTAACACTGTTAGTTTCTCTGGAACAATAGTCAAACTAACAGGTCGATTATTACTTGTGTCACCCTTAGATCCTCCCCTCTGTGAATTGGAGATACATTTGCACATCTTCAGTCTGTGGGGACTTCCCCTGAGTCCAAGGATGCCTCATAATTATGACTAAGGGTTGCTTACTTCTTTGCCGCCTCACCTAATATAACTGAATAGATCCCGTCCACCCCAGGTGCCTTTCTTATGTTTAACTTGAACAGTTTCTCTTGCACTTTGCTCTCAGTTATTACAAAATCATTTAACTCCCTGTTAGAGTTTGATAAACATCTGGCCTTCTCCTCCTTTTATTACAAGATTATCTTATTACAATTTATTACAAGATTATCTATCTTATTGCCAGAGTTGAATACACCTCTGGCATTCCCTTCCCTGAAGAATAACTCCTCATGTGTGAATGTAGATTCCAAATACTCATTTAGTTTGGCATCTATCTGAGAATGATCATCTACACTCAAACCATTGATATCAAATGGACCAAGCTGATTCATCTCCTTCCTTTTAGAGTTTATATAAGTAAAGTCTTTACTGTTTTTCTTGGCATTCTTTGCCAAAGATTTCTCACAATATGCCTTCTCTTGCCTAACCTCCTATGCAACTTGATTAGACTAGCTTATATCTTTCATAGGCTTCCATGTCATCTGATAATTTATGTGCATCCCATGCATTTTTCTTCTCTGTCATGAGTCTCATTAGTTCATCTGACATCCATTTGGGCCTAAATGTAGAAAATTATTTTTTGGTTGGCATGAGAAGCCTAGCAGCTTCCAAGATTAATTTTTTGAATGCTTCCCATTTAGAAATTGCTGTTGGTAACATTATCAGTTGGTCCCACTGTATAGAATTTAAACTGTCTCAGACCCCTTCCCCCCATAGTCACCTTTATGATAGCAAAACCCCTTCCCTTTACCCCTAATGGTAATTATATCTTTGAGTAAATCCCACATCAGCACACTGTGATCACTGCCACATAGTGGGTCCTTTGTCTGCAGATTCTTAATGCATGAAAAATCACTACTGATAATCAGATCAAGAGTATTACTCCCTCTGGTTGCCTCTCAAACATGCTGTAGAAAACAATCATCCAGTAAATCCAGAAAAGCCTTGCTAGTGTGTGAGTGACCACCCCACAAGTTACTGTCTATATCTGGGAAGTTAAAATTCCTCATTATAAGATAATCTGATTTACTGGCCCACTGTATTTCTCTGTACAGTTGTTCATTATACTCATCAGAGTCATTAGGCTTATAACACACACCTACTCTCAATTTTGCTTTCCCAGTGCTTGTCACACCAAACTGACTCAACATTGCACTGTCCACCCATATCAACTGGATGTGCTTCCTTAGATTTTGTTTCTTAACTAAGAAAGGATAGTAATCCTTTCTATCCTTTCTGTACACATTGTACTCCCCAAATTCCAATTCTGCATTCCTTATATCTGTGTGACACCATGTTTCTGATATCCCAACAATATCCGCATTTGATGTCTTGACCAGCACTTCAAATTCAACAAATGTATTTACTATACTCCTAGCATTGGTGTTCATGAAAGTATACATGTCTTCATGACCTCTTGATATGCTTTTATTTATGGTGGCCATCGCCACATTTGGGACAAAAATGAGTTTTAAGTTGAGAAAAAAAAAAAAAAAAAAAAGCAAAGCTGGATAATAAAAAGTTTGCTATATTTACGTAATGTTTCTTAAAAGTTAATAAAAAAAATATATAAAAGAGAGAGTATGGTGTGGTATATCATAAAATAATTTCACTAATATATTCTAGGAATAATTAAGCAGCATTACAATAAAATAACTTAGATCCAAAGGGTTTACTCATTTATATTTTATTGAGTAGATGATTTTGTAAATTTTTATTGAATTTCTTCCTACCATAGGTTGGCCATTTTTATAAAAGTATATACACATCAAGTTTTTGTTAAATTTCAGCTATTGTATTAGAATTAGTTTTACTTTCAGATCTTACCACTGAATATTTATTTCTGAAACTGGGTTTTAAGTATTTCTAGTATGTACCAGAATTGTACCAGAATAGGAAAGAAAAGTCATTTTATAATTTGATATAAATCTAAATTAAATGTATTTAATTTACATATATATCAAAAATAAATCTATTAAATAAAATTAACTTTATTGACCTGCTCACAAAATTAAATAAATTTCTGATTTACAAATGCTAAGTTAAAAAGTAGTTTTAAAGCAAAAGTTCATAAATTATGAACAAATTTTCCTTTTGTGTGATGGTGTAATAAGAGGATGTGTTCCTTAAAATAATATTAAATAAGTGAGAGCATACATGTGCTCAATATTTTTCTGTTATATCAGTATTTAAGAATAAACAAGGAGGTACCTTTTATTCCGTCAGAAGGAATTCTTCTTGATCAATCTCTTTGTGAATTATAAAATAAACAGATTGTCATTAAATTAATCTAAAAATAATTTAAAACTAATAATGTGTTCCATACTATCAGTTTACAAGTAATCCAACACCCCCAGGATTGGCGTGGCACACCCCAACCCGACCCCAGAATATCAAACCCCCATGTAACCTCTAGTACTGGAAAACATTTTGTCAAAATCATGAATCTAAATAGAAGTAAAATATTCTTAAGAGTGATAGAATTTATGATTAAAATCCACTTCCATTTCCTCCCCTTTTTGACAAGCGTTGTGATCACAGGGTGGAATTAAAACTTGACGGGATTAGTATGTACAGGAATTTATAAAAGTTTTAGTCCACTTAAGGGGAGGAAATTGCAGTGGATTTTAATCGCAAATTTTATCTCTCTTAAGAATATTTTACTTCTATTTAGATTCGCAATTTTGACAAAATGTTTTCCAGTAATTAGAGGTTACACGGGGGTTTGATATTCCTGGGGTCGGGTTGGGGTGTGCCACACCGATCCTGGGATTGTTGGATTACTCGTGGACTGATGGTATGGAACACATTATGAGTTTTAAATTATTTTTAGATTAAATTAACAACAATTTGTTTTATTATTTTATAGTTCACAAAAAGGAGAGTTGATCAAGAAGAATTCCTTCCGACGGAATAAAAGGTAACTCCTTGTTTATTCTTAAAAAAAATTAAAATAATATGTAAAATAATTTAATACAAATAGTATATGAAAACTGAGGTAACCATAAGATTTATGTAAAATGTTTTAACAATTAAAGAATATTATTGCTTAGTACAATGGCTTTGAAACTGTGTATAGAGAATGTTTTTTTACTGTTTAATTTAAATAGAAATAAGTACTCATAGAAGTAACACTTTCTAACTCATGCTTAGAATTAGTCAACCCCAGCCCCCTACTATAAATTGCTTAGAAAAACTCACTCTGCTAACCAACCCAGATCTTCCCCAAATGTTGCATCATATCAGTATTCTTTCCATTCTGATTTTGTTTCACTGTATATTGAGTAATTTATAAATAATTTGACATTTATTTTTTAGCATGCTTCATATTAAATGGCTGGCATGCTCTGCACATATTCTCTTCCTGTGAAAGCTAATTACATAGTTGATTTCAGATGGCTTGGTTAGCCTTGTGCTTGTATCACATTTTCCCTTTCTCTTAAATTTTTTGTTTTTGGCACAAAGCAAATGAATTTGTATACCATTGCATTTACAGCTAACTTAAAGATAATGTAAACTGTAAATTAATTAATAAAAGAATTTTGAGTGTCAACTTATTTTCAGTGCACAGCGTGTCAAAAATGTTTGGAAATCAATGGATTAACTTAATGGAAACTTTGCATTGTATACAACTGCAATAAAATTATGAAAAAACTGCTTGTTTACTCACCCAAAACATGAAATGGTTTCAGAAAGAAAAGAAAAGACTTTATTCAGACAATAAATTAAAATATTCTAAAGAGAACTTGCTTTTTTCCGAAAGGAGATACTCTTGGTAATTTGAACTTTCGTTAGTACATTTCATCAAAAATATAGTTACAGTATAGCATATCGATGCTAGATGTAGCAGACAACTCCTCTGACACATGGCTCCCTGGTGGTTGATGTGGTGGTTGTTGTTTCATTCCATGTTTTTCATTGGAGAATCATAGGTTAATGTAATTAACAAGAACAAGAGTAGTTTTAGTAATGCAATCAATGAGATTTGCTGTTTGTGTTTTTTTTTACTTGAGAATTGATAATCGTAAATAAACATAATTAATGAGAGTTGTACTAATGTAATTAACAAGATGTGTGTTGTGTTAGACTCATACTTTATTATATTTTATTACTTTATTATATTGCACATCTCCAGTCCCCATGGACTGGAGATGTGCAAATGTATTCCTAGTTCACAAAGAGGGTTCAAAGGGTGACACAAATAATTATATGCCTGTTAGTTCAACTTCTGTTCGAGGGAAAATAATGGAGTCACTGGCTAAAGAAGTGATACAGGATTACCTAGACAAGACTGCAGTAATAGTTCAGACACAGCATGGGTTTGTAAAGGAGAAGTCTTGTCTGACCAATGTGATTCGATACTACGATATGATCGCAAAGGAACTGGATGCAAAAAATAATTTTGATAACATATACTTGGATTTCAGGAAAGCTTTTGATACTGTTGCACATAGAAGACTGCTGTACAAATTGGAGTGGTATGGCATTAAGGGCAAGTCGCTGCAATGGATAAAGAGATGGTTGAGTGGGAGATGGCAGAGAGTGATAATAAATGGACACTGCTCTGCGTGGATTAATGTTACTAGTGGAGTATCCCAGGCTTCGGTGCTAGGCTCACTGTTGTTTTGTGTATTTATCAGTGATATCGATGAAGGTATATCAGGCTTAAAGTCCAAGTTTGCAGATGATAAAAAGGTTGGCTGGGTTGTTAATGACACTAAAGACAGTATGCTACTGCAGCAGGATCTAGAAAAGTTAGGCAGATGGGCTGAGAAGTGGCAACTGAAGTTTAACATTGACAAATGCAAAGCACTACATATGGGTAGCAGTAACCCAAGGGAAACATACCAACTGTGTGGTACTACACTCAGGGAGGTAATTGTGCAATTAGTTATGAAGTTCTCTGAGCAGTGCAGACGGGCTGCCAGAGCAAGTCATGGAGTTTTGTCAATGATGTATAGGAATTTTGCTAGCAGAGACAAGGAGGTGATTATCCCTTTGTATAAGGTAATGGTCAGGCCACACCTTGAATACTGTGTATAGATCTGGAGGACTCATTTTAGGAAGGATGTAGAGTTGCTAGAACGAGTACAGAGAAGGGAAACAAGATTGGCGAGAGGAACAAAGGGGTGTGCACTTACAAAGAAAGGCTTAAGTTCTGCAAGTTGCAGCATCTGGAGCCTAGGCACTTGCGAGGTGATCTGATTGAGGTGTATAAGGCCTTGAATGGTTTGAGCAGGCTAAATGCTGACAGGATACCTCCGCTTGCTCAGAGTAAGAACCTGGGGGGGGGGCATAGTTCAAATTGAGGAAGACGGTTGTAGAATAGATGTGCGAAAATTTGCCTTTAGCCAGCGGGTAGTTGATTGCTGGAACAGACTTCCATCTGTTGTTGTGGAAGTTGATAGCTTAAATAAATTTAAGACTGAACAAGACAAACATTTGGAGTAACCAGATGGCAAAATGGGAAGGTTATTTTATTTTATTTATTTTTTGGCTGATGCTGTATAAGCTTGCTTTTTTGCATCCTATGCCTCAACTAATGCTAATATAATCAACAAGAACGAGAGTTGTTTTAGTAATGTAATCAACGAGATTTGCTGTTTGTGTTTTTTTACTTGAGAATTGATAATCGTAAGTAAACATAATTAGAGTTGGTACTAATGTAATCAACAAGATTTCTGTTGTGTTAAACTCGTACTTTATTATAATATTAACATAATTAAAAAGAACTAGATGTTCTTTTTAATTATGTTAATTAATAGAGTTGTAATAACTTAATCAATGATTGTCTATTATGGTCTTATTTATATTTGTGCTCGTTGATTATTTCATCTTTGATTTAGATTTCTTGTTCTGCATGTCTTTTAGTAGAGATATGAATATGCTGGGAATCAGTAAGATTTGTTCTTCAAAGTATTGTGACTTCCACTTTTACCAGCAGGGAGGGTTGGTCGCCATTTTTTCTAATATCAGTATGGCTTATGATTTTTCTTTAAATTTAAATGGACACTTGAGGACAATGAATGTATCGGACATAGGAAGGAAATGCTCAGTTATTCATTGCTCCATTGCATCAACCCTTTTTAATGCTGTAAAAAAAGAATTACAGCATTAAAAAGGGAACAGGATCTCATTTAAGTTAAAGCAGGCAGCAAAGGAAGTAAGCAAACCCTTAGCCTTAGGGTTGTTAATTATGAGAGCTTCCTTGGACTCAGGGGAGGTCCCCATGGACTGGAGGTGTGCAAATGTATCACCAATTCACAAACGAGAACACATCAATGAA
Source organism: Mastigoproctus giganteus (assembly GCF_048544385.1). Lineage (NCBI taxonomy): Eukaryota > Metazoa > Arthropoda > Arachnida > Uropygi > Thelyphonidae > Mastigoproctus > Mastigoproctus giganteus. The sequence goes on along the minus strand of NC_143584.1, from coordinate 76,121,600 downwards.
TTAACATATTACAAATAACATTATAATAACACATCAACTGCCAGGAGCATCACTAGCAAAAAAGTTGTCTACCACATCCAGTGTCAACATGCTATACTGTAACTAAATGTACTTTAAATAAGCCAAATTGTAACTTTGCATACAAAAGATGACACAAGTAATTACAGACCTGTTAGTTTAACTTGTGTTCCGGGGAAAATAATGTAATCACTGGTTAAAGAAGCATTGCAGGATCATCTAGACAAGACTGCAGTAATAGTTAAGACACAGCATGGGTTTGTTAAAGGGGAGGGGTCTTGTCTGACCAATTTGATTGGATACTACGATGTGGTCACAAAGGAACTGAATGCCAAAAATAATTTTGATATCTTATACTTGGATTTCAGGAAAGCTTTTGATAGTGTTGCACATGGACAACTGCTGTACAAATGGGAGAGGTTTGGCATTAAGGGTAAGTTGCTACAATGAATAAAGCGATGGTTGAGTGGGAGACTACAGAGAGTGGTAATCAATGGACACTGCTCTTTGTGCACAAATGTTATTAGTGGAGTTCCCCAGGGGTTCGGTGTTGGGCCCATTGTTGTTTTTAGTATTTATCAATGATATTGATGATGGTATATCAGGTTTAATGTCCAAGTTTGCAGATGATACAAAGGTTGGGAGGGTTGTTAACGACAGTAAAGACAGTATGCTACTCCAACTGGATCTAGATAAGTTGGGAAAAGTTTAACATTGACAAATTCAAAGTACTGTATATGAGTTGCAATAACTGAAGAGAAACTTACCAACTGTGTGGTACTACACTCAGGGAAATGGAAAGTGAAAAAGACCTGGGGATAATTGTGCAGTCAAATATGAAGTTCGCTGAGCAGTGCAAACGGGCTGCCAGGGCAGGTCATGGAGTCTTGTTAATATATAGGAATTTTGCTAGCAGGAACAGTGGGGTGATTATCCCGTTATACACGGCATTAGTCAGGCCACACCTAGAGTACTGTGTACAAGTCTGGAGGTCTCATTTTACGAAGGATGTAGAGTTGCTAGAACAAGTACAAAGAAGGGCAACAAGATTGGTGAGGGTAACAAAGGGGTGCTCTTACCAAGAAAGGCTTAAGTTCTGCAAATTGCAGTGCCTGGAGAGTAGGCACCTCCGAGGTATTCTGATTGAGGTGTATAAGGCCTTGAATGGGTTGAGCAAGCTGAATGCTGATGAAATTCTTCCTCTTGCTCAAACTAAGGACCTGAGGGGGCACAGTTTCAAATTGAGGAAAGAAAGTTGTAGAATAGATGTGCGGAAATTTGCCTTTAGCCAGTGGGTAGTTGATTGGTGGAACAGGCTTCCATCTTTTGTTGTGGAATCTAATAGCCTAAATAAATTTAAGGCTGAGCTGGACAGGCATTTAGATTGAATGGGGGGGGGGATTTTTTTGGCTGATGCTGCATAAGCTTGCTTTCTTGCATCGTATGCCTCTACTAATGCTAATCCTAAAGTTAGATGTGTAATTTTGATAGGCTAGACTGGCCACAATGAAGACTACCATATAGAATATAATTTGGTTAGTCCAAAAAGATGATTCTTACTATGACTAAGGATGTGTTACATGACCTTCTAGGATCCAATAACATCACATTGGTCGATTGGTATAACTATGTGACGTTTTGCTTTGCAGCTTAAAATAGCCTGGCATGATGGTAGGACATGGTGAAATTGTTCAAATTGACGAATGTTATATACGAGGATGCCGCAAATATAACCGCGGTCATATGATGGGTGGCAAAAAGGTGGGACCTACTCACCGAAACTATGGAAAGACTGTAATCGGTCCTTGGATATTTGGAATAATTTAGTACTGCAATAGAATGCCAAATGTTCTCAGTTCTCCACAGCAACTTAGAACATTTGGCATTCTATTGCAGTACCAAATTATTCCAAATACCCAAGGACTGGCTACAGTCTCCATCCAGAGCATCATGGCTCCCTTCACCCACTGATGCATTAGCATTAGTAGAGGCATATGATTCAAGAAAGCAAGCTTATGCAGCATCAGCCAAAAAAAAAAAAAAAAAAAAAACCCACACACTTCCATTTCACCCCTCCGTTCGAAATACCTGTCCAGCTGTGCCTTAAAAAATTTATTTAGGCTATCAACTTCCACAACAAGGGGTGGAAGTCTGTTCCATCAACCAACTACCCACTGGCTAAAGGCAAATTTCCGCACATCTATCCTACATCTGTCTTTCCTCAATCTGAATTTATGCCCTCTCAGGTGATTATTCTGTGCCAGAGGAAGAATCCCATTGGCATTGAGCATGCTCAAACCATTCAAAGCCTTATACACCTCTATCAGATCACCTCGCCGGTGCCTAGTCTCCAGACTCTGTAATTTTTTTACTACCAGTTTATAACAGATTCCACTAGCAGAAATGCAACTAGAAATTGTTTTTATTGTTTTATGGTAGTAACTCCTAGAAATGTGCTTTAGTAAAATGTGAGGTGTTAATAGTGTATCTCTGCCTTTATGGTGTTGTTTATTCAGTTGCTACACGCACGCGCAGCTTTGTTTATATGCATCAAGCGTGCCTCCTCATTTTGTAATTGTGCTTTATCCCCTAAAAATGAGTAAAATACTTAAAAGCTGTGAAAAGGAAGCGTCCTGGTGAAGACACTGCAGATTCAAAGAGAAAAGGAAAAGCGATATCGATAAACAGAGGCGGACTGGGTCAAAAATTCTTACCCGGGAAAATTTATGGCCAAAATCACACCAGCCTCCGGCCCACCGGGGTTTCCCCGGTAAGGCTTATGGCCAGTCCGCCTCTGTTGATAGAGAAAAAATATGAAATTGTGAAATGCTTTGAGCAATATGAAGGACCATGTGATATTGCACGTGCTACAGACCTAAATGAGCCAACAGCGAGAATTACACAAAATGCAGAGAAAACAAAAACAACTTTAATAGCAGGAACAACTCAAAGTGTAATTAAAATCCATTAGACACAAAGAATTGGAAGAGATGGAATAGCTGTCATCTGTTTCGGTAGAAAATCAAACAAAAAACAAGTTTGCTTAAATAGAAGCAAAAGCATTAGCAATATTTTATTACGTAATAGTTGTAATAAAATACAAAAGTATTTTATTATGATTATTTATTGTGTTTGGTAATGTTTTCGTTACAAATGTGTGTTCAATCTTGGGTGGTCGGCACCTAACCCTATTTTTCCGATAGGGCCTGTTGTTTATATTGCACGAGGGTTTCTAGGAACACAACTATCGTGCTATACGAGGACTGAGTGTAGTCGCCTTTATGAAAGCAAAAATCCTTCCCTTTTTCCCTGATGGTAGTTACCTCTTTGAGTAAATTCCACTTCAGCACACTGTGATCACTGTCACCTAATGGTTCCTTTATCTGCAGTTTCTTAATGCATGAAGAATCACTACTGATAATCAGATCAAGAGTATTACTCCCTCTATTTGCCTCCCGAACATGCTGATGTAGAAAACAGTCATCCAATAAATCCACAAAAGCCTTGCTAGTGTGTGAGTGACCAACCCACAAATTCCAGTCAATATCTGGGAAATTAAAATCCCCCATTATCTCTCTGATTTACTGGTCCACTCTATTTCCCTGTACAGTTTCTTATTATACTCATCAGAGTCATTAGGCCTATAGCACACTCCAACTCTCAATTTTGATCTCCCAATGCTTATGTCACACCAAACTGACTCGACACTCACTGTCCAGCGATGTCAACTGGCTTCACTTGCTTGGATTTTGTTTCTTAACTAATAGCATAACCCCTCCTCCCTTCCAAATCCTGCCTGTACACATTGTACTCCCCAAATTCCAGTTCTGCATTTCTTATATCTGTGTGACACCACGTCTCTGATATCCCAACAATATCTGCCTTTGATGTTTTGAGCAATACAGTAAGCCCCCGCTATTCGCGGTATCTGTATTCGCGGTTTCGCGATCGCCAATTTAATATAAAATGAAACTTAAAAAAATGTGAATTTTAAAGCGCCGTGAATATTTTCCGCCATAAAAAAAAACATGGGCGTGGCTAAAATCATCTTTCCCGGTCAAAACAGCGCTCAGTGGGTGGGGGGAGAGGGGTGACAAAATCGCGAGCGTGGATGTTTCTCGCTAATCCTTGTTCAGTATGTGTTATGCGCTTGTCATGGAAGGTTTCGTCGTTTGCTTTTAATTTATATGCTTATAAATTGAATAAATTTTATCAATTTATAAATTGATATGCTTACAAAAATGATAAATCTACCGCTTTGCAGTGTAAAACAGACTTTTTCGAGTGTGTTAACGGAAGAAAGTAACTTTATTGTGGACAAGTTCTTTCTAACCCCTACAAAAACATGGCTACGAATAAAATAACAAGAGAAATGTGAAAATATCAAAGAAGGTGATGACATTAGCGAATAAAATTGAGTTATTAGATAAAATTTCTAATGGTGAAAGTGTCTCCTCAGTGGCAAAACATTATAAAATCAATGAGTCAACGGTACAGTCAATCAAAAAATCGGAAGAAAAAATGCGCCGTAGTGTCCGTGAAAACGCGCTAATTGATTCAAAAATTTGCTCTGTAACTCGTGATGTTAAATTAGAAAAGATGGAAAAAGCTTTAAATCTGTGGATAGAAGACCGAACTCAAAATAAAATTCCGTTAAATTCACTCATCATTCGTGAAAAGGCAAAACAGTTTAGCGAAACTGGTGATAGCACTGGCGGGATAAGTTTTTTTTGCTAGCAAAGGCACTGGTTTGAAAGATTTGTTTGAAATTTCTAATAAATATTACATTTAATGTTAAATTGTTTCTTATTTTCATTTCGATGCCATATGCTTGTATTTCACTAGTACTGTCTATATACATAGTCATATTACGAAGGTACGTACATAGACAAAATTTTAGACTAGTTTTTCTTATATATTTCATAATTTGGAACGGAATCCCTTTATTACTATGGGAGCCATAACTCAGTATTCGCGACATTTCTCAGGAACGTAACCCCCGCGAATAGCGGGGGTTTACTGTACCTCAAATTCATCAAATTTATTTACCAATCTTCCAGCATTGGTGTAAGTGCAAGTATACATGCACCTGTTCCTATTCTTAACTACCCTAACACAACCCATGTGTTTACTTGTACCACAATGACTCCCACCAGTCTCTGAAATATCCTGCATTCTGTTTTCCAGGCTGCTGCTCATTCCAATAGAAGCAGTGCAAGAATCACTTTCACCTCTACCAGTGGCTACTGTTAATCTATTATTCCTTGTATCCCCCCCCCCAAGCTAGCAGTTTTCCGACCCACCTAACACTGCCTCGGTAGCATCAGCAAATATTCTTGCATCTTTTCTATTTAAGTGTATCCCATCCCTGTAGAAGCAATCTCTCCTGTTAACAAGTACAGACCAGGCTGAAAAAAATTCTACCCCTTGAGCCTTTCACAATCTTTCCAGGGCCGAATTAATCGACAAGGCTCTCATCATATACTCCCTCCTATCATGTCTGGACAGAATTGCAGACACTTTAAAATTCAACCCTAACTCACAGCTTTTTTTCAACAGTAACCTGTACTTGTTAAGTAATTCTGCCGGTCTCCTACTCTTAATATGATTAGTGCCAATGTGTACAACTATATCACCTTTTGTGCCCTTAAAAGATGATATCCGCTCTACAATGTCATCAACCTTTGCCCCTGGCAGACATACCCTGGTCCTGTTCCACCTATCCTTTTTACAAAGCATGTTTCCCGTTTCCCTGTCAACTACTAGTTCACCAACAACTACTAGTTCGTTTGGGACCAGCACATTCTGCCTTGGGGGTTGCCGCTGTGTTGCGTGATGACAAAGTGCAAGCTCTGGTGTTGATGTGGCCAGCTGAGAGCTTGATGGGCCCCTCAGTTTTGATCCTTCGAGGGCATCCACCCTGTCCTTCAAGCTCTCATATAGGCCCATAACAATGCTGAGTTGTTGCCTGATTTCGTTACACTTCTTGCATCGTGCACACACAAAGACATCCCCAATGGCAATATCATGTCCCGTACCTGATTGCTCCACAAACATCATGCAAGCAGTGCATTTTAAAAGGCTGTGATTCAGAGGGCAACTGCCCCCCTCAGTTCTCCACTGAGCCACAGCACTCCCATTAGCTTGAGCCTTTTGCTTTGCTGCTCTGGTCTGAGTCATGATTTTGATTTAATTTCAATTTCAGTACAAAATTAAAACCCCTAAACTTGTATTCCAACACAGTTATAACGCTATACAGTATATATTTTTCAGTATCGAGTATTATCTACTAGTTCCGTTTATATAACTTCCGTATCAAGTTATGTATTAATTAATTATGTTACGTTTGTAATCTAAGTCGTTATATGTATTTAGTTTAAAAAGTACAGTTTAATTGACAACAAAGTTTAACAAAATTAATAGATTTTACTGATTAATTGACAATATTATATTATATACTGTACTATACTAAGCTTACGCTATCTAGTTCGGGATATAACGTTGTGTCATATAACAATGGCGACAAGTTACGAACAGTAAATGTACGGACACTTAAGTAATAATTAACTTCCAAATCTCGCTGTCTCAATTCATAATAAACTAGGGATCCTAATTAGGTCTATAAGCTACTTATAGAAAATAATTTGATGTAACAATTGGTCAATAAAGCGGCTAAATATGGCTAAAAAACTCGTTCAGTGGAGCTGCAACTTGTAACACGTGGATTTGATACCCTTACTGATACTTTTATGCAATTACAAGGCCAAGTAAAGAATAAATACACCAGATTAATCAGAAATTCATAAAATAATGCTATACAACTAAATTTAAATCAAAAGTTTTAGAAAAACAATAATTTCAAATCAATAAATAAGAAAATCCACTTAGCGGCTTTGAACACTTCTGACTCTCACTAGCCTCGTCAGCAGACTTGATGCAACAACATATAGCCCCAAGAACAGAAATCTGGCCAGATGAATGGCAGCCTTACACGACTATTCCTTCCTGGGGACAGTACAGTCACAAAACTGTGAATCACAGTTTGAATTCCATTGATCTCCTCATAGATTTCCATAGGCCAGCCATGGAACGAAAGTGGGGAACCACAAAATTAAAATTGCTGAAAATGCAGCACAGCCCTTGACTGCGCTTATGGTCAGGTTATATGGGTGAAGAATGGTGCAGACTCCTTCATGGGAATTCTCCTTTGAGATTTTTTAAAGGAAGTCAGATCATTATCCTTTTTAATTTCTCTACTTATTCACCAGCCCTTATCAGGGCTAAAAATTCAGGATAAAGGGTTTATCAATTGGACCACTTCTCATGACTAGCTTTCTTTTCCGACGAGGTAAATCTTCAGCACCCTCGGAAAAGGCAGTTATCCAGAATCCCTCCCAACTGGCTGCATAACCTAACTCATTTAAGTTACATGACAATTACACAACAACTAACTGCCATGCACGTACACACACCTGAATGTGTGTGCACCTGCACGGCATCTGTAAACATGCATCTGTAATCGGTATTTGGCATTAAATCCATTTTTAACATTAAATTTATGATTTAATGCTAAATATGGAGAACACATCAATGAATTAACATATTACAAATAACATTATAATAACAACTGCCAGGAGCATCACTAGCAAAAAAGTTGTTTACCACATCCAGTGTCAATGTGCCATATTGTAACTAAATGTACTTTAAATAAGCTAAATTGTAACTTTGTGATTTGATTACAGGTTGAAACCTGTAATCAAGTCACAAAGGAGGATAAGCAAGCTAAGGCAGATTACAAGACATCTCTGGCAAAGAATACTAAGAAATGCAGCAAAGACTTGTTTATATAAACAGTTGAAGGAAGTGGTTGATTCACATTGGTTCACTCGATGTTAATATTTTTAATGTTGATGGTCCTGCTCAGGTTGCTGACAAACCGATTAGGTATTTTGCATCTACATTCATGAATGAGGAATTTTTAGGGTGGGAAAAGTTCATCAGAATCTTACAGGGAGTGAAATAATTGTGATAACTGAGAGGAAAGTGGAAGAGAAATTGTTGAAGTTTAACACATAAAAAATGTGCCTGGGATGAGTGGGTTCTATCCAACTATATTAAGGGAGGTAAGGAAACCCTTAGCCATAATTATAAGAGCATCTTTGGATTCAGAGGAGGTCCCTATGGATTGGAGATGTGTAAATGTATCCTCGATTCACAAAAGGTGACATGAGTAATTAAAAACCTGTTAGGTTAACTTCTATTCCAGGGAAAATAATGGGGTCTCTGGTTAAAGAAGTAATGCAGTAGTATCTAGACAGGAATGCAATTATACTGTGGTCACAGAATGGATTTGTTAAGCAGTGATCTTGTCAGATCAGTCTGATTAGATACTGTGATGCAGTAACAAACGAACTGGATGCAGAAAATAGTTTTGATACCCTATACTTGTGTTTCGGGTAAGCTTTTGATATTGCTGCACATAAAAGCTTAGTGTAGGAATTGGAGGGGTGGCATTAAGCGCAAGTTACTCCTCTGGATGAAAGGGTTGTTGATTGGAAGAAGGCAGAGTGGTTATTAATGGAAACTGCTCTTTGTGGACTGCTGTTATTAGTGGATTACCCCAGTGTTTGGTGCTGGGCCTATTGTTGTTTTCCATGTTTATTAATGATATTGATGAAAGTATATTAGGCTTAATATATATGTTTGCAAAGAGTGGTATGAAAGTAATGAAGGTGAGCCACTGCAACAAGATAAAAAAAAAATTAGCCAGATGGGCAAGAAATGACAGTTAAAGTTTAATATTGACAAATGCAAGATACTGCTTATGGGTAGCAGTAATCACAGATTTACATATCAAATGTATGGTACTACACTCGGGGTAGTGGAAAGTGAAAAAAATCTTGGGGGGGGGGGGTTATTGTGCAGTCACATATGAAGTTCTCAGACCAGTGCAGACAGGCTGCCAGGACAGCTCCTAGGATTTTGCGTATGATATACAAGAATTTTGCTAACAGTGATGAAAAAAAAAAAAAAAAAAAAGGTGAACTGCAGCCATTATTAATCCATTGCGGGATGGAAGCCTCCTCAACAATTCATGTTGAGGGAAATGGACGATAATCTCCCTTGCTGGTCCACTGCTGGTTGGCAGATTGACCATATTTAGCAGTCAGGGGCTTGAATCCCTGTCTACACAAAAAGCATGTGCTACTGTACTCCTGAACACTCGGCTATGGAGGCCAATAGGAGGTGCTGATGGAATTCTTCTTGCTCAGACTATGCACATGAAGGGGCATAAATTCAAATTGACGAAGGATGAATGTGTGGAAATTTTCCTTGGGCCAGAGGGGTTTTTTTTTTTTTTTTTTTTTTTGACTGAAAACCCATGTATTAAAAGTATTGGTACTGTGTTTAGGTTGAAGGTAATTTGAAGGGCAGGATGTCGAGAATAAAAGTTGGACAGTAGAAGGATGTTCACTGGTTGCAGCACATGTTCGGACTGCTTTAGAAGGAAGAGGGGGAATTACAGAAGCCAATTCACAAGAAGATTTCCAATGGAAGCATATAAAGAAAAGGCAGGCAACAGAAACAGAGCATCTGTGAGGCAGAGTGGACATATCTTGTAAGAGATAGGTTATTAATTAACCTGACTGCCCTCTTTTGAACAGCATCTAGAAGCCTGAGAGAGGTTATGGGGACACTGCCCCAGTTGTGGGAACAATATTCCATGCTTGGCGAATTTGAAATTTGTACAGAGTGAGTAGCTGTTTAGAAGAAAAGTAACACAGAAAAAAAAGACAACCCAGTTTTTGCGATGCAGAAGAAGCAATATTTGTGATATGGTCTGCCAAGAGAGAGAGAGAGAGAGAGAGAGAGATTAGAAATCAGGGTAATCCATAATAGAGATATGTGACCTTGCCTAGAAATCTTGAGTGTCATTGATGTCATTGAATATAAACGTAGGAGCAGAAGAATCATTTTGGCAAGATAAAAGCAGGACTGAGTTTTTAGAAGGATTGAAATTAACTAAGTATCCTTGCCCCATTGGAGGATTACCTGAAGGTCAACAATTTAAGGAATTGGTAGGGGATATTCAAGAAGTTAGCATTAGTAGTGGCAAATGTTGCAAAAAAGCAAGCTTATACAGCATCAGGCAAAAGAAAAAGAAAAAAAAAATTGCTGTTTGTGCAAGGAGTTTCTCAAACTGGAAGGTGGAATGCAATGTGCTATCATCAGAAAAACTAGATACAATTTCCAGTCAGTGGTAGCAGGTTATTCATATACAAGAGGAAAAGAGTGGAAGAAAGAACTGAACCTTGGGAAACACCAGCATTAGTGGAGAAGTTAGAATACAGAGATCTAGCTACCATTGCTGCAGTGAGTGGTCAAAGAGAAAACTGGATACCCAATTACAAAAAATAGTTGGCAAACCATAAGATGGAAGCTTGTTTAGAAGACCTTTATGCCAACTATGATCAAAAGCCTTTGAGATGTGAAGAGCAACTGCTTGAGTTTCACCAGACATTTCCTTTGAATTTTCACATAGATGGAAAACATAAGCTAGTATATCACCAGTGGATCGACACGATGAAATCCATATTGGCGATCATTGGCCGGATGAAAGGTTTCGAGATAGTTTAGGAATTTGTGGTTAATTAGAGTTCTCCGTTACTTTAGAAAGAGTGTAAGTGCAGTGGGACAAAAATTTGGATAGAAGGGATTTCTCACCTTTTTTAGGAACTGGCTGGATATGAGCAAATATACAAGCAGGACATACAAAGGCAACACAATAGGTAAGATCAGGAACACAGGTTTTGAAAACAAGTGAAGAAATTCCATCAGGACCTGGCACTTCCTTGTCATCAAGACTATTCCAAATTCTTCTGACATCCTTTTGACGGAAGACCATAGGAGGCATTGAATGGAGTGTACTGGGAATGGTAGGAGGTGGTTTACCACCTCCTACCATTCCCAGTACACTCCAACTAAACAATAGTTAGAAGAAAAGTAGGATTCTAGCAGGTCAGCTTTATCTTTGGCTGAAGTGGCAGTAGAACCATCTAGTCTTGACAGAGGTGGGAACAGGGATGGGCAAAAGTTGTGAATAAAAAAAGGTTTGGCTAGAGACCAGAATGCTTGACTACCATTTGGATAAGAAGCAAGTTTTCTGCTCTTAGCCTGTTTGAAATCTAGTTTGGACTGTTTAATAATTGCTACAAGTTTTGATGTGGGCAGGCAGAAAATAAACTTGGAGATTTGGATACAAGCCAATTTTGATATGCAACATTCTTATCTTGAACAGCCTTAGCACATTTATTGGAAAACCAAGGTTTAGATTAAGGATCAGATTTTAAGGTGGAGTAAGGAATAAAGGATTTCATCCCTCCAAGAATAATTTCTGACATGATCTGAGCGAACATTGATAGTGCCAGTGAAACAAACAATAATCCAACCAAGGAAACAAAAAATAGAAATCACACAGATCATCCCATTTTTCTTTCTTGTAATGTCAAACAGCATGGGGTTGGGAATGGTCATGAGAGAAAGCCTCCATTGGAGAAGAGACCATCACCAAGTTGTGATCTGAGGTGCTTAGACGATCACTCACCCGACCATGTACTTGGAAAGGTTCTTCATGAGAAAAAGATAAGTAGTGTTAGCTGTGTGGTTAGGATTGTTTGTTATTCTGGAAAGTAAATGAACAATTTGTGCGAGGTCATTATTAATTGCAAAATTCACACAGACCCCAGTTGGGTCTGTGTGATTAGAAAACGAAGCCAGATAGAGGTATTAACATTAAAATCACCAAAAATAATTACCTCACTGTTAGGAAAGTTGGACTGGTTTTTTTTTTTTTTTTTTCTAGGAGCATTAGCAACTAAGGCCATATTGCTCCGGGGATATGCGGTGGTCATTCCCTGACCTTTCCGCATCCTCCGTATTTGGTGGTGACGGGCTCGAACCCCGGTCTAATCAAGAAGCGTGTGCTACGCACTGCTGCTCCTTCCCACCTGGCTACGGAGCCAAGTTGGACTGGAGAAAATAAAGTTTCAAAGAAAGGAAACAAAAGTGTTCCGAGTGATTAATGTAGTTGGAAGAGCGATAGTGGCAACAGATGGATTTGACAAGAATGTGGTAGCAAGATTTTAAGCCAGAGAAGATTGAAAAGAGGAGATTCCAAATTACTGTCTTTGACACGGAATATCAGAGCAGACATTTATAGAAGTACCAACTTTGAAGTGAATGGAATCATACAGCAAATAATTAAGACCAAGATGAGCAATGGTTGAATCAGACTATAATTGTGATTCTGTCAGAAAAAGTAAGTGAAGCTTGGCAGACTGTAAGTGGAAGTTGACATTAAAGGGCAAATTACTGCTGTGGATAAAGGGACTGTTGAGTGGAAGAAGACAGTTATTATCAATGGACACTTCTCTTCTTGGACTAATGTTATTAGTGGATTCCCCCCCCCCATGGTCGGTGCTTGGCCCATTGTTGTTTTCAATATTTATTAATGGAGGTATATCAGGCTTAATGTCTAAGTTTGCAGATGATGCAATATTTGGCAGTATGATTAATGACAGTAATCAGGTTGAGCTACTGCAACAAGATCTAAAAAAAGTAGGCCAGTGTGCTGAGAATGGCAGTTGAAGTTTAACATTGACAAATGCAAGGTACTGTATATTGATAGAAGTGATCCCAGATTAACATACCGACTGTATGGTACTATACTCAGGGAAGTGGAAAATGACCTGGGGGTAATCATGCAGCCAGATATGAAATTTTCTGATTAGTGTAGATGAGTTGTCAGGACATCTCATGGAGTTTTGTTAATGATATACAGAAACTTTGCTAGCAGGGATAAGGAGGTGATTATCCCATTGTACAAGACCATGGTTAGGCTGCACCTTGAGTACTGTATATATACAGTTTTGAAGGCCTCACTTTAGGAAAGATCTAGATCTGCTGGAACAGGTGAAGAAAAGGGCAAACGGATTGATGAAAAGAACAAAAGGATGCTCTTACCAACAAATGCTTCGGTTTTGCAAATTTCAGCACTTGCAGACTAGGCACCTGTGGGATGATCTGATTGAGGCCTTGAATGGATTGAGTAAGCTAAATGTTGGTTTTCTTCTCTTTCTGAGACTGCACACATGATGGGGCATGAATTCAAGTTGAGGAAGGATGGTTACAGGATAGATGAGTGGAAGCTTGCCTTCAATTAGCAGGTGGTTGAGTGTTGGAACAAATTTCTACCTGTCATGGAAGATGGTGATTTGAATAAATTCAAGGAACAACTATTCAAATTCTTAGAGGGTATGGATGAGTGAAGTGTGCATGTGTGTGTTTTTTTTTTGTTTTTTGGTTTTTGCCGATGCTTTATAAGCTTGCTTTCTTGTATCATTTGCCACTAATACTAATATTCAGATTTTTTTGGTTTTATTTTTGCTGTAACTATGCTTTCCTTTTTTCTGATTTGGCCATATATTTTTTAAGGAGATTTTTTGTTGTCTATTCTTATGTCATGTTCAACTTTCAATTTTTTTAATGAATATTATAAAACCGTGTGTTATTATCAAGAATTTTTGTTTATTTAAATTATACAATGTGTAAGTTTTAGATATACTATAATACCTTTTTTCATTTTTTTTTTTTTTTTTTTTAGTTTAAAGACATCATTTCTTAAATGGAGGCCAGATTATGATGGAGCTGCTACAGAGTATTCAAAAGCAGGTACTTATCCAATTTAAAATGTTTGTTCTATTATAAACCATAAGTATTTTTTATAAGGAACTTCTGATGACAGTTTTTTCCACCCTGGTTGTTTCATTAGGGACACACACACACACACACACACACACACACACACACACACACACACACACACACACATGAAAAGTACTCTAAAAATATTTTTTCCCGATGTTGTTACTTTAGTAGTAATCTTTTTAGAATAAGAACAGCAAATTAAGTATATTAACCCAGTTTATTAAGCATAAATTTATTATTCAAGTATATAAAAAAATAAGTAAAATGTGAGTAAAATAAGTAAAAAATAATAACATAAGTAAAAATAATTTCAAAATAAAGTTTTTGTAGAATATTCCAAATTTTCATTAAGTTCTCATCGGGCACCCTATGCCGACTTCTTTTCTTCCTCTTTGTGTGTCGGTTGCTGAATGATTCCAAAGCAGCCATGAATTGTCATGTTTTGCTGGATCAAAGCGGGTCAGCAGTGGGTCCACAGTTTTAAGAAACAGTAGTGAAGAAACTGTTTTTGTCATCAACGAAGCACTGGTTGGGCTGGCGATCAGATTCATTTGTGAAAATCCTCGTTCACATTCACTCGATGAAATTGGTATCTTACTCAGAGCATTCATCAAATGCTTCAATTCTTCCGAAACCTTATCAATTAGGTATCCCGAATTGCATTTAACTGTAATCTAATTGACAATTTTCTAACTTCATTTTCACCAAATGCCAACAATTAATTTTTAGAAGGATTAACACCTTTGTTGTCCTAGTTTTCCTTCTTTCGTCATCGGTATTGTGACTAGTTCTTAAATTTGAATTTTTTTCTTTTATTTTTTTTTTGAAACTGTCCAAAATGACGGTGTTATTCAGGTACTGTGACCGTGTAAACAGAGATAGGGAAAATAACACTTCTGCGAAATAACAGATGATTATTTGTCGGGGTAAAAGAAAATCACTTTTCTAATTCTCGAACGGGGCGCTTACAGTTGATTCACAGAGGTGTCCAACCTACGGTCCACGAAGAAATTGAACTAAAACAGCATTTTCAATTTTGTTAATTAACAAAAAAATTTTCTCATTAAATGTTTTGTTGAGTAAATGTAATTGTGTATTGTACTTAATAAAAGTTTCGAATATTTTCAATTTTACTTTTACATGCAACAAGTATGGAAAATGTAACACACTAAAGAAATCTAACTTTGAAATTTTTTGAATATGGCTCTTGTACGGGAAAATGTTGGACACCACTGCAGTAGAAGGTGGGCCAGAGCCCATTGGGAACACACCTTGATCTGCTCACTCTTCGGTGGCCTAACTAATTAGGTCACCGAGAGGTTAAATTTTTAAATACTACCTAGTCTTGGCGCATTATAGCCTTAGTTGCTAATGCGCCAAAAAAAAAAATCCAAACAAACAAAAAGCTCACTCTTGACCAGCGCGACTTCTCCGTATATGGGTCAGATAGGTTTTACCAGGTACCACTAAATTGTAGAATGGTAATCCCATTAGCTCTCTTAATTGGCACAGCAGCACTAA
Source organism: Mastigoproctus giganteus (assembly GCF_048544385.1). NCBI lineage: Eukaryota > Metazoa > Arthropoda > Arachnida > Uropygi > Thelyphonidae > Mastigoproctus > Mastigoproctus giganteus. The sequence continues at coordinate 76,106,294 of NC_143584.1, read as the reverse complement.
TTGCCTGAAGGCCAGAAATGCAAACAGTGCGTACCGAGTTAATTCTCTCCTAGTCCATTCGCTATATGAAAATTTTCTTCACTCAGCGGAAACTATTTTAAATGTAACTTCCAAGGGGAATTCAAAATAATTCACTATAAAAGGACTTCGTCAAACAGAGGTCCGACTGCGTAATTTAGAATTATAAAAATGGTTATACAGTTTTATATATAGTAAATATCTTAACAATGGACAGTAAAAGATGCAAATTTAGTTAAATAATTTTAAGCTTATTTGAATAGTAGGTAAATGTGTGAAAAAAATTTACAAAATATTACAAATTTCGAAGTGCATTGCATCCAAATGTCACACATCACTGTTAATAAAGGTGCCGTTACGCCGTACCATTGCGTGCCGTCCAAAAAAAAAAGCACTGTATATATATATATAACTAATATTAAATATAAAATCAAAACTGATGCCAGTAGCACGGCAAAACTGTTGAGCAAAAATAATAAATTAAACATAATAATTAAATCAACAGGGAGAAGAAAAGGTAACAGAAACTTTCCAAACAATTTAGAAAATCCAATTAAGAATCATAAAAATCCATTTAATTTTAGTGCCAATTACATAAAAATTTACTTTAACGGAGCCCCCCCCTTGTAAGGTGCCAGTTCCAAATTGCGTGAAATATCACAAATAGAGACTATATTAACTACAGGAGGGCCTCGATCAACTTGTCCCGCGAGCGCATCGCGCAAAACGGAAATGCGTTAATCAAATATAATAACCAATAGGAAAAATTATAATTGATCCTTGACCTTCTGGAATGGCCATAAAGAATTTTAAAAATACCTTTTAAATAACTTTTTAACTGTATACAATGTAAAAGATAATGAAAATAATTATGGAATTAAATGTTTATTGCATAAAACAGCGGTTCCCAAAACTGCACGCTGCGAAATATTTTAAATTTTCGAGGGAAACACAGCAATACTCGACATCTGTCGGACACCGTGCGAACTACTAGCTCGAGGTAGTTCACAGTTTCAACATTTCTTATTAAGTTGTTTGGACCTAACTACTAAGCGGAACTGTTAGGTATTTCTTTTGGTCTGAGTGCATCTTGAAAAAATTACTGAGACACCAAGAGCGCCGTAAACCGAGAAAGTTTGGGAACCTCTAACATAAAATACACAATGAAGAAATGACTGTTGCGGAAATATTTGAACATTGTTGACTTTCTCTTTTCATCAGTCAATTTCCGATAGTCGACAACAATCTTCTCTGGGCCTGGCGAAATAAATATCGCAGAGAACATCAAACCTTTTGTTTGCGGTTCTATGCGATACGAAATATTTCATCTAATTCTTTTACCGTTATCTCCTTCGCAGTAACATTTTCATCTGGCTCATTTAAAAATTTGAATTTTTATGCAAGTGTGCATTGACTTTATTAGCAGGAGACAAACAAGTAACACGTCTTCTTCCGATGGAACACACCGAGTCGGGCAGCAGGCAAACGTTTGTTTATTGACCGTACTACTCGCGGTAAGCTTAACGCGCGATTCAAATCTTTTTCAACTATCGCATAAAAAAAAAAAAATCGCGTTAACTGGAAATTTGCATTGTGTAAAGTGAAAAGTGGTATAATTTTTCAAATAGCGTTAACTGAAATTTGCGTTAATCGAACTCGCGTTATGCGAGGCCTTCCTGTACAATAAAATAAAACCAAATCAACAAGAATAGACTGATCATTATGCCCCATATCGACAGAGGACCACAAGGCCAATAATGGTCAGGGAATCGCTGCATTTCAATCGTTAGACAAATCGGTGCAACAGCAAACCGATGGAAGGATCAATCCACCATCCTATCCCCTGATCGAATCGCCAATGCAGAGGATTTGAATAACGGTGGTCCTTATGTAACGAAAAATAAAAATATAGAACAGACTAGCACTCCAAAGCAGAGCCACACCACTGACACAATGTAAGTTTAACCAGCTTATATAGACAAATACATAAAGTACTATAGATGGCGGTATGGGCGCAGCATCCCACAGGGTTTTGTCAATGATATACAGAAACTTTGTTAGCAGGGATAAGGAAGTAATTATCCCTTTTGTATAAAAGGATGTAAATCTGCTGGAATGGGTGCAGAGATGGGCAACCAGACTGGTGAAGGAAATAAAATGGTGCTCTTACCTAGAAAGGCTTCAGTTCTGCAGATTGCAGCTTCTCAAGACTAGGCAGCTGAAGGATGTCTGCTTGAGGTGTTTAAAGCCTTGAATGGATTGACTAAGCTGAATATTAATGGCATTCTTCCACTTGCTGAGACTACGCACATAAATTCAAATTGAGGAAGGATGGTTGCTGGATAGATATGCGGAAGTTTGCCTTCAGCCAGTTGATTGTTGGAACAGGCTTCCATCTGTTGTTGTGGAAGTGGATAGGTTGAATAAACTAAAGGGAGAACTAGACAAATTCTTGGAGGGTACAAATGGGTGAACTGTTCCCCCACCCCTTTTTTTTTTTATAAAGCAAGCTTATACAGCATCAGCTTGCTCTCTTGCATCATTTGCCATTACTACTACTAGTATTACTACATTTCTACTTCTGTCTTCATTTGTTTATTTGCCCTATTTCCACAGTTTTTTTCTCTCTCTCTGTTTTTAAGTAGAAAGAGAATAAAATTTTTAAGCATTAGATTCAGCATCTCTCAACCTTGTTCTCCTGTCTTAATAAAATAAACATCTTTTTATTTTATTTCAGCTTTCTAAACATTTTGTTGCTTTCTAGTAGCTCAGTTAAAATGTTCTGCTGATTACTATTTATGAATTATACTGCTGTCACAAAGAATAGTGTGGAATAACACCTCCCCATCTGGCAAAAAAAATAGAAAAAAAAATATAGAGCAGAAACATTGCAGAATTATATTGACAGCATTACAGACTATGAAATTAAAAAACTTCTTTTGAAGACCTTGCAGATATGTTTGTTATTGAATGGTTTGATACAGATCTAAAAGAAGTTTTGATAACATATACTGATAAACATATAAGTTCATCAGTATATGTTATGGGATTCAGTTGAATATATTTACAATTACAGCAGTTCTACTTGTTTAGAATGAACTGTTTTGGCAGTTTTTGAGTGTTATGCAAGTCACGTGATTTTGTAATGGAAATTTGTACAGTGGGTGCTACTGGAGCATTTTCTGCCTAGCCTGGTTTGGCTTTAAATTTGTTTTCAGAGTAATATCCATATGCTTCAGTGGAAGTTTCAGCATTGTGCAGGATGGCACCAAAAGCAAAGAGTAAAGATTGTCAATTGTGGTTTCTTGTTTCTTTTAGATGTGTGAAAATAATCCAGACATAGCTCTTCAATCCACTGTAGCTCACATCCATGTACTGAGGTAATTACTCCTAGATATTTGAAGAATGTTATGGGCAAATTTATATACCAACAGTTTTTAAATTTTCCACTTCCATTTTGGAAGTTGATTACCTTAGCACACTAAACCAGAAGGATATTTTCACTTATTCATATTTTCCTTTAGGAAGTACTTGTTGCTACATAGTGGAGTTCCTTGCTAGTGGAGTTCCTCAAGGTTCAGTGTTGGGTCCATTGTTGTTTTCGGTGTTTATGAATGATATTGATGATGGGATATCAAGTTTAATGTCTAAGTTTGCAGATGATACAAAGGTTGGCAGGGTCGTTAAGGACACTACTGACGCTATGCTGCTGCAACAGGATCTGGAAAGGTTGAACAGATGGGCTGAGAGGTGGCAAATGAAGTTTAACATTGACAAATGTAAAGTACTACATATGGGTAACAGTAACCCCAGAGCAATGTATCAACTCTGCGGTACTACACTGACAGTGGTGGAGAATGAAAAGGACCTGGGGGTAATTGTGCAGGCAGATATGAAGTTCTCTGAGCAGTGCAGACGAGCTGCAAGAGTAGCTCATGGTGTCTTGTCAATGATATACAGGAATTTTTCTAGCAGGGATAAGGAGGTGATTATTCGCTTGTATAAGGCAATGGTTAGGCCACATCTTGAGTACTGTATACAGGTCTGGAGGCCTCATTTCAAGAAGGATGTAGAGCTGCTGGAACGGGTACAGAGAAGGGCAACAAGATTAGTAAATGGAACAAAGGGTTGCTCTTACGAAGAAAGGCTTAAGTTTTGCAAATTACAGAGTCTGGAGACTAGGCACCGGCGAGGTGATCTGATAGAGGTGTATAAGGCTTTGAATGGTTTGAGCATGCTCAATGCCAATGGGATTCTTCATCTTTCTCAGAATAATCACCTCAGAGGGCATAAATTCAAATTGAGGAAGGACGGATGTCGGATAGATGTGCGGAAATTTGCCTTTGGCCAGCGGGTGGTTGGTTGGTGGAACCGACTTCCATCACTTGTTGAAGTTGATAGCCTAAACAAATTTAAAGCTCAACTGGACAGGTATTTCGAACGAACGGAGGGGTGAAATGGGAGAGGGTTTTTTTTTTTTTTGGCTGATGCTGAATAAGCTTGCTTTCTTGCATCATATGCCTCTACTAATGCTAATGCTACATGTGACTGTTATTATTATTATTAACCATATGGTGCAAGGAAGTCTGAGGCTTATACTGCACCAGCCAAAAAAAAAATTTTTCTGAGTTACCCTGAGAGAGAGAGAGAGAGAGAGAGAGAGAGAGAGGACACCAGGAAAGAGAAGAATGATGATATCCAGCTCAGGACCCTGTGTTTTGCAAGCCCATACTCACCAGATGTGAGCTCCTGGGGTTAATGGTGCACAAGTTCCTGTTGAAAAATGCTTTAAATGCCAAAGTAGCACTTAATTGGCAGTGAATCATTTTTAAATTTGAAATATTTTTTATGTACAAGTTTCCAGTACATCTTGGGATAATTAAAGTTAAAGAAATAGATGTTTTGCATCATCAGTTCTGTCAGTTTCACTGTCAGAATCTACTAGATGCTATTTTGAATGAAAAAGGAATTAATGTACAGTGGCCTTTGGTTAGGGAACTGACTAGTCCACAGGGATATATGAAATATAAAAAAATTATCCCAAGCTATCTATCCTTGACATTTTAATAATTTCCCCTTGCAATGCCAAGTTTCAGAGAATATTTAACCTTGGACATGCTCTGGACAACCGAAATCAATCTGAACAGCAGTGCTGTTGTTTTGGACTTTGACATGACATTTCTGAAGAGGTTCAAAGTCTGTAACGGTATCTCTCATGAAGTAATCACAATCATTTGATATGTAACAGACAGTCCAAAGAGAAATCCTAGGTAAGTTAATGTTTGAAAGCATACTATACTGTTAAACAGTCCTTTGGCTGTATTTTATATTAAAATATGTATTTTGCTAATGAAATTTAATTTCTAGTGTGGTGTTGGACTTAAAATAAAAAAATCTTTTTTTTTCTTTTTCTGGAAAATCTTTTTTCTTCCTACTTATAATTGCTTAATCTTCATCATTGTGAAAGTCAAATTTAACGATTTTTTAGTATAGATCACCACATGCTTACAAATTCATAAAAGTTTGTTATTGTAAACATTATTGAATGGTCGGTGCTTTTACACCATGTTTTGTTCGTGGTGAACCATTCAAGTCAATATTTGGCATTGTTTTAATTCTATCTCATATTGCGAATCAACCTTCACAACGAGTTGCCGAGGTATTGCACTGCTTTGAATAAGTAACGCTTCACCAGTGGAGAAGACCAATGTTATGCATTCTTGGCGGATACCACTGCCCAGACAGACGGTACCGTTTCGAAGCTTGGTCGAAGCGTACTTGCTCGCCCACCGATGAGTAAGCCGACAAGCTTCGAAACGGTGTCAGCTGTCTGGGTGGTGGTATCCGCCAAGAATTGGTCTTCTCCACTGGTGAAGTGTTACTTATTCAAAGCAGTGCGATACATTGCCAAATAGTTGTGAAGGTTGATTCACAATATGAGATAGAATTAAAACGATGCCAATTATCGACTTGAACAGGTCACTACGAACAAAACATGGTGCAAAAGCACTGACCGTTCAATAGTGAATCTTAAGCGCATTCCCATTGCTTCATGCAAAATAATTGCCTTAGTTATTATGAATATGTACAATTATGTTGCATAAATAACCATGTGATGTTTATTTCATTGATGATTATATTATGGAATCATTATATTAAGTTAAATAAAAATGAAGCGAAAATCAAACATTTTTAGAGTTTTTGTAATTTTTTTTTTAATATAAACAGTTAAACTGTATTCCTTTTGTAGCCACATGTTTTCGAACAGCAAAGATACTAGACCAGTGCAAAGACTGTTTTCTCAAGGCTGCTGATTGTTATGGCAAGAATCATTCGTATCCTATTTTATTATTTGTTTATATCTAAAAATTGGTTTTCAAGAGTAACATATTTTTTAATTTGCTGTTATTAATAAGATATGATGGTGGTAAAAATTAAGATAACATTTTCAGAGACAAAGATGAACTTTTTTTTTTTTTTCTTTCATGCTTGGAGTTACAAAAATTTATACAAACATGCAATTTACTGTTGGCCATCTAGTGTAAAGAATCTCAGGCTTTTTGCTGCACAGCCAAAAAATAATATAGAACTGTGCTCCATCATGTAAGTCCCAATCCACTGACCTTTATATTTTCCCAAACTGTCAGCCTCAACTATTCACAGAGGTAGCTTATTCTGATAATTAATTGCTTTTTAAAACAAAGCTAAAACAAAATTTCCTACAGTTCAATCTATACCTCTCCTCTCTTAATTCCGATCGCCTCATAGGTACCTAGTCATCAATTTCTATTGCGCACATTTTCAGTCTTTTTTCATATGGGTGGCATTTTGTCTTCTTTTAATTTTCATCTTTACTGATAAACATAAAAAAAGGGCAATCTTTAGACTTGTAATAACAGTTATGCTAGTTACTTTTAGCAGAATTGATTATGGAATCTGATTGCCTCTAATGGCTATGAGATTCATACTGTCATCAAATTCTCAGTATGAGGCTATCCACCAAAGAGCACCCTGCTTTCTCCGCAACTAATTTCAACTTCTGCAGAGCCTTTGTGGGTTCTGATGGCTGGTAATTTTTATTTTTAGTTAAGCTCATACAAGTGTGATGGGGATTAGGTTAGACTGTTTCGCTGGCGATTCCATTCTTTGGATATTTAGAGGTGCAAAAATAGATGTGCAGTGACCTGTTTAGTTATTAAAATCTTTGGTTCACAAGATCCTCTTTTATCTAAAACTGTAGACAACAGTATTTTAAAAACTTTATAAAAGACACTGTTCATTGGCTGATATTGATTTCCTATCAATATACAGATTAAAGAACATTTAAGGTTCCCAGCTTATATGATATCTTCGATATTTACTGATGTGCTTATGCTATCAGTGATAAAACCTACATCTTTATAGATGCAGATTTTAGGAAAGAAATTACTTTAATTCTTAGTTTTCAACAAAACTCTGTACAAAACAAAAACTGCTATATGTATACAAGGAAAACGCAAATTTAACCGGAACTTAATTATACTAAATTCACTTTTGCTTTCCAAAACATGATATATAATTTATTGTTAACTGTAAAGGAAATTTACAATTAATTGCAAAGGAAAATATTTGTTTGTATAAATTTAAGTTTGTCACTTTTATTATTCTTTTTTTCTTTTGTATAAGCCAACTATAAGTCAAAACATCAAAGGCAGATATTGTTGGGATATCAGAGACATGGTGTCACACATATATAAGGAATGCAGAACTGGAATTTGGAGAGTACAATGTGTATAGGAAGGGAGGAGGGGTTATGCTATTAGTTAAGAAACACATAAAATTCAAGGAAGTGCAGCCAGTCGACATCGCTGTACAGTGCAGTGTCAAGCCAGTTTGATGTGACATAAGCACTGGGAAATCAAAATTGAGAGTAGGAGTGTGTTATAGGCCTACTGACTCTGATGAGTATAATAAGAAACTGTACAGGGAAATAGTGGGCCAGTAAATCAGAGAGTCATATAATGGGGGGATTTTAATTTCCCAGATATTGACTGGAATTTGTGGGTTGGTCACTCACACACTAGCAAGGCTCTTGTGGATTTATTGGATGATTGTTTTCTACATCAGCATGTTTCGGAGTCAACTAGAGAGAGTAATACTCTTGATCTGGTTATCAGTAGTGATTCTTCATGCATTAAGAATCTGCAGATAAAGGAACCACTAGGTGGCAGTGATCACAATGTGCTGAAGTGGGATTTACTCAAAGAGGTAACTACCATCAGAGGTAAAGGGAAGGGTTTTTGCTTTTGTAAAGGTGACTGTGGAGGTCAGATGGTATTTAAATTCTATACGGTGGAACCAACTGATGATGTTACCAACAGCAAATTCAAAATGGGAAGCATTCAAAGAATTAATCTTGGAAGCTACTAGGCTTTTCATGCAAACAAAGAAATATTATTCAAGATTTAGGCCTAAATGGTTGTCAGATGAACTAATTAGACATGTGACAGAGAAGAAAAAATGCATGGGATACATATAAATTAACATGTAGTAGTAGTAGTGGCATGTGATGCAAGAAAGCAAGTGTATGAGCTTATGCAGCATCAGCCAAAAAAAAAATCACACCATTCCCTCCTAATGCCTATCCAGTTCTTAATTAAATTTATTTAACCTATCAACTTCCACAACGACAGATGCAAGTTTGTTCCAGCAATTAACCGCCTGCTGGCTAAAGGCAAATTTCCACACATCTATTCTACATCTGTCTTTTCTTAATTTCAATTTATGCTCCCTTAGGTTCGTAATCTGAACAAATGGAAGGATCCCATCAGAATTCAGCGTGCTCAACCTACGCAGGTGCCTAGTCTCCAGCCACTGCAATTTGCAGAACTTAAGCCTCTCTTTGTAAGAGGATCCCTTCATTCCCCTCACCAATCTTGTTGCCCTTCTCTGTACACGCTCAAGCAAATCTACATCCTTCCTAAAATGAGGCTCCAGACCTGTACGCAGTACTCAAGGCATTTCCTGACCATTGCCTTATACAGAGGGACAATCACCTTTTCCCTGCTAGCAAAATTCCTATATATCATTGACAAAACCCCGTGACCTGCCCTGGCAGCCTGTCTGCATTGTTCAGAAAACTTCATATCTGACTGCACAATTACTCCCAGGTCTTTTTCATTTTCTACCACCTTAAGTGTAGTACCACACAGTTGGTACATTTCTCTTGGGTTACTTCTACCCATATGCAGTACTTTGCATTTGTCAAGGTTAAACTTCAGTTGCCACTCCTTAGCCCATCTGCCCAAATTATCTAGATCCCGTTGCAGTAGCACACTGCCATTACTGTCATTAACAACCCTGCCAACCTTTGTATCATCTGCAAACTTCGTATCATCTGCAAACTTCGACACTAAGCCTGATATACCTTCATCAATATCATTGATAAATATACAAAACAACAGAGGACCCAACACCGAACCCTGTGGGACTCCACTAATAACATTAGTCCATGAAGAGCAGCACCCATTAATTACCACCCTCTGTCTTCTCCCACTTAACCATCCTTTTATCCATTGTAGCAACTTACCCTTAATACCATTCTGCTCCAATTTGTACAATAGTCTTCCATGTGCAACAGTGTCACAAGCTTTCCTGAAATCCAAATATATGATATCAAAATTATTTTTTGCATCCAGTTCCTTTGTAACCAGAAGCCTATGATAGATATAAGCTGGTCTGTAACCAGGTTACAAAGGAGGTTAGGCAGGCGAAGGCAGATTACGAGAAATCTTTGGCAAAGGATGCAAAGAAAAACAGCAAAGAGTTCTTTACTTATGTAAACTCTAGAAGGAAGAGGATGAATCAGATTGGTCTGCTTGATATCAGTGGTTCAACTGTTGATGATCCTGCTTAGGTAGCTAACAAACTAAATGAATATTTTTCACCGACATTCACACATGAAGAGTTATTCAGGGAGGGGAACGCCAGAGGTGTATTCAACTCTGGCAGTAAGCTAGATAATCTTGTAATAAATGAGAGTAAAGTGGAGGAGAAATTGAAGATAAACACAAGAAAGGCACCTGGGGTGGATGAAATCTATCCAGTTATATTTAAAGGAGACGGCAAAGGAATTAAGCAAACTCTTAGCCGTAATTATGAGAGCTTCCCTGGACAGAGGGGAGGTACCCATGGACTGGAGATGTGCAAATGTGATCCGAATCCACAAAGGAGGATCAAAGAGAGACACAGGTAATTACAGACCTGTTAGTTTAACTTCTGTCCAGGGAAATTAATGGAGGCACTGGTTAAAGAAGCATTGCAGGATCATCTAGACAAGACTTCAGTTATAGCTGTGACACAGCATGGGTTTGTTAAGGGGGATCTTGTCTGACTAATTTGGTTGAATACTATGATGTAGTCACAAAGGAACTGGATGCAAAGAATAACTTTGATATCATATTTTTGGATCTTAGAAAAGCCTTTGATACTGTTGCACATAGAAGACTGCTGCACAAATTGGAGCAGTGTGGCATCGGAGCCAAATTGCTGCTATGGATAAAGGGATGGTTGAGTGGGAGAAGACAGAGTGGTAATCAATGGACACTGCTCTTCATGGACTAATGTTATTAGTGGAGTCCCTCAGGGTTCAGTGTTGGGTCCATTGTTGTTTTCTGTATTTATAAATGATATTGATGATGGTATATCAGGCTTAATGTCCAAGTTTGCAGATGATACGAAGGTTGGCAGGGTTGTTAATGACACTGACAGTACACTGCAGCAACAGGATCTAGAAAAGTTAAGCCGATGGGCTGAGAGGTGGCAAATGAAGTTTACATTGACAAATGTAAAGTACCACATATCGGAAGTAGTAATCCCAGAATAACGTATCAACTCTGTGGTACTACACTGACAGTAGTAGAGAATGAAAAGGACCCGGGGGTAATTGTGCAGGCAGATATGAAGTTCTCTGAGAAGTGCAGACGGGCTGCAAGAGTAGCTCATGGTGTCTTGTCAATGATTTACAGGAATTTTTCTAGCAGGGATAAGGAGGTGATTATCCCCTTATATAAGACAATGTTCAGGCCACACCTTGAGTACTGTATACAGGTCTGGAGGCCTAATTTTAAGAAGGATGTAGAGCTGTTGGAACGAGTACAGAGAAGGGCAACAAGATTAATGAATGGAACAAAGAGTTTCTCTTACATAGAAAGGCTTAAGTTTTGCAAATTACAGTGTCTGGAGACTAGGCACCTGTGAGGTGATCTGATTGAGGTGTATAAAGCCTTGAATGGTTTGAGCATGCTCAATGCTGATGGTATTCTTGCTCAGAATAATCGCCTGAGAGGGCTTAAATTCAAATTGAGGAAAGACGGTTGTAGGACAGATGTGCGGAAGTTTGCCTTTAGCCAGCGGATGGTTGATTGCTGGAACAAACTTCCATCTGTTGTTGTAGAATGGCTTAAATAGATTCAAGGCAGAAGTTGAGAAACATTTGGGGCGAGTGGATGGGTGAAATAAGCGTTTTTTTTTTTGGCTGATGCTATATAAGCTTGCTTCCTTGCATCATGTGCCTTTGCTAATGCTAAATGTCAGTTTTGGTGAAAAAAGACAGACCCAGCATGAGAGAAAGAAAGTGAATGGGTGTTATGGTGAATGGGAATAAGTGGAAGAGCAATTGTAATTGGCTGAAAGAATACAAAGTTAATAATAAATTACACTACTTTATATATACTAACAACACTATGACTGCATTCTCCCCTGGCCTGCAAAAAACTTGCAGCTAGGCGTGCACCACAACTGAAGAATAATAGTAAGGTTAGGTGCCTAGAGAGTGCAGTGCAGAAAGCAAGAGTCGAACAAATGAGAGTGTAAATGTGTGAGAAAAAGAACATAAATGTTAAAGTTAAGTTCACACTAACCCTAGTTTTAATCTGTTATATTCTTTCTTATTTAGCTTAATTATTAAGCATCAGTATTTAAATTACATTACACACCATTGCATCCCCCCCCCCCAGTGTGTGAGAAAGATGAATGAGTGAGTAAAAAAAAATATATATATATATACAATCTAACAGAAAAAAAAAAAAAAAAAAAAAATATATATATATATAAATTATATATATAAAAAAAAAGTATAAAAATAGAATGCAAGTACAATGAGAATGCGGATGATTATGAATGAAATAAATGTGCCCCCTCCTCCGCCTTGTGGGTTCCCCACTGTCAGTTAACATGTCCTGCCCCTAGAGTTGGATGGGCAGTTTGACCTTCCTACCAGATTCAACAAGACATAGACCTGACAACCATCACCGATGAAGACATACTGCAGCTTTGCTGCCAACACACCATTTAGCGAACTGAACTGGGTACTCTAACCCGGTTCCCTTTAAAACCCCATTTCCATGTAGGGAGGAGAGGAGACAGGTCTCTGTCGCCTCCCCCATACTTTGCGTGTTGGGGCTTGTCCCCACTGACCTCTTTGGGGATGCCTACTCTGTCGTCCCTATTCTTCTACCTGTTTCTCCCAATCTTTTTTTTTTTTTTTTTTTTTTTTTTTTTTTTTTTAAGGTCTTGCCACTGAAATCCTCTGAAAATAGGTGGCGGGACCTGCCAGAGTACTTAAATAATCTACTGTGTGCCTGACCTGCCTCCTCGTGGCAAAGTGTGGGCAACGGTGGGTCCCAATAGGGGCCCAATGGCTAAATGGTCAGAGAAACAACAGAACATAACACTACACAACAGACCATTCTCCATACCCTCTTTAAATCTCTGGCCTCCACAGAGTTCTGTGTCACTTACAAAGAATACAGTGCGGAGATGGGGGAAACCCCCGGTGCCATCAGACAACTAACACACTTGTCCCAACTGCTATTCTATTTTATTTGAATTCCATGAAGACAACTTGTTTCTTCATTGTTTTAATGTATTCTGTCATTTGGTTTACATTAATCATTTGATTTTAATGTAATTATTTGTTAAAATCTATTTTTTATGATCTAGTTCAGGGGTCACTAAACTATGGCCCACGGGCCAGATCCAGCCCACGTAGTCTGTTCATCTGCCCCACCCCGTGCTACAAATGATCAAAATTTCTAAAATATATTGTAATTATTTATGTGGAAATATAATAAATAGTGAATCAACAAAATACTACTGTTTTAATGACAGCTTGTGAGTGGGGCTTATACCTGGCAATGGTGAGCAGCGCCGTTGCCAAGGTTTTTCAGACAAAGGTTTTCAGATCTCGACAGAATTGAGAGTGATATTCTTTTGTTTCAAAATCCGTTTCATTGTAACGTTGATGACGTGCCAGTCGACCTACAGTTAGAGATCATTGATTTACAAGCAAATCACCTTTTGAAAGAGAAACAGAGAAGAAAATCTTGTAGAATTTTATCGCCGCTTATCTGATAATGAGTTTTCATAATTAAAGAAATTTGCCTCTAGTATGGCATTAGTGTTCAGTACAACTTATGTCTGTGAGCAAGCATTTTCAAAACTGAAATATGTAAAGTCCACATATCGAACAAGGCTGAGTGATGAAAATTTAAAGGCAATTCTCTTGGTTGGGTGTAGCAATTCAAAAGCAAACATTGATGATATTTTAAAAGCTAAATGCCAGTTCCATAAATCACATTAATCTTTTCTGCTTATCTTATTCCTAATGTTGCCTTCCTTGATAAGTTTTTGATAAATAAATATATTTGTTATCTTTATTTTTCTATATATTCTTTATTTTTGCATATTTCGTGTATTGGTAAATAAATATATTCGTTGTCTTCATTTTTGTTGTATTTACTGAATTGTACATATTGAACAAAATGATTATATGGCCCAAAATGATTATATGGCTCGTCAATCTCTCGGTTATCTGGCCCGTCGTGAAAAAAGTTTGGTGACCCCTGATCTAGTGAGCAGCAGTGCGTAGCACACACTTCTTGATTAGATTGGGCCCATGACCACCAAATACAGAGGATGTGGAAAGGTCAGGGAATGACCACTGCATATCCCCAGAGCAATATGGCCGTAGATGCTAATGCTCCTAAAAACCAAATAACAACAACAACAAAGAAAATTTCACACCTTTACTTCACCCTAGACTGTACTGATGATAAATAAAAAACCAAATATTCATTTGCATATTTGCATTTTGGTTTGTTATGTTTGCTTATTTAACCTATAGAGGGCAATGGCCATGAAATACTAGGGACATAAAGTAGTATATTGCTGGATAGTAACTGAAATATGATTCTTTTTGGAGGTTCACAGATATTGATACTCCTCTTCAAGCAATGCCTCTTCAAAGGGGCATTTTCTTGTTTGTTCCCAGTTATTTTTGATTTTTAAAATTTTTTTTATTATTATTTATTTATTTACAAAAATGGTGCTCATTCTTTGGTGGGTGTGGATGTATGTCTCTTCAGCTGGGATTTGTAGTACATGCCACTGGAGGCAAGTGTTGCTTTGTTTTGTCTTATTTATTTCATTCCAGTTTGTTTCATTTTATTTTTGGTTTGTCTTCGTACAGAGGTGCAGGATTGCACCTCACCAAGTTTAGCCAGCAGCAGGAATTTCCTGTATTTGTAATGTGGCTTAATGTTTCCTTTTTTCATAAACCTTTTTCTAATTTTTGTTTACTGGTTCACATAGTATTTTAATAGGAATGGGATATGAAAGAATGGGGATAGAAATAAAGAGGTATAATGTAATAGAAGGAAAGAGCAATCATTAACAGTAAATGAAATTTGCAAATTAGAGTTGTGAATATGAAAATCACTAAGGAAAATTATTGCACTGTTAGTTGGAAGAAAGTAGAGTATCAAAGAAAGACAAAAAAAAATTAAGTTACAGAGAGTTGGGAGAACGATAGAGGCAACAAATGAATTTTAAAATATGAGCAAAAGATTCTGTTTTTTAAAAACTGTGCCTAAATATTCAAATTTACTAACTTCCAGTTTTTGGTTATTTCTGCCATCTAAATTTTCCTTGTCTCTCCCAACATCCATAATTTTTTTTTTTTAACTAACTAATTTTGATGCCAGTTTCTCTATAAACATTTTCAGTTTTATTCAGATAATTTAAAATATCTTGCAGGCAACTATTTAACAGCACAATATCATGATTTACTTTTTACTTTGCATCTCCTACACTAAACTTTTTCAGTAATTTGCATTCATGCATTTGGCCAAGGAATATTTTAAGAATGTGCAACCCTGCCTCACTCCAATTTTAACTTTTAACCATTTTCTAACCCTTCCTTTAATATAGCAAGTACTGAATCCAATGGTTGCGATAGTTTTACTTTAGTGTCAATATTTTTGCAACAGTTGATGGTTTTATATTTTTGCAACATTTATATATATTACTTAATTGCATACCAGTACAGTTGTATATGAGCTAGTTTTTTTTTTTTTTTTGCAGTTAGCTATGGTGGCTACCAAATGAAGGTGTAATTTATCTCCAGACTTATGTTTGTAGTTGCTGCAGGTCTAAAACTGGTAATGCATAATATTGGTGGCATAGTTTATGCATTGCATATGAAGCCAATTTTGAAAATTCCTGTAGGGGATTAAGACACAGTGTGTGCATCTCATTATTGCTTGTGGTAATTGTAGGTCAATATTAGGGGTTTTAAATGCATGCTTTTTTCTCCATCTCAGATATGGAGAGAATTCAAAAACCATCATGACAACTGCTACTTGTGTATGTAAAAAAACCAATTTTAAAAAGTAAGTGAATAAAAAGCTGTAACAGTATCTGAATGTACTGTCCTCTATTACTTCTGTGCCACAATGAAAATTTTCAGTCCACCTTTCAGAGGATTGTTCAGAATTGAACAGTGAATCTGATGAACAGGATAATTGGGATTACACCTCAGAAGCCTTTTAAGTAAAGCCAAATGTCCCTAATCAGCAAAAATCTCATAATATAATGAATCAAATCCAGTGCAGAGTTTCTGATCTTGTTTTAAAAAAAGTGTGCTGGATCACAGTTGTGAAACTTTCATGTACAGGAAAGATGTCACTTACTTATGCACATGTTTATACTATTGCAGAATCCTTGTTGCTATGTTTTGATTTAGTATTAGTAATACTATAGTAAGTATTAGTGGCAAATGATGTAAGGAAGTAAGCTTACATGGCATCAGAAAAAAAAAAAACTTGCCCACATCACTGTTTATTCCTTACTTTATTCAGCTACTCACTTCCACAACACCAGGTGGCATTGGGTAGTTTCATTTCTCCATAATTAGTTACTCTCTGGCTGAAAGCAAATTTTTGCATGTCTCACTTGTGAATATCCTCTTTTCATTTTCAGTTTAAATTTATATCCCCTTATATTGTGCTGTCTAAGAAAAAGTAAGGATGTTGTTATAAGCATTTAGTTTACTCAATTCATTAAAACCTTTAAGACTTCAGTCAGGACTCTGCATGTGCCTAGCTTCCAGGCACTGCAAGGAGAGGCATTTTCGGAACTGAAGTCTATTTTCACAAGGGTTTCCTTACATCTTTTGTGTACCTGAATAAGATTGTTGCTTTTCTCTGCACCCGTTTTAGCTGATCCGCGTCATTTCTAAAATGAGGTTTCTATGGCCTATATGCAGGACTCAGGATGTGGCCTAACCATTACCTTATGCAGCAGGATAATCACCTCCTTATTCCTGCTGGCAAAATTCTTGTTATATCATTAACAGAACTCGATTAGTTATTATAGAAACCTGTCTGCATTACTTAGAGAATCTCATGTCTGCATGCACAGTTACCCCAGGTCTTTTTCACCACTATCTTAGGTACCACCCAGTCAGTATGTTATTCTGGGATTATTGCTACCCACAGGAGAAACATTTGCATATCTCCCATCTGTAGGGACCTCCCCAGAATTCAAGAATGTTCTCATAATTATGGCCACAGGTTTACATACCTGTTTTGCTGTGGTTTTTAATATAATTGAGTAGATTCCTTAGAGGTGCCTTATTTCCTTTTAGTTAGCCATTTCTCTTCTACTTTCCTTTCCATAACCATAAAAACATAGGGTAAAAAAAAAAAAGTCTTAGCTACTTTTCTTTGCATTGTTAGCCAAAGACCTAAATCTACCTCAGCTTGCCCAGCTTCCATAATGACTTGGTTTCAGATTAGTTTATACAGAAATACCTCGCATAGCGTGGTTTCGAACAGCACGGGTTTCACTATATCGCGGTTTACAAATTGAAAAAAAATTAACTGCGTTACGCATCAATACATTTATTATGTATGTATGTATTATAATGCCAGCATGTAGGCCAATGTGTTATGGATACAAGGCCACGCTGACTGTTGTCTCATCTCCCATTATATACGGACTCTGCTAGCATTCATACATTAGTAAACACTCTAGATTCCGAGCGGTGAGGTCGTTCACTTTGTGTAAGCTGTACAAATATTCTTCGCTGTGTATTTTTATTAAAGATTATTTTTTAAAAACATTACACCTTTATACGCAAATATGAGTGGAAAGAAGAAATGTGATGGCGCTGAAAGTTCTAGATCCAAACATCGAACGAGGTATGAAAGTAAGGCAGGCGTTGCAAAATGACATTCGATGTTGTAAAGAGATGTATGCAGATAAAAAGAAGAAAAAAACTGTGCAAACTAAGCTGATCAGTTATTTTTCAAAATAAAAATACAGTACATACTTCACTTATATTCTTTTGGTATGTACATACTGCAATAAAAATCATTTGTGCTGTACTTACTAGTATTTTTCATTTTTATAATTTTAATTTCTTTTTTTGCAAAAACTTCGTATGCATCAATTTATGGTAAACAAACACCTATATATTTTTGCAACTCGACCCATATAATCAAATTTTCGGAATGCATTACATTAAAATACATACTAATAATACCTCGATCAGCACGGTTTTGCATAGCGCAGTATTTTTTTGGCACGAATTAACTGCACTGTGCAAGGTATTCCTGTACTTGCAGTAGGTTTATGTTTTTCCTGATAATTTATAATCATACCATGCATTTTTTTCTCTGCCATTAGTTCATCTGACATCCATTTAGATCTAAACCTTGAACAATATATCTTAGATGGTATAAAAAAACTTAGTAGCTTCTATGATTGCTTCCCTGAATGATCTGAGGTGAACGAGATGTGGTTTGAACTGTGATATAATTACTACACTTTCCAGATATCAGCACAAGGAGGCAACTTTTTAAAGAATCATTTGTCATTTGGGCTCTTCCAATTTCCATCAGTAGGTACAAAGAGCTTTTGATTAACAATGACATGGTACACGTTTTCAAAAGCAGTGTCTCATCATCCACCCCCTTTCCAGTATCATGGGCACCAGCTTCCATGTTGTGCATAACAAAACCAAGGGGCTTCTAGCAAGATTAACACAGACAATCCTTAACAGCCAGACTTACTTCAGTTATAGAAATTGCCAGCGTACCTCAAAACATTCCATTCAGGTGATCCATTTGCCATCAGATATAACAAAATTTTTTTGTCATTTTCTTCTTCATCAAGGGGAATACCCTTTTCACTTCTGGTTTGGTCCATCCCAGATAGCTACCAGTTTTTTGCATAGTGTTCAGCATTAACAGTTACCACACATGTGATAACCACATGAATCTCAGTGTGCTCTCTATTCCCGTAGTCCTTTGCAGCATTGCATTATTTCAATTTTCAAATAGCATATTTGTTAATTTGTATCTGGTTCTTCACTGTGTACATAATATTTTCTCTTAATTGTTTCTGATTTGCACTTAATATAATGCAAATTATTATAATGTTTTTTGTAATATAATTTTGATGCAATTGTACTTTGGCATGTTTCCTTTGTTTCTACATAGTTTCCATTGGGCACACTTAAATTAACATGTAATCCACCAGTAATAAACTTGCATTAAATCAACACTAGTGTGAAGTGTTTTTTCAGCTATCATTCTGCACTTCTAATAATATTTTAATCTTATGGAACTACATAAACGAATATTAAATACATTTCTATTGTTTTCATGTTATGCAGTAAACACTGAACAAATGCAGCACAGTTCTCTCCTCAGCAGTAAATTCTCAGATCATCTGTTCTTAATATCATTAGTACTTTGTACAACAATATCATCTTTAGTTCTCTTAAAAGATAACTGTTCTTCAACATCATTAACTTCTGCCCCTAGCAGACATCTTTATGAAGAAATTGGTAATCAGAATCCATACGGTGGTATCTTTTCATAGACAGCTCAATTGAAAGTTTGAAGCTGTGCCCTTTTCTCTGGAAATAATACACCCATTGTTTCATGTTGTGCACTTCGTTCATATTAAAGAAGACTACAAAAATGTGAAGCACATGTTTGAGAAGATCAAAGTAAGTTTCCACAGACATCCTATTCAAGTATAAATGGGATGTTTTGGGTGACTTTGAGATGCTAAGGTTTCTTCTGGGTTTGCAGTGTGGCTCTGGGACAGCTGGGAAATAGATCAGCACTACAGAAGAGAGTTGCAACCTAGTGCACACAGTGTGGTTAACAATCCCTTGGTTTGAAGAAAGTCATGTTTCCACCACTCCATACCAGGCTGAGAATAGTCAAACAATTTGTTAATGCATTGGATTGTCAAGGTGACACTTTCAAACATACAAAATATGTTTCCAAAATTGTCTGATGCCAAAGTGAAAGGTGGAATATTTATTGATACACAAGTTAAAATGACTGATGCTGAGTAAAATGTCTTGTAGGATTGAAAATTGCAAAGAGCAAGTTAACAAGTTAATTTAAAATTGTGAAACAAATGGGATGCATAATGCAAATCACGTTCCATTATTTGCATTATCTGATCAATTTAAGTGAAGAACATGGGGAAGTATCCCACCAGGACATACAGTCAGTGGAAAAGAGGTACTACAGGAAGGTGGGATAAAGCTATGATGGTCGACTGTTTGGTTCAGACTGATCACACTGACCTCAAAAGACAGACATTTAGATGTACTTTTTTATGTTTTTTTTATTATTATTATTAACCTGGAGAGGGTTTCTACTTTTTAATTTGTGATTTTTTAGCTCCTTGTTTACTTTATTTTTTTTTTTATGAAAACCCCAAACATGAGAGGTATTAGAACCTATAGTACTTAGTACCGTGTTTGGGTTGGAGGTTGAGAAGATGCAAGAAGATATTTGTTGACATTAGCATTAGTAGAGGCATTTGATGCAAGAAAGCAAGCTTATGCAGCATCAGCCAAAAAAAAATAAATAAATAAATAAATAAAAAATAACCACTTCCACTTCACCCCTCTGTTCGTTCGAAATACCTGTCCAGCTGAGCCTTAAACTTATTTAGGCTATCAACTTCCACGACAAGGGATGGAAGTCTATTCCACCAACCAACCACCCGCTGGCTAAAGGCAAATTTTCTCGCGTCTATCCTACATCTGTCTTTTCTCAATTTGAATTTATGTCCTCTCAGGTGATTATTCTGAGCAAGAGGAAGAATCCCATCAGCATTGAGCATGCTCAAACCATTCAAGGCTTTATACACCTCTATCAGAGCACCTCGCTGGTGCCTAGTCCCCAGACACTGTAATTTGCAAAACTTAAGCCTTTCTTCGTAGGAGCACCCCTTTGTTCCATTCACTAATCTTGTTGCCCTTCTCTGTACTCATTCCAGCATCTCTACATCCTTCTTGAAATGAGGCCTCCAGACCTGTATACAGTACTCCAGGTGTGGCCTGACCATTGCCTTATACAAGGGAATAATCACCTCCTTATCCCTGCTAGAAAAATTCCTATATATCATCGACAATACACCATGAGCTACTCTTGCAGCCCGTCTGCACAGCTCAGAAAACTTCATATCTGCCTGCACAACCACCCCCAGGTCCCTTTCATTCTCTACCACTGTCAGTGTAGTACCACAGAGTTGATACGTTGCTCTGGGGTTGCTGTTTCCCATATGTAGTACTTTACATTTGTCAATGTTAAACTTCATTTGCCACCTCTCAGCCCATCTGCTCAACCTTTCCAGATCCTGTTGCAGTAGCATAGTGTCCTTGACAACCCTGCCAACCTTCGTATCGTCTGTAAACTTGGACATTAAGCTTGATATACCATCATCAATATCATTTATAAATACAGAAAACAATAATGGACCCAATACCGAACCCTGAGGGACTCCACTAATAACATTAGTCCACGATGAGCAGTGTCCATTGATTACCACTCTGTCTTCTCCCCCTCAACCACCCCTTTATCCATAGCAGCAATTTGCCTCCAATGCCACACTGCTCCAATTTGTGCAGCAGTCTTCCATGTGCAACAGTATCAAAAGCCTTTCTAAGATCCAAGTATATAATATCAAAGTTATTCCCTGCATCCAGTTATTTTGTGACTGCATTATAGTATCCAATCAAATTGGTCAGGCAAGACTTCCCCTTAACAAAACCATGCTGTGTCTGAGCTATAACTGAAGTCTTGTCTAGATGATCCTGCAGTGCTTCTTTAACCAGTGCCTCCATTAATTTTTCCAGGAACAGAAGTTAAACTAACAGGTCTATAATTACTTGTGTTGCCCTTTGATCCTCCTTTGTTGATTGGGGTCACATTTGCACATCTCCAGTCCATGGGTACTTCCCCTGAGTCCAAGGAAGCTCTCATAATTATGGCTAAGGGTTTGCTTACTTCCTTTGCTGCCTCCTTTAATATAACTGGATAGATCCCATCCACCCCAGGTGCCTTTCTTGTATTTATCTTCAACAATTTCTCCTCCACTTTACTCTCAGTTATTACAAGATTCTCTAGCTTACTGCCAGAGTTGAATACACCTCTGGCATTCCCCTCGCTGAATAACTCTTCATGTGTGAATGTCGATGCAAAATATTCATTCAGTTTGTTAGCTACCTGAGCAGGATCAGCAACAGTTGACCCATCGATATCAAGTGGACCAATCTGATTCATCCCCTTCCTTCTAGAGTTTACCTAAGTAAAGAACTCTTTGCTGTTTTTCTTTGCATCCCTTGCCAAAGATTTCTCGTAATCTGCCTTCACCTGCCTAACCTCCTTTGTAACTTGGTTACAGATCAACTTGTATCTATCATAGGCTTCTGTGTCACGTGTTAATTTGTATGTATCCTATGCATTTTTCTTCTCTGCCATATGTCTCATTAGTTCATCTGACATCCACTTAGGCCTAAACCTTGAACAATATTTCTTAGTTGGTGTGTAAAGCCTAGTAGCTTCCAAGATAAGTTCTTTGAATGCTTCCCATTTTGAATTTGCTGTTGGTAACATCATCAGTTGGTCCCACTGTATAGAATTTAAATACTGTCTCATTCCATCGTAGTTGCCTTTACGAAAGCAATAACCCTTCCCTTTACCCCTAATGGAAGTTACCTCTTTGAGTAAATCCCACTTCAGCACACTGTGATCACTGCCACCTAGTGGTTCATTTACCTGCAGATTCTTAATGCATGAAGAATCACTACTGATAATCAAATCAAGAGTATTACTCCCTCTAGTTGCCTCCCGAACATGCTGATGTAGAAAACAATCATCCAATAAATCCACAAAAGCCTTGCTAGTGTGTGAGTGACCAGCCCCCAAATTCCAGTCATATATTAAAATCCCCCATTATAAGACTCTCTGATTTACTGGCCCACTCTATTTCCCCGTACAGTTTCTTATTATACTCATCAGAGTCATTAGGCCTATAGCACAATCCTACTCTCAATTTTGATCTTCCAATGCTTATGTCACACCAAACTGACTCGACACTGCACTGTCCAGCAATGTCGACTGTCTTCACTTCCTTGGATTTTATGTATTTCTTAACTAATAGCATAACCCTTCCTATCCTGTCTATCCTTTCTGTAGACATTGTACTCCCCAAATTCCAGTTCTGCATTCCTTATATCTGTGTGACACCACGTCTCTGAAATCCCCACAATATCTGCCTTTGATGTTTTGAGCAATACCTCAAATTCATCAAATTTATTTACTAAACTCCTAGCATTGGTGTACACGCAAGTATACATGCACCTGTTCTTTTTCTTAGCTACCCTAACACAACCTATGTGTTTATTTGTACCCCAATGATTCCCAGCAGTCTCTGAAATATCCTGCATCTTATTTTCCGGGCTGCGGCTCATTCCAATAGAAGCAGTGCAAGAATCACTTTCACCTCTGCCAGTGGCTATTGTTAATCTATTAGTCCTTGTATCCCCCCAATCTAGCAGTTTTCCGACCCACCTAACACTGCCTCGATAGCATCAGCAAACATTCTTGCACCCTTTCTCTTTAAGTGTATCCCATCCCTGTAGAAGCAGTCTCTCCTGTTAACAAGTACAGACCAGGCTGAAAAAAATTCTACCCCTTGAGCCTTGCACAATCTTTCCAGGGCTGAATTGATCGACAGGGCTCTCATCATATACTCCCTCCTATCGTGTCTGGGCAGAATTGCAGACACTTTCAAATTCAACCCTAATTCACGGCTTTTTTTCAACAGTGACCTGTACTTGTTAAGTAATTCCGCCAGTCTCCTACTCTTAATATCATTAGTGCCAACGTGTACAACTATATCACCTTTTGTGCCCTTAAAAGATGATATCCGCTCTACAACGTCATCAACCTTTGCCCCTGGCAGACATACCCTGGTTCTGTTCCACCTATCCTTTTTACAAAGCAAGTTTCCCGTTTCCCTGACAATATGTATTAGACTTGAACTTCTGTAGACTGTAATTTTCAGGAAATACGTATGAAGGAAGGTTGTTCCAGAAAACAGTAGTTGAATGAATAAACAAGGAAGATGAAAAGTTGATTCTGTGAGTTTGAAGTTGGACAGTAAATGGATGTTAGGTGGTGATGGCACGTGTTTAGACTATTTTGAAAGAGAGGGTAAGAATTATAAAAATCAATTGAGAACAGTGCCCGTGGAAGTATCTGTAGAAAAGGCATACAGCAGAATGCCTTATAATATGCATTATGAGAGAGGAACAAGTTTCGAGATTCTACTATTCAGGGTAGCAGCGATGACTATTTGTGAGTGAGTGCTGTAAAAAAAAACTCTTGAACAGGGATTTTGCTTTTAACTTCTGAATACAAACTTTTTCAAGGGAGGTATGATACGGACCCCACCACCTGACCCTGTCACTTTTTTCACAGGTTATATTGGAAGCATCATCTTTCTTCCCTAGCAGTACTGGAAGTAACAAAGGTGTTATTGTGTAACTTCACACAGAGGGTCAGGCTGTGCAAAACTAATTTGCATGTAATTTTCTTTCTTCAGAATTGAGTTGACTACTGTTCTCACTTACGTTCAGCTTGCTTGCTTGCTGGTGTCAGAAATGTTACCTGGTTATAATGTTGCAGAAATTCCTGGACCCTGTTGTATTTTCATATGAAGGTGCTGTGAAATAGCAATTTGAACTGGGATCATCTTCTGCATTACTATTCCATCATAAAAATGACCATAACACTCAAAAACATGAAATGCAATAAAACTAAGTCACCATAAGCTTCTTGCAATGGGTTATAGGCACTTGTGGTACAAGAAATTCTTTTGGCCCTGAAAACACTTGATTTAATTTATTTAAATAATAATATAATAAACTTTATATATGTGTTGTTTTTTTTATCTGAATCTTCACTGAAAATAAAAATTAACTTTCCTTAATTTTGTTCAGGTATTTCTCAGCAGCAAAGTAAGTTATATAAATCTTTTATTATTTACTTATTAAAAAATTTCTTATTTTTCATTTATGTTTAAAGACTTAAGTATACAGACCAATTTATTTTACTTATTAATTTGCTTTTTTAATTACAATACGTAATTAAAAAAGGCAAGAGACAAAAATCTTTATTGTTCTCTAAAGTAAGGAGGGCATCCTCCCTCACTTTAGAGAACAATAAAGAAGACTTTGCTAATATAATGATTGATCAGAAGACTAATATCAATGACTATTTATTTTCAGAAAAAATAAATGTAAGAATAGTTACTCTAACCACATTGCTGACATTTAGAATGAGCCAAAACACTGCCCAGCCATGTCAACAAATTAGTAAGGCAGCCTTCCCTATCAGAAATGACCAACAGAGACACAGAGTTATATCATGAACATTACAGAGGTTGATGAAGGATGGAACTGACTGTATTACAACACTAACAACAAACTTAAACCAGTTTTGAGGCCCATTGCAGACAAGCAAAACAGAAGCAAACATTGCAGTGTGTATTGTTCCAAGCAATAAACACTGCCAAAAACTCCAAAACGGTGCAAAGGTCTTTAGTTTTATTGGTTGATTGGGGCAGTAAACATTGCTGCATCAGCTTCTGTTCCCCTTGTCTACAGCAGGCCCAAGTGTTTATGTACACTACAGATACTGCTGTGTGTTCATATTCCAAATAAGGAAAGAAAAAGAAAAAAAAAAAAAAGTGAATACAGCTTGATCTGCCAAAGAACAGTAATGTTGACCATTAACAGAGAAATCTCTCATTGTAGTACACTTCACCAATTTACACCCGGCTGATCAGTAGATTTACCAATAATCTACTGATCAGCCGGGGGAAAATAAAAATCATTAAAGCCTACTCATTTAAGTTTCTCCCCAATCTTGATAACTGGCATCTTAATTAGGTGACGTTCTTCTTAATAAATACATGTCTCTTTATACTCTGGATGACTTATGCCAACAGACTTCACATCATTCTAACTTCTTCTATTGTACTTTTTATGGAAGCATGTGGACTTGATTGTGCAACTTGTTTTTTTTTTTTTTTTTTTGTATGTTACCCAAGGACTGCAGCTACAGAATCACAGGCTTTAGCAGGTAACTAAATCAAGGCGACTGTATGCTGATCTACTTCGATTAAGTGTTGAGAATACAGTAGGTGACTCGATTTTCAAAGTTTCAGACTAACAAGGTTTTACTCTTTGTTCCAATTAATTTTCAAAAATCCTCTGCCTCAGATTTGTAAGATTTGTAACGAGGCTGTCAACTGACAAAAAATTTAAACGTGGAATATTTCGTAGGTGCTGTGATACATTTCAGTTTGTTTACAACATGGCCTGTTGCTCATATGTGCTTTATGGATTCTCTTATATTTTTTAATAGCTTCAATAGATTTACAGGCACTCCCCGGCTTACATAATACTCAACTTATAGAAATTGAACTTTATGTAAGTTTTTTGCAGGCCAGTGCAAACTTAAAAAATCGTGGAAACATATTTTGCATCCCGTAGGAATAAATGGAGGTATCCTGAAAATATAATGTGAACCCAATAATGCTTTTTTTTTTTTTTTTTTTTTTTGATAATTTGTTCCAAGACCTTGGAAGTTTAAATTTTCGCTATATAACTAAACTATTTATCTCTCTAAAAGGTCATTTTTATCATGGAAATTGCACTACCCTTTCGTAGTTATCATATGCTCCGTTGTGCTTCAATTTTGAAGCACATTTCTGGAGATTACAACCATAAAACAAAAACAATTTGCACTTTCTGGTTTATTGGGCTTTTCTGTTAGTGCATCTAATTATGGCACCTCTGTAGCCAGGTGGGCAGGAGCAGCAGTGCGTAGCACACGCTTCTTGATTAGACCGGGGTTTGAGCCCGTGACCACCAAATACGGAGGATGCGGAAAAGTCAGGGAATGACCACCGCATATCCCCCGGAGCATTAGCATTAGCATTAGTAGAGGCATTTGATGCAAGAAAGCAAGCTTATGCAGCATCAGCCAAAAAAAAAAAAAAAAAAAAAAAAACCACTTCCACTTCACCCCTCTGTTCGTTCAAAATACCTGTCCAGCTGAGCCTTAAACTTATTTAGGCTATCAACCTCCACCACAAGGGATGGAAGTCTGTTCCACCAACCAACCACCCGCTGGCTAAAGGCAAATTTCCGCACGTCTATCCTACATCTGTCGTTCCTCAATTTGAATTTATGCCCTCTCAGGTGATTATTCTGAGCTAGAGGAAGAATCCCATCAGCATTGAGCATGCTTAAACCATTCAAGGCTTTATACACCTCTATCAGATCACCTCGCTGGTGCCTAGTCTCCAGACACTGTAATTTGCAAAACTTAAGCCTTTCTTCGTAAGAGCACCCCTTTGTTCCATTCACTAATCTTGTTGCCCTTCTCTGTACTCGTTCCAGCAGCTCTACATCCTTCTTGAAATGAGGCCTCCAGACCTGTATACAGTACTCTAGGTGTGGCCTGACCATCGCCTTATACAATGGAATAATCACCTCCTTATCCCTGCTGGAAAAATTCCTGTATATCATTGACAATACTCCATGAGCTACTCTTGCAGCCCGTCTGCACTGCTCAGAGAACTTCATATCTGCCTGCACAACCACCCCCAAGTCCCTTTCAATCTCTACCACTGTCAGTGTTGTACCATAGAGTTGATACGTTGCTCTGGGGTTGCTGTTTCCCATGTGTAGTACTTTACATTTGTCAATGTTAAACTTCATTTGCTACCTCTCAGCCCATCTGCTCAACCTTTCCAGATCCTGTTGCAGAAGCATAGTGTCAGTAGTGTCCTTGACAACCCTGCCAACCTTTGTATCGTCTGCAAACTTGGACATTAATCCCGATATACCATCATCAATATCATTTATAAATACAGAAAACAATAATGGACCCAACACTGAGCCCTGAGGGACTCCACTAATAACATCAGTCTACGATGAGCAGTGTCCATTGATTAACACTCTCTGTCTTCTCCCCCTCAACCACCCCTTTATCCATAGCAGCAATTTGCCTCCAATGTCACACTGCTCCAATTTGTGTAGCAGTCTTCCATGTGCAACAGTATCAAAAGCCTTTCTAAGATCCAAGTATATAATATCAAAGTTATTCCCTGCATCCAGTTCTTTTGTGACTGCATCATAGTATCCAATCAAGTTGGTCAGGCAAGACTTCCCCTTAACAAAACCATGCTGTGTCTGAGCTATAACTGAAGTCTTGTCTAAATGATCCTGCAGTGCGTCTTTAACCAGTGCCTCCATTAATTTTCCTGGAACAGAAGTCAAGCTCACAGGTCTATAATTACTTGTGTCAGCCTTTGATCCTCCTTTGTGAATTGGGGTCACATTTGCACATTTCCAGTCTATGGGTACCTCCCCTGAGTCCAAGGAAGCTCTCATAATTATGGCTAAGGGTTTGCTTACTTCCTTTGCTGCCTCCTTTAATATAACTGGATAGATCCCATCCACCCCGGGTGCCTTTCTTGTGTTTATCTTCAACAGTTTCTCCTCCACTTTACTCCCAGTTATTTCAAGATTCTGTAACTTACTGCTAGAGTTGAATACACCTCTGGCATTCCCCTCGATGCAAAATATTCATTTAGTTTGTTAGCCACCTGAGCAGGATCATCAACACTTGACCCATCAATATCAAGTGGACCAATCTGATTCATCCCTTTCCTTCTAGAGTTTACATAAGTAAAGAACTCTTTGCTGTTTTTCTTTGCATCCCTTGCCAAGGATTTCTCGTAATCTGCCTTCGCCTGCCTAACCTCCTTTGTAACTTGGTTGCATATCAACTTGTATCTATCATAGGCTTCTGTGTCATGTGTTAATTTGTAAGTATCCCATGCATTTTTCTTCTCTGCCATATGCCTCATTAGTTCATCTGACATCCATTTTGGCCTAAACCTTGAACAATATTTCTTAGTTGGTATGTAAAGCCTAGTAGCTTCCAAGATAAGTTCTTTGAATGCTTCCCATTTTGAATTTGCTGTTGGTAACATCATCAGTTGGTCCCACTGTATAGAATTTAAATACTGTCTCAGTCCATCGTAGTCGCCTTTACGGAAGCAATAACCCTTCCCTTTACCCCTAATGGTAGTTACCTCTTTGAGTAAATCCCACTTCAGCACACTGTGATCACTGCCACCTAGTGGTTCGTTTATCTGCAGATTCTTAATGCATGAAGAATCACTGCTGATAATCAAATCAAGAGTATTACTCCCTCTAGTTGCCTCCCGAACATGCTGATGTAGAAAACAATCATCCAATAAATCCACAAAAGCCCTGCTAGTGTGTGAGTATCCAGCCCCCAAATTCCAGTCAATATCTGGGAAATTAAAATCTCCCATTATAAGCAATATGGCGTTATGGAGCAATATGGCCTTAGTTGCTAATGCTCCTAAAAACCAAATAACATAACAGCATCTAATTATAAATGGGTAGTAAACTCAATCTTATTGCGTTTGCAATAATACCGATAACTGGAATTCTGTGTGTTTTTACATTACGGTATTATGGTGAAACGAGTTCCTCTTCACTAAAATCTTCAATCATAAAAAACATAAATAAATTTTCAGAATCTTCTCTTCATTCCTATTTACTTATTACAATGGTGAAGGGAAAAAGACCAACGGAAAGTGCAAGTGCTAGGAAATGAAACAAAATTTATTTAGAAATGAAGATGATTAAGAAGTACAAAGCAGGACAAAGTTTGTCATCTATTGCATGGAATTAGGTCTCGCTGCTTCATCAGTGTATATTATTTTAAAGGACAGTGCACGTATAAAAGAACATGTTGATGGATCAATGCATTTAAGATCAACAGTGATCACAAAACAGCATTCAGGTGCTATATCGAAGATGAAAAAACTGTTAATAATATGTCTGGAAAATCAGATTCAGAAGTGAGTGCTCCTGAGTCCAATGGCCATTCAAACAAAAGCAAGAAGTATTTATGAAGGTATTAAGGATAAGTATGGTGAACCTGAAGCCAAGTTCGTGGAAAACAACTGGTAATTTAATAGGTTCAAGCATCACGCTGGTTTCCAAAACATTAAAGTATGCGGTGAAGTCACTAGTGTCGATTCTACAGCTGCAGAGAAATTTTGCGATGTGTTGGAAAAAAACCCCTTCTAAATCTCCACAGCCCCCAACTTCCGCAGCAACATGCTTCTCAGTTGGCGAGTTAATTCTGGCAACGATGCTCGAAAGGTAGAACTTGTTGACATTATAACCATCTCCTCTCTCCTTTTGTAATTTTATAATTTTGTACACTTTTATAATTTTTCCTGCACATGAGATAAAAAAAAATTGAACAAATAATTCTATTTACATGTTCATCGAACATTTCTTTTTTGCTTCAATCAAATTCAGCACGCATAGTTGCAAGTGCTGCATAAACATTTAGGGAAATTCCGACTTTCGTAGAGTTCCACGGAATGCAACCCTTACGTAAGTCGGGGAGTAGCTGTATGGTATGGTGTTTTTGAAAATAATTTTTAGAAATATGGGGCACATGAAGGAAAGAAATCAGTACAAAAGAAAGTTAAAGACATCCAGAAAAGTGTTAAATTTAAAAAATAATAAAAAAATTATTCAAAGCAGTGAAAATGGCTAGTGTACAGGGTAGCAGTTATCACTGCTACCCTGTACGCTAAACCTAACTGTTTAGCTTGTTATTGCTAAACAGTTAGGTTTAGCGTGGACCACAGTTTATACTGTGTTATTAAATAGGGAAAATAGTAAAAGAGTTAGCCAAAGTTAGTTCTGAAGAGAACAAAATAATTCATAAATGTACTGATATTGTGAATAAAATGGAATCAGAATTCTTTGTGGATTTGAAGAAAGAAACACAAGGAAGTCTACTTAAGTCAGGAGTTAATGAGAAAGCAGAGCCATTTTCTCCAGACTTAAAGAGCAGCAACCCAGTAATTAATGTGCAGTTTAATGCTAGCAGAGGTTCGTTTTACAGATATATAAAGTAAGGCTGGTGTTACACTGCAGATATGTCATGGTGAAGCCTTTTCACTTATAAATCAAAAGCCGATGAATTTGTGGTAGGATTTGGATCATTTGATGGAGGAAACGTATAATCATCTCACTAAGTATTTAACTTTGAAATGGATTGTTTTGGAAAAGAACCTACATTATGGAAGATAAGAAAAAATTACCAGGCTGTAAAGCCTTGAGAGACAGATTTACTTTGATGCTTGGCTCAACTGCTTTTGAGGATTTTAAAATGAAACTGCTCTTAGTTTATCATTCTGAAAACCCCAAAGCATTAAATAACTTTAACAAGGCACATCTCTCTGTAATTTTTAAGAGCAGTTGAAATGCATAGGTCACCAGTTATATTTTTGATGACTGGTTTAAAAATTATTTTACACCAGCTGTGGAAAGATACCTTTAGAGCAAAAACTTAGCACCAAGAGCACTAAGTTTTTGCTCTTAGTTCTGGACAGTGCTCCTTCTCATGGGAAACACCTTCTCATTCTGCCTGATTTGACCAAAATTAAGTTCCTTCCTGCAAATAATACTTTCTGATACAGCTTCTAAATAAAAATGACATTGCCCCAGCTTCAAGCAAAAATATCACAGGGTAACTTTTAAGCAATGCTTTCATGCAGCTGAAGGTGATGACAAACCCACCCTTAAAGAATTCTGTAAATCTTATAACATCAAAGATACTATAAATAATGTTGCAAAAGCTTGGGAGGATATGAGCACCAAATGTCTGGCATCAGAATGTTAAAATTTGTGGCTGACATTTCTGCAGATTTTGAAGAATTTCAGTCAGAGGAAGAGAAGAGACAGGAACGAGAAGAAATTCTTCAGTTTGGTGAAAATCTTGATCTGCAGGTAACATCTGAAGATGTGGATAAGCTTGTGGATTCTCATTCTTCCTACCTGTTTGAGAAAGAAATAGAAGTCATTAATAGAAGCTGTCTGAGTCAAGATTAACAGCAGAATTATTACAATAGCAGAGCAGTTAAAAGACAATGCCTGGAGAAACAGATTTACTCCAGGATAAGGTTGTCAAGTCAACCAATTTTGTGGGTGCTGCAGTGGAACCTTGCAGTATTTTTTTGCATGAGCTTGTAAGACCAAGTTAAATTCCTATTTCAAGAAAACGATGACTTCAGCCACAGAGGAGCAACAGTCTCAGTCTTCAACATCAAAATGATCTGATTTATTATTTTAAACATAAATAAATTTCATTACTTTTCACTGCAAAACCACACTTATTTTGAATTTCTGCACTTCCATGACCCCCAGTGGGAACTAAGACCTCCAATTACTCAACTTAAGAGAGTTTTGAGATAAGAGATGGTTTTCTAGAACCAGTTAATCTCGTAAGTTGAGGCATCACTGTATACTCATACAGGCTGTTATGGCATTAGAATTAAATTTGATAAATTATAGACTTGGAAGCCATCAGTGTTTCTGCCATGAGTTAGTAAGGGTATATTATGTTTACTTACAGAAGTTGAAAGTCTGTTGGCTGCCAAATATAGAAGGCATGCATAAAAGCTACTAGTGGAGTTTTCTGATGCTTTAAATTAAATATTATTTAACTTTAATATAATCGAATTCAGTAATTTGTTATCCAGTTGCATTTTTGGCACCAAAATTGAAATGACTTCCAAATAAAAAAAAATCCAGTTTTTGGATGGCTTTCTTTCAGACCTGCGTTGGACTAAGTATTGAAATGCTGAAGCCTTAATGCATAAAAGGAATATCAGAAACATGAACACTGTGTCACTATTTATATAGGAGATGCAGAATTTGAATATTGAGTGTACTGTTATAGTATCTATATGCTTCTTAACCAAGAGGTTGTTTTTTTCCTCCATGGTCTGTGCTTGTTAACAGAAAGAATTGTTTTTATAGAGATGGGATATACTTGAATAGATGAATGCAAGAATATTTGCTGATTCTCTTGAAGCAAAGCTAGACGGTTTGAAAAGCTGCTACTTTGGAGGGATTCACAGACTAAAAGAGTAACGACAGCCATGAGAAGGACAGAACTGATTCTTGTTTTGCTTCTGTTGAGACATGCAGTAGTCTAGGAAGCAGGACTTAAGCTACTAGGCCTGCTGGGGGATGCATATGGACTAAGTGTAAAGTGCATTTAGTGTCAAACGGCACCAGGGGTTACCCCCTTCTCCGCGTTGCTTTCATTATAGGCATACCAGTTCACTGGGAAGGCCAGAGATTTAAAAGTGTATGGATATTGTATGAGTGTAGTGTTGTGTATCATTGTTCTTCTGGTCATTTAGCCACTAGACCCCTGCTGGAGCCCAACGTTGCCCACACTTGGCCCCGTGGAGGCAGACCAGGTACACCAGTATTGAGAAATTATTTACTCTGGCAGGCCCTGCCACCTAGTTTCCACGCCTTCATAACTGGGTTGTCACTGTTGCAACAACAGGGTACCTGCTTACCCACCGATGAGAAGCCAATAAGCTTCAAAACGGTGCCGTCTGGGTGGTGGTGGTATCCGCCGAGAATAAGTAACATTAGTCTTCTCCATAGGTGAAGCGTTACTTATTCGAGGTAGTGCAATACCATGGCAACTTGTGAAGGTATTCACAATATGAGATATAATTAAAACAATGAATTAAAACTACCTTGGTAGTAGAATACCCATGCATAAGCAAACTCCTTCATATTCTTAGGCATTTAGCCAAGAAATATTTTTTAGATATACAGGAATACCTCGCATAGCTCGGTTAACTCATGCCAAAAAAATACCGCACTGATCAAGGTATTATTAGTATGTATTTTAATGTAATGCATTCCGACAATTTGATTATATAAGTCAAGTTGCAAAAATATATAGGTGTTTGTTTACTATAAATTGATGCATGTGAAGTTCTTGCAAAAAAAGAAACTAAAATGATAAAAATGAAAAATACTAGTAGGTACAGTAGAAATGATTTTTATTGCAGTATGTACATACCAAAAGAATATAAGTGAAGTATGTCCTGTATTTTTATTTTGAAAAATAACTGATCAGCTTAATTTGCACAGTTTTTTTTTTTTTTTTTCCTTCTTGTTATCTGCATACATCTCTTTATAACAGAGTTGGCCAACGAGTTGATCGCGGATTTTATTTCGGTTGATCACGACCAATTTTAAATATACAGTCATCCTCGATTTATGCACCTTGTGCGCCAACCGGGCTAGCCGGGTGGGTAAAGTGCCTGCCTGGCAACCTAAAGGTCGCGGGTTCGAATCCCGCCTCGGGCTTTGAATTATGGCCACAGAAGCTGATGCGCCAACAACTACCAAAAAAAAAAGCACCTTGTGCAATGAAATTTTTGAGGTGGTAGATCACGGCACATTTTGAAGGAAAAAAGTAGATTGCATCACAAATTAAGTTGGCCACTCCTGCTTTATAACATTGAATGTCATTTAGCAACGCCTGCCTTACTTTCATACCTCGTTCGATGTTTGTATCTAGAAGAACACTCAGCACCATTACATTTCTTTTTTCCACTCATATTTGCGTATAAATGTGTAACGTTTTTAAAAAATAATCTTTAATAAAAATACACAGCGAAAAATATTTGTACAGCTTACGCACAATCAACGACCTCACCTCTTGGAATCTAGAGTGTTTACTAATGTATGAATGCTAGCAGAGTCTGTATATAATGGGAGTTTTGACAACAGTCAGAATGCCCTTGAATCCATAACGCATTGGCCTACGTGCTGGCATTATAATACATACATACATATCAAATATATTGGTGCATAACGCAGTTAATTTTTTTTCACTTTGTAAACCGCACTATAGCGAAACCCGCCCTGTTCAAAACCGCGCTATGCAAGGTATTCCTGTATTGAAACAATTTGTTCTCTATCATTGTTGGAGAGTGATTTTATTTAATGGCTACTAAGCATATAGGAACACAATGCACAGTGGTGTCAGATATATGCACTGAAGATGGGATACCATAGGCTCTTGAAATTTTTCTGATTGTAGTGTTTTCTTTATTTATAAAGTTCAAAAATACTTCAGTCAGTACATTTAAATGGCAGTTTTATTCAATGCAGTAATTGATACTCATTTGCCTAACCCAGAATGTTCACAGCTGCCATGATTTCTGTTATCTCTTGCTTTAATAAGTAATAATTTTTTTTCTGTTAAGGAAAGTGATGAATAAGAATGTTTATTTTGTAGATTTCAAAAAAGCATTTGATAGGGTAAATTGGAAAAGTTGATGTAGATACTGAGGGATATGGGGATATAGGAAAGAGAGATGGAGGAGGTGGCTACATATAAAGATAGTTGGTAAAATTTTATATATTGAGATTTGCAGATGATGGATGTTGTTACAGATTTGTTGGGAAGACTTGAGGAAAGTTGTAAAAAATATTGGACAAGAATAAATTTTGATAAGTTATGATAATATGAAAAGGAAGTAACTATTAAAGTGGACAAGAGGATATTAAGAGTGGATAAATATAGATAATTTGGCAGTCTACCTACAGGTGTTGGCAGCAGTACTCAGAAAATAGAACTATAATTGCAATGGGTATGACAATATTTGAGAAGATGAAGCAAATATATTTACAGTCTATCAGATATAAAGTTAAAGAAAAAGTTATGCTTTGTATAGAATGGGTGAAAAGGGTGAGGAAGAAATGGATAGATAAGGCTAAGAAATGGAGGGATACTGAGAAGAGTAGTAGGGTGACGCGCGCGCGCGCGCGCGCACACACACACACACACACACACACACACACACACACACACACACACACACACACACACACACACACACACACACACTCTCTCTCTCTCTCTCGTGAATTCCAGTCAACGTGTAGAAAGAGTTAAAATCTCCCATTATAAGACATTCTGATTTACTGGTTGACTATTTCGCTGTGTAGCTGTTTGGTATACTCATCACAGAATGGTAGAAAATTGAGTATGGTAAAGGTTATAAGAAAAATTGATTGGGTGTGTACTGAGGGAAGGAGAGAGTTTGAGAAATGTAATTTAGGGAGTAGTGGACAAGAAACCAAGAGGAAGATTAAGAATTAGAATGTTGTGTGATTTCATAGAAGGTGATGGGTATTGTTGATTGAAGGAGAGACCTAGACAGCGGGAAAGGTAAAAATGTGATTGAGTTCTGGCTGTAATGGATCTACTATGTGGCAAGAACTTTAATATGATATAATAAAAATAAATGAAATCAAAAACAGCCAAGCTCATTTACTCTAATGCATAAGAAAGACACAATGAATCCATTGTTTTCTTGTTATCAGTCATTACTTTTTTTTTTTTTTTTGGAAATGTGGAGAAACAAGAGATGGTGAAGAGTTAGATTTTTCATACAGGTTACCAGTAATCACTAATCTAAGTGTTTGTAATTGCATTATATTTGTATTTAGGGAAGTTTTATGACCGTTACCTTTTTGTTTCTTTTTTTCCACAATGTGTGTGATTCTACAAAACCGTTAACTAGTAAAGTAGTTTTGTTATTATTTAACATATTCATCACCAATGCTCTTGGTGATTATATAAAATGCCTAATGAATGTGATAAATATATTGTGTATTTATTATATTCTCAAGTTGATCACTGATATAGAATAGCTGAAGATTATTCTATATAAGAATTGATTATTATGTAAAATTATTTATTATGGAGGGACAAGTGTGTAACTAGAGATTTCATTTTGCTTATATAGATAGTCTTAAATAAAAGCAAATTTTACTGCAAGCATACTTCATGACATAAAACATGACCTTATTTTGTATCATATTATCGTATGTATTATATACATATAAACATGATTGTTTTGAAAAAAAATTGTTCCTTATTAGAAATTATGAACAGGCAGCCTTGATATGCAAAGAAATGGGTGACTTTATGATGGTGGTAAAATTGATTGAAAGAGCAAGTCAGCTATTTCGGGAGCATGGTACACCAGATACAGCTGCTCTATCATTAGAAAAAGGTGCCAAGTAAGTGCATTATGTGTGTTTTGGATTTCTGTGCAATTTATATTAGCTTAACTGAAGTTATCACTTTTTTTTTTTTTTTTTCTCCCTTTTAAATCCCATAAGTGATTATTAGGATAATTTGTTAAATAAATTCACCTTAACTTTCCATTTTTCCTCGCTTTTTTTTTTAATCCCCTAAGTGATTATTAGCTAAGCCTTTTATGAAATAAATTCACCTTATGCTGATACCATCAATGAACTGTGGTAACACAAAACAAGATTTGTAGCTTGTTAAACTATTATATGGTTTCCAAAAATGAATAGGACAGTTAAAGTGACACACACACACACACACACACACACACACACACACACACACACACACACACACACACACACACACACACACACACACACACACACACACACACACACCATTCAGAAATATTGGGAAATGTAATGTTCATTAAATTCACTAATGCTCTATGTTGTATTTATTATATTCCAAAGTTTATTACTGATATAGAATAGCTGAAAATTATTCTATATAAGATTCGATTATTATGAACAATTATTTATTATGGAGGGATAAGTGTGTAACTAGAGATTTCATTTTGCTTATAGATAGTCATAAATAATAGCAAATTTTACTGCAAGCATACTTCATGACATAAACATGGACTTATTTTGTATCATATTATTGTATTTATTATATACATAAAAACATGACCACACTTTTAGGACTACACAGTACCAGAGGTCACTGAAAAGCTAGTGAGCCTCGCCAGGAAAGAAGTAAATAAGAAAGATAATACTTATTTTTGGACATAATCCTCCAATTGATATGCTTTGCAGAAACATTACTCTGTCCACAAAGTTTTAATTCCATCCCCAAAGAAAGTTTTGTCCAAGTCTTCCAATATTCAGTCCCATCCATATGTTTTTGAAATTCAGGAAAAGGTAAAAGTCTGATAATACTGAATCTGGTGAATAAAGCATATGTTTAAGAAATAAAAACTCAAGTTCGAATAGCAAAGCTTAATAAGAACTTAAAATCACAAAACTTAAACGAAATGAAATCACGAAATAAAAACTTAAAATCACAAGTTGTTACATTCACCCACTGATTGGTAAGTCAGCACATTGTTATGATAAAAAGTGAAAGCATTTATCCTTGATAATGCTATGCAACTCTTCACTTCTGCTTGTGTAGAAGTGAAGAATAATGTTCACTCATGATGGTTTAGTCCTATTCAAAATAATTCATTAAGAGCTGGCTAACACTCAGAATTGCAGAAGGTTGCCATCACCTTTCTGGCCAAAGGAACAAACTTTGCCTACTTTTAGATGGATAACGAAGGGTTCATTGTTAGACCACTTTTTATTTCTCCAGAAGTGGTTAATCCAGATCTCATCCACTGTTGCAAATCTAACTGTAAAATTCTTTGGAATCTTTAAAATGCTGAAGATTTTCCATCAGCTGTGTCAACTGTTTCTGATCAGGTATC
Organism: Mastigoproctus giganteus; assembly: GCF_048544385.1. Taxonomy (NCBI): domain Eukaryota; kingdom Metazoa; phylum Arthropoda; class Arachnida; order Uropygi; family Thelyphonidae; genus Mastigoproctus; species Mastigoproctus giganteus. The sequence goes on along the minus strand of NC_143584.1, from coordinate 76,068,095 downwards.
AAAATTTTGAGGACCGAACACACACATTTTCTTTATTCCTAGGGTGCTAGTTTCTTTCCTGTGACTTCTTAAGAGTATTAGCCGTATTATGGAGCTCATTCTTCTGCCTTCCATTATTGTGTCATTTATCTGATTGACAGTTTTCAATTATAGTGACAGTTAAAGGCCTCCCAGGCCTTTTCTTCATCTTTGAGACTGTGCCAGAATGGAATTTGGATATCAATTTGTTTACTTTACATACAACAGAGCAGCAAGAAAGTGTTTTTGGCCATCGACTGAATTAGCAGTCCCCATGATACTTGCACCAATGCATCTAGTGCTGGCTATCATGGTACACTCAGCAGTTGCTAATGCGCCAAAAAAATCCATCCAAATCCATGGTACACTCAGTCACGTATGTCACAAAATGTTGGTTGATTCTCTCACTAAATTGAGCTTACACCACCTCTCAGTATCTGACAACCTGCTTTATAAGTAGGATAGTTATCTGTTCATGATCCTACTAGAAAAATCAGTAAGCAGGCATTTCAAACTCATAATAACAAAAATATATATAATTTTTGCATATACAGTGGATTCCGGCTATTTGGGCAGCCATTTATTTGGGGCAAATCTTAAAAAACAGAACCTAATCGAGAAAATAGCCAAGGTTTACTTCGCTTAATTGGGACGACATGCCGTTTAATCGGAGCAGGAGACCGCAGCAATGGAGATTACCCTACGATTGTCTCCGACCGTACCACGTGGTTCGGTCTGATTTCTGGAGGTCACAATCATAAAACAATAAAAACAATTAGCAGTCATCTGTTTATTGGGCTTTTCTGTCAGTGCAATCTATCATAAACGGATAGTAAACTCGATCTTATTGAATTTGCGATAATACCGACAGCTGGGATTCTCTGGGTTATTATGGCGAAATATGTTTACACTTCCATGGAATTTTCAATTATATAAAAAAAAATTAATTTTCAGAATCTTCTCTTCATTCTTATTTTTAAAGCTTCATAACTTGTTACTCCGTTCTCACTTGCACGTATCTTGTTACTTGCAATTTGTGTATGCAGTGTTCTTTGTTACTGATTGCTTATCTTTTTACTGTTTTAAATTTTAACCCCCACCCACAAATGTCAGTGAACAGAGATGTCAACTAGTTAGTATGTACATATTACAGTACGTATTAATTATTCCGATTATCACGTATATTCTTCCGATTTTCACATATCATTTAATTTTTTAATTGGTAAGGTAATAAAGAGTAAATTTTTGCTTAATATATCTTTACTTCTATAGCCTGTGGATAATATTCCTCCTATTTTCACTAATTAGAATCGCTGTTTAATAGAATTAAAATTCAATTCACAAATGTGATCACAATGACCGGAGCTTACTACATATCGTAACGTGATTTGATTGTACAGTGAACCAATTGTAAAGCGGGGGTCCATTGTATTTTTGACTATTTACGCGAAACTTCGGATAATTGGGCCAAAATGCACTAGTCCCAATTTGTCCCAAATGACCGGAATCGACTGTATAAAAATTTTTTTTTGCAAAAAATCTGTATGTGATGGGAAAGAAGAAAATGTCGTTTTTAACTCTGTATATAATTACTGGTCAAGGATATGTATAATTATCCTGACTCTGAATTCATCGTAGACCTCTATGTTATTAATACTGCACATTGACTGACTCATTCTGGAGGACTAGGCATTCAGCGAATTAGCAAATATCTCCCAGATCAGATCTGTCCTATCAGTACAGGCAGGTGTTCCACAAGAGTAGGTTTCTGGTATTAGAGGCTTTGCAGTTAGAATAAGAAATATTACACAGAATATTCTGTTTCTGTGCAGATTCTCTCTCTGCACCAAAAACCATAGCCACTCACTTTATGAGGCTTCCAGACCTGTATGCAGCACTCACCTACAATCACCTCCTTGTTTCTGCTATTAGAATTCCTATATTTCTATTGAATTGTTGACAGGACACCATGAGCTGTCCTCAACGCCTGTCTGCATTGCTTAGAGAACTTCATGTCAGACTTCACCACCACCTAAAATGTGGTACCACCCAATTGGTATGTTATTTAAGGATTACTGCCACCTGTTTTAACATTTATCAATGTTAAACTTCAATTTCCACTTCACAGCCCACCTGCCTAATTTTTCTAGAACTTGTTACAATAATACACCTTGATTCCTGTCATTAACACCGCGCTGCCAACCATCATCATCATTAGCAATAGCGATTACCTTCAAATCACCACATATCTGCCACTCATACTTCTGACAGTGCACACCTAAGAGGATGTGCTTGTAGGATGTAATGCAAGAGTTATCGAAGGCAGCATATTTCCATTATGTAATAACACAGCCTTACGGCTAACCTTAATAAGAAGCATCAATAAATAGTCGCTGTTCTTCAGGAATGTGCCTCATGTTCATTGCTGCCATTAGACCAGCAACATCCTTACAGTGAGTTCACCTTGTTTGATAGAATTAATCATAGTCTTTATTTCGAGTACGAAATGTCACTTTTACAAAATGATCTAGAAGATTCCACTGTTGTAGCCTCAAGGCCAAAAGCTCTGCCTTATTCTTCAGCAGTTCGAGATCTCTGATGAGATCATTAAGCTGACTTTTTGTGATCTTATGAGGTTCAGAAGAATAAAGGTTTGGACAAAATGGTGGATTCCTTGATGTAGACGGCTGCTGTACTTCTTCATGTATATCAAGTTGATGTTCATCACTATCTTCATCAGTGTACAGAAAAAATGGTCGGGTGGTTCAAAAATAGGTAGTACTTCTTCACCGTGAGGCACGGGATGAATTGCAGATGGTATATTAGGGTATGTCACTGTCCACCTTTTCTTCCTTGTCTTCCCTTTTCTAATAGGAGGCACCATACAGAAGTAACAGACAGTGATGTGATTTTTTGGCTCACTCCATATCATGGGCACTGCGAAAGGCATAAAACATCCCTTGCAATTCACCCACACATTGAGTTTTGATGAACAGGTAGTGCAGCGTATGTGTGGAGCCCAGTTCTTGTCTAGGTCACCTACTTTACACCCAAAGTACAAGAAGTGGACCTTTATTATGGCTCGAGTTAGGGGATGCTTTCTTAAAGCTAATGTGACTTCTCCACATAAGTAACAGAAGTCATCCAGACCATTCACACAATTACGGGGAATATTAATCTTATATGACACAAATACTGTGCAAAAAGTAGAAATCACAGAGAACAACTATTAACTGAGAACAAATCACCCAGTACCTAGCTGTATTCAAGGATTACTGCAAGAGAGTTGAAGATGCATTTGAGGCGACAACAACTTATCACATGATGCAGAGCGAGGTGACAGTGGCCGATCACCTGATAAGAGTGTGGTGGTACTGGAACTGTGGTGTTGTCGTGCATTTTTCTGAGAGTCATAGTTGATAATTTAGAGTAACTTGCTAATATCAGATCCTGACTGTAATTCGAAAACGAGCCAGTCAACAAATTTTAATGTGATTTTCTTGTTCAGCAGCATAAAATTAGTCAAGATTGGGTATTTTCATTTTCATAACATTTTACGTATTGACCAGTGATGTTAGCATTAGTAGAGGCATATGATGCAAGAAAGCAATGTTATACAGCATCAGCCAAAAAAAAAAAACATTCCCATTTCAACCATCCATTTGCTCCAGATGTTTGTCTAGTTCTGCCTTGAATTTATTTAAGCTGTCAACTTCTACAACAACAGATGGACGTTTGTTCCACTAATCAACCACCCTCTGGTTAAATTTCTGCACAAATATTCTACAACTGTCTTTCCTCAATTTGAATTTATGCTCCCTCAGGTGATTATTCTGAGCAAGAGGAAAAATCCCATCAGCATTGAGCATGCTCAAACCATTCAAGGCTTTATACACCTCAGTCTGATCACATTGCAGGTGCCTAGTCTCCAGACACTGTAATTTGCTGAACTTAAGCCTTTCTTAAGAGCAACCATTTGTTTCATATAATAATCTTGTTGTCCTCTGTACTCATTCCAGCAGCTCTACATCCTTCCTAAAATTGGGCCTCCAGACCTGTATACAGTACTCAAGGTGTGGCCTGACCATTGCCTTATACAAAGGGATGATCACCTTTTATCCGTGCTAGCAAAATTCCTGTATATCATTGACAGGACACCATGAGCTACTCTTGCAGACTGTCTGCACTGCTCAGAAAACTTTATATCTGACTGCATAAGTAACCCCAGGTCCTTTTCATTCCCTATTTTTTTTTTTTTTTTGTTAGTTGTTGGCGCATTGGCTTCTGTGGCCATATTGCACCTCCCAAGTTTTTTTTTTTTGAATTTTCTACTGTGATCCAAGCCCGAGGTGGGATTTGAACCCGCAACCTTTGGGTTGCCAGGCAGGCACTTTACCCACCCGGCTAGCCCGGTCAGCTTCATTCCCTATCACCCTGAGTGTAGTACCACACAGTTGATACATTACTCTGAGGTTACTGCTATCCATATGCAGTACTTTACATTTGTCAATGTTACACTTAAGTTGCCACCTCTCAGCCCATCTGCTCAACTTTTCTAGATCCTGTTGCAGTAGCATACTATCATTAGTGTCATTAACAACCCTTCCAGCACACTTAGACATTAAGCTTTATTTACCTTCATCAATAAATACAGAAAACCACAATGGGCACAACACTGAACCCTGTCTCTACTAATAACATTAGTCCACAAAGAGCAGTGTCCATCGATTACCACGCTGCTTCTACTGCTTCTACCACTCAACCATCCCTGTAAAGAGATGGTTGAATGGTAGAAGCAGCAATTTGACCTTAATGCCATACTGCTCCAATTTGTACAGTAGGCTTCCATGAGCAACAGTATCAAAAGGTTTCCTAAGATCCAAAAATCTTTCATAAGCCCATGTATTTACTTGTTCTGCTATGACTATCAGCAATCTCTGAAATTCCCACCTTGTTTTCCATGATGCTGCTCATTCCAATAGAAGCAGTGCAAGAATCAATTTCACCTCTGCCAGTGGGTACTGTTAATCTATTAATCTTTGTATCCCCCCCCCCCAATCTAGCAGTTTTCTCACTCACCTAACACTGCCTCAATAACATCAGCAAATATTCTCACCCTTCCTATTTAAGTGCATCCCATCCCTGCAGAAGCAGTCTCTCCTGTTAACAAGCACAGACTATGCTGAGAAAAATTCTACCCCATGAGCCTTGCACAATCTCTCCAGGGCCGAATTGATCGACAAGGCTCTCATCATATTAACCCTCCTATCGTGTCTAGGCAAAATTGCAGACACTTTCAAATTCAATCCTAACTTGTGGCTTTTTTTCAACATTGACCTGTACTTGTTAAGTAATTCCGCTGTTCTACTCTTAATATCATTAGTGCCAATGTGTACATAAGTACCACCTTTTGTGCCCTTAAAAGATGATATCTGCTCTACAACATAACTAAATTTTGCCCCTGGCAGATATAACCTGGTCCTTTTCCACCTATCCTTTTTGCCCAATACTTTATTTCAGTCCCATATGTTGAACAGTGGCAAAAACAGCTTAACAGATTCTTTAAAGATACTGAATTTAAAATTGTGGCCAGGCCAATACGGAAATTGCACACTATACTGAACAATCGCTCTGTTCTTTCCTCGTTCACAACACAAATTAATGACCTGGTATACAACATTTCTCGCGGTGATTGCAACTCGTCTTACCAAGGTTCGACAGACAGCATTTCTCTGAATATTCGTGTTAATCAACATGAAGCCTCAGTTTGTGCTTCTCATGCAGCAGCATCAGAATTAGCCTTTCATGCCATTAACAAAAAACATACATTTTTTATTTAATGTACGACGTAATTATGCGCAACTATTAATTGCAGAAACCGTAGAAATTAAATTACACGAGAATTCTTTAATGTTCGTCGACCATATTTGATCTCCAATACATGGGCCTTTACGTGCATGTGCGAAGACAAGTCACTATTTAAGTTTCATGTTCGCCCCTGTTCGGTAATTTTCATTCCTGTGATCACAACATACGGTCCAAAAGCGTTGCACAGATTCAGGAAGAAAAATCGTTTTGAAAATTTTTGTTAAATTCTTTTTAATATTTTTAATTGCGTTAAATTGATTTTTAATTATTTGTTACTCTAATGTAAGTTTTTCAATTTTTTCGTTTTAATATCTGGAGGGTATCATACGGAAGTATTCTACGTATTATATTGAGGTAAACTCCTCTTATTAATTTACAAATATTGATATCAATGTAGACCGTATTGAGCATTACAGCTCTGATTCATATTATCTAATTCAATTTTTACACTCTTATTGACTATTTCATTCACTTCCTGTCTCTCCAGGTGTAACCTATCGATACATACAATTATGGGGGATTTTTTGAAGGGCTTGGTGCAAAATTACATTAAATCAACACTAAGATATTCGGCCCAAAGTTACCATATTTCTTTTCTAAAATATTGACTTCAAAACAACATCGTTCTGTAGTTTGCCAGGGTTAATTTAAATCAAAAAATTTCGGGCATAAAACAACTAACACTGGCCACATCGTGTAATATCATTAAACTTGCTTTAAAATCTCGATATTCGAATAAACAAAAATACCTTTCCCAGGTTAGGAAGCTTTGCAATAAATTAAAAAATTATCTACATCCTAACGATTGGTCTGTATTGAAGGCCTCCATAGATTTGCGATGGGAAGCACAGGCCTCGGAAATAAAAAAAACAGACACGTAATAAATTACAAACATTATCGGAAAGGTCAAGACACATTCATGCGAATTCTAACACATTGTCGCGGGCTTGCGACCAAGTGATACGATTTGGGTGACAACCCCCCCCCCCCACAGACACACATTGTACTACCACAGAATACGTCAGCTAGTTCACGAACACGCCCCTCACCCAGTATTCAACGCACCGACATATCAACAGGTTACAAATCTTTCCTCATGTACGCTATCGCAAGAGCAGATTTCACTTTTATCCAAAGGATTAAATTATAATTTACCACCTCGAAAACTACCTAAAAAACAGTGTGTAATTGATATTGAATTTGGACTTCGTAATGTTCCACACAAAGATTTATTTATTCAACAAGTTAACTAAGTAGTGAATAACATAAAAGAAACGCGACTTCCTAAATTGAATACATGTGACAGTTCAGCTTTACGTGAACTTCGGGAAAATAAGGACATTATTATACAGAGGACAGATAAAGGAGATACAGTGGTAATACTAGATAAACCTGATTATATTAATAAGTTAGATTCAGTTGTTTCAGATACCTCCACTTATCTTAAAGTAGACCTGGCACTGTTTACCAATTTGGTCAATCAATACAATAAAACATTAACCACATATCGAAAAAACAACTACATTACTATGGCTCAGTTAAAGGAATTGAAGGCCAGAACGTACAATATTCCTGCACTTTTCAGTCAGGTAAAATTACACAAGACTGGATTTCCTATTCGACCTATTGTTTCCTACAGGATCTCAGCATTTTCATCCTTAGCCACACATATTATAAAACCTTTAGAGGTGATACAATTTGGGATTAAGAACTAAGATCATTATTTAATAATCTTAAGGACTGTAGACTTGGTGACAATGATAATTTATTCTCACTAGATGTTATCTATTTATATGAATGTAAACGTTGAATACACATTAAATATTATTTGGGATATGTTAAATAATAACTCGATACCGATTAATTATACGAAGCTACCTATTAAGGAAAATTTTCATTTAATTAAACTGTTAGTTGAAGCCAACTATATCACCTTTCGAGACAAGGTGTGCAAACAAATTTTTGGATTGCCAGTGGGTTTGAGCCTGAGCGGCTTAATGTCAGAGATCTATCTCTCAACGATTGAGCATATACATTTGATGCCTTTTCAACCCCATATGGGAGGTATTTAGATGATATTCTAGTTATTACTGATAGTACTACTATCCAAGACATTTTACATTCGTTTAATAATATTCAAATTTACATTGGAAAGGGAGGATACGGATACAAAGTCATTAAACTTTCTAAATTTCACGCTTACTCGGGACTCGAATAAAATCCAATTTAGCATCTATCGAAAACCTACAAACGCCGGTATGCTTCTACATTATAATAGCTATCACCCGTTCACCTACAAAAGATCGATCATCTTTAATCAATTTCTAAATGCCTATAAATATTCAACGACGGAATCTGCTTTGTGCTCGGAAATACAAATATTAACTAGCAGGTTAAACAGGGGTTATCCCCTTGCTATAATAAACCAAATTAGGGTACAAGCTAAGGATAGGATACAAAATACTACACCAACCAACAATAGTAATATCAAAAAATACTTTATTTCCTGTCCCATATGTTGAACAGTGGCACAAACAGCTTAACAGATTCTTTAAAGGTACCGAATTTAAAATTGTGGCCAGGCGAATACGGAAATTACACACTATACTGAACAATCGCTCAGTTCTTTCCTCGTTTGCAATACAAATTAATGACCTGGTATACAACATTTCTTGCAGTGATTGCGACTCGTCTTACCAAGGTTCGACGCGTTTTTCTCTGAATATTCGTGTTAATCAACATGAAGCCTCAGTTCGTGCTTCTCGTGTAGCAGCGTCAGAATTAGCCTTTCATGCCATTAATGAAAAACATACTTTTTTATTTAACGAGGCCAAAATACTTAATATCCAACGTAATTATACGCGACTATTGATTGCAGAAACCGTAGAAATTAAATTACACGAGAATTCTGTTAATGTTCGTCGATCATATTTGATTTCCGATGCGTGGGCCTTTACGCTCATGTGCGAAGACAAATAATCACTATTTAAGTTTCATGTTCACCCCTATTCGGTAATTTTCATTCCTGTGATCACGACATACAGTCAAAGCTTTGTCAGCTTCAGGAAAGAAAATCGTTTTGAAAATTTTCGTTAAATTCTTTTTAATATTTTTAATTGCGTTAAATTTATTTTTAATTGTGTTAAATTGGTTTTTAATTATTTGTTACTCTAATGTAAGTTTTTCGATTTTTTTCATTTTAATTTCTGGAGGGTATCATACGGAAGTGTTCTACGTACTATATGAGGTAAACTCCTCTTATTATTTTACAAATATTCCTATGCAGTAAATGCACTATATGTATATACAGGCAGTTCCTGCTTTAAGAGTTAATTTTTTCAAGTATCAAGTATCAACAAAATCAAAAATATGAACATTAATTGCAAGAAATAAAATGCTTCATTTCAAACCATGCACGTTGCTATACAATACAGTACTACTATGTGTGTGTTTGTTCAGGCAGACAAGAGCGTCTCATTGATTCATATATACATAAAGCGATTATCATGCTGACATTACAAAGAGTGGTTGTGTTGCTCTTCATTTTCACTGTATTGTCTTATTTCAGATTTATCCGGCTTATTAAGGAGGATAAACATGAAGGGTGTTTGGAATAAACTCTTCCTCAGTTTATTGATAATTTTGAAGGATTTCAAGAACCAGCAGAGATCGTACAAAATTAAACAGAAGCAGTCATTAATATTGCTAACCAATTGCAGCTAACCAACTACAACTGATGCCACTGATCTATTTCAAGCACACAATGGAGAACTCACATGTGACAACCTCTTTGAAATGGAAAAACATGAAGAAGCTGAGGAAGAAGATTTAACAACTGAAACTCCTGTTCATTTCTTCACTCTCAAGGGGCTTGACAAAGCTTTTTAACACGTAGGAAAAGCAATTGAGATTTTCAAGTCACAATATTGAAATTTCGGACACATTAGAAAAGTTGCTACAGATTTAAAAAATGCTTATGCGTGCTATCTTAAAATTTCTTTAAAAAAAGAGGATACCCTTGGAAACAAACAACTCTTGAGGCATTTCAGAAGAAGAAGACTACTTCTTGTGCTTCCAACAAACCAACGAGTGCCGAACCAGCAGTGAGTGATGAGCCCTGAATGAGTGTGCATTAAGTCAATGATGATGAAGAATAAACATTTGTATAATATAAATAATTTCTTTATTATTATAATTTGCTTGATTTTAAAGGCTATGTTTTCATTTCTTTTGATAAAAAAATCATTGTTTATGCATAAACTATTGTTTTGTTGGCCTTTATTTAACATTACCCCTGTGTAACCCCTGTTTTGAACATTACATCTATGGTAAATAAATTCCCCTTTACGAGTTTTCTCTTTATGAGCGCATGCTAGGAACAAATTAACTTGTCAAGTTGGGAACTACTTGTATGTATATTTCAGTATTGAGTTTTATCTCCTACCGAGTTACGTTATATGAATTAAAATTATATATGAATGAAGGTTATATGTATTAAGTTAAGATGTTACATTTGTAAACTCTAAGTAGTTATAATAGATAATAAATTTAGCTATCTATGCCAAATCACCGATTCTAAAAGCTCTACAAATATTACTGTTGTACATTATGATCTATGTGACAAGTTAAAGTATTAAAACACGTAAGTAGTGTTATACTTCATAGTTTATAATTGTTTGCTGATACTGATTACACTGCTACAAGTTATGTAGAAACTTCCAGTATCTGCTATATTGATATGAAAACAGTGGAGGCAGGTTTGAATGCTACTGTCGATACAATGTTGGCAGAAGTCGACTGTGGTTTTCTATCTAATTACGATGCCGAGTAAAGAATAAATTCACCAGATTAATCAGAAAATTACAAAAAAATCGAATATATACTACTAAATTTAAATCAAAAGTTATACAAAAACAATTTCAAATCAATAAATAAAAAAAATCCACTTAGTGGCTTTGAACACGTCTGGTTCCCACTAGTCTCCGTTAGCAGACTCTGCTCTCTGATGTAGTGCTACTACCAGGTATTTAGCTTATAAGAACAGCAGGTAGCTGTTCTTATAAGCTCAAAGACTGGTGAATATGTATGAGTTTATGTACTTGATGTTGAATTGTGAATTTTTCGAGTCCAAATGAGCAGCCAAGCAATATTTCTATATGAGTGTTTCTAATTAGCATTTAGAAACAATATCATTTTTAAAGTGAGTATAAGCTCAAACCTTTCATCACTGGAGGAAAAAAAGCATTCCCCGGAGAGTAGAACGGAAAAATATAAAGCCAAGAAACATTTATTAACAAGTTATTTCTGTGCCTGTATTGAAATAGTATGTTGCACCCTATGTTGAACTTTCTTAGATTCCATTTAGACTGGGAGCCAGAGTTTGACTCTGCAATAAAGATCTTATTGATTTAGCTTAACCCAATTGATATTCTAAGGTGTGGCTATGAATTTCTCAGTGAAATAAAAAGAACACAAATTTGAAGGATCTCAAAAATGTTTTTTTTTTTTTTTAAAGGTTCTGAAAAGTTATTTTCAGAACCTTTAAAAAACAGTATCCAAGTGCCCAAAGAGATGAAGTTCATTTCAGTGGTTATGTTTTTCTTTGTCCTCAAATCCTGAAATCTCTGCTTTGAGAGCAGTTTTCACCTCGGGACAGAGAAATAAGTCTGCTGGTGCCAAATCTGGGGAATAGGGCAGATGGTAGATCTGTATACAATGCCATGTTTCATCAGAAATGTCTTCAATGAGTATGGAATGAGTGGGGATATTGTCATGCAACAAAAACCAGCCACCTTTCTCTCAAAATTGCAGCTTTACCTGGGTAATGCACCTATATGTAGAATGCAACATCGACTCTCCTCCCTTTAGGTACAAATTCCTTGAGAATCATACCCTGTTTGTCAAAAAACATGATGAGCATTGTCTTCATCCTGAACACTCGGTAAACAAAACCTGTTGGGCCTTGGTGATAATTTTTAAGTCCACTGCATGCTCTGATGCTTCGTCTCTGTATTGTACTGAAACAACCAATACTCATCTCCTCTTGACCATGTGTGTAAGAAGCCTTTGCATGATAATACTTTTCATTGCTTCTGCTCATCCATGAAGCTGTGCAGCACAAATTTTGTACAGACCTTCTTTTTCCCTAAATTTTCATGCAGAATTTGATGAATTGTCTCATTATTCATAACAAACCCATCAGACATTTTAAAGGTCAAATGATCTCTTTTTGCAATTTCCCAAACATTTGCAATTCTGCCCATATTTTGATGGACACCCACTTCTTGAGTCATTCCCAACTTCCATCTTTGAACTACTTATACCATTCAAACACACTAGTATGATTTAACTTTTCTTCACTATAAACAGTTTTTAACATTTCATACATTTCTGTTGCAGATTTTCCCAGTTTAAAGCAAAATTTGTTCACTGGTTAAATTAAATTAAAGCTACTATTGAAAATCATTACTTGTCAGTACTGACAAAGTAGCAGTGTAACATGATTGCAACAGCACCAGTCTGGGAATGTTATTGCCACATCTCATATATATATATATATATATATATATATATATATATATGCCAGCGAACTTTCACTTTATCTTAAGAGGTGGATGTTGATTCTGAACTGTACAAATATGAGCTTTCATTTTATCTCTTACAAACATCTGGAAGAAAAATTTATAGAAATAAATCCACAGGAATTAGGTTTCATGTACTTTGGTATATTGATGGCTGTCTATCTTCGACTTCGGTGGTATATTGTGATGGCTGTCCATCTTCGGCCAACCGGGCTAGCTGGGTGGGCAAAGTGCCTGCCTGGCAACCCAAAGGTCGCGGGTTTGAATCCCGCCTCGGGCTTGGATCAAAGTACTGCAAAAACCTGGGGAGGTGCATTATGGCCACAGAAGCTGATGCGCCAACAACTACCAAAAAAAGTCCATCTTCAACTTCTTGATTAATGCTGGTATCCTTCCAAGGTTCTGTTCTTTTGCCCACTCTTTTTCTCCCGTATCTTAATGACTTTCCACTGACTGAAAATCTGGCTTTTCTGGTGGCAACATTCTATATTTTCACCTTCCAGATTAAAGAGATTTTGCACTTTGAAAAAACAGCTTAAACTTGTTGAATAGGAAAAGTGGTTGGCAGTGTTTACTCCACATTTTGTAATACTTGATAATCAACAGCACGTGAAATGCATTGTGTATTTCTGGAACTGTTGATTTACTAAATTAAACAATCGTATACTTTCAGTGCTTTCATAATGCAGTTTACTTATTTCTTCCTGGATTTTAATAACAATTGAAATGTAACACATATTTAATACAGTTGATTCCAGTTATTTGAGACACTGCATTTTGACCCGATTAAGCAGCTGCCCCAATTATCCGAAGTTTCACATAAATAGTTAAAAATACAGTGGACCCCCGCTTTACAGTTGGTTCACTGTTCAATCAAATCCCGTTACAATGGACTCGCTATAGTAAAGTACCATTCACTATACAATATGTGGTAAGCGCCGGTCATTGTGATCACGTTTGTGAATTAAAGTTTGATTCTAATTACAGTTGATTCCAGTTATTTGGGACACGTTGGGACTAGTACATTTTGGCCCGATTAAGCCGCTGCACCAATTATCTGAAATTTCACATAAATAGTTAAAAATACAGTGGACCCCCGCTTTACAGTTGGTTCACTATACAATCAAATCACGTTACGATGGACTCACTATAGTAAAGTACCGTTCACTATACGATATGTAGTAAGCGCCGGTCATTGTGATCATGTTTGTGAATTAAAGTTTAATTCTATTAAACAGCGATTCTAATTAGCGAAAATAGGAGGAATATTACCAACAGGCTATAAAAGTAAAGATATACTGTGTTAAGTACAAATTTACACTTAATTACGTTATCAATTAAAAAATTAAACGATACGTGAAAATCGAAAGAATATTTTCGATAGGTTAGCATAAATTTACGCTTACATGCATAGCTTAATTAATACGTACTGCAATATGTACATATACTAACTAGTTGACATTTCTATTCACTGACATTTGTGGGTGGGGGTTAAAATTTAAAACAGTAAAAAAGATAAGCAATCAATAACAAAGAACACGGCACACACACAAATCGCAAGTAACACGATACGTGCAATCTGAAAGTAACACGATACGTGCAAGTGAGAACGGAGTAACAAGTTACGAAGCTTAAAAAATAAGAATGAAGAGCAGATTCTGAAAATTAATTTTTTTTATATGATTGAAGCACTAACAGAAAAACCCATTAAACAGGGGTCTGCTAATTGTTTTTATTGTTTTATGGTTGTAACCTCCAGAAATCCGACCGAACTATGTGGTATGGTCGGAGACAATCATAGGGTAATCTTGAGTGCTGTGGTCTCCTGCCCCAATTAAACGGCATGTTGTCCCAATTAAGCGAAATATACCCTGGCCTATTTTCTCAATTGGGTTCTGTTCTTTAAGATTTGTCCCAAATAAACGGCTGCCCCGATTAAGGAAGGATATTGGGGATGTCGTATGCATTGCTAATTTGTTATTCATCACAAATCACATGATCTTCCCCATGCTGGCATCATTCCCTTGATCCTTATATAATTATTTATACTAGTCTTCTGCTATTTGAATTATATCTTCTCTGCTGTTTATAAGTACACCATCACTATTCTTCAGTTTCAGTATCATTTGTCTTTCTGTATTACTGCTCATGACTGCTGATTTAAGTTCTTTGTTTTCCTTTAATGCTTGTTCTACTTTTCTTGTGTTATATCTTATGTCCTTTCTGAGTCTCTTTCTAACAGCTTTGCATAACTCAGTATACTCAATTTTGTCCTTCATTTGTCGTCTTCGGTTCAGCACGACAAGTGTTTCTTGACTAATTTTTCTTCTTTGGATTTCTTTTTACCTATAGGTTTCTCAGGCATTATCACTTTCAGAAAGTTGTAATCCTCATCAATATATTGGTCCTGAAAGGTCTGCGGAAGCTCAAACTTGTTCTTAAGTTCCAGTAAATACGGCTTTTTCTTCTCTTCTCTTATCTCAAAGGCCTTTGTGTTATTTACTCGAGTCAGTTTTTTTTCTTTCTTACATCTGTGTCAAATGTGCATCTTACCATTCTCTGATCTCTTCCAACATTTACCTTGTTCGTGATGGTAACATTGTTCACAATTTATCTTCTGTTAGTGAGGATGAAGTCAATTTCATTAGTTGTTAATCCATTTTTTTAACAGGATAGCAGTCTCTCCTGTTTGTTAACAGGCGAGACTGCTTCTACAGGGATGGGATACACTTAAATAGAAAGGGTGCAAGCATATTTGCTGATGCTATCGAGGCAGTGTTAGGTGGGTCGGAAAACTGTTAGCTTGGGGGGGGGGATACAAGGACTAATAGTTTAACAGTAGCCGCAGGCAGAGGTGAAGGTGATTCTTGCACAACTTCTATTAGAATAAGTAGCGACCTTGAGCGAGGGGGTGTTGGGGGTTTCAGGGACAGATGGCAGTCATCGTGAAATAGGTGGGTATATGGGATGTGTTAGGGTAACTAGGAATAGGAGCATGTATGCTTGCATGTATACCAATGCTAGAAGTATAGTAAATAAATTTCATGAATTTGAAGTGTTGGTCAAGACATCAAAGGCGGATATTGTTGGGATAGCAGAGACGTGGTGTCACACAGATATAAGGAATGCAGAACTGGAATTTGGGGAGTACAATGTGTACAGAAAGGATAGACAGGATAGAAAGGGAGGAGATGTTATGCTGTTAATTAAGAAAAACATAAAATCAAAAGAAGTGCACCCAGTTGATATAGATGAACAGTGCACCGTTGAGTCAGTTTGGTGTGACATAAGCACTGCGAAAGCAAAAATAAGAGTAGGAGTGTGTTATAGGCCTAATGACTTGAATGAGTACAATGAACAATTGTACAGAGAAATAGAGTGGGCTAGTAAATCAGAATGTCTTATGGGGGATTTTAACTTCCCAGATATTGATTGGAACTTGTGGGTTGGTTACTCACACACTAGTCAGACTTTTGTGGATTTATTGGATGATTGTTTTCTGCAGCAGCATGTTCGAGAGGCAACCAGAGAGAGTAATACTCTTGATCTGGTTATCAGCAGTGATCATTCGTGTATTAAGAATTTGCAGATAAAGGAACCACTAGGCGGCAGTGATCACAATGTACTGATGTGGGATTTACTTAAAGATTTAATTACCATCAGGGGTAAAGGAAAGGGTTTTTGCTTCCCTAAAGGTGAGTACAGTGGTCTCATTTCTGTACAGTGGGATCAACTGACGATGTTACCAACAGTAAATTCTAAGTGGGAAGCATTCAAGGAATTAATTGTGGATGCTACTAAAAGTTTCATACCTATTAAGAAATATTGTTCAAGGTTTAGGCCTAAATGGTTATCTAATGAACTAATGAGACTCGTAACAGAGAAGAAAAATGCATGGGTTGCATATAAATTATCAAACAACTCAGAAGCCTATGGCAGATATAAGCTAGTCTGTAATCAGGTCACAAAGGAGGTTAGGCAGGCAAAGGCAGATTACAAGAAATCCTTGGCAAAAGATGCTAAGAAAAACAGCAAGGATTTCTTTACTTATATAAACTCTAAAAGGAAAGGGATGAATCTGATTGGTCCAATTGACATTGATGGTTCGACTGTTGATGATCCTGCTCAGATAGCAAACAAACTGAATGAGTATTTTGCATCTGCATTCACACATGAGGAATTATTAAGGTTTGAAAATGGCAGAAGGTTATCAAATTGTAGCAGGATACTTAATGATTTTGTAATAACTGAGAGCAAAGTGGAGGAGAAATTGTTGAAGTTAAACATAAGAAAAGCACCTGGGGTGGATGGGATCTATCCAGTTGTATTAAAGAAGGTGGCAAAGGAGCTAAGCAAACCCTTAGCCATAATTATGAGAGCATCCTTGGACTCGGGAGGTTCCCACGGACTGGAGATGTGCAAATGTATCCCCAATTCACAAAGGGGGATTGAAGGGTGACATGAGTAATTAGAGACCAGTTAGTTTAACTTCTGTTCCGGTAAAATAATGGAGTCACTGGTTAAAGATGCATTACAGGATCATTTAGACAAGACTGCAGCAATAATTCAGACACAGCATGGGTTTGTTAAGGGAAAGTCTTGTCTGACAAATTTGATAGGATATTATGATGTGGTTACAAAGGAACTGGATGCAAAAAATAATTTTGATATCATATATTTGGATTTCAGGAAAGCTTTTGACACTGTTGCACATGGAAGACTATTGTACAAATTAGAGCAGGATGGTATTAAGGGTAAGTTGCTACAATGGATAAAAGGATGATTAAGTGGGAGAAGACAGAGGGTGGCAATCAATGGGTGCTGCTCTTCGTGGACTAATGTTATTAGTGGAGTCCCACAGGGTTCGGTGTTGGGTCCACTGTTGTTTTGTATATTTATCAATGATATTGATAAAGGTATATCAGGCTTAATGTCGAAGTTTGCAGATGATATAAAAGTTGGCAGAGTTGGTAATGGCAGTGTGCTACTGCAACAGGATCTAGATAATTTGGGCAGATGGGCTAAGAAGTGGCAACTGAAGTTTAACCTTGACAAATGCAAAGTACTGCATATGGGTAGAAGTAACCCCAGACAAACGTACGAACTGTGTGATACTACTGTTAAGGTGGTAGAAAATGAAAAAGACCTGGGAGTAATTGTGCAGTCAGATATGAAGTTTTCTGAGCAATGTAGACAGGCTGCCAGGGCAGGTCATGGGGTTTTGTCAATGATATATAGGAATTTTGCTAGCAGGGAAAAGGAGGTGATTGTCCCTCTGTATAAGGCAATGGTCAAGCCACACCTTGAGTACTGCGTACAGGTCTGGAGGCCTCATTTTAGGAAGGATGTAGATTTGCTTGAGCGTGTACAGAGAAGGGCAACAAGATTGGTGAGGGGAATGAAGGGATCCTCTTACCAAGAGAACCTTAAGTTCTGCAAATTGCAGTGGCTAGAGACCAGGCACCTGTGCGGTGATCCAATTGAGGTGTATAAGGCCTTGAATGGGTTGAGCACGCTGAATTCTGATGGGATCCTTCCACTTGTTCAGATTACAAACCTAAGGGGGCATAAATTCAAATTAAGAAAGGACAGATGTAGAATAGATGTGCAGAAATTTGCCTTTAGCCAGCGGGTGGTTAATTGCTGGAACAAACTTCCATCTGTCGTTGTGGAAGTTGATAGGTTGAATAAATTTAATGAGGAACTGGACAGGCATTTGGAGGGAATGGTGTGATTTTTTTTTTTTTTTTTTGGCTGATTCTGCATAAGCTCATACACTTGCTTTCTTGCATCACATGCCACTACTGCTACTACTATTTGGGCTCTTCCATCCACCTTCTGTTCACCCTTTTCTTGAAAAAAGTGTTCATGTCTGACATTAATTGAGATTCTGAAAAATTCCATAAGTCTTTCACCTCTTTCATCAATTCCAAAATTTCATATAGTTCCCCTTTCTGCACTGTTTTGTCTCTTTCCAACCTTAACATTGAAGTCCCCATAATAATGGTGTAGTGAGTTTTCTGTTCAAATAGAAGTCTCTCAATTTCGGTGTACATTTCTTCAACCTCTTCATCATCATGGCTCGATGTTGCTATATTTAGAGGTACAAACCTTTAGTTTGTACCTCTTAAAAATCTTGAGCAGTCTTGACTTTGACACCCTTGGTTAAGTACTTTTGAATTCCAATTTTTTTTTTATATCTTTATGGACCAGAAAACCAACTCCACCTTCGCTGTTTTCATTGTTTCCATTGTTGTACAGGAGATTTCCACTTGATAAACTTAAGTGATTCATTTCTTCTTCTTTCAGCCATCCGATGATATTCCAATTCACATTTTCTAATTCCTTTTCCAGCTCTAATATCCTACCTTCACCGATGAGAAATCTTGTATTGTAACAGGTAAAGTTCAGTTTCCGTGCATGGCAGCCTGGTCATACCCAGTGTATCAAATACAGCATTACTTTTAAAGGGTTGTTATAATGGATCCACAGCCTTGGTAAAGATAAACTTAAGTGATTCATTTCTTCTTCTTGTTTCAGCCATCCGATGATATTCCAATTCACATTTTCTAATTCCTTTTCCAGCTCTAATATCCTACCTTCACCGATGAGAAATCTTGTATTGTAACAGGTCAAGTTCAGTTTCCGTGCATGGCAGCCTGGTCATACCCAGTGTATCAAATACAACATTACTTTTAAAGGGTTGTTATAATGGATCCACAGCCTTGGAACATCATTACCAAAAAGGGACAGGAATAGACTGTATGTTGAAGTTGATGACATTACATCAGCTCTTTATAGAATGTCATCTAATACCAAAATAGAATTCTATTCAAGTGATGCAGGTTCTGAATCTCGTTTAAATGCACCTATTGACTTTAGAATGCTACAAACAACAGATGCTGGCATTACTTGGAGTGATGATTCTTCACAGATGAAATCCATTTTCTAAAAAGTACTGCCTACTTGTTCCAGCACTCCAGAGAAGTGCCACAAGGCACACATAAAGAACCCTCACAAATATAAATGGCAGTGAGCGTGTTAAGTCGCTGTGCTTTCAATTTGGTATGTGATTTTGAAGTTCTACAGATGACCATTATTTGTAGTAACCACCAGGAAATGAGGTTTCAGTTACCTTGAAAGAAAAATGGAGTCCAAAGTTCAAATCTGGCCTGAGTTGGGATGTTTAGACAAAGAGAACATCTCAGTTTACTTTCATTTTGTTTTCCAAAACTCCAATGTTAGTGTAAGTGCTATGTCAAGCATTATATAATGTACCAATATAACACTGGTACTTGAGTTGACGGTTGCACTCTTAGTCCTAAGATTGATATTATTTAATGCTTAGTATTAATGTTAAATTGCAGTACCAAAGTCTTTGGTGAATGATGGCTAGCAGCATTAATATAATAGGGAATTTCTATTCACAGGCTTTCACAAGCACTGTATCATTGTCTGAATGTAAAGAGCTTTTCAATTTTTACAAACTTCCAATTATTCCTCAAAAAATCTGCTTAAGGTGGCTTGTGTTGTTTGGAAATTAGTAGTTAAAGAATTATGAGTGTATTTTATATGTATTCCTATGTGTGTGTATTAGAAAGTAGTCAGTTTCATAAATTTTTAGATAAATATAAAAGTTAAAAATTTTAATAATATTTTTAAATATGGTTTTTAGGATGGTGGAAAGCAAATATCCAGAAATTTCTGCAGAACTTTTTGCTAAAGCAGCTGAAGTAGTAATGGTAATATGCTTGCTTTTTTAATCATTAATTTTTTTTTATATATCACTAGATATCATTTTGGAAACCAAATGCATAATAAATTTTATATATTTCAATACACATGCACACAATGTTTGAGTATCATGATATATTGCTGTGAGTGGTAAGTAGTTAAATTATACTTTCCCTAGTTACCCAGCTATATAAGGAATGTCATAAAATTAAAGAGACATTTTATAAAACATGACATGGCAGCACTCTGCATTCATACTGCACATCAACATATTGGTTGAACTCCCCTCTACACAATGAGTAGTTGTGTCTGTTGTCTTCAATATGTGTCGTCATTGTGAAGTAAATGACCACATGTTTGCGTCACAAAAAATGGAGAAGAATATCAAGCATATTACACCATCAAATTTTGTATCAAACTCAATAAAAACATACAAAAACATATGAAAAGTTAAAAAGAGCTTATGGAGATCAGAATTTTATCCTGAGCCCAAATTTTCTAATACCACAAGGCCTTTTTGGAAAGACATAGAGCTGTTGAAGACAAACCATGCACAAGGAGACCCATCTTAGCAACAATAGAGGGGAATGTGGAGAGAGTGAAGGTCTTAATTGTGTCTGACCGATGACTAACCATGAGATTGATGGCAGGTTCAGTTCACCTGCCATTAATCTCATGGGAAATTTTTATTCACAGGCTTTCACGTGAATAGTGGAAATACTGGAAATCACTGAGCCATCCATGACATTTTAGCAGAGCATTTGAACTTGTGAAAATGGTGCCAAAAAATCTCACTAAAGAATGGAAGCAAAATCGGAAGAACATCTGCCCTGACCTTCTTGATCATATTGAAACTGAGCCAGAGTTTCTTCAGCAAGTAATAACAGATAATGAACCATGGAATTTTGAGTACAATACAGAAACAAAGACAATGAAAACAGTACACCACAAATTTGCCACACACCTGAAGAAAGCATGAATGAATGAACAAATCCAAAATCAAATCAATGTTCATCTGTGTTTTTTTTTTTTTTTTTTTTTTTTTTATCAATGTGGAGTGCTGCACAAAGAGTTTGTGCCATAAAGTTAAAACTGTCAACCAAACTTTCTACCAAGAAGTCCTAAAATATGCTATGGAAAAAGGTACTGAAAAGGCCAAAAACTGGATTTTGCATCACGACAGTGTGCCCTGCCACTGCGTGCTGTCTGCTATAGAGTTTGAGTTTCTGGCTTCCAAAAAAATTCCAGTGCTGCCACAGCCACCATATTCTTTGGATCTGTTGCCATGCAATCTCCCCCCCCCCCCCCAAAGATCAAGAATTGCTTGAGTGCTGTAACTTATGCATTGAGGGACATCACGGAAGAAGACTTCCAGGGAAAGGAGCACGGAGTGAAATATGTTTTTCATTAACGGCATGAAAGGCTAATTCTGACGCTGCTGAATGAGAAGCACGAACTGAGGCCATGTGTTGATTAATGAAAATTCAGAGGAAACCTTGTAGAACCCCGATAAGACGAGTCGCAATCGCCGCAAGAAATGTTGTATACTAGGTCATTTATTTGTGTTGTGAATGCGGAAAGGACTGAGCGATTGTTCAGTATAGTGTATAATTTCTGTATTGGCATAGCTACAATTTTAAATTCAGTATCTTTAAAGAATCTGTTAAGCCGTTTGTGCCACTGTTCAACATATGGGACAGAAATAAAGTATTTTTTGATATTACTATTGTTGGTTGGTGTATTTTTTTGTATTCTATCCTTAGCTTGTACCCTAATTCTGTCTTGTAGCAAGTGGGTAATCCATGTTTCAGAATCTGCTGGTTAATATTTGTATTTCTGAGTCCAAAGCAGATTCTGTCGTTGAATATTTATAAGCATTTAGAAATGAATTAAAGATAATCGATCTTTTATAGGTGAATGGATGACAGCTGTTATAACGCAGAAGCATACCGGTTTGTAGGTTTAAGATAGATGTTAAATTGAATTTTATTCGCGTCCCGAGTAAACGTGAAATTTAGAAAATTTAATGACTTTCCATATTCTCCCTCTCCAATGTAAATTTGAGTCTAGAATGAATGCAATGTATTGGATTGTGCTACTATCAGTAATGACTAGAACATCGTCTAAATATCTCCCATAGTATATGATACAGGATAGAAAAAGTGTCAAATGTATGTTCAATACAAACAAAGGTGTCAATACATTTGATGCCTTTGTTTGAAAGATGAAATGTAAATTTGAGTCTAGAATGAATGCAATGTATTGGATTGTGCTACTATCAGTAATGACTAGAACATCGTCTAAATATCTCCCATAGTATATGATACGGGATAGAAAAAGTGTCAAATGTATGTTCAATACAAACAAAGGTGTCAATACATTTGACGCCTTTGTTTGAAAGATGAAGTTACTTGTTAGGTTGAAATGGTCTCTAATGGTTGGAAGCAATTTGCCTTCCAATATAGCCAGGTATCCGTTGGCATTTATGGAACCTTTTATAAACTGTAGGTGATACGAAATGCACCCCCATATCATTTGGCTTGTAGCGAATTTCAGTGTAGACACCATAAAGTCTAGATGGTATTCTTCACCGCATCTATGGCGAATCGTTTGTCTCCCATCAGAGTCATGCAAGTTGAATTTCTTCTCATACGAGAAAATAACTGGCTTCCACTGCTCGGGGGGCTCCATTTGACATGCTCCTTACACCAAATTAGAGTAGTGTGATACTTGTCAGTATCACACTACTCTAAACGAACACTGTGTTTCTTTAAACTTTCAAGTTACTTGTTATTCTTTTTCCTACTAGTTCAATAAATATCTCAGTCTTATCTTAATTGTTTTTGAAGATTTATTATTGTTTCCAGAGCAAAGATGGGAAAATGACTTCTAATATTCTCTCCAGGTGGCCACTACACTGTGAGAAGCAAGATAGGTAGTGCCAAATTTGAAATAACCTAAAATCAGAAGTAACTAATGGTATTGAGTATATATAATGAAACGTAAAATAATGGACCAATGTATACTCCCCATCATGACTTATGGAAGTGAAACTTGGGCACTCACCAAAAGAATGGAAGAGAAGCTGAGAACTACACAGCGAAGAATGGAACGAATCATATTGGGAATAAGACTGTTAGATAAGAAGAGAAACACATGGATTAGGCAACAAACTCAAGTAAAGGACATTCTTATCAAAACTAAAGAACTAAAATGGTCTTGGGCAGGACACATAGCTCGAAGACATGATGACAGATGGACTAAGAAAATAACAGAATGGTATCCAAGAGGAGCTAGAAGAAAACCTGGAAGACAAAGGCGGAGATGGATAGATGAAATTCATGAGTTTGTGGGTAGTAAATGGATGTCCAGTGCTCAAAACAGAAGGAACTGGAAAGTTGCTGGAGAGGCCTTCATCCTGCAGTGGATTGAAAATGGCTGATGATGATGATGATGATGACAAAGTAGCAGTAGCTTACAAAGTAGCAGTAGAAGGCAGCTAAACTTTGTTAAGACGAAAAAATATAGATTGGGTATAGTAAGAAAAATAGTACTCTGATTATTGCGGTCGGTAAACTAATGGCTCACAGAGCATAAAATGTAGAAATTAGTAAAGCAAAAAGATGATGAAATTAGGGATATGTAGTTGGGCTAGGGTAGTTCGGGGTTGCAAACCCGTTCCTATAGTTAGGACCCTGAACGAATGTCCAAGAGTTGGTGCATCATGTGCTTAAGTCAGTTGTGTTAAAAGTGTAACATGTATATTATGTATATTATAATTAACAATTAAATAAATAAATAAATTTATTTATTTATTTGTAAGCTATTATATTTCTTTGCTATCCCGGGTGTTTGAGCATCATGTACTTAACCTAGTGTAGCTCCACCGCATACGTAAATTACATAATATACAGACAACAAAATTCGTCTAACGCTAGGCGCCGCTAGCGTTTCTACACATATATACACGGGTTAGCCTCCGGCTCTGTCTTTTTCTGTCAACCCGTCCAGTAGCAGTAAGTTCTTGTCATTCGGACACTACCTTCCTTTGTCTTCGCTTTTTTGGCGGGCTACTTACTTCTGTAAGGTCATCCATGTTCTGTATGTTATACTTTATTGGCACATAATGGTTTTGCATAACTTGTAATTTATTTTATTTATTTATTCAAAATTTGTATTCTAAATTAGTTTTTACCACGTGGCTGCTTACACGTGTTTTTTGACATACAGAACATGTCAGAAACAGAAGTAAGAGTATTGCTGTTCTTTTTCATAATTTGGGTGGATGACCTCTGAAGAAGACACATAAATTATGAAAGATACTGCAATGCTATTTCTACCTTGGTCATTCTTTTCAAGATTTGCATTTTGTTTTTTCAAAATTCGCACTTTGTTTCTTCTTGTTTATAACGTTACACTTTTCTTTTCCTTCCCCCCTCCCCCTTTAATCAACATATATCGCTCCCAGGATACACGGTATTTTCATTATTAGCACTAGTTAAATTATAGATATATACCTACTACATTCTACACATAACAATAAAAATAATTTTATATATATGTGTATATATATATATATATATATTAGTTTGATTGCTTAGATTACTTTAATTTTTGGGTATCTATTTTCTATAGGATATTAAGGTGTATACGGAACAGGAGATTTAGTTAGCGTTTTTAGTCTAACCTATTCCTGGGGGTCTGTAATGGTATTCAAATTATATAATATCTAATGAAGTTAATTATAATTATTTTAACATTAATTAATTATCATTCAATACTAACTAACATTCCCTTACCTGGTCATCTACCCGCTACTTCATCGGGGGCTTTGAGCGGATCGATAGCCAGTTTTAAAGGAATGTCTCATAATTACCCATTTCTGTTGACTCCTTATCAGTTTTGCCTTAGTAGTGAGATTATTTTGCTCTTTTAGACCATTTATTTAATTGAATAAGGATAGTTTTATTTCAATTTGTCTTTTAGTTTAATTTTAATTTTTGAAGAAAATTTTTATCTAACATCGGATTCGGCAACGAGATGCAAGGTAACATTCACTTTACAGGAGGCTGTAAATATGTAAATAGCTATCCCCTAGGACAAAACGGGCTGTTATGCCTTAGAAAAGCTATACCGGCCCAGTCCAAAGGGATAGCATAACAACTCAACAACCAATTCATGTAAATAGCAAACAAACTCAAGTAAATAACAAACAACCAAATCACGTAAGAATTTAATTTTCACCATGGACTTTATATTAAAAAGAAACAAAAAAAACGGAAATACCCCCCCCCCCCCCCGGAACTCAACCCCCACCCCGGCTGACGTAGGAATCAGCCCACTCATCAGATGACTTGCAAAAACATCACCCTACAACAATATCAAGCAACAATAGGCGCGGCTGCGCACTCAAAACCAAACCTGTGATAAAACAAACAATGAGTAGGGCTAACCCCTCATTTACCGAAAGACCACCACCGGACAGATAAGTATAACTCCACTTGCTTATTCCGATAATTACCCGTTGGGCTTTGTTTCCCCTCTACCAGTTTGCCGAATCCGATGTTAGATAAAAATTTTCTTCAAAAATTAAAATTAAACTAAAAGACAAATTGAAATAAAATTATCCTTATTCAGTTAAATAAATGGTCTAAAAGAGCAAAATAATCTCACTACTAAGGCAAAACTGATAAGGAGTTAACAGAAACGGGTAATTATGAGACATTCCTTTAAAACTGGCTATCGATCCGCTCAAAGCCCCCGATGAAGTAGCGGGTAGATGACCAGATAAGGGAATGTTAGTTAGTATTGAATGATAATTAATTAATGTTAAAATAATTATAATTAACTTCATTAGATATTATATAATTTGAATACCATTACAGACCCCCAGGAATAGGTTAGACTAAAAACGCTAACTAAATCTCCTGTTCCGTATACACCTTAATACCCTATAGAAAATAGATACCAAAAAATTAAAGTAATCTAAGCAATCAAGCTAAAATATATCAAGCACGTATAATAGTCCAATTTCCACATGGCAATGGCATTAACGTAGCAAGTGATAAATTTAAAATAATCAATTAGACATTATCAACAATAATAAAAACACAAAATATATATATATATATATATATATATATATATATATATATCAGTACTATTAGTTACTTCCATTTTCTAGAAGATGGAAGAGAATAAGACTGAAGTTTCTATTTGATTTTGCTGATTAATTCTACTGAAAATATTAATTTGATAATTTATTTATCCCTATTTTGTTACAATTGTTGGGAGATAACAGCAAGAAGGGAGGGAGAACACATAAGCCAGAGGCTTTTTAGGGGGTGTTCCTTTTGAAAAAGATAACAATAAAAACAGATCTGAAATTACACAGGTGTTGTTTACCAGATACATCATAAATAAATCAGGCATGTTTCTGCTTTCCATTACAGAGACTTCGAAAACCAACCACTTATGTCATGGTTAACAACAGTATTTATAATTACATTGTGAGTACTTTTACAATAAGAAGTATGAAAGGAAAATACGATGAAATAATTGCCTAGAATGTTACAAGCTTTTTGACAGCTATTCCTTCAACTTGTTTACATAATTTCCAAACTGGTATGCATTGTGGAATGCAAAGTTCAGGAGTTGAGCGGAAGGTGATTTGGATCAGACATATCCTGAAATAGGCCTCTGAGGTTGGGAAAACTCATATCACAATAATAAACTCGTACACCAACCGTTTAAATTGAATTAAGAAAATTTTAATACTGTAAGATAAAATAAAATATATTTTAAATACTGTAAAATAAATATATAAAACATTTAAAATATATGATAGAATAAAAGCGCTAAAACTAGACTGTAGATTTCTGAAGCATCCGCTTCCTTTCTCAACAGTAAGTTAAAACTTGCACAACACATCCTTAAATAGCAGGCTCACGGCACTTCCACACGTGGTTCGACCAACACATGGGCAGAACTCCCTTCATGCGTATTAGAACCGGAAATGGCTCGGGAGCACGGAAAGCAAAACCATTCTATCCGTACTGAGGACCACAGCCTCAAAGAGGGGATGCATACGCATACCCCTGTCTCTGTTAATAGTATTATTGTCTGATGAACAGATTCGCAAGCTCTCGTTCCAGAACCCATGCACCCAGTCAACGATGACCGCATCCTCTGGGGAGATCTGGTGCTGCTTCTCCCAAAAATGTTCAGCCACAGCAGACTTTCCATAATCTGCAACTTTTATGGCATTCATGTGCTCCCCCAGACGATCCTTAAATCGCCGCCTAGTTTCACCCACATGACATTCCCCACAATTCGGGCACTTTATCACATATATGACCCCACTACTAAAATCATCCGTTATAGGGTCCTTAACCTGGGACACCACTGTGTGCAACCTACGCCCTGGCAGCTGCACACAGCGTGTCTGACATTCACGAAGCACTCTTGTTATACGCTCAGTAAAGCCCGGATAGTAGGGAATGTATGCGGTGGCAACTGGCACAAACGGTTCACTTTGCCTGGGCATCACCCCCTCTTATATATTTGTCCATGACCCTCTGGGGGTAGCCGCATTTCTTAAGGTCTGCTGTGATTCCTCTAATTTCTTTTTCTCTATCCTCAGAGGTACTGCAGTGGGATTCTACCCTATCTAATAATGATTAGGCGACACTATTCTTATGTTGCATAGCTTGCGCCGAACTATAGTGGTTGTATTGGCTCTGGCACACACGGTTGGTGTACGAGTTTATTATTGTGATAGATCAGCCATCCCTGGTGATGTGTTCAGTTAGGAGCTTCTTGAACCGGTTTAGTGAAATGGCATTTTTGATATTTTCAGGAAGATTATTCCATGTTTTTACGCCTCTGTATTTTATATTTTTCTGACCTATGGCTTTTCTAAAAAGCGGAACCTTCAGGTTCACTTCATTTCTCAAATTATATGTTATTCCTTTTATTGTTATAAAAAAGGATCTGAAGAGTGGAGGAAAGTTTGGTGTTTTCAAAGCATTGTAGACAAAGACCACCTAGGCTTTTTGTATCAGTTGGTAGATGCTGAGTCGTACTTCCTTATATCTTGAAGTCACCGATGCATTCCAGGGAAGGCCTAAAATTGAACGAACACATTGATTGATAATTGAATTGATTCTTGCAAGGTTATCTTTACAGGTAGTAACCCCATGAGATGATTCCATATGTGAGATGAGGCTGTATTAAGGAAAGGAATACTAGTCTGAGAAGGGAAGGAGGCACCCAGGCAGAGGCTCGGGCGAGTATTCCTGCTAGTGACGAAGTCTTCTTTCGTAAGGTGATCATTTGTTTATCCCAACTCAGCTTATCATCTAGCCAGATTCCTAGAAACTTGGTATCATTCACCCTTTCAAGTTGTTTTCCTTTGTATGTTATTTCGAAATCAATATTTAATAGTTTATTTTTCATCCTAAACACCATATATTTGGATTTTTCTGGGTTTAGTATAAGCCGATTCTTTTGAAGCCAACTATGCATTTCAGAGAGCAGGGCAGAGATCTTGCATTGAAGCTGATTAGGGTCTTTATCAGTGATTAGAATGGAAATGTCATCGACATACGCTACTAGGTGGGAAGATGGAAGAAGAGAGAGCAATTCATTAATGTAAAGAACAAATAGGATAGGTCCAAGAAGTAAGCCTTGAGGCATTCCTCTGGAGAAATAAGAAATGTCTGAAAAAGACTGGTTTGTTTTAACGACAAATGGCCTATCAGTAACGTAGTCTTCTTAAGGTAAGCTAGTAATTAATTTTAAATAAAATATATTAATTTTCAGCAGAATTAATATAAATATATATATTTTATTTTTGTTTTGTGAAAACAAAGTGTAAAACACAGCATATTTTAAAATTTGATTTTTTTTTATTAGACTTAAAAAGTACATATAATAAGTACCATAATATATTAAGAAAGAATTCAAAGAAAGCCCAAAACATTTCCCCAAAATTAAAAAAGTTTGGCACCACTATAGCCACAATTTGAGCATCACCACCACTGCCATATTAAAAAATAAATATAAGGCCAGCCAACTTCTGAAATAAATCGCCTCCCCAACTTCTGAAATAAATCGTAATCACTCACCTACCATCTAATTTTATTTTGAATGTGCAGCTCTTTCAACATCCAGATCCATGAAACTATGTTTGCCAAAACTTGAATACCTTCATATTTTTTTCAATATTTAATGCTTTTTTTTTTTTTTTTCTTTTTCTTTTAACACCAATTTTTTACTGTACAGGTAATAAGAATATGTATATATAAGAGCTATATATAAAAATATAAAACATCAAAATATGCAATGCATGCTCATAGACAACCATAAAACTAAAATTACACTAGTGAAAATGGGTAACATGGCAACGTGTGGGTTTCATATTTCTAATGCAGACATGGTGTCAAATAAACATGCCCCCTCTGAGTTTCTTAATGGAAAAAAAAAATTAATTGTGATGTACTGTTTTTTGCAATCTGCCGATTTGTTTTACCTGTTTTTATCAATTTTCAGTCAGAAAGCTATAAAAATCAGTAGTGCAAAAAATGGTTAAATGACACCAAAAAAACCCCACATTTTTCTGTAACTTAAAAATGGAAACTTTAATCAGCTTTACATTTTGTTTTCCACTTTTTTTTTTTTTTTTTTGTAATATAATCTTTTGTATATATCCTGTGTTATCCTTTTTAATTGAATTAGTGTATTTCTTACTTGCCTATTTATTTTTTTTTTTTTTCTTATTTTTTTTTTTTTTTTACTCATCTAAATACATAACATTTTGAGTTGCATGTTATACTTCAAAACTAGACATTATGACCTTATTAAGACCAAACTAAATGCTGTGGGCATCTTTAATCTTTTTCAGGTGATATGAAATGCAATTATATTCTGCAGAGGGTAACTACAGAACAGATGCACAAATATTTGCGTTTAGCCAAAACAATGGATTGTAGTAAATTCCCATATAGTTGTGTGATTAGGTAGAAGTTATTATGGCTTACATTTAGGTTTGCTTATTGAGTAATGCTACAATGAATAAGTTGGAATTTCATTTCATGAATGAGGAGAGACTGTGCTCCATCTCCCACCTCCAGTCCAAAATAAATTGAATTTTGGGAAAATAAAACTACATAATATTTAAAAGAAAGGTGTATTTTTAAAAAATTACTTGCTTAGTATGGAATTTTATATTGATATGGGATGTGAGTACTTTATAATAGCAGTAAAAGCATTCATTTGTAATTGTTAAATTTTTCATGTATTTCTCTCATTCTGAAAGGTAATATTCATTTGTCTTCATATTATTAGAAAGTAGCACATTCTTAAACACTCTGCACAGGCGTTTTATAATATTGCATAATAAATGCACTGACTTATAGGTATTTTAAATTGGGAAATAAATAATATTTGTTTTCTTTTATAGATAGAAGATCGTCCTAAACAAGCCGCTGAATACATGGGCAAAGTTTCAAGACTCATGGTAAAACTAAAACGGTAAAGCAGTATTTATTTATTATTGTACTCCTGATAATTTTGATTCTCACATATGCAAACATATGTGAGAATCAAAATATCCTTCACAGAATTAAAATAGTATAATAATAAATAAGTATAATAATTTAAATAGTGAAAGGATAAACAGTAATGAAATGAAATAGCAAAATGAGTTTTTGTAAAGAAAAACTGAAACACAAGTAGAAATCAGTGAGCAGTGCAATAAGAGGTCAAATTGACATCTTCTGAAAACCGAATATGTCAAATTTGTAAGAGTACCAAAAGTGATGCACATGTTGAAGGTCACCGAAATTTAGCATTTTACTTTAGAAAGTTTACATGACACATAAAAGTTGTATTACCTTGTTCTTCTCCTGTGTGTTTTTCCCATCCAGTGATAGGTACTGGCACCAGGGACATGGGGTGGTTATATCCAGTTACTGTTATTGGTCAAAGAAGTCTGACTCTTTAATAATATGCAGAAAATGCATACTACTGGAAACAGTTTTCCCAACAAGGGGTGCTAATAACTTGGCAACATGTTTAGAAAGTTCATATGTAGGTGTATGACAACAAGAAACAATGGGCCGTAAAGGAATATCAGGTTTATGGACCTTTGGAAGTCCATAAAACTGCGGGAGCCAACAACCTGCCGTGTGAAGCTTCCAGCGGACGTTCTTGGTAATCTTATTAGCTAAAAACCAAGAATGCACAAGTTTATTAACTTTAGATTCCAACTTCTCCAACACTTTCAGAGGGAAGTCTTGCACAGTTTCATAAACCTCCCAATCCGGTAATAGAGCGAGGGCTTTAGGAATATACTCAGACTTGTCCAGGACAACAGTGCGCCGCCCCCTTATCTGCAGGCAAAATTACAATAGTGCCATCTTTGCATAAAGAAGAAAGAGCTTCCCGTTGACATCATCTGAGGTTATTAGTAATAGACCGGATGTATTGAAAAATTGAAGCTGTTTTAAAGCGAATTACATTAGCAGTCTCTTCAGGTAGCTTTTCGAGAGATGCTTCCACACCCCTAGGCGCCTCCGTAGCCAGGTGGGCAGGAGCTGCAGTGCGTAGCACACGTTTCTTGATTAGACCGGGGTTCGAGCCCGTGACCACCAAATACGGAGGATGCGGAAAAGTCAGGGAATGACCACCGCATATCCCTGGAGCAATATGGCCTAGTTGCTAATGTTCCTAAAAAACCAAATAACAACATAACAACAACAGCTTCCACACCCATAGACAAATGTGTGATGGGAGGTTTACAAGGACCACAAACTTCATGCTGAGGGTCAAGAGATCATGTTGCTCCTTAGATAATTGTTTGCTACTCAAGTTCAAAACAAACTGCGAGTTATCTCTCATGTCCATAATTGATGCCGCCAACTCTGACCAATTATAACTTCATAGATAAAGTTAAATTACAAATAAAATAAAATACATAAAATCGACTGTAAAATCTAATATAATTTAAAATACAATAAATCATATGAAAATATTATACATTAAAAGCGTTAAACCCATACTACTCTAAAACTTAATCCTCTCATCCCAAATGTCTTGTGTGAATACTGCATAGTTTTAGAGTAGTATGGGTTTAATGCTTTTTAATGTATAATATTTTTATTATTTTAATATATTCATATGATTTATTGTATTTTAAATTATATTATATTTTACAGTCGATTTTATTTATTTATTTTATTTGTAATTTAATTTTTATCTATGTTTAAAGTTATAATTGGTCAGAGTTGGCGACATCAATTATGGATAGATTTCCTGACCACAGAGGCCTTTTTAGTATCTCTCATATGTGTGTTCTTAGCAGTATATGCTTCTCGTAATAAAGCGTTAGGAATTAGGAAGTTGTTTCAAAAATAACCAGACAAACACACCACTGTTTATTGCTATGTTTGGTTATAAGAATCAGTTTTGTATGCCTTTGTGATATTTTTCTAAAGCACATTTCTGGAGGTCATGATCATAAAACAATAAAAACAATTTGCACTTTCCGGTTATTGGGCTTTTCTGTTAGTGCAATCGAATTATAAACAGGTAGTAAACTCAATCTTATTGCACTTGCAATAATACCAACAGCTGGAATTCTGTGGTATTTTACATTATTATCTTGAAATGTGTTTCTCCTTCAATGGAATCTTCAATCATGTAAAAAACAAAATTTAAAAATCTGCTCTTCATTCCTATTTTTGAAGCTTCATAAACCAAAATCGTGCAGGTAGCAAAACTCACACTGAATCTAAAATTTTGGTAGTAAATACCTGACCATGCAAATCGAGGGATGACTGTACTAATTTTTATATTAGTGGAAATGGGAATAGATAGATACTTTTATGTTTATACTATAGATTTCAAAAAAAAAATTTTCCTGTCCCTCCAATTAGTGGACACCTCAGTAACAGACATCACAATGTGCATCATTGGTATATTTTATTGGTAGGGTTCACTGTTGTTGTCAACTGTATTATGGGTTTGCAGCAAGTGCAGAAACATGTTGCATTGCTCATATAGTTTCTTGTACTAGCTTTTGGTTTTGTAAATTTGATTAACAGTGGTAAGTGGATAGGTTTTTAATTTGTTCATTCTTAGCTCATAAGGAAATATTTCCCTATTACATAGTTAGATTATACTAATAGTCATGCAATGATATATTGTGATGGATGTACTTGAATAAAGAAAATATTGTGTTTTCAAGAATAGATAAGCTAACAGTTTGCAGCACAGACAACATTGCTTACCAATTTTACTGTGACAGACTGAAGAACTAAAATGTGAAGCCTCTTTATGTTGTGTTTCTCTTGCGCAATTGTTCTCACAATCAGCACCCTCTTGGTTGCAACCTCCACCTTTTCACAATGTGTAGAAAAGGTTTGGGTTGGAGTTCTATTGGGATGAGAGGATTTCACTTAATCCTCTCATCCCAAATGTCTTGTGTGAGGACTGCATAGTTTTCTCCAGCAATTCTAGTTTAGTATTCTATAAACATCCAAACTGACCATAGAATACACAGTGTACAGACGTGATATAAGCCTCATGGACTTTGCTGTTATTTCAGCATTTATCCTGAATAATGCATGAGAAGTGCAAATCTCAGGGTACAAAATTAGCATTTTCATATTTAGGGATTTAAATTAATACAAAAGCATTATTTTGCTACGAGTCAATAAGATTTCTTTATGAGTATCAAAATTTTAAATAAGAGTGCTATTGACACACCAGTTTGTTTTCTTTTATTTACATCATTTATAGCCTTGATGATGCTGCCGAAATGTTGAAGAAAGAATTACAATATCATCTTCAAGGAGAAAATCCAAGAGCAGCTGGTAGACTAGTGATAGCTCAAGTGTTGGTTCATTTAACTCGTGAAGATTATGTGGCTGCTTCAAAGGCTTATAAAGAAGGATCATGGTTAGTATTGTTTACTTAATTTAAAAGCAATGAATAATAATATAACTGTTTCTTTTGCTGTTACAAGTAAATTTCTGTTTATACTATTTCCTGAGACTTTGGGGTTGCCACGTAAGCATAAATTCCAGATATTTTTGGGACCACTGTCAAAGAAATTACTAACCAAAGTCTCAAAATACAGAAACTTAAAAACTAAAGGGGAAAAAAAAATCTTAAAAATACTGACTGCTGCTTTTTTAATTAACAGCGGTTTGGAATTAGAAGTTCTTTTGGGACAAGAACAATTTTATTATAAACTATTCGTGCAAAACAGTGTAAGGGTGTACTAATGCTGGAAGCTTTTAGAATTATGCAAAAAAAAAAAAAAAAAAAAAAGTCCCAGCAGACACATCAGATACCAGCAGGAAAGATCACTTAGTTCATTGTGGAAAATGGTAAGCCAAAAAAAGGTGGGGGGAATTAAATTTAAAATAAAAATATGCACTCGAGTGATATCAGTGTAAATATTAGTATTCTTCACTATTGTTTTGAACTTTGAGCTGCCATTGTTGGCATATTCACTGTAAAGCACGTCTTCTTGTAAAGATGGAAAAAAATTGCACATTTGCCCACATAACTTTTCAATGTCTGCCTAAAGGCGTTATTTTGAATGGGCTTGCAATTAAAAAAAAAATTGTAAAATTTTATTTTGTATGCAAAATTATATAATGTATTATTATGTATTTTATTATGTAAAATTTTATTCTGTTTTTGGGTGCATGAGTGTGTTAATGTGAGAAAATGGTGTATTCTGACAAGTACATTTAACTGTAAGGATGGAATTGGATCAATAGGGTAATTATCAGACCTAGAGAAAGTAATTGAAAGTAAATTATAAAATGAGAAGAAGAAAAAATTCAAAGTTTTATCTAAAAACTTACTCATGCTATATGTACCTGAACTAGTGTTTAAAGGAATCAAATTTTTTGCTGGGTGGTTCAACAGAAAACTGTTCTCTGTTTGAAAAATATATCAAATTTATTTAAGCAACAAAAAAATACTTTCTAGTACTGCTTATAGGAATTGCAGTCCTCTTCTGATATATTCAGCCATAGGCTTTAAATAAAAATAAAATAAAACATTAACCTTGCTTTTCTTCAGGTGTTGAAACAGCATAATAGAAATTTTATTTAAATAATGAAACATCCTGAAAACATCTTCCAAACAAAGACTTCTTCAATGCTGATTTATTTCTAACAGTCCTCTATTTGAATTTTGCTAAAC
This sequence comes from Mastigoproctus giganteus, assembly GCF_048544385.1. Classification (NCBI taxonomy): domain Eukaryota; kingdom Metazoa; phylum Arthropoda; class Arachnida; order Uropygi; family Thelyphonidae; genus Mastigoproctus; species Mastigoproctus giganteus. Next base: position 76,032,669 of record NC_143584.1, on the reverse strand, counting down.
CTCCAACATTTAATAAACAAACAATAGTTTATTAAAATAAGCTCTATCCTGAGATAGATAACCGGTTTTCTTATAATTAATACATAATAGCACATTTAATAATAAAATTCCATAATTTTACATTTTTAACTAAGTCATTCAGTTACTAATAACTGCTTAAATGAAAAACAGATATTGCTGCCTATGGCAGCAACACTGAAACTATAGCTTAATAAGTATTACTGGATTAAAACAATGTGACAAAAAATGAAAAGTTCTTCTATTTTTTAAGTAGTAACTTAAATATATGAAACATTATTCACAAGTTTATTTGATATAAATACAAAAGTGTTCAAAAGGATTTCACTCAGTTCATTCAAAATAAAATTGACTGATATAAATGAAGTGGAGCACATCAAGCATTTTTAACAGTAGAAACATTTCCAAATTTACAGGATAACTGTTTTCTGTACCTGCATGTTAGAGAGCATTAGTAGTGACAAATGCTGAAACAAAGCAAACAGCATCAGCAAAAAAAAAAAATCCCATTTCACATATTCACTCCAATAGTCCTTGAATTTATTTCAGCTATCAGCTTCCACAACAGATGGAAGTTTGTTCCAGCAATTAACCACCTGCTGGCTAAAGGAAAACTTCTGAACATCTATTCTCCAACTGTCTTTCCTCAATTTCAACTTGTGTCCTCTCGTTTGTTTGATGAGCAAGAGAAAGAATCCCATCAGCATTGAGCTTGTTCAATCCATTCAAAGCCTTAAACATCTCAATTAGATCACTCTGCAGGTGCCTAGTCTCCAGATGTTGCAGTTTGCAGAACTGAAGGCTTTTTGGGTAAGAGCACTCATTTTTTCCACTCACCAATCTCATTGTCCTTTTCTGCATTTGTTCCAGCAGCCTAAATCCTTCCTAAAATGAGCCCTCCAAACCTGTATTCAGGATGTGGCCTGACCATTGCCTTATACAATGGGATAATCACCTCCTTATCCATGCTAGCAAAATTCTTGTATATCATTGCAGAATGTGGCCTGACCATTGCCTTATACAATGGGATAATCACCTCCTTATTGTGCTAGCAAAATTCCTGTATATCATTGACAAAACAGGACATGAGCTGTCCTGGTAACCTGTCTGATTTACTCAAAGAACTTCACATCCATCTACACAATTACACCCAGATCTTTTTCTCATTCTGCTACCCTAAGTGTAGTACCACACAGTTGGTACATTACTCTGGGGTTACTACTACCTATATGCAGTAATTTGTCAAGGTTAAACCTCAATTGCTATTTTTCAACTCATATGTCTAACTTTTCTAAATCTTGTTGCAGTAGCATACTATCATTCCTGTCATAAACCTTCCTGCCAACCAATGTGTTATCTGTAAAATTGTTCATTAAGTCTGATATGCCTTCATTAGTATCATTGATAAATGTAGAAAACAACAATGGCCCCAACACTGAACCCTGGGGGGAACTCCACTAATAACATTATTCCATCAAGAGCAATGTCCATTGATTACCACTTTGTCTTCTCCCACTCAACCATTCCTTTGTCCATAGCAGCAACTTGTCTTTAATGCCAAACTTTTCCAATTTGTTTTTTTATGTGCAACAGTACCAAAAGCTTTCCCAAAATCCAAATATATGATTTAAAAATTATTATTTGCATCCAGTTCCTTTGTAAACACATTGTAGTATCTAATCAAACTGGTCAGAAAAGATTTTTCCTTAATAAACCCATGCTGTTTCTGAAGTATAATTGCAGCCTTGTCTAGATGATCTTGCATTACTTCTTTTATCAGTGATTCCATTATTTTCCCTGGTAAACTAACAGTCTGTAATTAGTTGTCACACTTTTTTTCCACCTTTGTGAGTTGGGGATACATTCGCACATCTCCAGTCCGCAGGGACCTCCCCCAAATCCAAGGATGTTCTCATAATTATGGCTAATGGTTTGCTTACTTCCTTTCCTGGCTCCCTTAATATAATTGGATAGATCCCACCCAACCCACATGTTTGACTTCACCAGTTTCTCTTCCACTTTCCTCTTGGTTATTATAAAATCATTTAGCTCTCTGTTAGAGTTTGATAAACTTTTGGCATCCCCTTCCCTAAAGAATTCCTCACATGTAAATGCAAAATACTCATTCATTTTGTCAGGAATCTGAGCAGGATTATCAAGTGGACCAATTGATTCATCCCCCTTCTAGTGTTTACATAAATAAAGAAGTCTTTGCTGTTTTTATTTGCATCCTTTGCCAAAGATTTCTCATAATCATCACTTGCCTAACCTCCTTTTTGACTTGATTACTGGCTAGTTTATATCTACCATAGGCTTCTGTGTAACCTGATAATTTATATGCATCCCATGCATATTTCTTTTCTGTTACAAGTCTCTTTGGTTCATCTAACATCCATTTTTTTTTTTTTTTTTTTTTTATGTAAACCCCAAACATGAGAGGTATTAGAACCTATAGTACTTAGTACTGTGCTTGGGTTGGAGATTGAGAAGATGAAAGTAGATATTTGTTGACATTGGACTTGAACTTCTGTAGACTGTAATTTTCAGGAAATATGTATGAAGGAAGGTTGTTCCAGAAAACGGCAGTTGAATGAATAAACGAGGAAGATGAAAAGTTGGTTCTGTGAGTTTGAACTTTGACAGTTAATGGATGTTGGCTGGTTGCGGCAGGTGTTCAGACTGTTTTGAAAGAGAGAGCGGGAATTAAAGAAGCCAATTTAGAAGAACAGTGCCCATGGAAGTATCTGTAGAAGAGGCATGCAGCAGAAACAGTACGTCTATGAGACAGTGAGTGGAGAGACTCTGTTAGAGATGAATCATTAATTAACCTAACTGCCCTCTTCTGAATGGAATCAAGAAGCCTGAGAGAGGTTTTGGGGGCACCACCCCAGATGTGGGAACAATTTAGGCCTATACCTTGAAGAGTATTTCTTAGTTGGTATGAAAAGCCTAGTCACTTCTAGGCTGATTAACTCCTTAATTCTAAAATTCCATTTAGAATTTGCTGATGGTAACATCAACAGTTGGCCACACTGTATAGAATTTAAAACTGCCTGAGATCAATGTAGTTATCTTTAAGAAAGTGCAAAAACCCTTCCCTTTGCAATTGTTGGTAGTTACACATTTAAGTAAATCCAAAATCAATGCACTGATCACTGCCACCTAGTGGTTCTTTCATCTGCAAATTCTTAATGCATGAATTATCAGATCTATAAATCCACAAAAGTCTTGCTAGTCTGTGAGTAATCAACTGACAAGTTCCAGTCAATATCTGGAAAGTTAAAATTCCCCATTATAAGACATTCTGATTTACTGACCCACCCTACTCTCATTTTTGCATTCCAGTAGTTATGTCACACCAGACTGGCTGAACATTGCACTGGCCACCCATGTCAACTGGATGCACTGCCTTAGATTTTATGTGCTTCTTAACTTAACATAACCTCTCCCACTCCTATCCTGCCTGTCAACTGCCTCCTTGTGGCAGTGGACAGCAACATGGGAGTCCCACCAAAAGCCCTGCAGCTAAATGCTGGAGAAACCACAGACCAACATTACCTAATACATCACTATGCAAATTAACACTAAAACTTACACTATCTCTGGCATTTACAGAGTTGTAGTGTATACAATATATATTACGTGGTTTGTAGTGGTAACCTCCGGTGGCGCTTGACAGTATGCAAATAAATAATCCTTTCTGTATACATTGTGCACCCCATAATCAAATTCTGCATCCCTTATGTGAGTGACTCCACATCACTGATATCCCAACAATGTCTGCATTTGATGTCTTAACCAGTACTTCAAATTTGTCAAATTTATGTACTATACTCCTAGTATTGGTATAAATGTATTTACTTGTTTCATGATGACTCCCACAGTCCTTGAAATCACCAGCACTTTGCTTTCAAGGCTGCTGCTAGTTCTAATAGAAGCAATGCAAGAATTATTTTCACCTGTGACTACTGTTATTCGATTAGTCTGTGTATCACCCCCACCCAAGCTATCAGTTTTCTGACCCACCTAACTCTGTGTCAATATCATCAACAAATATTCTTTCACCTTTTCTATTTAAGTGTATCCCATCCCTGGAGAAGCAATCTCGCCAGGTCCGAACTGATTGACAAGCCTCAGCTCTCAACCTATACCCCCTCTTATTGCGTCTAGGCAAAATTGCACACTTTAAAATTTATCTCTAACTCACAATTTTTTTCCAACTTTTCCTTGTACTTGTTAAATAAGTCTGCAGATCTCCAGCTCTTAATGTCATTACTGGCAACATGTGCATCAATATTACCTTTTGTGGCCTTAAAATATATCTTCTGTACATCATAAACTTTTACCCCTTGCAGACACTCCTAGTCAAAGAGAGGCAATAAAAGAAAGGAATATTCTTGATCTGATTAACAGCAGTGACTCTTCATGCATTAAAAATCTTCAAATAAAGGAGCCACCAAGTGCTAGTAATCATAGTATATTGATATGGGATTTATTTAAATATATAACTTACTGTAAAGGGAAGGGATATTGCTTTTTAAATTGTGACCAACTGATGGGACCAACTGATGTTAGCAAATGCTAAATGGGAAGTGTTCAGGGAAGTAATTATGTAAGCTATTAAGCTTTTTATACTAAGAGATATTGTTCAAGGTTTATATCTAATTGGATGTAAGATGACTATGATGGCTATTCCTACAAGAAACATTATACTGAGCTTACAATTCACTAATGTGTCACTAAACTTTCATCCATTTGTAATTGCTCGCATGACACCTAAAATAAAATAAAGTAACCCAGAGGATTGTGGTCTTTCAAAAGGCCATTATCTTTTGTGTAAAAGCTCTTATCAAAGATGTTCAACTGGGACTTTAGTGAACCAATTATGCAGTTATGCCTTTTTCCCTTTCAAAATATGTTCATACTCTGTATTGATATATTTTGGAAAGGGAGACTGTTATCGTGGTGCCGACTAAGAGAATAAGTGACATCAGTACTAGTAAATCTACCAAGGAAAGCGATCGATTTGGATCAGAAAATAAAATAATAAGGATGTGTGAAAATGGTCAAACATTAACAAGTATTGCACAGAATTTAAATTTGTCAGTGTCAACACAATAATAAAGGACAAAGACAGAATACGAGAAGCGGTGAAGGGATCGGCACCGATGAAGTCAACTAAATACATCAGTTTTTATAGTACGATAATATGAGTTTTTTTTTTATTTCCCTTTTATGTTTTCTTTTCTTATGTGCCACTCCGGCTACTTCACTGCTGTCCCCATATAAAATTTTAAATTAACTAATTAAAAATAACTATTTTTATTCATTCTTTTGAGGGTATTTGTGGTTTTTTGTAATTTTGGCATATCAGGGATATAGTAACAATATTTTATTAGTCATTTCCGAGTTACGCAAAACTCAACTTACGTAAGAAGTCCTGGAACATATGTCGGGGACTTACTGTACTTTCCATTAACTGTGTTACCTCCCCCTCCAAAAATAGTATATACTGTGGTATTTGTAGTATTTACTACATCCATTATTGGATGTAGTAAATACTGCAGTATAGAAATACAACATTTTTCATGGGTTTTTTATGACTCGGCCTCCAGCAAGGATCAAGTCCTGAGTTTTCCATATTTGGGAGTTTGAATTGGGGTTAATATATTTGGGTTGTACCAGACTAAAGACAGTGAAAAATGAAAAAGATTTAGGCATAATTGTACAATCCAACATGAATTTCTGTGTGCAGTTGAGTGCAGAAAATGCTTCTACACCCATATGGAGTATTCATCTTGAGTACTCCTAGGGGTGTAGAAGCTTCATTTTTAGGAAGGATGTAGATATGTTTGAACAAGTTGAGAAAGGAGCAACAAGCTTAGTGAGGGGCACAAAAGAGGTACCCTTACTACAAGGAAGACTTGAGTTCTGGAAACTAGGCATCTAAATGGTCACCTAATTAAAGTATTTAAGGCACTAAGTCTCTAAACTAAATATTAATGGCATCCTTACTCTTTCTTGGGACAAACACAAGGAGACAAATCACAAGAAATCCAGTTACAGTTAAGTCTGCACAACTGTCAACTTTTAACTTTCAATAAGCTGGAAATCAGCTTATAGGCATTAAGAAAACAATTTTTTGTAAAGAGCAGGGAGTTTATGTAAAGTAAACAATGCATTAGATTTAAATTTAACTGACAACATATACATTTTATATTAAAATATAGCTGTAGGATTGTGCATCAGTATGGTATACTTTCAAACATTAGCTTCTTTAGGATTTTTCTATATGTGGATTTCTCTTTTGATATACTGTTCAGCTGATTTTGATTGCTTTAAAAAATATACTGCTACAGACCTCTCTTCAGAAATGTTATATTCACAATAATGGCCCTACTATCTAGACATGGCTGGGAAGATCATTTCAAAATCTTCAGAAAGAGTTGATCTGAAGTCTGTTTTCCTCCACCAGCATTACTATGAGGAATTGTTAAAATGTCATACATATGTCTTCGGATCTGTAAGATTTTCAATGAGCTGTTCAAAAGAATATAGCAGTATCTTGCACAGTGCGGCTTCAATCAGTACGGGATTCACTATAGTGCAGTTTATAATCTGCAACTGCAATTGATAATGTGGTCATATATGGCTGACATTTTTTAAAAATTTTCTATGATCTCCATAAATTTGCATCATTCGCTTATTCTTGATCTTTCTGCAAGATTATACAATGCGCATGCACACTATATATAAGTATTGGCATCACTTACTTTCAAAGGTAGACTAAGTTCAGCTCCTTCTTCTTAAGCATGGGTGTATCCTTTTTGTGATTTTTTTTTTTTTTTTTTTTTCCCTCAGTGATTCCTTTATTATGAGTGAAAAAAAGAAAGTGGGATGAAAGCAATGTAAATGGTTGAAATTAGAAGAGAAATTTTAAATCATCAAATGCCACGAAGAAGGTGCTTCGTTTGCCAAAATTGCACGAGACAAAGGAATAAATGAATCATCTATAAGAAGAATTGTAAAAGAAAAGAATCAGTACAAAGGGTATGTAATAACTACCAACTCTTGTGCCTCGAAAACAATCGTAAAGAAATGGTAAATATGGAACGTCTACTATCAATATGGAGAGAAGATTGCAATCAGAAGCGAATCCCGTTAAGTGAAATGGAAACTCAAACGAAAGCTATGAGTCTTTTCAACCACTTAAAGAAAATGTAATGAAAGAAAATTATGGAGAAGGGGCAGCTGATGTAACATTTTTGGTAAGTCATGGTTGGTTTTATCATTTTAAAAAATGCTCGGGGATTCATAATGTCCATATTGTAGGCGAAAGTGCAAGTACAGACAAAGATGCTGCCCAAAAATTTCCTAAATATTTAATAGAAATTATTGAAAAAGGTGGGTACAAAGATAGCTAAATTTTTGATGTTGATTAAACGGGTTTGTTTTGGGAAAAAAATGCCTTTAGAACTTTTCTATCAGAAAATAAAAAACTTAAACCAGGTTACAAGGTATCAAAAGATCGTCTGACACTTTTGTTGGGCGGAAATACATCTGGCAATTTTAAATTAAAACCCATGCTTGTGCATCATGCAGAAAACCCCCAAGCACTTAGCAGTTATGCAAAGAAGGCTCTCCCAGTTGTTTGTCATTCAAATAAAAAAGCTTGGGTAACGAAAAATTTGTTTAAAGAGTGGTTTAAAACTTTTGTCCTGTAGTCGAACATTACTGCAAAGAAAACAACATGGATTTTAAAGCTTTGTTGTTATTGGATAATGCACCGGGGCATCCAACTGGATTTTGTGACTTTAATGAAAATGTCAAAATTCATTTTCTTCCACCCAACACAACACCTCTACTGCAACCAATAGGCGCCTCCGTAGCCAGGTGGGAAGGAGCAGCAGTGCGTAGCACACGCTTCTTGATTAGACCGGGGTTCAAGCCCGTCACCACCAAATACGGAGGATGCGGAAAGGTCATTCAGGGAATGACCACCGCATATCCCGGAGCAATATGGCCTTAGTTGCTAATGCTCCTAAAAACCAAATAACATAACATAACATAACTGCAACCAATGGATCAGGGTGTCATTGCGACGTTTAAAGCATATTATTTGAGACAACCTTTTTCTCAAGCAATAAAGGCTACAACCAGAGAAGCTGCACCAACTTTAGCTGAATTCTGGAAAAATTACATCAGAAATGCTATTAGAAACATAAACGAAGTGTGGCTCGAAGTTAGCAAGAGTAACATGAGAGCATGTGTGGAAGCAAGTTTTGCTTCATTGTGCAAGCAATTCCTGTGGCTTTGAGTCCGAAATTCAGGATGTTTCTGAAGACTTTGTCAAAATTGGACACAATCTTGGATTTGAGTCTTTGGAAATGTCTAATGTTCGAGAGTGCATTAGTTAGTTAATTAGTTTTTAGGAGCATTAGCAACTAAGGCCATATTGCTCCGGGATATGCGGTCGTCATTCCTTGACCTTTCCGCATCCTCCGTATTTGGTGGTGACGGGCTCGAACCCCGGTCTAATCAAGAAGCGTGTGCTACGCACTGCTGCTCCTTCCCACCTGGCTACGGAGGCGCCTGTTCGAGAGTGCATTGATGCATATTCTCAAGCTCTCGATAATGATACTCTCCTTAACTTAGACCAAGAACAGGCATGTGAGGAAGCAAAAGAAAGTCAAGAGTGTAATAAAGGAGCTAGTAAAGTGCGAGAAAAAGAATTTCCCTTACAAGAACTTGAAAAAATATTTAGGGAAACTCCTTCAGACTTAATTATAAATCATGATACAGATGTAGAGCATAGCATTAATGCCCGACGATGTTACCGAGAACTCCACAAAGAAAAGAAGAAAAACAAAATGGTGCAACTTAGGTTAGATAAATTTTTCTTTAATCAGTAAAAGTTTTGTTGTTTTCCCTTTTCAAAATAGTTTATCAATTAGTTTTGTTCTTAGTCTACCTCATTACTATCTGTATTTATTATTTTTCTAACTATTCATGTATAATTATTTCTACTATTAAAAAAATCCTTATGATACCCAGGTATCATTATTTTTCCCATTGAAACTATTCTCCGTTTAGTTCTGATTCAGTCAGTGCGGTAGTTTTTTCCAACGCATTAATTGCACTGTGCAAGGTATTGCTGTATTTCATATTAGCCATATAGTGCAAGGAAGCCATAGACTTTTGCTGCATTGGCCAAAAAATAAAAATAAATGATCTGTATGTTTTCCTCCTCATGCAGTTCTTCCAGCTAGCTGTTAAATATCCCCAAGCTTGTCAGCCCTAACTATCCATGGAGATACTTATTTCAGTAATAAATAACTCACTTGCTAAAAGAAAAACTTTCTTCAGTCCAGTTTAGATCTCTTCCTTGATAATTGGAAATTTATGGCCTGTAGTTCTGGAATCATTTATAACAGTAAAAATTTCTTCTTCATTTTGCTATCCCCTCTCAGCCATATAGAGCTCACTGGGGTTCCCCTATCCCCAAGGTTCCTGGTCGTTAATCTCTGTAGACCACATATTCATTTAGCTATTTTTGGACCCTTTCAAGAAGAATCATGTCTATTTGTTTGGTATGGTCTCCATATCTGCACACAGTATTTCAGGTGTGGTCTTTGCTTGTGGTCCTACAAGCAAATGTTCAATAAATCATTAATATGATGTCATGGTCTTTCTTTGCTGCCTGTGTACACTGCTCAGAGAACAAGTCTGACTGTATTGTAACTCCCAAATCCCTTTCTTCCTACTGTTTTTAAAATAACTCACACACTTGGTGTGAATTCATATTGCTACATTAAACCATAGCTCCCAGTTTTCTGACCAATCTTTAGACTATCCAAACCACACTGAAGGGTCACTGCTTGCTGCTAACCATCAGCCATTCTCTCAATCCTCACAACTGCAAATTTTGACATTGTGTCCTCTAAAGTATATTTTTACTAATCTGTAAAATTTATACAGAGAAATACAAATGCATATTACAGAAACTGTGAGAAATCATTCTGCAAGTTATTCATGATTTTCTGTTTATTTATTTCTAAATCATTTTTTAGAAAGCTGAATCACTTCCTCCTCTGCCTTCCCTTTTACTATACAGAAAATATATTAATAGTATTCTTTTTAAATACAGAATCTATGCACTTGTTAACAAAAGTAGATTTTTTTTTTTTTTTTAATATTATATAGTTATGTAGAAAGAGAAGAGGCTGGAACTCTAATTAATATTCTGGAAGGCTATGATCAAGGAGATGCTGAACTTATAGTAGAAGCTCTTAACCATCCTTTCATCAAACATATGGATGTGGAGGTAAATTTTTAGTAGCTTTCATATCCTCAGTCTACAGAATGTTCTTATTAATTCAATATTAGATTATATGAAATTTGATGTATTTCAAAGTCTCTGCCATTCCCTAACCCTAATATAATATAAGGTTCCTAATATAATTATAATATATTATATTATAATATAATATAATTCCCTAATATAAGGTTTTAAGTGAAATTTGAAATATGAAGAAATTTGAAGTCTGAATTGTTCTATCACTTTTTGAATAGCTTGTCTAATTTAAAAAGATTGCCAAAACCAACTTCTGGAAAATATCATTATAATGAAACTGAATGGAACAAAAATTTACTGAACGTCATCCTATTGGAACCTGTTTAATTCAAAGCATATTTTGGTCCCTTTAACTTGAAGTTAAACAGGTCTACTGTGCAGGGTTTTCAATTAACATGTAACTCAGTTTGAAAAATTTTATTAAAAACACAGAATTTTATTAAACTTGTTACAGAATGTCTCTTGTTTGCAGACGTGCACTCTCTCTCTCCCTTTTTTATTGTGTTCAATGCAATTTTATGAGCAGTGCATTCATTAATGGCACAAAGTGTAGTTTTCAGTGGTTTGTTTTAGTTCATTCAGTGTAGGCTGTTTGTATAAACTTACTCTTAGTTTGCTGTACAGATAAAAATCTGGAGGTGATGGGTCTGATGATTGGAGAGGGCACTAATCATTCAAAATAAGGTAGTTATCAAAGAATTCCATTGGCAGATCGTTGATGTGTGTGAACAGTATGGAATAGTCAATATGAATGCATGTTCAACATTTTCATGGCTCTGTGCACTTTCTACATGACAACCCACATTTTTGAAATTTTGGTAGAGATTTCTCAGATCTCAAAAGCACCTCTTATTGCAGTTTATCTTCTGTTAAAACTATTGACTTCTGTTTATGTTTCCGGTTACTTGCATGTCTGCTTTGGAGGCTATGCTATACAATGCAATGAATGATCTGATTTGTATATGCCTTTTTGATATTTATGATTGAAAAAAAAAAAAAAAAATTGACACGGCAAAAATTGATTTGAATGCAAGGTGGTGTGCAGGAATAAACATTTTCTTTTCAGAAAAAAGCATGTTAAAAAGACTGTGCACATGTCCCCCCCCCCCCAAAAAAGCCACTGTTGCCAGTAGCTGCCATCTGTCTAAACACAGCCCAGGAGGTGCTGCTATAGGCAATTCTACTTTGAATCAAGGCTTTGTTTGTAGTTGTGTGTGTGTATACAATGATAAGTGAGAGAAATGCACATATCCAGCATTTTGATAGACAAAACTGAGTGCCAAAATTAATACCATTAAAGGAATGAAATCAGGAGAGACAGGGCACTGAACTGCACATTATAACAGCAGACCACCCTTAAGCATCTGGCTGCACGTGATTACAAAGAGCAGAAGGCACTGTTCCCTAGGAGATAGGCATTCTTGGTAACTCTGTAGTCAGGGGAAACAAGGAATGCATTACAAAATAATAAGTAGGATAGGCGACTTTGGACTTGCATAAATTTTTTTGGTAAAATCATAAAGTTACTTTCTGTATAATTTTTAAGGGTGAAGTTGAATGAAGGAACAATAAATACAGTGGATTCCAGTTAATTTGGGCACCAGTTAATCGAGGCAGCCATTTATTTGGGACAAAATTTAAAGAACAGAAACAAAAGAAGTATTTAGCCTGAATTTGTTCTGCTTATTTGGGCAAACTCGCTGCTGAATTGGGGCAGTGAAGGTTGTGATTGAACAACAAACTGTATATGTAGATGGCGTGCATGCTCATAACATAGAGATGCGGGCAGCACCCGAGTCAGTTATTGCGAAGTCGTGCTGTAGGGTGTTGTGTTTGTTCTGTTGCAGTAATCGGATTCTGATAGAAATTTTGCTTGCAGTATACAATTGTTTACGATCACACTAGGTAGGTAGTATATGTCTTGTGGGTTAACATAGATTAAAAACTGTACCAGACAGTGCACTTATTTTATTATTTATTATTTTTTTTTTTTTTTTCAGTACATTTAAGACCCCTGTCAAGATGCCATGTAAAGATTTGTCACTTTCAGAAAAAAAATCGCTATTCTTGACAAGATAAAAAGTCAGCCTCCTAACATCGGTCATCATCAGCTAGTAGAGATAATTAAGGTGCCAAAATCTACAATTTCACGACTTCTACAGCAACAAGAAAAACTTAGGAGTGGACATTGCACGTGGGTTTAAAGAAAACATCTCATAAGCGAAAGAGGGAATGCAAAGATCCAGATGTTGAGGTTGCTTTGAATTAATGGTTTTCCACTGTATCTAAATGAGGTGTGTGTAAGTGGCCCTATGCCAAAAACCAAGTCAGAAGAGTTTCCATCAAGTCAAAAAGCTAGGTCACAAATTTCAAAGCGACAGATAGTTGGTTGTCTTGTTGGAAATGTAGACATGACGTTAGTTACAAAAGAGCACACTGTGAGAAGGACAGTGCTGATGCTATGAGTGCTGAGCAATGGAAATTTGAAAAACTGCCAGAGTTGCTTAAAATATTTAGTGGGGATGACATTTTTAACACCGATGAGACAGGCCTGTATTATTGTGCTATGCTTGATGGTTCCCTGAGCTATCAACACATAACACTGTCCGGTTCAAAGAAGGCAATAGATCGTATAACAGTGTTGTGCTGCTCAAACATGTCAGGAAATGATAAACTTTTGGTTATTGGTAAAAGTGCTAAACCTCATTGTTTAAAGGGGCTTACAATAGGCAGTTTACCAGTTTCATATTATGCCATAAGGTGTGGATGACCGCATATTTTTACATAATGGCTAATGAACAGGGATGCAGAACTACATCGCACACCCTAATGTAGATGGTTTTAAAAATATTGAACTGGAATTTTTACCCCCTAACACCACACCCCTGATGCAGCCTATGGACGTGGGAATTATAAAAAAATTTGAAGACTTATCATCGCGGAAAGCTGTTTAATCACATCCTTGAAGCAATTAAGGAAAATCTGCTGACATCATCTTCAAAATCAGTAGAAGTTAGTGCAAAAGTTTCAGTGTTAAAAGCTGTATAGTTTATCTTAAGGATTGACTATAACCTTCAATGCCACAATGAAAATGAAGATTACGAGGAAACGATTATTGAACAAATTGTGGCAAAACACTCAGACACCAGAAGACCAAGAAAATGATGATATGCCTAAGCAAGTGATTAACCAGTATGCCAGGAAATCTATCGCTGAATTCAGATGCTATTTCATGCAGGAAGGCAATCCTTTATCAACATTAGATACCTGTGCCAACTTTGTTCAGTTGCAATCCATAAAAAGAACACATCAGGGTACACTTGATAATATAATTTTTTTCAAAATAAGAACCCTTAAGTAATGTGTAACCTTTGCTTGACACAGAGATTATTATGTATTTCATTTTACACATATACAATATGTGTACATATGTACATTGTTTGCTTTTATCTTGTTATTTTTAAATAAATGTTTGTACCAGTATAACTTAAATAGTCTGCTTTCTTTAAATGCCACAGTCCTTTTATTTTATTCATACCTTTTTGCCTCATTTAGATTGTGTTTTTGAGCTCATTGGTTAAAATTTCATGTAATTGGGCCAAAGTGATCTAGTCCTGATGTGTCCCAATTAACCTGAATCCACTGTATAAATTTTTATTTTCATTCCCATACAAACTATGTTGGATAATAACCTGCTGCATAACTAGAGGGCGTCTCCGTAGCCAGGTGGGAAGGAGCAGCAGTGCGTAGCACACGCTTCTTGATTAGACCGGGGTTCGAGCCTGTCACCACCAAATACGAAGGATGCGGAAAGGTCAAGGGAATGACCACCGCATATTCCCGGAGCAATATGGCCTTAGTTGCTAATGCTCCTAAAAACCAAAAACAAAACAAAACAAACAAACAAAGCATAACTAGAATCTAGGTAAATAACTAGAGTTAACATCTTATTTTCTGCTTTAAAAATTCTGAAGAAATATTCAAAGTGTTTGAGACAGGTGAACTACGTCGAAGTACTTCAGAGAAACCCCCACAACATTCAAGCCACATGGACTGTGTCCCACTGGCTGTTTATTCGGAGAATTACACTCTAGCCCTTGGTCTCTACATCCATCCATTCCTTCCTTTCTTTCTGGATTGTAGTCAGTTCAGTTTTGTTTGGGAGCAAAGAGGGAGCTTTTGTGTGTATTTCGTATGTAATATTTGTTACACGTGTCTGTCGGATTATTGTGATGTTCAAATTCACATTGTCCTACTATTTTCAACGATTTCACGTCACGCTATCATTGTGTAGTGTGCAGGTTTTAAGGGCATTGACAAGAAATCGCTTTCTGTACACTTCAGGGCTAACTCAAAGGCTGGTAACAATAACCATGTTTGAAGAACAGTTTCTAAATGTTTCTCCCTGAAGTTGAAAAGTATTGCTTACAAATGTCAGTGCCTTTTAAGATATCAGTGCTCCCAGTCCTCCTAGATCTGCGCGGCATTGATTCAAGCAATGGATGAGGGAGTTATCCGGGCATTCAAAGCTTATTACATACAGACATTTTCTGAGGCTGTAAATAATAGTAGTAGTAGTAGTGGCGGCATGTGATGCAAGAAAGCAAGTGTATGAGCTTATGCAGCATCAGCCAAAAAAAAAAAAAAAAAAAATCACACCATTCCCTCCAAATGCCTGTCCAGTTCCTCATTAAATTTATTCAACCTATCAACTTCCACAACGACAGATGGAAGTTTGTTCCAGCAATTAACCGCCCGCTGGCTAAAGTCAAATGTCCACACATCTATTCTACATCTGTCCTTTCTTAATTTGAATTTATGCTCCCTTAGGTTCGTAATCTGAACAAGTGGAAGAATCCCATCAGAATTCAGCGTGCTCAACCCATTCAAGGCCTTATACACCACAATCAGATCACCATGCTGGTGCCTAGTCTCCAGCCACTGCAATTTGCAGAACTTAAGCCTCTCTTTGTAAGAGGATCCCTTCATTCTCCTCACCAATCTTGTTGCCCTTCTCTGTACACGCTCAAGTAAATCTACATCCTTCCTAAAATGAGGCCTCCAGACCTGTACGCAGTACTCAAGGGTGGCCTGGCCATTGCCTTATACAGAGGCGCCTCCGTGGGCAGGAGCAGCAGTGCGTAGCACACGCTTCTTGATTAGACCGGGGTTCGAGCCCGTGACCACCAAATACGGAGGATGCGGAAAGGTCAGGGAATGACCACCGCATATTCCCGGAGCAATATGGCCTTAGTTGCTAATGCTCCTAAAAAACCAAATAACTAACAATAACAGCCTTATACAGAGGGACAATCACCTCCTTTTCCCTGCTAGCAAAATTCCTATATATCATTGACAAAACCCCATGACCTGCCCTGGCAGCCTATCTGCATTGCTCAGAAAACTTCATATCTGACTGCACAATAACTCCCAGGTCTTTTTCATTTTCTACCACCTTAAGTGTAGTACCACACAGTTGGTACATTTCTCTGGGGTTACTTCTACCCATATGCAGTACTTTGCATTTGTCAAGGTTAAACTTCAGTTGCCACTTCTTAGCCCATCTGCCCAAATTATCCAGATCCTTTTGCAGTAGCACACTGCAATTGCTGTCATTAACAACCCTGCCAACCTTTGTATCATCTGCAAACTTCGACATTAATCCTGATATACCTTCATCAATATCATTGATAAATACAGGGTGTTTCAGTTAAACGTTTCAGAACTTCTAAGAGGAGTAGGGTACATCCTGACAACTCGAAATCATATAGCAATGTGGGGTCGAAAATGCTTTCCTGAAGCGGTGTTGTACACAGAAGCACCATAAAAAGAAAAGAGACCGTAAGTGAGAAATCGTTTTAATAATACATGAAAAGAAGCAAAAGGTACATGGATTAAAGTAAGTGTTCGAAGTTTCTTCCATGGGCTACAATGCACGCCTCACATCTCCGACGCATGGACATCCGAACATTCTGGAATACTCCAGGCGAATTTCGAATTTCTTCGGCAGCTACTGCGATTCTTGCAACCAGCTCCTCAGCATTGTCAACTAGCGATTTCATATGACCCCAGAAATAAAAATCAAGACATGATAGGTCGGGTGACCGAGCAGGCCAACGCACGGGACCACCACGTCCGATCCACTGTTGACCAAATGTGACATCCAGGTAGTTACGAATATCTCCGCTATAATGGGCAGGGGCTCCATCGTGTTGGAACCACATTGTCTGTTGCGTCGATGCAGAAATCTGTTCATCTCTCAAAAGTTGTGGCAATACTTGCTGCAGAAAGATCAAGTAGATAGGTCCGGTTAGACGACACGGTAACAGGTAAGGTCCGATGAGGTGATCTCCCATAATACCGGCCCATACATTGACCGAAAATCGATTCTGTGCTGCACGACGTTGTATTGTATGCGGGTTCTCGACCGCCCAAATATGGTCGTTATGCGTGTTGAAAATTCCTTCCCTTGTGAAGGATGCCTCATCGGAAAACAACACTTCAGCAGGAAAAAAGGGGATTTGTAGCACATTTTCCAAGGTACCACTGTGCGAAAGCAATACGAGGTTGAAGAAACTTCGAACACTTACTTTAATCCATGTACCTTTTGCTTCTTTTCATGTATTATTAAAACGATTTCTCACTTACGGTCTCTTTTCTTTATGGTGCTTCTGTGTACAACACCGCTTCAGGAAAGCATTTCCGACCCCACATTGCTATATGATTTCGAGTTGTCAGGATGCACCCTACCCCTCTTAGAAGTTCTGAAACGTTTAACTGAAACACCCTGTATACAAAACAACAGTGGACCCAACACCGAACCCTGTGGGGACTCCACTAATAACATTAGTCCACGAAGAGCAGAACCCATTGATTACCACCCTCTGTCTTCTCCCACTCAACCATCCTTTTATCCATTGTAGCAACTTACCCTTAATACCATTCTGCTTCAATTTGTACAATAGTCTTCCATGCGCAACAGTGTCAAAAGCTTTCCTGAAATCCAAATATATGATATCAAAATTATTTTTTGCATCCAGTTCCTTTGTAACCACATCATAATATCCTATCAGATTTGTCAGACAAGACTTTCCCTTAACAAACCCATGCTGTGTCTGAATTATTGCTGCAGTCTTGTCTAGATGATACTGTAATGCATCTTTAACCAGTGACTCCATTATTTTACCCGGAACAGAAGTTAAACTAACTGGTCTGTAATTACTCGTGTCACCCTTCGATCCCCCTTTGTGAATTGGGGATACATTTGCACATCTCCAGTCCGTGGGAACCTCCCCTGAGTCCAAGGATGCTCTCATAATTATGGCTAAGGGTTTGCTTAGCTCCTTTGCCACCTCCTTTAATACAACTGGATAGATCCCATCCACCCCAGGTGCTTTTCTTATGTTTAACTTCAACAATTTCTCCTCCACTTTGCTCTCAGTTATTACAAAATCATTAAGTATCCTGCTACAATTTGATAACCTTCTGCCATTTTCAAACCTTAATAATTCCTCATGTGTGAATGTAGATGCAAAATACTCATTCAGTTTGTTTGCTATCTGAGCAGGATCATCAACAGTCGAACCATCGATGTCAAGTGGACCAATCAGATTCATCCCCTTCCTTTTAGAGTTTATATAAGTAAAGAAATCCTTGCTGTTTTTCTTAGCATCTTTTGCTAAGGATATCTCGTAATCTGGCTTCGCCTGCCTAACCTCCTTTGTGACCTGATTACAGACTAGCTTATATCTACCATAGGCTTCTGAGTTGCTTGATAATTTATATGCATCCCATGCATTTTTCTTCTCTGTTACGAGTCTCGTTAGTTCATTAGATAACCATTTAGGCCTAAACCTTGAATAATATTTCTTAATAGGTATGAAACTTTTAGTAGCGTCCACGATTAATTCCTTGAATGCTTCCTACTTAGAATGCAACAGAGCAAGGGACGATGGATCCGTGGCAATTTTTGGAAGACGTTTAACATCCTTGATAGAATATGCAGCATTTCAAGAGCCTGGAATGATGTGACAACTTGTATGAGTGGAGTTTGGAAAAAAAAAAAAAAGAAAAAAACTTCTAAAACGTTCCGAGCTTAACAACGAAGGCAACAACAAAGATGAGATGATGTCTTGTTACCAAAGAAATTGTAAACTTAGCTTAAGAGTTGCAGCTGGTCCTGGAGGATAAAGATGTGGATGAACAAGGTGAAGATTTAACAATAGAAGACATAGCCCAGTTGAATGAGCAAACAATTGAGGACCTTAGTAGTCCTTACAAAGCCTACACAATGTACAAAATCAGTTTTTACAATACAATAACACTCATTTTCCTCCCACCCTTTTCATGTTTTCTATTCTTGTGTGGCACTCCAACTACTTCATCGCTGTCCCCAGGTCAAGTTTTTAATTGTTATAGTATATAGCTATTTTTCTTCATTCTTCTTCGGTTGCTCCGTTGAGGAATCGGAGCAACCTAAGAAGCAGTTAAAATTAAAGGAATGGCAGAAGCATTTCACAAAATTTAGGAGAGTCTCTCTATGTTTGACGTAATAGATGAAAACACTGCAATGTTTCTTGAAAATAGAAATAAAATTCAAGATTGCCTATCACAAAATTTATGAAGAGAAAAAAAAAAGCATACTAAACAGACAAAGATTGAAGAGTTCATATCACTTACTACCTCCCTGACTGAGCCTATAACACCCTGTGGTTAATATCTTATTAATGCTTCAGGTTCATTTAAAGTTACCTTCAGTTCATCACCTGAAGTATATAGACTGATTCGTTGTGTGGTTTAG
Source organism: Mastigoproctus giganteus (assembly GCF_048544385.1). Taxonomy (NCBI): domain Eukaryota; kingdom Metazoa; phylum Arthropoda; class Arachnida; order Uropygi; family Thelyphonidae; genus Mastigoproctus; species Mastigoproctus giganteus. Next base: position 76,013,497 of record NC_143584.1, on the reverse strand, counting down.
ACCAATTTTCTTAAATATGTACACTTTGGTTTTGATTCCCTTAGTAGTTCTTACAAAGCCTACACAATGTACAAAATCAGTTTTTACAATACAATAACACTCATTTCCCCCACCCTTTTCATGTTTTCTTTTCTTATGTGGCACTCCAGCTACTTTGTTGCTGTCCCCAGGTCAAGTTTTTAATTGTTATAGTATATAGCTATTTTTCTTCATTCTTCTGAGGATATTATGTGGTTTTTGTAATTTTGCCATATCAGAGATATAGTAACAATATTTTATTAGTCATTTCTGAGTTATGTAAAAATTAACTTACATAAGAAGTCCTGGAACATATCTCTTACGTACGTTGGGGACAGACTGTACTTTAGTGTAGAAAGTTTCTTGTTCCCTAAAAATATTTGCTAATATAATAAATGGGCATGGTAAGTTGTTTCAATGTTTTTACTGGTCTCATTTTAAATTTTTGGGTCAGTTTTCAAGTTGGAATATGGACTTTCATCATTCTACCAACACAAGTATGGATAGGGAAATTATTATTGATCATATCAGATAAAAAACAGCATTTATTTGTCTTAAACTAGACATGTTTAGTTTATTTTGTTATGAAAGCCAAAAGCAGTGTTGTATGTGCTCTGTTATGTTGTATCTTGGATTAGAACGGCAACAGATATAATTGTGTGCACTTGCACTCGCTACACAATATGTGCATGGCTCAATATGGTAATAGAGACCATTTTGTTTTAATCTGTAGAGGGGAAGAGCTGTATTTTAAAAGGTTTAATTATATGCAACTAGTAGGAGTCAAAGTTTTAAAGGAATGTCAAATCAGAGAAAAAACTGTTTTGGATCAGAAATACAGGGAATGGGCAACATAATGGAAACAACCAATATGAAAGTGGTAGTTTTTGTAATGGCTGAATGACATATTTATGAACATGCAGTAATGACCAACCTGTATGAATTCGAAAGAGGTCAAATGGCTGGTGCACATTATGCAGGAATCAGTGACTGAAACTGCTGAGTTTAATGTATACAGTTGTGTATATTCACCAAGTATGGAAAAACAATTTGATAGGATGAACTGTGGCAGGAAATCGAAGCTGACTGAGGCTACTAGGTACCGGAAAAGGACTGCAGAACTTAATCCGAGTCTCAGCAAAGCAGTTCAGCAAACATTGTAAAACTGAAAAAGGACTGAGTCTCAGCAATCCAATTTCTAACAAAGCAGTTCAGCAAACATCTGTCAGTTGGTGTCTGAAATGGTATGTAGTTCAAAAGTTGAAAGAGAATTTAGAGGCCCTTACAAGGGGATATGAATTAAATAATGAATTAAAAAATTGATATATATATATATAATATATATATATACATTTTTTTTTTTTTTTGATAATTACTGTCGTGTGTTACTTTTATTTATTATTTATTTTTGTTATAATAAGGATGGTTATTACATATTATGTTGAGTCGTTGAGGAGGCTTCCATCCTGCAGTGGACTGGTAATGGCTGCAGCTTATCTTACCTTTTATTACATGTTAAGCTGATCCTGAACATGTCTTGATTTTTATAACGAAGGTCAACTTAAATTCCTTTTTTCACCTGTAAGGTTGATTTTGATATTCATTGCAATCTCCAGGAATTCCCTGAAAATGTTGAAAATTTACTATTTTCATTTTAATAATACCAACAAATAAGTTTATATAGTTAAATAGTTGAAAAATTAACTTGTGTGTGTGTTTTCCCCTCTTTCCTTCTCTATTGATATCTGTAAAATTTTAATTTAACTAATATTTTTCACTTTGATATTTTAGTATGCTAAATTAGCTCGTAGTCTGCAGAATAATTATATCAATAATGCCAGGACGGAAACATACTCACAAAATACATCTTCTAAAGCACTCACTGCAGCCCAAGGAATTGAGTCAAGTTCATCAAAAGAAAATGCTTCCCAGGGTGCATTTACATCATCTTCAGAACAGCATGGTGAGGAATCTGATAGTGAATATGCAGGTGGACTTTTATAAATACTGTTCTTCCATATAATAAAACCAAATGTTAGGCAAATGTATATGTATATATAAGTTAAAACTACTGGTGTGTAAAATTGTAAGACATCACTTCAAACTATCATAAAATACACTGTTAAGGATTATTCTAATATCTGTTGTACTTGTATGATAGGTGGGTAGACTAAAGATAGTCATTCCATGCTACTTCAGGTTTTTTTGTGCAGATGTGCTGTTAAAACAAAACAGTATTACACAGAGCAACGTTTTTATTCCACTTATTATACTGTTGAATTATTGTTTTAATAAATTAATTTTATTATATTGTTTCTCTGAGAAATTTAAATGTGAAGTATATGTTTATCTTTCCAGAGCGTTAAGAAATAAAATTATAGCTTAGATAATGCTTTCTTCCTTCTGCAAAAACATTCATTATTTGACATTCATGATATCAAATACAAAAATGTAATTATTTTATATGTACATTAAGCAGATTCATTTTATGCAAATTCTTGTATTGTTCAGTCCTGTCATGGCGCACACAGAACATTTTGCTGTTGACACATTTGCACAAAATTGTTGTCATTATTCTGATAGCACCAACTTTCATCTAAACAACAAATGGAATTTTGCAAAGTCAGGCTATATGGACCCAACATAACCTTGCACACAGTTTTATTATTCCCAAATCCTTAGTCAGAATAGTGATGACTGTTTTTGCTTATGTCCAGATCATCTTATATTGTCCACCTCTTACTTGGCAATTGTGCTGCAGAAATTCCTAGACCCTGTTAAGTTTTTATTCAAATGTGTAGTGGAAGGGTTATCTGAACTGCAGTCATTTTCAGTTCTCTCCTGTCCATTGTGAAAACAACCATACGCTCAAAAACCTGAAAATGAAATAAAGCTTAATCACTGTAAGCTCCTTGGAACAATATGTATCTCTATGGCACTTTTGCTTAGTTTTAAAGAAAACTTCATGTTCTCATACATCTACACAAACTATCAGCAACTAAAATAAGCTGCCACGTGGTTGTGAAAGGAAAGTGTGCTACACATGCAAGTTTTTTTTCCACTAATGTATAAGCTTGCTCTGCTGCATCATTTGTCACTAATATTAATTTACACAGATGTAGACAACTGAGAGTCTGCATCACATGTGCAGGGCAATCTGAGGTCTACTTAATCTTGGGACTTGTCCCCTCCCTAAAAAACTTACAATCTGTATATCTTTTACAATGTTTCCAAGTTTTTGCCATTCGTTTTTAAGAGCAATGCAGCTTACACCATATTCTTCTGCTGTGTATGATGTATATTTGAAAGTTGTGTGGGCTGAAAATCCAGGAATAACTTGGGGGGGACTACTCCCCCTGCCTGAGATCAGCTAGTTTACAACCTCAGTTGAGAATACCTTTAGAAATTCTTCCAGTCATCAATGGAACTCGAACCGAAAACCTCTCTGAGGAAGGATAAGTGGTGAAAGTGCTTTAAGTTGCGTTGTAGGCCATTTTCTGAAAGCATTTCTAATGCAACAGCAACCTAAGGTAGTTTTCATTTCAATGCTGCTTGCAAATTTTCACCTCTGTAAATGTTTTTTCAGGTTCAGAAATGGTCAAAAAAAAAAAAAAAAACAGGAAGTGAGTTAGGCTGTAGGTGTGCCAAATGTAGCTAATGCTCAACAGGGCAATCTTGCATTATCCTGCAAATGAAACCAGTTTTTTCTTTTAGTTTTTTTTTTTTTTTTTTTGTGAATGGGCCTATCCAAATTCACATGTCAGTAATAAAAAACCATCTAGGATGCAATTTTCTGGGACAGAATGCCATAAAATTATTCTTTTAGTGTAAGATAACCAGATGCTAATGACTACAACTGAGGCAATGAGAATTTTGCTGTATTTAGGTAATATGTGCTTTTTTTTTTTTTTTTCCTTAAACTCCATAAGTTCCAAGTGGTTTTATAAAAGGAATTCAATAATGGTGAGTGTTAGATATTGCCAATACATTTGTTAAAATTGCTGATTTTTTATTGCTTTGATTCTCTTGAGCATTAGCTGGACAGACAATGCACTTGTAAGCTTAGTAGGGAGAAGACAAATGCTTAACAATATCAAAAAAAAAAAACTAGTCCCTAAACACTGCAGTCTTTTTTGCCTTTGAAACACACTGGGAGCTGCAAAAACATTCATTTTTTGCAATAAAGTTTTCCCCCAAGCATATTTGGGGAGGAAAGTGAAGAGGGTGATACTCAATGGGTTAACCAATATCAACACATTGTTGCTATCTTTTTCTCTACTCAAAAATGCAAGCATAATGAGAAGGTTCTAATTTAGCTAGAAGTGTTATCTTTGTTGTACATAATCTATACCTGTCCCCTTCTTACACTTGGTAAAAATTGTCTTTGAAATGTCTTCTACAAAAGTAGTTATGAATTCTTTGTGAAAGAACGATTAAATTTATATAAAATATAATTTATTTTCTAAAAACAAAAATAACACATCTTTGCTTATTGCACACATATGCTCCTTCATAAAATATTTTGTATCAAACAGCAAAGTTAAATCATACATTCAGAATGGACTGCTTCAATTCTTTGAGAGTATATTTCATCTCTACATGACACAGTACACATTTTGCTTCAACAATCCAACTACTTCACAGAATAAAAGTATTAAAATCTTATTTTCTATCAGATAATAGGATATAAGCAGCCTTTTATAAATGCCGCTATATATAAATGAGTTACAAAAGAGATATGAACAAGTACAGTATTAAAAAAGATTACTTGCACTTGTTTACTTAATACAAAGAGACAACCTTGCATATTTTAGTAATATATATAAATAGCTAGGTAATATCTCATCTCCACTGAGCTTCTCTTATAATTCCATAAATAAACACATTACAAACTGAGCATTAAAATGAGTGTTTTCACAAGTCAAAAAAAAAAAAAAAAAAACTTGCCAGTCCACTACTTACTGTTTTGTCATACAAAGATATTCCATTATCACTTCTGTGAATAATCAATCTACAATAGCCCCAACCTTTGGTATGCATACCAAATGAAATAATTAGTGATACAACTTAGGATTTCTGCTAGTGGCCAGCACTGCAGAATCAGTTTTTTTATAAATATAAAAACTAGTGCAATCTCCTGACTTTCAGTGCTATTTTTGGGCAATCGTGTATACACGAACTGTGTCTACAATTACTTGGAAACACATAAGTAGCTGCAGCACTAGAAGATTTCAAAAAAAAAAATTTGCATTAACAGACACATCTAGAATCTGCACAGTGAAAAAATGTCTACATATGTACTTACTTAACAGCACACAGAAGAAAATCATGTATATATACACTTATGTACACACTTGTGAAAGAATCAATATCAATCCATTTCTCTTTATGAATCTTTCCTCCTCTATAAAATAGGTCTTACTGAAAATAAAATTTGTGATTTTTCTTAAGTTATATCCAACTAAAGTTATAGCTGTTGTCCCTATTGGAAGCGAAACGAAAAATGTCTGCCTGTCTATTCCATAGCCTTTTAAAACTTATAGAGAGCAAATGGGATGCAACTGTAAACCTAAGTGCCACATAACATAAGGATTCATATAAGCTGACACACTTAACTCGTTCAACAAGCAAGTAAACAAAAGATTATCAGAAGGTAGGCTGCGTCAATGTCCACTGATGCTTTGGCTGATGCTTTTACAGCATCAGCCAAAAACAAACCCTTCCCATTTCACCCATCGAGTCACTCCAATTAATTGTTCAGCCATCAACTTCCACAACAGATGGAAGTCTGTTCCAACACATCTAGAATCTGCACAGTGAAAAAATGTCTACCTGCTGGCTAAAGGCAAATTTCCACACATCTATTCTACAACTGTCTTTCCTCAGTTTGAATCTATGCCCCCTCAGGTTCTTAATCTGAGCAAGCAGAAGTATCCCGTCAGCATTGAGCGTGCTCAAACCATTCAAGGCCTTATACACCTCGATCAAATCACATCGCAGGTGCTGCAACTTGCAGAACTTAAGTCTTTCTTCGTAAGTGCGCCATGGGATGATCATCGCCATTTGACTGAAGAGACTGCAACAACTAATACAATCTATGACTAGAGTTTTTGAACAAAGATTCTTGGAATAATAGTTTGAACATTCTTTGTAAACATTATGTTAAGTAAATGAATAAATACTCCTATAGTGTAATTATCTAACTTAATCCTACTCTAACCTGTCATATCCAACCATCTGTAAGAAACTGTTTTTAAACATAGAACACAATCTTTATATTTACTGTAAGTAATTAAGATTTTCAAACTAAATCACAGACTTAAAACAGCCTCTAAAATCTTGAAGGAACTTTCATGCAATTTTAAACAGCTTGAAAGTCATTAAAAATTAGCTTAATCAAGCTTGTTCAAACTGTCAAAATATGTGAAGGGAGTAAAATATATATTCTGATTCCAGAAAATAAAAGAAAATGAATAAATGCCCTGTGGAAAAAACTAGTGCTGAATCAATGATATTTTCAGATTGTTAGCTAAAATGTATTTTTCAAAGTTCTAGATATAACAAAGCAATTAACTGACAGCTTTTGAGTCCACGAGCCAGATTTCAACATTGTGAATTTTTCACAAAAACAAGTTTGCATTATAATGCTTACTTTAATGGAAAAAGGCTGTAGCAGATCCTTGCATAGAGTTTCAAAGGTCTGCTGCAGCTTTTTAAATTATCACTATTTCAATTTCATCATATCTATAGATGCATAATGAAGCACCTTTTTTTTTTATTTAAATAACCTGTATTGTTTCAAACTTTTAGAATCTATGGCAAAGTGAAAACCAGATGATATAGATTTTTCCTTTCCCATTTATTTGTTGTGCACCACTATTTTTAAGTTTAAGGATTTTAAAAAATGCGAATTATTTTTGAAATGTGAAAAGACATTTCTGTTGTTTGGCCACTTGCACTCTTACTCCTAGATATGATGCAATACATTTATTCACCCTGGCAAGATATGCAAATACATCCCTTAGTGCTGCTGCAAGAAACATTACAATTTCTAAACTTATATAGAAAACATTAAAAAATATGCATTTTCAGCTTACAGAAACTGCAATTACTATTTCAGCTGAAGGTGCTCCACAAGAAATAATATTACTTTAAGTGTGCAGCACAAACCAGCAATATGATCATTGCTAATTGTAACCAACTATAGAAGCAGTTCTCTATTTAGGACATTTCTATTTACATCATTTCACTACAAACCCCATCAATAGTTTAAAACATAATTTTCTATATGAGTTGCAAATTTCACTATAACAATCTTATAAAAATTGGAAAATGTGCCAAAATTATTTTTCGATGTGGAGTAACTGTCCATCACTTTGTTACACATTGGTCAGTAATAGTAATTTAAGGTTACCTGGATACAAATGGTATCCAAACCCCTTTGAATCCTACAAGTATGTCAAGATAAGAGTGAGCAAGTATAGTAACAAACACAATAGCAAAAATGTTGCAGAAAGCAATATTTAGTACTGAAATTAGAAGAGAAAATGATTTAATGCAGATGACTGTGGAATGGACAAAGTCAAGGACTTAAACTTATCATAAACCACAACTGCTGACAGAATTAAATTTGTTCATACTGTGAAACTATTAAATGCTGCCATAATTATGAAAGGAAGGGGTCAGCTTATGGACAACATGGAGACAATATGTTATATGTAATGGGTGGCAATGGATTTAGAATTGGGTAATTTCTCCACAATTGTTAAGATTGTGTGAAAAGAAAATCATGGATATAGCCTTACTCAACTGGACATCCAGTTAATTTGGATGGACCTATTTGACAATACTTTTTCTTTTTCCTTCTGTGAAATGTAATGACTAGGAGTCATTGCCATTTTTAAGGCTTAGTACCACAACCATATGGAAACTTGCTACATCATAACTCCAGTACAGATAGCATGGCAAAAATAAACTGATATACATATATCTTACAGGAACATAACCATTATTAATATCAATTACTATATTGGAAAAATGCTTCATAAATAAGTCATAATATTTAAGAACACATCCCTATCATAAATAGAAGACTACCAATATTAACAATTCAACAGAGTGACTAACAAACTTAGCAATGAAAGAAGTTACGTCTTTTACAAAATGTGTAAAATGCCACTCTGCCCCATACATGCTTTTGTATGGGGCAGAGTGGCATTGTATTTGTTATAGCTGTTAATTAATGCACTTTATTCATAAAGTTTTAGGTATTTTGATAAAATAACTAAATATAAAGTTAAAACTACTAGTGTGCATGACTAGAGGGAAGGCATCTCCAGTTATTAAATGATTAACACAGGGATTCTCAAACTATGGGTAATGAGCAATTACGGAAGGGATAATTGCAAAATTATCTCAGATTTCAGATGTGGTGGTTTATTTTATAGAATTGTAATGCTCTATCATTGTTTTATTTGATATATAGATTAAAATTGAATTATTAAAAGTAAGTGATATATTTATTTCTTGCCCAACTCTACTAATCCAAATGAAATCATTAGTTTTATTTATTGGGGAAGGGGTGTCAAACATTCAATTATCATTTAAGGGGTTCACAGTACTGCAAAGTTTGATAATCCCTATATTAATAGATAAGTCATCCCAAAAAAGAAAGATGAAAAAATTCAAGATTATTTTTCAGCCTTTGCAAAAATTTTGAAGTACAGTCAGTCCTCGTATAACACGTGTTTACACTACACGAATTTGATCATACATGATTTATAAATAGGGAAACGATTTCGTATATAACACGAACCGAATTCGCTTATGCATGATTCGCCTTTGTGTTTACAAGAAATGGCAGTCGAACCCAGAATCACCCCCAAATGAACCAAGCAACACAATAGGAATGAAGAGAAGATTCTAAAAATGTATTCATGTTTTTTATATCGGTGAAGGGGAAACACATTTCATCATAATAACGTAAAAACCCACACAATTCCAGCTATCAGTATTAGTGCAAATGCAATTAGATCGAGTTTACTACCCGTTTGTAACAGATTCCACTAACAAAAACGCAACTGGAAATTGTTTTTGTTTTATGGTAGTAATCCCCAGAAATGTACTTTAGTAAAATGTGAGCTAGTGAGGTGTTATGATGTGTCTCTGCCTTTACGGTGTAGTTTATTCAGTTGCTACATGCGCACACTTTGTTTATGTGTATCAAGTGTGCCTCCTCATTTTGTAATTGTGCTTTATTCCCTAAAAATGAGTAAAATACTTAAGGTGTGAAAAGGAATTCAGAGAGAAAAAGAAAAGCAATATTGATAAATAGAGGTGGACTCGGTCAAAAATTCATACCTGGGAAAATTTGTACTGGCCTCATACTAGCGTTTATGGCCAAAATCACACCAGCCTCCATCATCGTCTGGCCTCCAACCCACCAGGATTTCCTCCAATAAGGCTTATAGCCAGTCCGCCTCTGTCGATAGAGAAAAAAATATGAAATTGTGAAAGACTGAGCGAAATGAAAGACCATGTGATATTGCACGTGCTAGTGGCCTAAATGAGGCAATGCCAGGAATTAGAAAGAATGCAGAGAAAATAAAAACTTTCATAGCAGGAACAACTCAAAGTGTAACAAAATCCATTAGATCAAGACAAAGAATTGGAAGAGATGGAACGGCTGTCATCTGTTTGGATAGAAGATCAAACAAAGAACAAGTTTGCTTATGATAAAAGCAAAAGCATTATCAATATTTTATTACGTAATAGTCGTAATAAGATATGTAACGGAACATTTTATTATGATTATTTATTGTGTTTGGTAATGTTTTGGTTACAAATGTGTGTTCAATCTTGGGTGATCAGCACCTAACTCTATTTTTCCCATAGGGCCTATTGCACTATTTTGCATTGCATGAGGGTTTCTAGGAACACAACTATCATGCTATATGAAGACTGACTGTACTTAATAATAAGAAGCAACATATTTTTAATAGGTTATGACAGATTATGAAGAAAATCAATGAGAATGAATTTGTGTCCTCCTTAATCTTAAAACTATTAGTGCCAATTAGAGAAAACCATAATGAAGCTCTCTTCACTGTAATGTCAATATGAAAAAATGAAATAAATTAAAATAACAGTGTGATTTTTCAATTCCTGGCATAAGTCCAGCATACTGACAAGCCAATGAAATATATAAAATTCACCTCTCTCTTTTGTACAACTTCACCTGTATGTATACACAGCACAAACCAAAGGCACTGGTTGGTTAAATCTAGATATTATCATTCATCTCTACCTCCTTTATTTCGTTTTGTTTTTCTCATTCTTGGAGACTGTTTGTTACCTTTTGGTGACTTTTTTGCAGCCTGTCTTGGTGACCTTCGTGGAGATTTGTCTACAGGAAATAAAACATTAACAATGTTATTGTTAGGAAAATACTAACCTGTCCATATTAGCAAGCTGCTTAAAGCTGTACTGCAGAAAACTAGTAAGTATTATGATTATAAAAAAAAGCTAAATCACTAATAACAATTAATGCTCAACTTTATCAAATACTTAATCATTCATTTGGTTCCACAAATGAAATATTGCACTGCTATCATGGGAATAAGCATACCAAAAAAAAAATAGCCTTTTCAGATCACCCCATCCATGAGCATAATTAATATGTGGTAGAAAGTGGGTTTTTTTGTGTGCTCTGTTCTTGCTATATATACAGTAATTTGTAATTAAAGAACGTTGTTCAAAATTCGACTTTGAAACTGAAATGATTTAGGACAGTATACTGTCGGGGAGGAGAAAACGTTGGCTATACATACTTTCGAAAGGCAATATACACTACCTGGCCACTTCATTAGGCCTATGAGCTAATAGCATAAAGGGCCACATTTTATTTGAATCACTGCTCTAACAATGGTGTCAAATTTCTGAAAATACAGGTAGCCCTCGTTTTGTGCCGATTCACAATAGTGCCGGTCACTAACCACAAGGCCATTTTTATTATTATTATTATTTTTTTTTTTTTTCAAATGAAAGTTTAAAATCGTCAGACAAAATTTATGGGCATCATACTGTATCATGCACTGTTCATGTGATCAAGAACAATCTGAGCTAATCAGCAATTAGCGCATCCGTATCAGAGACGAGTAAGCTTCCAGCTTACCTCGTGGAAGCGGGAGGTAAGGATTCATGCGGTGAAGCATTCAGTTGGTTGTTTATGCTATGTACACATGTTGGAAATTTATTACACTTAACATTTTTTTATTAATTGTGCTATTAATAAATTAAATAATAGCAATAGCCGTGTGCAGTTTTTGCCAATTGTATTATAAAGAATTTAATTTAATAGAATAAAAAGTCTCCATTCTGGTAAAAGAAGTTCAATGAATACTAGTGCAAATGAAAGCGTGAAAAAGGCACGTCAATCTATCACATTGGAAAATAAGATGGATGTTATTCGGAGAATGGAAGCTGCCCTCCATCAACTATTACTATAATTATGAAGAATGCTGATATAAATAAATATGCACGTCCAGTAAAGAATTTTTAATATACATTTAATTACAAATGGTTTGTAGCTTTTGAAGCTAAACAGGCCTCTTCGTCAGCAAATACTAACAGAATAGAGATGTTAGAGACAAAATTTTAAAGGGTACAGTTGTGCATGGGCACAAAGGTTGGCCATTCAACCACTAGATTGGTGTTCATTGTTGTTGCATGGACATGAGTGATTGCTTTCTAGTCTCAAAACAGTTGCCTCCAAGGTAGGGTGTAGTCTCATTCCCTTGCTACGGTTCATAGTTCTTGAATTACATGATATATTAAGTGACTCTAGCCAGTGTCGGGACTGGTCAATCACTTCATAGTTGCGGTTGGGATTAAGGTCATGGCGGGTCAATCAGAAGTGTTCTGCAATTGCGGATTGGCCAGTTGGCAAGGCGAATCAATCTGTCGTGCTCTGCAAGGCAGTCTTGAAGGTGTCTGCCCTATGTAGCAGCTGTTCCACATTGGATGATGGTGAAGATGTCCCTCATATATTGGACAAATGCTTATTGCAAGCGCACAAGCTCACGATCCACCTGAGACCACCAACTCATGACAATGTACCTACTGCCTACTATCCAGGCATGTCAGGCCAGATTTCAAAAATCCTTCAAGAATACAACATTAAATGTGTGCAGCTACCTGGTAGACACTTGCATTCTTTGGTTTCCAACGTGAAGACTCTGGTCACCCCTCTCTTGTGCACAGTGGTGTAGTATACCGCATAACCTGCAAAGATTGTAACAACTGCTACATATGGGAGACCTCGAGACATCTTCAAGACCGCCTTGCAGAGCACGACAGATCGATTCGCCTTGCTGAGGCTGACCAATCGACAATTGCAGAACACTTCTGGTCGACTCACCATGACCTTAATCCCAAGCGCGACTATGAAGTGATTGACCAGTCCCCACACTTTTGCCAGTGACTCTGGCTAGAGTCACTTAATAATATAATGTAATTCAAGAACTAGGAACCGCAGCAAGGGAATGAGACTACACCCTATCTTGGAGGCAACTGTTTTGAGACTAGGTACGCGCTGGAAGCATAACCACACACGTCCATGCAGCAACAATGAACACCAATCTAGTGGTTGAATGGCCAACCTCGTGCCCAGCATGCCTCATTGTGTGTACAACTGTATCCTTTAAATTTTTGTCTCTAATGTCTCCATTCTGTTAGTATTTGCTGACGAAGAGGCCCATTTAGCCTCGAAAGCTACAAACCATTTGTAATTAAATGTGTATTAAAAATTCTTTACTGGACATACGTATTTATTTATTTAAGCAATGGATCCCAGTACTACATACCCATTTACTCTCAATGCTGATAAAATAAAACAATCGATACAAAGTGCTACCAGAGTAAGTGTACACAAGTTACAGCAGAAGTAAGCTTTTGGAAAAAATGGAGCAATTGACACTTTGGGTAGATGATTTGAACCAAAAAAACATTCCCTTGACCCAAGCTGTAATAACTGAAAAGGCTAAGTCAATTTTTGAAGACTTAAAGAAGAAAGAAAAGTGCTGGTTCATGAGATTTAAAGCAAGAATCAAATGCAAAAGTGTGAAGATTAGCGGCAAGGCAGCAAAGTGCATATGTTGATGTGGGTGCCACGTTCCCTGCGGAGTTTGAAGCCATAGTACCATTCAATCTTGATGAAATGGACCTTTACTGGAAAAAGTTGCCCTCAAGAACATTCATTGCACATGAAGAAAAGTCAGCTCCTGGATTTAAAGCGTCAAAAGACAGGCTAACACTTTTATTGGGAGCAAATGTGTCAGGCACTTTAAAATTGAAGCTAATGTTGGTGTACCATTCAGAAACACCATGTGTTATGAAAGGCTTACACAAAGCCATGTTGCCTGTGTACTGGAAGTCAAACAAGAAGGCTTGAGTGACACAGGATTGGTACACCAACTAGTTTTGCCCTACTGTTCTCAAATTCTGCAATGACGAAAATTTACCAACCAAGGCTGTTCTTCTTTTGGACAATGCCCCTGGACATCCTACAAATCTGGTTGAAGTCAAAATGCCTCTTAAAGTTAATGTCGTCTACATGTCCCCTAATACAACATCAGTTTTGCAACTCATGAACCAGGGGGTAATAGCCACCTTTAAAGCTTATTACCTACAGCAAATATTTACAGAAATGGTGAAAGCTATGGACATGTCCAACAGAGAATATTGGTAGTCGTTTAATGTCTTAAAGCGCATCAATCACATTAACACAGCCTGGCAAGAAGTGACTCAATTGTCTAAATAGAGTGTGGCGTAAACTTCTCCCAGATCTCATGCATAACTTCAGAATAGGGCTTACAATACCGAGATTCTGAATACTGGTCATTTTTTTCCGGTATTCAAATACCGGTTTTTCGGTACTAATTTAAAAAAAATAATGTTATAAAATCACCTTTATGTGATTATGACGTCGTTATCTCTACTAGCAAATGTTCGATAAATCATTGATAGGATACCATGCAACATTGCAACCTGTCCACAATTCTCGAACAACTTCATGTCTGACCATATCGTAACTCCCAAGTCCCGTTCCTCCACTACTGACTTTACTTCAACTCCAAGTGTACAAGTTACTCTGGGGTTGCTGTTCCCTAGGTGTAAGACCTTGCATTTTGCTGAAATAAATCATAGCTGCCACTTTTCCTGTCCATCCCGGAAGTCTATCTAGGTTGCTCTGAAGAAGCTCTGCTTGGCGGCGATCATTAACTACTCTACTGATCTTTACTTCATCTGCAAGTTTAGACCTCACACCCTCCATAGATGTCATTTAAGATAATCAAAAACAACGGTCCCAATACTGATCCTTGGGGGGGGGGGACCTCACTTCTTACATCAACCCAATCTGAGGAATAACCATTTATCACAACCCTCTGCCTCCTGCCCTGAAGCCATCCAGCTATCCCTCTAGCGATTTTCCCTATGATTCCAGCCTGCTCCAAGTTATAAAGTAACCACTCATATGGGACTGAGTCAAATGCCTTGCTAAAATCCAAATAAACAATGTCAAAATTATTCCCTAAATCTAGCTCATTATTGACCTGTCAAAATGGCTAACCAGATTTGTTAAACATGATTTTCCCTTTATAAAACTATGCTGTGTATTCTACAGAATTCCATTTCCATCTAAATGATCCTGAATTCCACCCTTGATCATTGCCTTCATGATCTTCCCTACTACTGAAGTTAGACTGGCTGTTCGGTAATTTCCTGTTACACTCAGAACCGCCTTTATGTTCCAATTTAAACCAATCCAACGGAATCTCTCCTGCATCCAGTGATGCTCTCATAACTAGCCTTAATGGTTCAATGCACTCGCTGCCTCCTTTAAGATTATAGGGTATATGCCATCAACCACAGGAGCCTTACTCGCCTATAGGCACGAAAGTTTTCTCATTAAATAATCATTTGAAATTTCAATATCATTAATTACATTTTTTTTTTCAACTTCATTTCCATAATATCTTATTGACACAAAGGGGTTTTTTTTATGTAAATATCGATGCAAAGTAACTGTTGAGTTCATCTGCAACTTCAGCTATGGTATCTAATACTATCCCACGTCCATTACATAAGGGTCCAATCTGATTTGTCCTTCTGTTCTTTGCATTTACAGGTGACCCCTGCTTAATGCTGATAATTCGTTCCAGAAAAACAGAGCGCTACCTGAATCTGCGCTAAGCGAGCTCCGCATTCCTGTAAGGTAACGTATTTGTAAGTTGCGGTCGGTGCCATAGGATATTTCCTAATCAATAATAAACGGTAGCGAAAAGATGCACAAATGTTGGTGAAAATATTTAATATTCAAATATTTGTACATATAAAATATTCTGCATTGCGTACGTATATAATTATGTAGTAACTATTTACGTATCAAATTAAACTTAAAATTCCAATTAAAATCATGAATTTAATTGATCTAAATTTATTTTAATTGATTTAATTGATGAATTTAATCATGAAAAATGTGTCGATTTTGGGTTGAACTTTGGCCCTCTTCTAAATAAACTAAAAGGGGTATTAATTTTAAATCCCCCGCAGCGTTACCACACACAATAAAGTCACCCGATCCTTCGCCGCTTTGAAACCTGGCATGTTTTTTTGCTTCTTTCAATATGAAACTTCTTTTAGGCATTCGTTTCCACAAAAGTCCTGCTTCATCTATGTTATAAACTTGTTGAGAAGTATAACACATAATATCCCTCTTCAATAATTTTAACAAGTTCTTTTTTGAAAGTTTCGGCTCCTTGATCTGCACTTGCGGCTTCTCCCTAGATTTTAAATCTATTCAACCAGCCCTTACCAGTTTTAAATGGTTCCACATTTTTTTTTTTAGGTGAGTTTTCTTCAGATCATCATATTGGCTAAGCTCTCTCTCTCTCTTTTTTTTTTTTTTTTTTTAATAATATTTAGCTTAACTGAATTCTGCATTGGATATTATCTTCAATAAAATTAGTTAAATTCTTTCAATTTCAATCCTAATAGCCGGCCTAGCCCTAGTTGCTTGCAGTGGAACAGCTATCTTTCCCTCTGCTAAAATTAATTCTTTATTTTTTTATAATTGTTCTTACAGTTAAACTTGCAAGTCTTAAATTATGGCACACATCCGGTTGTTCACGGGAATCGATTCGCTTTAAAACATCTAATTTAATTTTCAAATTCAGTCTTTTTCTTACATTTATAGTCTTCGTACTGCCTCAGACGTTGCTTTTTCATTCTTATCGACCATTATTAACTCTTCGAAAATGTAACTGCGTTGGTTGCATTAATTATGATACAATGTTCAAGTAAACTATCCGTTACGCACAACGTCTAATACTGTACTGAGTGATGACTAGACTTCGGATAAATGCATATAACGCAAATATTATAAGCAATACACTTGATAATTTTTTAAAATGTCGATCTCGGAACTACGTAACAAGTGACTGTACTGCAATTAAATTAGCGTGCGAGAAAATTTCACTGAGCGTGAGAAAATTTCTCAAGTCGGCGTGGGAAACGTTTTAATGCTGTTTTGCTATTCATTTTCAAGCTATCGACTCCATCAAACGAAACGATTTCGTTAAATATGCCAAAAATGCAATCTGTAAAAGAGCGTTATAGTGATCTGTGACAGCGTTATAGTCAGACACAGGTTATAATATAAGAACAGCGTTATAGCGAATCAGTGTAAAGCAAACCGCGTTATAACGGGGCCTGCTGTATATATGTGAAGAATTCCTTAACTGTACTCTTTTCTTTATTCCTTATCCCCACTCTTTGCTCTCTCCCAGACTCAGTAAAGATACTATAGTGAAAATTATACTTCGCTGAATAAAACGCCTTTCTCCTTCAGAAAATGATGAACATAATTCAAACATGGAACAGAACATCAGTGTTCTGCAAATTCTTTCCAAAATAAGAAATTGCCTGACTCCAATGAGATTTTAAAAGATGAACTTGAGTTGGAAATTAATGAAGCTAAAAAAAGTTCAAAGCCTAGAAAATATGGACTGAGATCATCTACGATTATCTCAGTACAATAGTGCCAGAATAGAATCCGAAAGGGCATTTTCTGCTGCTAATCAAATACTGTATGTACCAAAATTAGATTCATTTTAAACAATCATACTATTGATTGCTTATGTTACTTAAGAGCTCACTTTATTCGGACAGGTAGTGTGGATGCTTAAACATAACTAAACTTTGCAGTAACAATATGTATTTTTTTTGTTTTTAGAATAACTGTATTTTAATAATTTTTCTCAGAATATTTATTATTGCAATAAAATTTTATTTAAAACGAATTCAAGTAATTACAGTACTTGTTTTTTCCTTACCTTATTGCACCTAATTGTAATCGAAATTTATTGAGAAAAATGTTTTTTTGGAATATCGGTATCCCGGTTTCATAAATTAAAAATACCGAAATACTGGATTAAGATTTTGACCGGTATTGTAAGCCCTACTTCAGAGGATTCGAGCTACAACAGAATGTTGTAGAAGACATCAACAGGCTGGCACAAGAGGCAGGGTGAGAAGAAGTTACAGTTAAAGATGTAACTGAGCTCTTGAAAAGCCATGCAGCAGGAGGAAGAGAAAGAAGAAGACTCTCCTCTAAAAATTATGAAAACTAGTGATCTACAGCAGATCCTTGCAAGTGTAGAGTCCCTCACTAATGAGCTCTGTGACATTAATCACAACTGGAAGAGGAATGCCACAGTTAAAAGGGGTGTCATATCAACCCTGAGCCCTTATTTGGAAATTCTTAAAGAAAGGAGGAAGAAATAAAAGCAATCTTCTCAACCAGGACCTTCAAAAGCCAACTGAAACTTCAGCATTATGCCACTGTCAAAATGTTTTAATTTATTTTTTTATTTACATGTATGTACTATTATATTTATGTAGGTAAAAAATAAAACGCTTTTTTTAATTAAAAAAGTTTATTTCTTTGCTTTAAATATACCAGTATTGAAAAGGGTAGGTAAAATTTTTGGTGCCCAGAATCTGCTCCCCCAGGAACCTAATCCTGGCGTAAATCGAGGGCTACCTGTATAAAGATGAACTACTCGTAATAAAACAGTCCTGCAGTGATATGGCCATGGACTGTGTGCTACAAACATACCTTTCCAGTTCATTCCACAGATGCTCAATAGGACAGCTGGTCAGGGCTTGGGGTTGTTTTCATGTTTCTAAAACTACTTTTCACACATTTCATATGCTGAATAGTTGCAATGTCATTTTGAAAGCACTTTTGTTTGTGCTGGGATGGAGCACAAACAAGAGTGCTGGGACAGACATGCAACACTTCAGGAGTGCTTTATCTGCAACAATGTTCAAATATGCTCTGATGTTCATGGTGCCCTCCAGTGGAACTAAAAGTATGCCATTAAAACATACCCTACTCCATTACACTTCTTCTAACAGCCTGTATTGTAATTACACAACAGTTCCAATGCCTTGTGGTTTCCTCCACATGTGCACTCTTCTACTGATGATGAAAGCATAAATTTCAACTCATGAGACCAGAACTAGCCTCCAGTATTTCTATAAAATAATTGATCTCAGCCAAAATAAAATCCTAATCCAGTAGTGCATCTTTTGTATGGTTCATCGTATGATGCAGATTCTGATGTAGATTCATTTAACCTCTGCATTAAATGCAGAGGTCAATTGTTCTATCATAGAGAGTAAAAAATATGTGGGGCTCCTAAAGTCTCGAAACTTTATTAGACAGTTGGACAGACAACGTGAGTGCCCGAGATCTGCTAATTTTCATAAAATCGTAATTTCCCTTCATGCCTACAATTATTCCCCATGCAAGGATTTAGGACAAAAGCTAGCTTTTTCCTTCATCCCCCTACCATATAATAGCAATTTCAACACCTTTGAATTACACCTCACCCAGATGCAGCCGCTCCTGAAGAAAACCCCGGATAAGAGCTTTCTCTTGCCTTAAAATAAAATGTATAATATTCCTAAAATCTAATATTCCTTTAAAATTTCCAAAAATAATCTATACTACCATTTTCAAAAAAATCCACAAAGTTTATTTTAAACCCATAATGAGATTGCAGATCCTCTACAAGGAAAAATTACAATAAATTATTAGCATTTGTCCGATTTTACGAAAATTAGCAGGTCTCGACCACTCAAGTTGTCTGTCCAATTGTTCTGTCATATGGAGACAATTATACTCCATAATTCTCAGCATATATCAAGCACTTTTACCATCTTCAGTTACTTTCCAAGAGTTTTTCTATTCATTAAAAACTAAAATGCAGTCTTTGAACGCACTTAGCAAGTGCAGTTGTCCTCTATGCATTACCTGCTAAAACACTACAATCATACTTCGTTGGAAACCCATGGGATCCTGTCCATTCAGCTATTGCAAGTGAACTGATTTGAGCACTGGTTATGCAAAAAAGTTTTATAGTGCTTTCCATCATGCATATAGCTCAAAGCTTAGTTTGCCAGAACTGATGACAGTATTTTTTTGGTATATAATTCTTAATAGTGATCAGATGCAATAAATTAAGATATTTACTATTACTCTGACATTGTAACCATGCCATCTCAACGTTTTCATGCACTTTGTTAATTTCTGGTGCATTTTCCTTACGTGAGTCATCAACATTATCTGAGTTACTCCCTATGTCACTTGCCTTCCGTTTGTCAACTGTCTTCCCATTGTTCACAGAGGCTTCAATTTCTTCCTCGCTCAGGTAATGTGCAACTGGAGCTTCTGCATCTACCTCAATCCAAGCAGCCAGGTCATTTGCTCCAAGAGTTCCACTAAGTATGCTATAAGCAGCCTTTGCTTCTTGTTCTGAAAATGCTGCTAATTCAAGGTCATTATTAGTGATCATCTTTTCCAATACATTTTTTCCAGCAGCTCTGAATTGCTGCTGAGCTTACTTTCTCCCATGATAATCCAATTTTATATGCAATGTCTCTTTCAATGTTAATGTTTCAAGAAATCTAAACTTGAATTTCTGAGTTCACAACACCAGCAAGTAGCTCATCATGACAGTAGGTTTTGAAAGTTTGAAAAATGTCCTGATCCATGTGCTGAATTAATTGCAGTTGTTTCTTGGCAGAAATCTGATTGACCTTGCCATCTATCAATGGCAAGATCAGAGTCACATTTCTGCCATCTTTCGAACCATGAAGCAAAAATATCATCCAAGCATTGGAGCTAGTTTTATAAATTTCACCCTTACTAATGCAAAATGACTTGAGCTTGTGATTTCCAGTCTTGTTTGTGCACAATAACACAGTAAATTCTCTCTTTGTTAGTTTCATGCCCGCTTTGTTGGGTGCCTTTTTAATATCCACTGACTTGTCGCCGACCGGGCTAGCCGAGTGGGTAAAGTACCTGCCCGGCAACCCAAAGGTCGCGGGTTCGATTCCCGCCTCGGGCTTGGATCAAAGTACTGCAAAAACCTTGGGAGGTGCAATATGGCCACAGAAGCCGATGCACCAACAACTACCAAATCAAAAAAAAAAAAACTGACTTGTCAGGGTAGAAGTTTATAGCACAGTGCTGTTTTGTCAAACTGGTCATCTGTGAATTTACCATCTTGAATCATCTTATGCAGAAATTCAGGAAACACTTCTGCTGCTGTGATGTCACCAAAATGCAGATTCGCCTACAAGACTAATCTGGGATATACCATGACAAGCCTTCCATTTCCAAAAACACCCTTCAAGAAGCTTTAAATGTATCATCATCTTCACCAAGTAGCTAATGAAATTTAAGCACCTGTGCTTTCAAAATTACCCCATTTATTGGTATTTCTCACTGAACTTCTGTAGAAACCTCTTGTAAAAACAAGAGGTTTCTACAGAAATTACACATCATTGTTTTTACAAAGTCTAGTTTTCTTTCTTTGGAGGCCTACTTCATCTTCTATGGAGTATACAAATGAATACAATTTTTTCTTCCTCTTTCATCCAACTGCAAATCTGGAATTCTACACATGAAAATATACTACATTTTGTTTCGCCACTTAATGCTTTTGATAATGTTTAACTTTTCTTCAACTGTATAATTTTTTTCTTTTGGTGGCCATTACTTCAATCTTACTGATTTTCTAATTTTGCCATGTATTTATTTCTAATGCCCTAGAACTTACCATATTTTGAGAAAACTAAACTGTCCGGTCTATCATAGTGCCAAAGTGAAGTCACATGTATATTTTTTTCTAGTTTAGCCCTTAGCAGTTTTTGCTGTCTAATCAAATAAAAGATGTCATGTGCTGTTGTTTACAAAAATTTACTTTGTAACTAATGTAACACACCCCACATACAGTAGCTGTATTCCCCTCCAGAGGCAGCTGTTTGCAATTGGCATTCCACTGATGAACTCTTTTACTGCATCTCTAGCTGAATAAAACTGGGTGTTCACAGTAATCGAACAAATCCTGTTTACAAAAATTACTCTGCAACTGAATACTGAATATATCAAAGCAAACATACAGTCCATTTCTAGCTAATTTCCCCTCTTGGAAATACAATAGTAGGATGTACAGTAGATATAAGTATATACAGTATTCACTTTTTCCAGTTTCCAATATTAAATTTCTAGCTCTTTGAATGCACTGCTACTTTTTTCATAATTCATTTTGGGGGACACTATTATCCGAAGTACATCTGAAAGCACGGTTTGAAGAGGCGCATTACATTGAGGTTGCACTGTACTTTAATCAAACATATAATGTACTACATAGATGCTATTTTCTTAGAAATGTTGCTCACTCAGGGTTCTTCTTATAGTCCATTTTGCTTTCCCTCTTAAGAAACCACAAGTAATCTCCCACTATAGCAATACCCCAGCAACCTTGCTACCACTTCTCTATTATGAATATGTCTTGATGAAAACACTCCCCCTTGCTCATCACTTAGGTCTCCCAACCCAAATTTTGAGGGGAAAATACTGTGATGGGAATGAAGAAAATGAATTTTCAAAGACATTCAGAGATTCATTTTCAAAGATATCTTTATAACATTTCAGTAAAGTTGACATCAGAAATTCATAATTATCTTCTTTCCTTACTTTAATTTTCTTCCAATAATTATCTTTTAGGAGTTCACATGGAGCCCAATGAAAATTTTTCTTTCAGTTTTGCATCTGTTAAATTGAGAAACACATCCCTTAGATAGCAGAATAAATTTCCTTTTTTTATACAAAGCTTTAAAATTCTTCATTAATTCAAGGTTTATAATCAAAGGTAGAAGAACAACCTTTTTTGGTTCAACAAGTGGAATACATTTTATATTACTTCCTGATAAAAATTCCTCTCTCTTTTTTTCACTGCTGCAATATGATGTTTTCTGTTACACAGCTGTCCCACAAACATAGACAACAGCAGTATTTTATGAAATATCTCTGTAGACCAGTGGGTAATCCTATTACCTTAAGATTACCACAGACACTCCAAGCAAGCATGGGTACTTTATTGCACTCAATATCTTGGACTGATGGGAATGCATTTCCATTGTGCAGAAAAAAACTGCTTTTGAACTTAATTTTGAGGCATCAATAAATATACTGTCATTCACAGGATTATGTTCAACATCCAGTTCCTTCAAAAGACCACTAACATCTTTACAGAAGCAACCATCTTCATACAACAAAATATTTTTAAAAAACTGACATTTTTGATATACTATATACCATATTTTGATATATCGTGCAGAAATAGCAACCGTCAATTTGGTTGTGTGATTATTGCCACAACACATGAACAGCAAAAGGTATGAGGGGTGTTCAATAAATTATCTACCTACCTACGAAGGAAATGAAATAGAGGCAAACATCTGGTTTTATTTTTCAGTGTAACTTCCCTGAACTTCAATACACTTGTTCTACTTTGTTGGCAATGAGGAAATACCAGACAAATAAAATTCTTTGTCCTGTCCATCAAAAAACACAGCAATAGCAGACTTCAGTTAATTAGCATCAGCAAAGCAACATCCACATAAGTTTTTCTTGAGGTGCCGAAACAGGAAATAGTCACTCTTGGCCAGATCCAGACTATAGTCACAGTCTTTCAAAGCAGCAGCAACAACAGCATGTGACCTGTGCATTGTCCTGAAGAAGCAGCACATCTCTGGAAAGTTTTCCATGGTGTTTTTCCTTAATGACATCCCTTATATTGAACAGTAGGAATGTATATGACTGCCCAGTGACTGCTTGTGTTCCATAGTAAATTTTTTGGGTGGGAAATAACCCTTCTGCTTCCATTGCATTGATTCTTTCTTGGTCTCAGGATCCCAGTGATGAAGCCATGTTTCATCACCCATAACAATTTTGCAGATGAAAGTTTCAGGATCCCTTCCATAAAGCTCTAAATTCTCCTCAACACCATGCCCTGAATTGCTTCTGCACAGGGGTCAGAAATCTGGTGACCCACCTTGTACTGACCTTAGTCATCCCCAAATGTTTATGGAGGATGGTTATAACTGTTCCTGCAGATGTCACATTCCCTAGAGATTTGGGACACCTTTAAACATCTGTCATTCAGCAGCACAAGGGTTTCCACAGCTTGGCACACTTGGCCCACTTGAATTGTTTTGACCAGAATTTCACCTGGTATTCTGAAGGTGCACTATTGTCATACACAGCAACCATCCTTTCATGAATGGCCTTTGGCCCATTTTATTCTTTGGTGAGAAACTTGATGACTGAACAATGCTCCAATTTCAGCAAATCCATAATTTGATACAGGTGTCTTCCTTCTTTCTGTTACAACAGCCCAACCTAAAAACGTAGTAGTTTCAAAATTAGTATGATTCAAGTTATGTAGGAACATAATAAATCATGAATCACTGAAATATAACTATGGGAAATACCTTAGGTAGATAATTTATTGAACACCCCTCATATAATACTTTTAATTTTCCCAGTTATGGGAAAATTGAACATCCTCAGACTTGTGGTGCATATAACAGAGCACACATGCGGGGCCTAAGTTTTCCTAATCACTAAGATCGCAACCAAAGTACAATGAACATGAATGTTTAGCAATACTAGATTTTATTTTTGTTTTAAAATATCCACACATGTAACAGAAATTGTCAGGATGATCCAGACTTACTTTGCTTCTGCTTAAACATTTTAACAATACATTGGCAAGAAAAACACAGAAAAAAAACAGACGATATGCAACAAAATGCAGATAAACTGTTTTTCCATTACTGAAAGAGGGGGTAGACAGACAAGGTTGAATATGTTAACCTTCCCCAACATTACTGCTATCAGCACATGCAAAAATTTTTAGGAAATATAACAAATCGTGTCATACTACTTCATTAAATTGTAGTATATATATATATATATAATGGGCAACTACAAAAACCTGTGAAGTGATGTAAAATTTTAGAAATCTAAGCAATAAGAGATCTAAACAATCTAAGCATTAAGAGAGCATCCTTGGATTCAGAGGCAATTCCTACAAATTGGAGATGTGAAAATGTCTTCCCTATTCACAATGGGGAATCAAAGGGCGAAGTGATTATTACAAACCAATGAACTTGACTTCTGTTACAAGAAAAATAATGGAGTTAATGATTATAGAAACAATGCACGATTTTTGACAGGAATGCAGTTATACAACAACTGAAGCACAGATTTGTCAAGGGGAGACCTTGTGTGACCAAGAAGATTAGTTATTATGATGCAGTAACAAAGGAACTGGATGCAAGAAATAATTTTGATATCATATACTTGGATTTTACTTAGATTTCAGTAAAGCTCTTGCTACTGTTCCACGTGAAAGACTGCTGTATAAATTGGAGCAATGTGGCTTCAAAGGCAAGTTACTGCTATGGATAAAGAGATGGTTGCATGGTAGAAGACAGAAAATGTTATTAATGGATACAACTCTTTCTGGACTACTGTTATTAGAGGAGTCCCTGAGGGTTCCCTAGGCCTCATATTGTTAGGTGCATTTGCATATATATATATATATGCTAAGTACTTACTGTCTTCACCATGCCTGTCCATCTGTTTGCATGTAGCAACTTGACTCCCAGTGGATGGATTGTCATGAAATTTTATATTCACTTCTTTCAGAGAGATTTTTTGAGCCACTCCAAATAAAAAGAAAATTGTATGGTAAAAAGAAATTATTATTTCTTTTTACAATACAATTTGTATGGAAAACAGAAATTCATGGATTAAATGTAGTTTTAATGCAGTATCTTGACAATCCATGCAGGCTTTGCCTGTATTGTTAGCAAGGGTGGCTCGTTGGTAGGCACTGCGGAACTGCAGCACCCCCAGCTTTTAAATCTATATATACAGTGAACGGAGTTATATGAAATTTTGTGAAGAACAATGCAACGCAATGAATATTTTTATTAACAGGTCCCGCATATAGTATACTCATCCTCTATTTCCAAAAACAAGATGCAGGGTATTTCAGAGACAGCTGGGAATCATTGCAGTACAAGTAAAGACATGGGTTGTTGTTGTTGTTTGGTTTTTTAGGAGCATTAGCAACTAAGGCCATATTGCTCCGGGATATGCGGTGGTCAGTCCCTGACCTTTCCGCATCCTCCGTATTTGGTGGTGACGGGCTCGAACCCCGGTCTAATCAAGAAGCGTGTGCTGCACACTGCTGCTCCTTCCCACCTGGCTACGGAGGCGCCCGCACACACATGGGTTGTGTTAGGGTAGCTAAGAATAGGAACAGGTGCATGTATACTTGCACATACACCAATGCTAGGAGATTGGTAAATAAATTTGATGAATTTGAGGTATTGCTCAAAACATCAAAGGCAGATATTGTTGGGATATCAGAGACGTGGTGTCACACAGATATAAGGAATGAAGAACTGGAATTTGGGGAGTACAATGTGTACAGGCAGGATAGGAAGGGAGGAGGGATTATGCTATTAGTTAAGAAACACATAAAATCCAAGGAAGTGAAGCCAGTCGACATTGCTGGACAGTGCAGTGTCGAGTCAGTTTGGTGTGACATAAGCACTGGGAGATCAAAATTGAGAGTAGGAGTGTGCTATAGGCCTAATGACTCTGATGAGTATAATAAGAAACTATAGGGAAATAGAGTGGGCCAGTAAATCAGAGTGTCTTATAATGGGGGATTTTAATTTCCCAGATATTGACTGGAATTTGTGGGTTGGTCACTCAAACACTAGCAAGGCTTTTGTGGATTTATTGGATGATTGTTTTCTACATCAGCATGTTCGGGAGGCAACTAGAGGGAGTAATACTCTTGATCTGATTATCAGTAGTGAGTCTTCATGCATTAAGAATCTGCAGATAAAGGAATCACTAGGTGGCAGTGATCACAATGTGCTGAAGTGGGATTTACTCATAGAGGTAACTACCATCAGGAGTAAAGGGAAGGATTTTTGCTTTCGTAAAGGCAACTATGGTGGTCTGAGACAGTATTTAAATTCTATATGGCAGGACCAACTGATAATGTTACAAACAGCAAATTCAAAATGGGAAGCATTCAAAGAATTTATCTTGGAAACTACTAGGTTTTACATACCAACTAAGAAATACTGTTCAGGTTTAGGCCTAAATGGATGTCAGAGGAACTAATGAGACATATGGCAGAGAAGAAAAATGCATGGGATACATATAAATTAATGGGTGGCATGGAAGCCTATGATAATTATAAGCTGTTCTGTAACCAAGTCACAAAGGAGATTAGGCAGGCAAAGGCAGATTATGAGAAATCCTTGGCAAAGGATGCAAAGAAAAACAACAAAGAGTTCATTATCTATGTAAACTCAAGAAGAAAAGGTATGAATCAGATTGGTCCACTGGATATTTATGGTTCAACTGTTGATGATCCTGCTCAGGTGGCTAAGAAACTAAATGAGTATTTTGTATCTACATTCACCCATGAGGAGTTATTCAGGGTGGGGAATGCCAGAGGTGAGTTAACCTCTGGCAGTGAGCTAGATGATTTTGTAATAACTGAGAGGAAAGTGGAGGAGAAATTGTTGAAGATAAACATAAAAAAGACATCCGGGGTGGACGGGATCTATCCAGTTATATTAAAGCAGTCAGCAAAGAAAGTAAGCAAACGCTTAGCCATAATTATGAAAGCTTCTTTGGACTCACTCAGGGGAGGTACCCATGGACTGGAGATGTGCAAATGTGATCCCAATTCACAAACATAGCTTGCGATGGCTGATGTGAGAGAGCAACGTGCTTGCATCAAGTTTTGTTTCCTTCTTAACGATACAGCAGCAGAAACGCATAAGAAGTTTAAACAAGTTTTTGGAGACTGCTTTAGACCAGATAGAGGCCTACTACTAGTTTAACCATTTTAAAAACAATTGAATGTTGGTTGATGATGATGATTGCTCTGGGCATCCATCATCGAACACCACCCAGGAAAACGTTGCAAAAGTTTGGGCGGCAATCCGTGAAGACTGCAGCCAAACCATCCACGACATTTGTGGCATTGTAGGACTTGTACAGCACGTGTCAGAATATTTTGTGAGACGAGTTGAACATGAGAAGGATTGTAACCAACTTCGTGCCACGGTTACTGAGTGAAGACAAAAAGCAAGAACACATGAAGTTAGCAGAGATCTTCAAGGACAGGCCAGGAGTAATCAAAACTTCCTTTCTGTGGTGGTGACAAGAGTTGGGTATATGGGTATGACCCAGAAACCAAGCAACAATCATCCCAGTGGAAGAGCCCATCATCAGCTCGACAAGCGAGGAGCAATGTGAAGTCCATGCTCATCTGTTTTTTGGACATTGACAAGATTATCCATAAGAAATTCGTCCCTCCTGGCCAGACTGGCAATGTGAAGTTCTACTGTGATGTCCTGAAGTGGTTAAGGGAAGCCATCAGGAGGAAACATCCACAGAAGTGCCACACAAAGAACTGGATCCTTCATCATGACAACATGCCGGCCCACACACATCTCGTTGTGGTGCAGTTTTTGGCATCCAACACATGACAATAATCACACACACCCTTTATTTCCCAGACTTAGCCCCCTGCGACTTCTTCCTCTTCCCAAGAATGAAAATCAAGCTGAAATGTCGAAGATTTGACAGCGCAGACGACTATGATGAAGGGCTTTTAGGATGCATTCAAATCATGGGAGAAGGGCTGGGATCGGTGTTTACACTCTCAAGGGGACTACTTTGAAGGTGACAGTGGCGAATAAGACCCAGAATGAGTCTAATTTATTTTATAAATACATTTCGGGAACTTCTGGATAGTACCTTGTATTGTAAAATTTCCAAAAGTTTCAAAAGAGGCAACCAGAGGAAGTATTACTCCCTCTGGTTGCCTCTCGAATATGTTGCTGTAGAAAACAGTCATTCAATAAATCCACAAAAGTCTTGCTAGTGTGCGAGTGACCAACCACAAGTTCCAGTCAATACCTGGAAAGTTAAAATCTCCCATTATAAGACATTCTGATTTACTGGCCCACTCTATTTCTCTGCACAATTGCTCATTATACTCATCAGATTCATTAGGCCTATAACACACACCTACTCTCATTTTTCATTTCCCAGTGCTTATTTCACACCAAACTGACTCAACACTGCATTGCCCACCAGCATCAATTGGATGCACTTCCTTAGATTTTTTGTT
This sequence comes from Mastigoproctus giganteus, assembly GCF_048544385.1. Classification (NCBI taxonomy): domain Eukaryota; kingdom Metazoa; phylum Arthropoda; class Arachnida; order Uropygi; family Thelyphonidae; genus Mastigoproctus; species Mastigoproctus giganteus. Next base: position 75,984,818 of record NC_143584.1, on the reverse strand, counting down.
TCTTAACTAACAGCATAACCCCTCCTCCCTTCCTGTCCTGTCCTGTCCTGTCTATCCTTTCTACACACATTGTACTCCCCAAATTCCAACTCTGCACTGCCTATATCTGTGTGACACCACGTCTCTGATATCCCAACAATATCTACCTTTGATATTTTGACTAGCACTTCAAGCCCATCATATTTATTAACTATACTCCTAGCATTGGTGTACATGCGAGTATATATGCACCTATTCCTGCTCCTAGCCACCCTAACACAGCCCATATATTTACTTGTTCCACTATGACTCCCAGCAGTCCTGGAAATCCCCATTACCTTGCTTTCCAGTCTGCTGCCCATTCTAATAGAAGCAGTGCAAGAATCACTTTTGCCTCTGCCTACGGCCACTGTTAACCTTTTAGTCTATGTATCCCCTCATGCTAGCAGTTTTCCGACCCACCTAACACTGCCTCGATAGCATCAGCAAATAGTTTTGCACCCTTTCTATTTAAGTGTATCCGATCCCTGTAGAAGTAGTCTCTCCTGTCAACAAGCACAGACCAGGCTGAAAAAAGTTCTACCCCTTGAGCCTTGCACAATCTCTCCAGGGCCAAATTAATCAACAAGGCTCTCATCATATACTCCCTCCTATCGTGTCTGGGTAGAATTGCAGACACTTTCACATTCAACCCTAACTCGCAACTTTTTTTCAACATTAACCTGTACTTGTTGAGTAAATCTGCAGATCTCTTACTCTTAATGTCATTAGTTCCGTGTACAACAATGTCACCTTTTGTGCCCTGAAAAGATGATATCTGCTCTACAATGTCATCAACTTTTGCCACTTGCAGACATACCCTGGTCCTATTCCACCTATCCTTCTTACATAGTATATTCCCAGTCTCCCTGACAATAGAGTCACCAACAATAACTAGTTCCTTTGGGACCAGCACATTCTGCCTTGGAGATTGCCTCTGTGTTGCGTGATGCACAGGAGTGAGGTCTCTCGTTGAGCTGGGCAGCTGAGAGCCTGATGGGCCCCTCATTAATTTCTTCGAGGGCATTTACCCTACACCTCAAGCTCTCATAGATGCCCATCAGAACGCTGAGTTGGCGCCTAATTTCTTGACACTCCAGACACCTAGCACACACGAAGGCATCCTCCTTGGCTAGATCATGCCCTGTTTTAGAAAGGTCGGCAAACATTTCACACATTTTTTGAGACTGATGCGTTGGAGAATTGCCCCCTTCTTTTCTCCCCCGAGCCACAGCACTCTCACTAGTCTGTGATTTTTGCTTCACAGCTCTAGTCTGGGTCATGATTTCCGTTTAAATACAATTTAATTAACAATGAAATTTAATAAGATTAATAATATTTTTGATTAATTGATAATAAACTAACAGATTCCTAATACAGTGCTTCGTATTATGCTATCTAGTTTTACTTTTTACCTTTGCTATCAGTTCGAGATATATATATATATATATATATATACGCTAAGCTATTTCTTATAGACTACAATATGGCGGCTAGTTCAACAATATTGGTGCCAACGCCAATAATAAGCTAACAGATTCCTAATACAGTGCTTCGTATTACGCTATCTAGTTTTACTTTATACCTTCGCTATCAGTTCAAGATATATATATACGTTAAGCTATTTCTTATCGACTACAATATGGCAGCTAGTTCAACAATATTGGTGCCAAAGCCAGGAGTCGTAACTTCCAAAAATCACTGGTTAAATTCAAAATAAGAAGCTAACGAACACTACTAAACCTATTTAATATCTCCGTAACACACAATATACTATGTTAAATAACGAAGAATACGTTAAAAATTAAAAAATACTTATCCCTTTACAGCAGCCAAAAATCCACCGTCCATACTGTTCTTTTTAACGGGGTAAAAAATAAATTGTGTAATGAAAAGGTTGAAAAGCTATCAAGTCATCTTGTCAGGATGGAATTAAGAATGCTGAACACTGTTGCACATTGCTGTTGACTGCCTGAGAGGAGCTATTGGCACATGTGCATGTGAGACAATAGAGTTGTCTCACATGCACATGTGCCATGTGAGACACCACATGGCACCACAACATATATGTACACGTACCTAGGCTATGACAAAGCAGCATATATATGTAGAGTACGTGTCTAGGATAGGATAGTGAATGAGTTTTAATATGTACAATAAATTTTCAACTTAAACTTAATTGAAAACCGTGTTATAGTGACACCCATGCTGTTTGAAGCCATGCTAAGCAAGGTATTGCTGTATATCAGCAAAAAAAAAAAAAAAAAGCACTACATGCTTCTCCAACTATACCTTCCAAGAATTTGTCTAGTTCTTCCTTGAATTTAAACAAACCATCCACTTCCACAAAAACAGATAGAAGCCTCTTCCAACAATCAGCCACACACAATGGACAAGAAAGTGATTACCCTGCTTTTGACATTGTTCAATACTTTGTATAAAGCATTGTGTTAGGCTACATTTTGAGTAGGCACACAGGACCTGAAAGCCTCATTTTCGGAAGGATATGGATTTGTTGGAAGAGCAATTAGTCGGGGATACAAAAGGATACTTTCACCAAGAAAAACTTCAGTTCTGCATGTTGCAGCATCTGGAAACTAGGCACCTGCAAGGAGACCACCTCACTGAAGTGTTAAAGGCTTTAATTGGGTTGTATAAACTGAATGCTAATGGCATCCTTTATGTTGTCTTGGATGACACACATAAGGAGACAAATTTATATTAAAAAGGATTCAACAGATGGATAAACTTTTACACATTTACTGTAATCAGAATAGATGAGTAAAAATTTATTAACATAAAACATCACAAATACTGTGTATTATTAAAATTTTTTTTAATAATACACAGTTTTTTCTTCTTCAGTCTTTTAGCATTGCATTAGTAGTGGCACATGATGCAAGAAAGCAAGTTTATACAGCATCATCAAAAAAAAAAAAAAAAAAAAAACACTTCCCATTCACCCCTCCATCCACTTCAAACGTTTGTCCAGTTCTTCCTTGAATTTATTTAAGCTATGACAGATGGAAGTTTGTCCCAGCAATCAATCACTCGCTGGCAAATTTCTACACATTTATTCTGCAACTGTCTTTCCTCAATTATGCCTCCTCAAGTGCATAAACTAGGCAAGAAGAAGAATCCTAACAGCATTGAGCTTGCCAAACCATTTAAAGCCTTAAACACCTCACCTCAATCTGATCACCTTGCAGGTGCCTGGTCTCCAGACACTGCAATTTGCAGTGGCCTTCTCTCTACCCCATTCCAGGAGCTCTACATTCTTCCAAATATCAGGCCTCCAGGCCTGTATGTAGTACTCAATTTGCCTGACCATTGCCTTATACAAAGGGATAATCACCTACTTATCCCTGCTAGCAAAGTTCCTGTATATCATTCACAAGAATCCATGAGCTGCTCTGGCAGCCTATCTGCACTGCTCTGAAAACTTCATATCTGATGGCACAATTACCCCAAGATCTTTTTCATTCTCTAATACCGTGAGTGTAGTACTGCACAGTTGGCAGTAAAACCAGAGTAATGTGCCAACTGTGTGGTACTACACTCAGGTTCTACTACCCATATGCTGTATTTAGCAGTTGTCAACATTAAATTTCAGTTGCCACCTCTCAGCCCAACTTTCTAGATCCTATTGCAGCCACATACTGTTACTGTCATTTATAAACCTGCCAACCTTTCTACCATCTGCAAACTTGGATATTAAGCCTAATATACCTTCATCAGTATCATTGATATAGAAAACAATAATGGTCTTCACTAATAACATTAGTCCAAGAAGAGCAGTGTCCATTGATTACCACTCTCTGTCTTCTAAGACTCAACCACCCCTTTATCTATAGTAGCAATTTGCCCTTAATGCCATACTGCTCCAATTTGTGGTAATCTACCATGTGTAACAGTATTGAAAGCTGTTCTAAAATCCAAGTATATGATATCAAAATTATTTTTTGCATCCAGTTCCTTTGTGACTACATCATAGTATCCAATCAAATTGGCCAGGCAAGATTTCCCCTTAACAAATCGATGCTGTGTCTGAACTATAGCTGCAGTCTTGTCTAGATGATCCTGCAATGATTCTTTAACCCGTGACTGCATAATTTTTCCCAGAACTGAAGTTAAACTAACAGGTCTATAATTACTCATGTCACCCTTTGATCCCCCTTTGTGAACTGAGGAAATATCTGCACTTCTCTAGTCTGTGAGGACCTCCCCTGAATTCAAGAATACTCTCATAATTATAACTAGGGTTTGTTTACTTCCTTTTCTGCCCCCCCTTAATATAACTGGATAGATCCCATCCTTTGCCATATGCCTTTCTTATGTTTAGCTTCAGCAATTTCTTCTCCACTTTCCTCTCAGTTATTACAATGTCATTTAGCTCCCTATTAGAGTTGGATAAACTTTTGGCCTTCACTTCTTTACAGAATTCCTCGTGTGAATGTGGATGCAAAATACTCATTCAGTTTGTCAGCTACCTGAGCAGGATCATCAACAGTCCAACCACCGATAACAAGTGGACCAATCTGATTCATCCCCTTCATTCTAGAGCAGTGGTTCTCAAGTGCATCCACACTGGCCAAATGTCGCCACCAAGACATTTCTGGGCAGCCACCAGACAATTTTCATAAATATCAAATTTCAGCATTAAAAAAATTATTATTTTTTTAATGTAGAACAATTTTACATGATATTGTTCTCTAAAACTCAAAAACATATGTTTCTCTGCTGACTTCAGTATAGAATCTTAAATTATATAACTTATTATTAGTTACAGTTTTTACAATCACTTTAAGAATTTTATTAATATTCCTAAGTTATATGCATACAAATTCCATCTAACTATCATTGTTATCGGTAAAATAAATGTCTAAATAAAAAAGGAATTGTGCAGCCACCAGCTAAATCTCGTGGCCATTTTTGCAGCCACCAAAAAAAAAAACTCGACAACCATGTTCTAGAGTTTATATAAGTAGTCTTGGCTGTTTTTCTTTGCATCCTTTGCCAAATATTTCTCGTAATCTGCCTTTGCCTGCCTAAACTCCTTTGTGACTTTATTACAGACTAGTTTATATCTCCTATAGGCTTCTGCGTCGCCTGATAATTTATATGCATCCCATGCATTTTCTTCTCTGCCACAAGTATCATTATTTCATCTGACATCCATTTAGGCCTAAATCTTGAACAGTATTTCTTAGTTGGTATGAAAAGCATAGTAGCTTCCAAGATTACTTCCTCGAATACTTCCCATTTAGAATTTGCTATTGGTAACGTCATCAGTTGGTCCCACAGTATAAAATTTAAAAACTGTGAGATTACCATAGTGACCTTTATAAAAACAAAAACCTTTCCCTTTACCCCTGTTGTTGTTATTTGATTTTTAGGAGCATTAGCAACTAAGGCCATATCGCTCCAGGAATATGCGGTGGTCATTCCCTGATCTTTCCGCATCCTCCGTATTTGGTGGTGACGGGCTCGAACCCCGGTCTAATCAAGAAAGCGTGTGCTACACACTGCTGCTCCTTCCCACCTGGCTAAGGAGGTGCCCTTTGCCCCTGATGGTAGTTACAACTTTAAGTAAATCCCACATCAGTACACTGTGATCATTGCAACCTAGTGGTTCTTTTATCTTCAGATTCTTAATGCATGAATAATCACTGCTGATAATCAGATCAAGAGTATTAGTCCCTGTTTTCTACACATGCTGCTGTAGAAAACAGTCATCGAGAAAATCCACAGATGTCTTGCTAGTGTGCGGGTAACCAACCCACAAGTTCTAGTCAATATCTGGAAAGTTAAAATCCCCTATTATATTTCTCTGTATAGTTGTTCATTGTACTCATCAGAGTTATTACGCTTATAACACACTCCTACTCTCCTTTTTGCTTTCCCAGTACTTATATCACACCAAACTGACTCATGGCCACCCATGTCAACTGGATACATTGCCACAGATTTTGTGTGTTTCCAAACAGCATAACCCATCCTCCCTTTGTATCCTGTCTGTCCTTTCTGTACACATCGTATCTCCTATCAAGTTTAAGTTATATGTATTAAGCTATAACACGTTACGTTTGTAAATTGTAAGTTATAACAGATAAGAAATTTAACTATCTATTGTCAACCTACATGATTCGAACTCTCATAGGCACTATTTGAAATACTATATCTACACCAAATTACCGATTCTAAAAGCTCTACAAATATTTATGTCATATGGTATGAACTAAGTGGTAAAGTTAAATTATTAAAACACACTATAAATTATAGTTTATAATCCTCTGTTGATACTGATTACACTGCTACAAGCTACATAGAAATTTCCAGTATCTGCTATATCAATACGAAAACACAATGCCGTCAGAATTTGAATGTCAGTATCAATACAATGACAGCAGAAGTCAACTGCTGTCATTGTATTGATACTGACATTCGAATTCTGACGGCATTGTGTTTTCGTATTGATATAGCAGATACTGGAAATTTCTATGTAGTTTTTTATGCAATTACAAAGGCCTAGTAAAGAATAAATACACCAAATTAATCAGAAAATCACAAAAAAATACTACACTAAAGTTTAAATTAAAAGTTAGGGAAAAACAATAATTTAAAATCAATAAATAAAATGTCACTTAGCGGCTTGTGAAATGTGTAGCTTCCCTGCCTTGGCAGCAAAACTCAAAGGACATTTAGTAGCAACTTCTGCAATTTTCTTTAGTAGCAGTATCTGTCCCTCCCACCTCATTTGATCTTATTTAGTTGCCAACTTTTACAATGATGTCCTAAAGACTGTAAAACAAAAAAAGCAGCCAAACTATATAAAAAAAAAAAAAAAAAGGTATAAATTTGATTCCAAAAATGCAAGACCATTGCAGCTGCACTATTCACATATGCCTTATTTTGGAATCCGCATGGTGAACACAGTTTTTATAATTTCTACCATTCCACACCATATGGAGCCTAAGTTCAAATCCTGTCTCAACCTCAACAGAAGGAACTCTTATGAGACTTTTTCACTGTGGTCAAGTCAGTCATTATTGGGCAAGGATTGCATGAGTTTTCCCTTCCAAGAAACTCAATTTTCATCCATTAACATAGGCACTCTAACTACAGAATACACAATTTACACACAATATGCTGACATGTCATTACTTTAACTGCCTCAGCAAAAATTCAAAACTCAACCCTTTCACAACTTTGGGCACTATTCTTTTTTATAAAAAGCTACTAACACTAAACAATTCTGTCCTACCATAAAAAATGTGTTGATTTTATAAAGCACTATTTTAAACAAAATATCAACTATCCCACTAATCTGGGAACAAAGTGTATTTTACTTCAGTATTTGAGATTAAATGTATTGAAGTATATATTAATTTATAAAAGTATGTATACTCATATCTCAATATTATTATGTCAGTTCTGATAATCTGGAATATGGAGGGTCACACAATATTTATGAAATATTTTAAGGAGTTGCAATCTAGACATTCAGATATCCAACAGCAATATTCAGTTTTGAAGCAGCATATATTATACTTAAACCTATTTGTCAAATACTGTTCCAAATTCTTAAGAATCTCCTCTTCTAATTGTTTATAAATGAATTCATATAGCATTTATATCTTTTTTCAATTTAACATATTCATGCCATGCTGCAAATCACGTGTATAGCCCTGTGGGTGGGGTGTATTTCAATGAAATTTGTCAATTCTGGTAGGAAACCTTTTTCCCCTTTTCTGATGTATTTGACTCTAAAATGAGGGTTGGTGTAATTTCACACTTAATTAGAGCTAATTTCTAAATGAATTAAGCATTAATTACAGCAACCCATTGGTGGATGATCCCACCATATAAGTAATCAGAGCAACCCATCAGTTCAACAAGATAAACTCCACTTATGTAATGGATTCTGCAAGTCACTTGTGTTTATGCACATTTGATGTCATATCAGTTATCTTGCTGATTGTAAAATAAAATGACATTATGGAAATTCCCTTCAATACACTGAAAAGTGATTCAAAGAAAAATAAAATATTAAATGAACTTCATACTCAGTTCTGTCAACATTTCTTTGGGAAGCCATTCATAATCTACATCATTTTGACTTTGGGTCCCTATTTCAATTTTTTGGGATGGAGCTGTCTTCTTTTTCTGTAAAATAATGACAAAGATTATACAGATTAGCACAATTCTGTGTGTGTGTGTGTGTGTGTGTGTGTGTGTGTGTGTGTGTGTGTGTGTAAGCAAATGATAATATAAGAGGTACATACACTAAATATATACTGTCATGCAAAAATAGAAAACATAGCAGCTTCTACTCTGATATTAGATCAGATCATCCTTGGTAAAAAATAACTTGCACATTGTAAAAAAAAAAAAAAAAAAAAGCTTTCTTCTAAGTACAATAGACTGTCAAAATAACAGCACTCCAAGTAATGAAACATTTGAGATTATATTAATGGCACATTGAGATCGGATGTTTATGTACAGCACAGATCTTGCAGTGCCGAAAAAAGAAAAAGGCAAGTCATGTAATTTCTGCATTTGTTTACTTTTGCCATTTTGAAAGTGATTTGTGTACTGATACCACAGATTATACTGCTGTTTTACATTTATTTTAAATTAAAAATCCCTCACTATGGCTCCAAAAGTTAATAAACCTCATACAGAGAAGAAAAGAAGAACAACATTAAAGCTTAGTGACAAACTTGATATAATCCAAACTATTACATTAGGGTCACTGGAAAAGTTAATTCATATATTCATGTGTGTTGTGTCTGTAAATTGCATGTGTTCTCTGGTTGATTTGCCTGTTTGTTAGTTTGTTATTTGGTTTTTAGGAGCATTAGCAACTAAGGCCATATTGCTCCGGGAATATGCGGTGGTCATTCCCTGACCTTTCCGCATCCTCCGTATTTGGTGGTGACGGGCTTGAACCCCGGTCTAATCAAGAAGCGTGTACTACGCACTGCTGCTCCTTCCCACCTGGCTACGGAGGCACCTGATTTGCCTGTTTTGCTGGATGAAAAACCCCAGTTTCTGGGGGGGGGGGGAGAGAACCTTGCTCTCTACACCTGACACTTACTAATTCAGTCATGGAGTGAAAAAAGCCCATAAAAGTTCCTCATGTCATCGACGGGATTTGAACCCAGGCCTTTTTCAAATGGTGTGGGGAGGACGGTAACGATATCACTGTGCTACCAGTGCAGACTAAACTTGATATAATAAAGAAAATAGAACAGGGCATAAGTAGGAGTATATTAATGGTGGAATATAACATTGGATTGTCAACATGTTTATGTTTTTTATGCACAGTTAATAGAATTGAATTCATAATCTATTTCTTATTTAGCCTCATTATTTCTGCATTAAATATATTAAAAATAAAAGTTTCTAGATAATGGAAAAATCAAAATAACAGCACCTTGAATCCCAAAGGTGCCATTATTCTGGAAGTCTACTGTAGCCATAAAATTAGGCATAAAACTGGTCACTGTTGGTTGCAATTTAGATGCTTATGGAGCTACAGACAATGAATAAACCAATTCATCCCAAAAATTTTCAGGTCTTTTGAAGTAAGGGCTTAGAATAGGGCTACTAATCTATGTACTGAAACTATGAGAACCTGAAGAAGATCTCATCCTCGTCAAAGTAATGTTTTTAACCCCAGGGGCTCATATCTGGTGAGTATGGGCTTGGCACACCCAGGGTCCTGAGCTAGATATCATCATTCTTCTCTTTCTTGGTGATTCCCTTCTACTTCTCTCTCTCTCTCTCTCTCTCTCTCTCTCTCTCTCTCTCAGGGTGACTCGGAAATTTGTTTTTGGCTGGTGCAGCATAAGCCTCAGGCTTCCTTGCACCATATGGCTCATAATAATAATAAAAAAGTAACTTTTTGGAAACAGATTCAAAGTATTTCCAAAATATCTGAATGGGGGTTTTAAATTCTTTCTAGAATTCAAAACTATAATTCACACACTAGTGAACCAGGAGCTTCTAATACCTCCATGAACTATACAAGTCCATATCACCAGTAGCACAACAACATTAATCCACATATGAGTCAGGCACTGTAAGCAGTTGAGAAAATAGCTTTTATTTTGAGCTTGACCAGAAATAAATAACAACAAAATGAAAAAAAAAAAAAAAAAATTAAAGAGTAATTATACTGCATACTGTCAATTCTCTCTGGTTAGAAGGGGTAGATGCTGCAAAAGATCTGTACTAATTCTGGCTTAGCATGAATTAATACAGATATAAATACCTGAAAGTATTTTCATCTAACATGGATTTTTTGTTGCAATTCTTTTCATATCAACTTTTTATAACCTTTGATTTATATTCATATATCCTGGACAAAATGGTAAATTCTTTAAATTTAATTAAGTCACTATAATGTGACTTAATTATAGTTTTTCTTCAAGACAACACAAACAGAAGTTGCTAGGAAGAAAGAATGGCCATAGAAAACTTTCTATGCCACACATGTAACTTATCATTAGCATTAAAGGCTTTGAATGTAAGGCTTTGAATTAAAGCCTTTAAATTCAAAGCCTTTGAATTTAATAAAAGAACAGGGTTTTATTTCAATACAGGAATTAAAATAATTAAATAATTAACATTTCTCTGCATTATATTTTTCTGTCTTGCTATTTTGGGGAGACTGTTTCCTCCTGTGACAGCAAGAGGCTGAAGCCTCTTGCTGTCACATGATAATTGGTATACTGTGAAATTGGTTTGTGCTATTCATAAGCCTAAATACTAGAAACATGTTCAGCTCATAGATAAAAAATGTCATTTCTAAAATGAGAAAAAGCACAGACCTATTGCTGAAGGAACACAGCATCTCAAGACAACAAAACAGAAAAATATAATGGAGAGCAGCATTAATTACCTAATTGCTTCAGTTGCATTTTGAACAGTATAAAATTTATTTTAACCTGGCTAAATGCAGTATTTAAACTTTAAAATTAAAATATGATTAGTATTAGAATGAGAGAATGATGTACATCAGCAAAGCTTATGTAGCATTTTCCGTCAAATAAAATAATAATAATACATGAAATCTCTCCCTAGTTATATTTTATCCACTTTTTCCCACTATTCATCTAAACCCTCTTTAAATCTACATAAACTTTACAGGGCTAGGTGGTAACTTATTCAAATAAAGTGCAACCTTGATAATATACTGCACCTTTTATATAATGGATATAATCATGTCCCCTTCCCCAAAGCTATGTGAATTAAAGACCACTAATTTCACACTATAAACTCACTAAAGTAAACACGTATTGTATTCTTTTAAGTCTACTGTATTTTACCATACATTCACTTACAGAGTAAATATTTCTCAGAAAAATTACTGCAGCTTTGTAATTTATTGCTTACCTTGTCTCAAATAAAGATACAGCTAAAAAAAAAAAAAAAATCAAACAATTTTACATGGAACAAAAGAGAACACCCAGCCATTGCATTTGTCAGTTGTGGTATATTTAGCCAGAGAATAAATTTCTGTAAATGACATCATATGGCATCCGTTCCTAGAGTATGAAATCATAATTACAATAAAAACAACAATGAACAGCTTAGTAAAGGTGCACATGAACTGATAAACACTTTGCATGTTGTTAGAGTTTATCAATGGCTGTAGTTAATGTACATCATGATTAGCATACTGTGAAGTTAGCTTGTAATGGCATTACTGCAAAGAAGTACACGAATGTCTGAAAATCCAATCCAGAATGTAATGTGCAACAAACTGTACGTACATTTGTTGTTATTGTTGTTATTTTGGTTTTTAGGAGCATTAGCAACTAAGGCCATATTGCTCTGGGGATATGCGGTGGTCATTCTCTGACCTTTCCACATCCTCCATATTTGGTGGTCACAGACTCGAACCCCGGTCTAATCAAGAAGCGTGTGCTACGCACTGCTGCTCCTGCCCACCTGGCTATGGAGGCGCCGTATGTTCTTTTCTAAGGTAAAATGATTTCTGAGATAGGATTCTGTGATTTCCAGGAACTCATTGCATAATTCAAGTGATACCTTTTAGAAAAACAAAGCTTTTCTGTAATGGCATGGGGAAGTATATAATTCTGTTTTCCAAAGTCAAAACTAAACATTGAAATTGTTAGTTATTTCACAGCTCTGCATTCCACAAAATTTGAAAGGGATTTCAGAAAGCACAATTGTTCAACTGTGTTTAGTGTTAATACGCCATATGATTTGTGTTAAAAACAGTGAATAACAATTGTTTTTCTGAAAATAAATACAGTATTGATTGTTGATATATTTGATTTTTTTTAAACTTTGTTAGTTTGTTGCACATTGGAAATTCAGATGGAAGGTAGGCTTTGTTTTTATTAGGTTATGCTAAATGCCAATGTAACTTATTATGGCATGCACTAGAATATTACCCTTCAATAGTACTGCAGAATAAACTGTAAAGTGCTAAGCAAAATGAAGCTATTGTATTCCTTTCCAAAGAAGTTCCTCTGAAACCAAAACTACAGACCCATGATCATTTGCTATTACTCTTACTGATGTTTCATACAAGTGTTCCTAAAATATTCTAAACTTTCATTCCACATTATCATTAAAAGTACATCGTGTATTTCTTTTCTCAGCTTCTCCCCCTCCCCTTTCAGTGGACTTCTTTTCATCTTTAATTCATAATACTTATTTTTGTTTCTTTAATACTCTATAATCAAACAAAAACTAAAAAAGCATCACTTATAAAATTGTATCATTTTGAAAATTATTATACAATAAAATTTAATGAACAAGTAGAGTTGAACAACCAACAAGTTTTTCTCTTAAGAAAGCAGAACTTCAGTCTTAAGTTCTTTTAGTTCCATTTGTGCAGATTCCTTACTCTCTTCAGCAGCTCACCTTACTCTTTTTTAATATTTTCCCTTCTGGTCTCTTTAACTTGTAACTCTAACGTCCTTCCTTTTCTCTGCCTTTATGGCTTCCTCTTTCTTTTTCATCATTTCCAAGTAATACTGATAACAGTTCTGTTCACCTCTCACATAATTCAATATCTTATCAATTTGAATGTGCTGAATCCCTCCATCATTATATACAAGATGTTTCATAACATGTGGGCTATATGTTCAAGATCAATTCAAGACCAAAAAAAAAAGTTCATATAAACATCTAACTCTGGTTGTTTGAATTTTAAAAAATGGCAAAAAATAATAAATCAGAATAAGCACACACATGCCTAGTAAAATATTTATTCACAAATTTGCTTATTCTTGTGTTTATTTTTTATTATTATTACTTTTTACCACTGAAAACTCCATAGCCATTTTTTAAAGTTCAAACAACCACAACTGTTCAGAATTAGACAGATTTATATGTACTTTTTTCATTGTTTTTCTAGTCCTTAAGCGATCCTGAAAGTACAGACCACATGTTATGAAATGTCCTGTATTGTAGAAAGGATGTGCTTCTGTGAAATAATTATTTTCTCATGCATATTTTCAATTTACAACTTTTGAATGTAATATTTCCATATGATAAAACAAAAGGCAAATCTTTACTTCTCAAGTCTATATAGTCCTCATTTCTCATGAAAAAAAAAAAAAAGTTATGCCCTGAAATAAAGCCTTGAAATTGCACAGAAGTCCAATTTGTTGCTTGGTATTTTCAGCTACTTCATCACTAATTTGATTAGCATCTTGAACAGGAGCGGATTAAGGTCGGTTGAGGCCCCCAGGCGCAGAAGAAAATATTGGGCCCCTTAACAAAAAAGAGAGAGACAGGGAAAATAAAAATACATGTTAACCAATTTTTTAAATAAATAAAAAATATTATGTACTATTAATGTTTTATTTCCAATAAAATTTGAATCACAAATCTTCCTCTTGCTCATACTATCTAATTAATAATAGCATAATAATAATCACAAAGTTTTTAACTAATATGTTCAACTAATTTGTTGGGGTTTTGCGTGGGCCCTTCAGAAGTCGGGGCCCAGGGCACGCGCCCGGTGCGCCTGCCATTAAATCCGCCTCTGATCATGAAGTACTCCCAAATCATATTAAGTGTCTTTGTCTGAGCACTGGTGCCTTCTGAATGACAGCAGGGTCTAGTGATGCTAAATCTCTCACTGCTTTATATCTCAAAGAATTCTTCTCAATCAGCTTTCTAATGAGTGGTGTATACAGGTCTAGAGGCCTCATTTTAAGAAGGATGTAGAGCTGTTGGAACAAGTACAAAGGGTTGCTCTTACGAAGAAAGGCTAAAGTTTTGCAAATTACAGTGTCTGGAAACTAGGCACCTGCGAGATGATCTGATTGAGGTGTATAAAGCCTTGAATGGTTTGAGCATGCTCAATGCTGATGGGATTCTTCCTCTTGCTCAGAATAATCACCTGAGAGGGCATAAATTCAAATTGAGGAAAGACAGTTGTAGGATAAATGTGCGGCAGTTTGCCTTTAGCCAGCAGGTAGTTGGTTGATGGAACAGACTTCCATCCTTTGTTGTGGAAGTTGATAGCCTAAATAAATTTAAGGCTAAGCTGGACAGGTATTTGGAACGAACAGAGGGGTGAAATGGGAGTGTGTTTTTTTTTTTTTTTTTTGGCTGATGCTGCATAAGCTTCCTTTCTTGCATCATATGCCTCTACTAATGCTAATGAGCAGTTAGCAAAGTCATTACTGATGCAGCAACACTAATTTGCCACAGTCACTCATACTGCTTACAGTTTACCAAGGAATCATTTGAAAAGATGCAAAACCAATGTTGACTTGCACAATCACTATCAAAATGGTTGAAGCTTTAGTGTCAATACTTAACTTCAATAGTGCAAGAATTCTTCAGTATTTCAGGTTGAATTCAGTGTTAAGTCTTATCTGTTTTTCTAATGGTTCAAAGATGAAAGGGCTCATTGGCTTTGAATTATGGAAATGAAGGAATAGTTGACACTCATCTGAAAATGTAAATTTACATACATTTTTTTTTTTTTTTTTTTTTTAACATCTTGGAAAATGCCTACTTATATTTTATAAATATCACGCACACACAAACAGTATCAACAGGCAGGGTATTAGGAAGCTTAACTTCTAATTATTTAAATATTCATTTACTTAAGATTGTAACATAAATACTGCAAACTGCAAAATGTAAGTGAAAAAAACAGCACATTTTGTGAGTTCTCTAAAAAAAAAATGCATGCCAGACTGTTGAACCAAAAAATAGATAATTTATTATCTATTTGAATTATTATTATCATCTGTTTATTATCAATTTGTGAAGTAATATGCATTCCTATCTTCACTAATCTCTGAACAATACACAACCCACATGTCCCTAGTCCAGTACCTTCTTACCCTCTTGGTCATCAACCACATATGGTCCTGAAAAAAACTTATCAACATCAAATTCACATTTGGTCTGTCCATAGATATTTGCAGTGCTTTTTTTTATTAAAAAATAGGGGCCGGTACTCATTCTTTGCTATCAGGAAAAATGAAAATTAAAAGGATTTTTAGAATTCTAAAAGTACTCTAAACAGCTTATTAAGCATAAATTTGTTATTTAAGTATATAAAAAAATAAGTAAAATGTGGAAAAAAAAAAAAAGTAGAATGTGAGTAAAATAAGTAATAAGTAAAAATAATTTCATAATAAAGTTTTTGTAGAATATTCCAAATTTTTATTAAGTTCTCATCTGACACACTATGCTGACTTCTTTTCTTCTGTTTGTGTCTATTGATGAATGACATTTCTGAAGCAGCCACGAATCGGCATATTTGCTGGACCGAAGTGTGTCACCCATGGGCCTACAATTTTAAGAAACAGTAGTGAAGAAATTGTTTTTGTCATCAATGAAGCTCTGGTTAGGCTGACGATCAGATTCATTTGTGAAAATCCTCATTCACATTCATCGATGAAATTGGTATCATACTCAGAGCCTTCATCAAATGCTTCAATTCTTCCGAAACCATCTTATCAATTAGGTACTCCCGAAATCCCCAAATTGTATCTCTTTCATTTAACTGTAACCCATTTGACTCCAACTTCATTTTCACCAAATGCCAACATTTCACATTTAGAAGGTTTAATATCTTTGTTGTCCTCATTTTCCTTCTCTCGTCATTGATATTGTCACTAGTTCTTTGAACAAGTTGTTAAATTTGAATATTTTCTTTTCTTGTTTTTTTTTTTTAAACTGTCCAAAATGTCGGTGTCATTCGGATATTCAGGTACTGTGACCAAGTAAACAGAGATAGGGAAAATTTACGGAAAATTGTGGATAACGCACTTCCGTGAAACAACAAATGATTTTTTGTTGGGGTAAAAGAAAACCACTCTCTCCTAATTCTTGAATGGGACACTTACAGTTGATTCACAGCAGTGTCCAACCTACGGCCCGTGCGGAAAGTGAACTAAAACAGAATTTTAAATTTTGTTAATTATCAAAAAATTCTCATTAAATGTTTTGTTCAGTAAATGTAATTGTGTATGTACTTAATAAAATTTCTGGATATTTTTAATTTTTCTTTTACATGTAACAAGATATGGAAAATGTAACACAAATTTTTCTCAAATCACTTAGTGCGGCGGCCCACAAAATAAATATAACTTTGAATTTTTTTGAATATAGCCCCTGTATGGGAAAATTGTATTTGTATTTTGTATTTGTATTTTTGTATGGGTGGCTCCTAGAACAGAAGTTAATCTCCGCCTTGTTGCTCTGTTCAGTTTTTACAGACTCTGTCAAGGTAAGACCAGTGTGTATCATGTAATAAAAAAAAAAAATTCCAACCAGTTGAAATGAAGCAGAGAGAGAAAAAAAAAAGTTTTAATCCCGGACAGGAGATTTTCATCCCACACGGGAGAAAGTGAAAGGATAGACAAATTTTGCCTGTGAGCTTGTATGTGTGGTCTGTAGTGTAGTGTTGTGCATTCGCCTTCTGGCTACCTGGAAGCAGTGATCACCTGGACTTCCGCCTCCAGTTACTCATCCCTAGCCACGGGAAGGCAAGGCCTCTCCTACTATCTGCTTGCCCTCCTCCCTGGGGGAACAAGTTTCCCAGGAAGGAAAAGAAAACTAGAGTCAGGTGAAGAAGGGAAGGACAAAAGAGAAGGGGACTCCCCCGCCCAAGGAAGCCCCAGTTCAGGATAAATTGCTATGGGGGGGGGGAATTAGAGTGGGTGAAAGGTTGCTAGCCTGACCTGGGGTCAAAGGTTGGACACCGCTGCAATAGAAGGTTGACGAAAGCCCACTGGCAGCATCAGGAATACCCCTTGATCTGCTCACTGTTGACCAGTGCAACTTCTCTGTATGTGGGACAGGTGGCCGGATAGGTGTTATGAGTATCCCTAAGTTGTAGAATGGTAATCCCGTTAGCTCTCTTAATTCATGCAAGCAGCACTAATTGCCTAAATATCCTTAAGGCTAGAAATGCGAACAGTGCGTACCAAGTTAAGTCTATCCTAATCCGTTCTTTATATGAAAATTTTCTTTGCTCAGCGGAAACTATTTTAAATGTAACTTCCAGGGGGAAATTCAAAAAAATTAGCTATAAAAGTAGTTCGTTAAACAGAGGTCCGAATGAGTAATTTAGAATTCTAAAAATGGTTATAGAGTTTTATATAGAAAACACCTTAACAATAGACAGTGAAAAATGCAAATTTAGTTAAATAACTTTAAGCTTATTTGAATAGTAGGTAAACATGTGAAAAAAATTTACGGAATATTACAAATTTCGAGGTGTACTGAATCCAAATGTCACACATCACTGTCAATAAAGGTACTGGTATGGGGTACTGTCCCAAAAAAAAACACTGGATATTTGAATTAACTGATTATTAAGAATAATAATTTTAGTGATTGCCACCTAAATGAAGATCTAGAAGCTGGAAGTTTTTGTGTGTCTCTAACAACTCTACTGCATGTCTCCAGTAAAATTGTTTAAAACGATTACTAAAGAATTAATTTTTATTTTGCAAGTTATAGTGATTTTAGTAACACAAGCAGAACTGAAACTTTAACTTTGCAATCATAGCACCTCTAATTGTTACAAACATGATGGCACTCCACATAACAAGTGTAATGAATTGAAGTTTCTTTGACTAATTAGTTAAAAGGAGGTGATATTGATTATTCATAGTTAATGAATTATGAGGAAAGGACAAAATTACACCATGTGCTGCAGTCAAATTTATTGACATAGTAACCTAAATATTATACAACCACTCTTGTAAAAGTACTAACCATAAATGACAACGTTTTGGAACTTGAGTGAATCTTGTCCTCAGGCCTGGAGAGCTGAAAGGCTATGACTGGCTCTAGAGAAAATCAATAACAGCCTATCAAATCCTGAAGACCGAATTCAGCCGAGTACCAAAACATTGCCATTTAAGTGACATAAGTAACTGCATTACTGTACAGTGGTGGTGGTTTATAATATTTGCATAACAATTTAAATAAGTTACTTAATTATAGCATATGATATAAAATTGTGTCCTTCCTTTACCATTCATTAATTTTATTATTATTGTATGAATGAGAAAACAACATGAAATAGTGAAAAAAAAAACAAAAAAAACAGAAACGTGCTCAAAGGCAAAAAATACCAAGTTAATAGCATTAGTAGAGGCATATGATGCAAGAAGGCAAACTTGTATAGCATCAGCCAAAAAAAAAAAAAGAAGGAAAAAAAAAAAAAACTCTTCCCATTTCCCCCATCCATTCACTTCAAATGTTTGTCTAGTTCTGCCTTGAACTTAAGTTGTTGACCTCCACTACAACACATGGAAGTTTGTTCCAATTATGGCTAAAGGCAATTTCCACACATCTATTCTACAGTTGTCTTTCCTAAATTTGAATTTATGTCTCCTGAGGTGAGTAATCTGGGCAAGAGGAAGAATCCAAACAGCATTGAGCTTTCTCAAACATTCAAGGCTTTATACACCTCAATTAGATCACTTCACAGGTGCCTAGTCTCCAAACGATGCAATTTGCAGAACTTAAGCCTTTCTTGGTAACAGCAACCCTTTGTTTCATTCAATCTTGTTGCCCTTCTCTGTATTTGTTCCAGACACTCTACATCCTTTCTAAAATGAGGCCTCCAGATCTGTATGCAGTACTCAAGGTGTGGCCTCACCATTGCCAATCATCTCTTCATTCCTGCTAGGGATAAGGAGGGAACAATCACCTCCTTATCCCTGCTAGCAAAATTCCTGTATATCATTGACAAGACACCATGAGCTACTCTTGCAGCCTGTCTGCACTGTCAGAAAACTTTATATCTGACTGCACAATTACCCCCAGGTCCTTTTCATTCTCCACTACCCTGAGTGTAGTACCACCCAGTTGGTACATTACTCTGGGGTTACTGCTACCCATATGCAGTACTTGACATTTGTAAATGTTAAACTTCAGTTCTCACCTGTGGTTACAAAAGAACTGGATGCAAAAAATAATTTTGATATCATATATTTGGATTTCAGGAAAGCTTTTGACACTGTTGCGCATGGAAGACTATTGTACAAATTGCTACAATGGATAAAAGGATGGTTAAGTAGGAGAAGACAGAGGGTGGTAATTAATGGGTGCTGCTCTTCATGGACTAATGTTATTAGTGGAGTCCCACAGGGTTCGGTGTTGGGTCCACTGTTGTTTTGTATATTTATCAATGATATTGATGAAGGTATATCAGGCTGTGTCGAAGTTTGCAGATGATACAAAGGTTGGCAGGATTGTTAATGACAGTAATGGCAGTGTGCTACTGCAACAGGATCTAGATAATTTGGGCAGATGGACTAAGAAGTGGCAACTGAAGTTTAACCTTGACAAATGCAAAGTACTGCATATGGATAGAAGTAACCCGAGAGAAAAGTACCAACTGTGTGGTACTACACTTAAGGTGGTAGAAAATGAAAAAGACCTGGGAGTAATTGTGCAGTCAGATATGAAATTTTCTGAGCAATGCAGACAGGCTGCCAGGGCAGGTCATGGGGTTTTGTCAATGATATATAGGAATTTTGCTAGCAGAGAAAAGGAGGTGATTGTCCCTCTGTATAAGGCAATGGTCAAGCCACACCTTGAGTACTGCGTACAGGTCTGGAGGCCTCATTTTAGGAAGGATGTAGATTTGCTTGAGCGTGTACAGAGAAGGGCAACAAGATTGGTGAGGGGAATGAAGGGATCCTCTTACCAAGAGAGGCTTAAGTTCTGCAAATTGCAGTGGCTGGAGACTAGGCACCTCACGGTGATCTGATTGAGGTGTATAAGGCCTTGAATGGGTTGAGCACGCTGAATTCTGATGGGATCCTTCCACTTGTTCAGATTACAAACCTAAGGGGGCATAAATTCAAATTAAGAAAAGACATGTAGAATAGATGTGCAGAAATTTGCCTTTAGCCAGCGGGTGGTTAATTGCTGGAAGAAACTTCCATCTGTCGTTGTGGAAGTTGATAGGTTGAATAAATTTAAGGAGGAACTGGGCAGGCATTTCGGAGGGAATGGTGTGATTTTTTTTTTTTTTTTTTGGCTGATGCTGCATAAGCCCAAACAGTTGCTTTCTTGCATCACATGCCACTACTACTACTACTACCTCTCAGCCCATCTACTCAACTTTTCCAGTAGTGTACTATCATTACTGTCATTAACAACCTTGCCAACCTTTGCATCATCTGCAAATTTAGACATTAACCCTTCATCAATATCATTGATAAATACAGAAAACAACAATGGGCCCAAACCCTAGAGAACTCTACTAATAGCATTAGTCCATGAATAGCTCATTGATTACCACTCTGTTTTCTTCCACTCAACCATCCTTTTACCCATTGCAGCAACTTGCCCTTAATGCCATACTGCTCCAATTTGTATCATAGTCTTCCAAGTGCAACAGTATCAAAAGATTTCCTAAAATCCACCAAAAGCTTTCCTAATATATGATATCAAAATTATTTTTTGCATCCAGTTCCTTTGTGACCACATCATAGTATCCAATTAAATTTGTCAGACAAGACTTTCCCTTAACAAACCCATACAGTGTCTGAACTATAACTGTAGTCTTGTCTAGATGATCCTGCATTGCTTCTTTAACCAATGACTGCATTGTTTTCCCTGGAACAGAAATTAAATAGGCTATAATTACTCGTGTTGCCCTAAGATTCTCCCCTTTGTGAACTGGGGACCTCCCCTGAATCCAAGGAAACTTTCATAATTACGGCTAGGGTTTGCTTACTTCCTTTAATACAACTGGATAAATCCCATCCACCCCGGGTGCCTTTCTTATGTTCGATTTCAACAATTTCTCCACTTTGCTCTCAGTTAATACAAAATAATTTAGATTGCTGCCAGAGTTTGATAAGCTTCTGGCCATCACTTCCCTTCCCTATATGTGAATGCAGATGCAAAATACTCATTCAGTTTGGCAGCTACCTCAGCAGGTTCATCAAAAATCAAACTGTCAATGTTAAGTGGATCAATCTGATTCATCCATTTCCTTCTAGAGTTTACATAATTAAATAAGTCTTTTCTGTTTTTCTTTGCATCCTTTGCCAAAGATTTCTCATAATCTGACTTTTTTTGCCTAACATCTTTTGTGACTTGATTACAGACTATCTTATATCTACCACAGGCATCTATGGCACCTAAAAATTTATATGAGTCCCATGCATTTTTCTTCTCTACCATGAGTCTCATTAGTTCATCTGACATCCATTTAGGCCTAAACCTTGAACAGTATTTCTTTGTTGGTACGAAAAACCTAGTAGCTTTCAAGATTAATTCCTTGAATGCCTCCCATTTAGAGTTGGTCATTAGTTAGTCCCACTGTATAGAATTACAAAAAAAAAAAAAAATCTCTGAGACCACTGCAGTCACCTTTACAAAAGCAAAAACCCTTCCCTTTACCCCTAATGGTAGTTACATCTTTAAGTAAATCCTACATCAGTACACTGTGATCACTGCCACCTGGTGGTTCCTTTATTTGCAGATTCTTTATGCATGAAGAATGACTGATGATAATCAGATCATGTGTACTACTCCCTCTGGCTGCCACTCAAACATGCTCCTATAGAAAACAATCATCCAATAAATCCAAAAAAGTCTTGCTAGTGTGTGAGTGACCAACCCACAAGTTCCAGTCTATATCTGGAAAGATAAAATCCTCCATTATAATAAAATCTGATTTACTGGCCTACTCTATTTCTCTGTATGAGTGTTTGTTGTAATCATCAGAGTCATTAGGACTATAACACACTCCTACTCTCAACTTGGTTTTCCCAGTGCTTACGTCCCACCAAACTGACTTAACACTGCACTGTCCACTCATGTCAACTGAATGCACTTCCTTAGATTTGGGTGCCTCCGTATTCAGGTGGGAAGGAGCAGCAGTGCGTAGCATACGCTTCTTGATTAGACTGGGGTTCGAGCCCGTCAGCACCAAATACGGAGGATGCGGAAAGGGCAGGGAATGACCACCGCATATTCCCGGAGCAATATGGCCTTAGTTGCTAATGCTTCTAAAAACCAAACAACAACATTCCTTAGATTTTATGTGTTTCTTAACTAACAGCATCACCCCTCCTCCCCTCCTATCCTTTCTGACACATTGTACTCCCCAAATTTCAATTCTGCATTCCTTATTTCTGTGAGACACCATGTCTCTGATATCCCAACAACATCAGCCTTTGATATCTTCACCAGTGCCTCAAATTCATCAAATTTATTTACTATACTACTAGTATTGGTGTACATGCAAGTATATGTGCACCTGTTCTTACTCTTAGTTACCTTAACACAACCCATATATTTACTTGTTCCACGATGACTCCCATTACCTAGCTTTCCAGGGTGCTGCTCATTCCAACAGAAGCAGTACAAGAATCACTTTCACCTCTGCCTGTGGCTACTGTTAATCTATTAGTCCATGTATACCCCCTCCAAGCTAGCAGTTTTCCAACCCACCTAACACTGCCTCGATAGCATCAGCAAATATTCTTGCGCCCTTTCTATTTAAGTGTATCCTATCCCTGTAGAAGCAGTCTCTCCTGTTAACAAGCACAGACCATGCTGGGAAAAATTCTACCCTACGAGCACAGTCTCTCCAGGCTGAACTGATTGACAAGGCTCTCATCATATACTCTCTCCTATCGTGTCTGGGCAGAATTGCAGACACTTTCAAATTTAACCCTAACTCGCTACTTTTTTTCAACACTGACCTGTACTTGTCAAGTAACTCTGCAGATTTTGTACTCTTAATGTCATTAGTGACAATATGTACAACAATATCATCCTTTGTGCCCTTAAAAGATGATATCTGCTCTACAACATCATCAACTTTTGCCCCTAGTACACATACCCTGGTCCAATTCCACCTATCCTTTTTGCACAATATTTCCCGTCTCCCTGACAATAGAGTTACCGACAATAACTAGCTCCTGTGGGATCAATGCATTCTGCCCTGAAGGTTGTCATTGTGTTGCCTGATGCACAAGAATGAGCTCTGGCATTGAGTTGGGCAGCTGAGAGTAATACATAATATATAAATGTCATGTATTATTAAACAAAAAATTTTAATGTTAAAAGTTAATGTACACTTTTTAATTTAAATTAAAAATACATTATGAGTATTCACGTAAGATAAAATGTACCCAAGACAATCTGGTCTTTCATTATTATGCAATAGCAGGTGCTGATAAAAAAAAAATTGGTGGATGGGGCTGTATAATGACATATCAGACTTTTGAAGGAAGGTACTGAGAAAAGACAAAATTAGGTGTAATTTCACCTGAGATACTGCAAAGTTAATAATACTGATAAATTTAGGATGTAGGTATATCGTTCTTAGGTATTAAAAATGACTATCACCAGCATGCACAACAGCAAACTGTACATACATCAGTCTACTGTTTTAAAAACCTAAATCACAGTTTCAATGTATGCACTTTATCTTCATTTAGGATCAGTATTTGATTTACTAATCTAAGCCTCACTGGCAACACTGTTGAACTTCTATTGGTAATTGCTCGTAACAGTGTCTTTACTGTCATCTTGTTCACATATCCAGAAATTATTCTTCATCTGAGAGTTTGAACAGGCCCCAACACATTTTTTTCTCCACACAGCAGCACATCAGAGTACAGTGCCATTTTTCTGGGATGCCTACATATGACATGAAAAATTTACAAGCACAGTATAAACTTACCCCAAATGATGTTACAAACTGTTGGGCTGCAACAAGAAGCAAAACTGCACAAGCTGCAAGCAACACATACAAAAAGAACCTGAAAATATTAACAGTACTTGAACAATGCATTCATAAATACAGATGTTCTTTAAATATAAATAAAAATGCTTAAGTTCCTTAATGGGAAATTTCAAGAACATATTTAACTTGCTTATTCTTCCTTACAAACAGAGGAGACAGTTATTTTAATAACATTATTACAGTGGAGTATAACTTCAGTAATCTAAATTAATTAATGCAAAGGGAGAGTTGGGGGAAGGGAGGTTCTGATTACTAATTTCTTTGGATTAATGGAATTTTGTAGACAGTGTGTACTATGCCAAGATTAATATAAAATATGAATGAAACATTTTTAAAAATGTCACAAACTAAATCAAATTATGTTGATGATATCATTATATACTTGAGGTTAAAAAAAAATTACATTTTTAGTGTGGACAAAATATTTTTATAATCTTGTGTATATAACACAATTATATTTGCTATTACACATATTAATATAGGCATATTGTTTATTAAAGTATTCAGTTTTTTGTTGCTTTCATTTGCCTCTTGTACACATACTCATGCATTTAACAAATTAAAAGAAATGTGATGAGCTTGTGCTCCATTTTTATTTATCCACTCTGGGGGGGGGGAAACTGAAATGATATTAGCATTTTTTTTTTAAACTAAGTTTTCATTGTGGATACCAGGTTACATTTCATTTTTCTTATCTGTCTCCTCCTCCTCCTCCTCCTCACCACCCTCCATTTTTAGTGTTGATATTTGGAAATACTAAAAAAAGTACAGGATTTTATTACACAATCCAAAAATCAAATAAAATATCAGGAAAAATAAACTATCTATGTGTTTGCCTCCATGTAAATATCTATCCAGTTGACATTTGAAACATTTCCCTGTAATTTAATTTTTAGCTCCTAGTTCTGGATTCACAACAGTAAAATGAATGAAGGTGAAACTTTCACAATCATTCATTTTACTATTCCCTCTAAGATCCTTAGGGACATCAACCAGATCCCCCCTCTAAGGTACCTGTTATCAAGCTCTGTTACCTTCTCTGCTGTGGGCACCCATTTGAAGATCTCATAAGTGGGTTAGCCATCTTTGGATTCTTCCAGGAAGTTCAATGCCTTTGTATTGATGTGGTTTCCATACATGGCCATGATATTCAATGTGCGGTATACCACTATCCTCAGCACACCTCATCAATATCAGCTGGTGCAGCAACAAACAAGAACTCGTGAGATGTGAGCAAGTATTACTTTGATCCATATCATCAGATAAACATATTTATATTATCCCTGTTACTCCTCCAACTAGCAGTTCCCCTGAACCCTTTAAGGAATCCTCAATTATAGTGGCAAAAAATCTTTTACCACCTTTGTTCAAATTTATTCCATCTCTACAAAACAGATTCCTTCTATTTACAAGTGTAGGCCATGCTGATAAAAATTTCTTCTGAAAAGTCTTGCGGAATCCCTCAAGCCTTGAATTAATCCTCAAGGCTTCCAAGCATATAGTCCTCCTATCATGTCTGGGCAAAATGCATGCACAAAAAAATATGGCCTAATTGGCAGAATTTTTTCAGTATGGTCCTATATTTATTCAACAAATTATCACTTCATCTGCATTTAACATTATTGGTCCCCATATGAATAACAATGCTTTGTTTATTCTCTTAAAATCTGACAATCTATTGGTGACATCATCAACTGTTACTCCTAGCAGACACCCTGGTTCTAGTCTACCTATCCTTATTTCAAAATATGTTATTTATGTCCCTGATAATGGAATCTCCCAATAAAACAATCTTCTTAAACCAGAGCAGTATGCACTTGACTCTTCTGTTTTTGGAACCAAATCAGGAGTGCATCACCTGGAGGTCACTAGATACTCATATCCGTGATGAGTTCCAAGTTTTATTTGTCTCTAGGCAATCACCTGTTTCTTTAGTGACTCAAATTCATGTAGTAAAATTCAAGTTTTAATCTGAGATCAGTAGACTCCTTATATTGAGAACAATGAAAATAATTTTCAGTTGAGATATGATTATCAACAAGATCAATCTTTGAATACATGCCGCAGAATATGCAAGCAATGAACTTGTGACTCATATGGAAATCACCTATGGCCATTTCCATCTGTCACGATATCCCAGGACAAAGTACTTCAAGTGGATCTGGTAATAGCCATTATTAAGGTAAGAATTATTATTATTATTAATATCCATATGATGCAAGGAAGCCTGAGGCTTATGCTGCACCAGGAAAAAAAAAGTTCCCGAGTTACCTTGAGAGAGAGAGAGTCAAAAGTAGAAGGGAATCACCAAGAAAGAGAAGAATGAATATCCAGCTCAGGACCCTGGGTGTGCCAAGCCCATACTCACCAGATGTGAGCCCCCGGGGTTGCATTTTGCAATTAACAGAATACAGGCAACCCCTGTATAACACGGTACATCTACAATACAGTTTCGCTCTAACAGGGTTAGAGAATTTCGGTAAACCTCTTATAACAAAAAAAAAAAAAAAAAAAATCAAATTATTACATTAGGGTTACCCGTAATTCAATACATTAGCCAGTATTTCTGTCTGTAAATTGCGTGTGTTCTCAGGTCGATTTGCCTGTTTTGCTGGACGAAAAAACACTGGGTTCTGACTAAATCAGCCACAGAGTGAAAAAAACCCATTAAAGTTCCTCGCGTCTGCAACAGTATTCGAACTCGGGCCCTTTCCACCTGGTGTGGGGAGGATGGTGATGATACCACTGTGCTACCCGTGCAGACAAACCTCGCATAACAGGGTATTTTTGAGCTTTTGTGTGGGGAAAACCCTGCTGTTATGTTGGATGTAATTTTTCAACATTTCCACCCTTTTTGAATCCTTGCTGTTGACTCGCTAGTCAAAAAAAATAATTGAGAAATCCCTGTATTTATTTTGTTGGAAAATCTCTGTGTTATGTTCTATGCTATTGAAATTGTGCTTGTTGAACTTGTGGAAAAATCTTGATTTCAAAGTTTTATTACTATTGGATAGCATACCAGGCCATCCAAAAGATTTAAGTCATCCAAATGTTGAAGTTATGTTCCTACCACCATAGTTATACTAGGTTAATACAACTTCTTTCAATCAGCCATTAGATCAAGGCATTATATCCACCTTTAAAGCTCATTACATCAGAAAATCATTACAATGGATTTTGGAAAAAATTGATTCTGAATCTATTGAAGTAATCGAGGCATGGAAACGTTTCTCAATTGTGAACTGTATCAGAATCATAGCTTTATCGCTGAAAGAAGTAAAACCATCAACGTTAACTGCATGTGGGAAAAAAAAAAAAAAAAAAATGGCCAGAGTCAGTTCATAATGGGTGACATGAAAGCCTAATCTCTAAATAGGCCTACAAGGCTGGGCAATTCATATTGAACAATTAGACTTTACACCAGCCGGTATTCAAATAAACAAATTCCAATCCTGCAACTAAAACACTTTATTTACAATAAAATAAAATAAAATAAAATACGAGCGTATAAAATGAAATTAAATGAAATAAAATAAAATATATAGTAGTCTAAAACTGATGTGATTTAATTTACAATAAAATACAAAAATATAAAATATATAAAATATGATGATAAAAGCGATAAAAACAATAAAATACCATAACAACTGTAGCTTTCGGAGATAGCGATCTCCTTTCTCAACAGCATATTTCTGCTGTGTGGCACATCCTTAAATAGCAGATCCATGGCACTCGTCACATGGTTCCTCGGGAGTAAGGCCGGAATTTCCCATTTATGCACCGGAACCGGAAATGGCTTGGGAGCGCGCTAGCTGAAACTGTTCATCTCGCCCAAGAACCACGGTTTCGAAGAGGGGATGTAAGCGTACACCCTTGTCTCTATTAATGGAATTGCTGGCTGCCCCAATATGTAAACTCTCAAGCCATTTACGGTCCCAGAACCCCTGTGCATGATCCATGATGACAGCATCCTCCGGGGAGATTTTATTTTATTTTATTTTATTGTAAATAAAGTGTTTTAGTTCCAGGATTGGAATTTGTTTATTTGAATACCGGCTGGTGTAAAGTCTAATTGTTCAATATGAAAGCCTAAGCTGGTCTGTAACCAAGTCACAAAGGAGATTAGGCAGGCAAAAGCAGATTATGAGAAATCTTTGGCAAAGGATGCAAAGAAAAACAGCAAAGAGTTCTTTACCTATGTAAACTCTAAAAGGAAAGAAATAAATCAGATTGGTCCACTGGATATTGATGGTTCAACTGTTGATGATCCTGTTCAGGTGGCTAACAAACTAAATGAGTATTTTGCATCTACATTCACACATGAAGAGTTATTCAGGGAGTGGAATGCCAGAGATGAATTAAACTCTGGCAGTGAGCTAGATTTGTTTGTTTGTTATTTGGTTTTTAGGAGAATTAGCAACTAAGGCCATAATGCTCTGGGAATATGCGGTGGACATTCCCTGACCTTTCCGCATCCTCCATATTTGGTGGTGATGGGCTCGAACCCCGGTCTAATCAAGAAGCGTGTGTGCTACGCACTGCTGCTCCTTCCCACCTGGCTACGGAGGTGCCCCCAGTGAGCTAGATGATTTTGTAATAACTAAGAGGAAAGTGGAGGAGAAATTGTTGAAGATACACATAAAAAAGGCAACCGGGGTGGATGGGACCTATCCAGTTATATTAAAGGAGGCAGCAAAGGAAGTAAGCAAACCCATAGCCATAATTATGAGAGCTTCCTTGGACTCAGGGGAGGTACCCATGGACTGGAGATATGCAAATATGACCCCAATTCACAAAGGAGGATCAAAGGGTGACAAGTAATTATAGACCTATTAGTTTAACTTCTGTTCAAGGGAAATTAATGGAAGCACTGCAGGATCATCTAAACAAGACTTCAGTTATAGCTCGGACACAACATGGTTTTGTTAAGGTTGACTCTTGTCTGACCAATTTGATTGGATAATATGATGTGGTCACAAAGGAACTGGATGCAGGGAATAACTCTAATATCATATATTTCATCTTAGAAAAGCTTTTGATACTGTTGCACATGGAAGACTGCTGCACAAATTGGAGCAGTGTGGCAGTGGAGACAAATTGCTGCTATGTATAAATGGATGGTTGAGTGTGAGAAGACAGAGTGGTAATCAATGGACACTGCTCTTCATGGACTAATGTTATTAGTGGAGTCCCTCAGGGTTCAGTGTTGGGTCCATTGTTGTTTTCTGTATTTATAAATGATATTGATGATGGTATAGCAGGCTTAATGTCCAAGTTTGCAGATGACACGAAGGTTGGCAGGGTTGTTAAGAACACTAATGACGGTACGCTGCTGCAACAGGAACTAGAAAAGTTGAGCAGATGGGCTGAGAGGTGGCAAATGAAGTTTAACATTGACAAATGTAAAGTACTACATATGGGAAGCAGAAACCCCAGAGTAACGTATCAACTCTGTGGTACTACACTGACAGTGGTAAAGAATGAAAAGGACCTAGGGGTAATTGTGCAGGCAGATATGAAGTTTTCTGAGCAGTGCAGACGGTCTGCAAGGGTGTCTTGTCAATGATATACAGGAATTTTTGTAGCAGGGATAAGGAGGTGATTATCCCCTTGTATAAGGCAATGGTTTAGCCAAACCTTGACTATTGTATACAGGTCTGGAGGCCTCATTTTAAGAAGGATGTAGAGCTGTTGGAACGAGTACAGAGAAGGGCAACAAGATTAGTGAATGGAACAAAGGGTTGCTCTTACGAAGAAAGGCTTAAGTTTTGCAGATTACAGTGCCTGGAGACTAGGCACCTGCAAGATGATCTGATTGAGGTGTATAAAGCCTTGAATGGTTTGAGCATACTCAATGCTGATGGGATTCTTCCTCCTGCTCAGAATAATCACCTGAGAGGACATAAATTCAAATTGAGGAAAGACAGTTGTAGGATAGATGTGCGGAAGTTTGCCTTTAGCCAGCGGGTAGTTGATTGGTGGAACAGACTTCCATCTTTTGTTGTGGAAGTTGATAGCCTAAATAAATTTAAGGCTAAGCCTGACAGATATTTGGAATGAACAGAGGGGTAAAATGGAAGCTGTTTTTTTCTCCCCCCTTTGGCTGATGCTGCATAAGCTTGCTTTCTTGCATTGTATGCCTGCAGTAATGCTAATGTTAATTCAGGAAATATGGTTGAACCTGCAGAAAACAGAATCAGTGCGATAGTAGAACTTGCCAAGTCGGTAGGAGGGGAAGGTTTTGATGATTTAACTACTGAAGCCCTTGTGGGTAGCACAGTTGATTGAATTGCCCTCCTCCCGACACCAGGTGAAAAAGAGCTGAGTTTGAATCCCATCGATAATGGGAAGAATTGTTATTGGTCTTTTTCACAACGTGGGCAAGTTAGTCGGTCTTGGGCAAGGGTAGCATGGTTTTTCCCTCCTGGAAACTCAGGTTTTTCATTCATCAAAACAGAAAATCGATCTCAAGACACACATGATTTATAGATAATGTACCTAAAAAAATAAAAAAATATATATATATATATGATTATTGAAGATATTCAAGAATTACTGGTAGAAAAAGAGCCTGGCAAAGTGGATTTGATAGAAATGGCAGAGGCAAAACCAAATCAATTCAGAGGACGATAGCGCAGATGAAAATTTTGAACTTCCAAATTTTACACTTAGAAGCATACGGGAAGGCATAAAGTTAGCCGAGCAATTAGCATCTTATTTTTTTAATGCAGATTCTTGAATGAAAGGAGCCCAAAATTCAAAAGGGAGCTTCAAAAATGCATAGTTCCATACGATGAAATCCACAAAGATTTATGAAGCAAACAAACCCAGATTACTGATTTTTTTTTAAAGAGAGTAGAAGATACACGAAATGAGAATGGTGAATATTTGTTAGTTTTGTTAATGAAATAGTGTATTTCTGTTAGCTTTTGGAACGTAACCCCTTTTTGTACTTTTTCTTAGTCCCATATAACACAGTTTTGCACAACACGACATTTTATAGGAACCTAACTACCGTGTTATATGAGAGTTACCTGTATTAACAAAATTAACTTTATAGAATTTAAATCAACAAAATATTAAAACAATGAAGCATTTTCAAAATTTTATCTACTACTGAATTTAAATAAAAATTTGAGTTTTGATTAGCAGGATTAGTTTTGCACAAGTAATTTAACAGACTTAGTTTTAGAAAAGGTAAGAATTAAATTTACAAAATATTATAGAAAATCACTTCAAAAAATTACTCAAATTAAATTTATAAAATTACAGAAATTAACTTTACAAGAGATTTAAACAAATTAAGGAATAACAAAATTTTGTCTACTACTCTCTTAATCCAATCTTTCCTCAATCCTCTTGAATCCCACAAAGCTAATAACTGCCCCTTGTCCACTCTCTGTGGCTACCAACTTAAGCTTCGATTAAACGATAACATTAATATGAACTCAGTTAAATGATACATTCATGCAAACTCGATTTGATGATCAATGTTGCCAACTGGTGGAGTCCTGATGTGCATTTGCATTATTAAAGTCTCTCATCAACCCAAAAATTAAAATTAATGTCTTGGGCAACACATATCAGTACAGGGAGTAATAAAAATTTTTTTACTGTAAGTTGTTCTTCTGATTGTCATGCACAGAAATTTGAACTAAACTGTAGTGTTCCAATACAAAAACACTGGCAATACTGTGTCAACTGAACATGGTATTCAGAGTTGCTTGACTCTGAACTAATTTATTTTAAGAATTCTGCATCTAGATAATCTGATATTCTGTACTAATATTCTAAATTTATGTGTTTTTCAATTAGCATAACCTCCAAGTGAAAGCAGGATTAGTTTTGCACATGTACATGTTATGTCAAAAATATTATAAGTACATAAACACACATACACACACATACTGTTTTCATTTCAAGATCATATGATTTTGGAAGTGTAGCTTATATTCGAGAGTTGTTTAGGAGCAAATTATACAGAGTTTAATTATCAGTGGGCCTCCCAATATCAAGAGCATCATCAGGTTGACTGATATTGACTGTTTTGGGAAGTTAGCATTATATTAATTTAATGCTTAACAAGCAAAGTTGACATCAGTATTTTCATCCTATCACATGATGAGTTTACTGCAAAATGGCTGTTCCATGAGAATCTCCACCCCCCATGCCACTTCCCACCAACTGGTGATTAACTTTTGGAAGCCAGTTAGTAGGAACCTTGCAAGGCCTCACCCTCAATATAAAATACTGTATTAATTATGAAAATAATTATTTTTTTACAAAATACTCTTATAATCTAAATGGTTGTAGTGTTTAATTTTCACACTGCAGCTTTTAGGCATATGCTCTGGTCACCAATAGAGTTTTCTGACTGAAATCTGGTTTTCAAAATAAAATATCCCCATCTGGATATTCTAAGAAAAACTCACATGTTATAAATTTGGTTTGGACTGGACTGCAAATATTGAAGCTCTAAGTGAGTGGTAATTACAGTGGTGTACATTTGACGAAAATTTCTCCGATGTTTTACTCCTATTTAGTCTGAACCATATTTTTAATGGAAAATTTCAAAAGTTACTTGAAATTTGTTCTATCAATTCAGGATGTTTTACTAATAAAAAAAATAAATAAAATATTAGTGGAGATGCTTCTGGTACATTTTGTACTTTTAGAAATTTTACAAATAGGTTATTTTTACATAAAAATATCAATAAGAATATGCAAAATCAGAAATATCAAAGGCTACATCCTCCTGCCGAACACAGATGGCCAAAACTGAATTACTAATATCATAAGGCAGGATTCAAGATGTTGGAAGGCCTCCTTTTGAGTATTTTACTGTAAGTTGGCAGCCTGCTGGTTGTTGCTGGCTGATGGAAGCTGACACTGCTTCATCTTCTATCACTTCTATCTTCTCCAAGAACACTTCAATGCTCAATTCTACTATCTGGGATTCAAGAAAATTTTCAATTTCATTTTTGTTGACTTCATCCAAGCCAGCTCTTGAGGCCATCCTGGTGGCATCTTTAATAGCAGCACTAATGGTGTCATCCACATTGAAGCCTTTAGAGATACAGCAGAAATGAGGGCACAGTTTCTTCTACACACTATTCATGCATTACCGTGGATTTTTGATCCGTACAGACTTCATTAAGAAAATGGTGTCTTTTATGGTGAATGCTTTCCAAAATTCTCTTACAGAAACATTCAAATTATCCATCTGGTCAATTCTGGCCATTCTAGAATGCACATAATATGACTTGAATGTTTTAATTACACCTTGATCCATCCGTCAGTTGCAGGAGTGAAGTGGTATTAGGTGGCAGAAAAGCAACTTTGATGTTGTCACTCATATTAATGGTCTGCAGCATTATTCAGGATAATGAGAATTTTGAAAGGAATTTCTTCCTGCATGCAGTAGGACTTCAATTCTGGATGCAGCTCTTTACTAAAGTAATTGCTGAAGATGCCACTTATCATCCACCCTTTTTTATTGGCATGCCAGGAGACTGGCAAGGAACTTTTATTGTAGCTCTTGAGCACCGGTGGATTTCTGCTGTGGTAGATCAGCAAAGGCTTCAATTTGCAATCACCCTTTGCATCGCCACCCAAGAGCAAAGTCAAGCAATCTTTAGAAGATTTCAAACCTGGCACGTTCATTTCTTCTCATGCAATGTAGGCTAAGTTCGGCATTCATTTCTAGAAGAGACAGATTTCATCCAGAATAACGATTTGTTTGGCTATGTACCGCCTTCTTTAATTACTGCTTTTAGTTATTTTCCATATTTATCTGTAGCCACAGATTCATCATATTCTTGAAGCCATATCGAACCCTGAACTTGCTAAACCATCCAGAACTTGCAGTATATTCTTTTACTTCACCTTCTTCTATTTTAAAATTTTCATAGACACTATTTTTTGGCCTTTGCTAACACCACCCTGAGGCTGATCGGTATGTTTTGTCTGTTCTGGTAATTAGCCATGTTTCCAGCAACATTTCCATCTTTTTGATTATATTACTCCACATGTATGTGGAAGAAGCAGCACACAATGATGTGCCTGATTTAACACTTTCCTTGATTTTTTCCTTGTTGCTACTCATGACGTGCAAAGTGCTTTCGCTTATATTGAACACATTCCTTATCATAGCACTCAACTGACCACTTTGTGTTTTATCACATCCAAGTTTTTGATCCACTGTTATGTACTTTCTGCCAAGTTTTTCTACACTGCCAGTAGCATTATAACTTGCTGCACACTTAAAGGCAATTATTATTAATTGATTAAACTTGCAATGTCAAACTGAAGTCACAATAAACAGAAAAAAGGACTTTGTTTTACTTCTCTTCAGCATGACTAACAACACCAAGATTTTGAAAGCGAGGAATACAGTACCCTACATGGATATCACATGACAAATGAATAATCTGCTCAGCTTGCTCTCACTCATGTGTGATAGCCATGTATATGCCAGCCAGCATGGAAACTTCGCTGAAGGTGGTACTAACCAAGAATAATGTACCTCCATTGCCATGTCCGTGGACCTACCTGTAAGGGCCCCCCCCCCCAACAATTATCATATGCAACTGCAGCAAAAAGCCCAAAGTAACTACCCCTGAACATAAACACATGAAATGCCCTCTCCACTAGCTTTTGGAGGATGCTGAAGATGAGGAATTTCCCACTTTTCTGAGCAGTAACATACCCAATCTCAAGACAATACTTCTATTGAGACGTAAAGTGGAGTGTTGCTTAAACAGTGACAATAGCATGTCAGTGAAACTACCTTGCTCTGTATAACAAGTTGCTGAGGCTCCCTGGAGCAAATGTATGAATTAATAATAGAAAATCAACTAAAAGTTGCAAACAAACAACTCCAGTTGACTAATACCACACTGACTGCAGCTGTCAATAGCCCTGCTTTCATAACTACAGACGCCCAGACCTCCATTGCCATGTCCGTGGACCTACCTGTAAGGGCCCCCCCCCCAACAATTATCATATGCAACTGCAGCAAAAAGCCCAAAGTAACTACCCCTGAACATAAACACATGCTCATCATTAAAGCTGGAGAGGGCTGCAACATTGCTGGAGAGAAAAACAAAATCCTTCAGACTATCAAACCAAAGCCAGGTAATGTCAAGATCAAAAGTATCTGCAAGATCAGAGACAAAGGAATCATTCTTGAAACAGCCACAAAATATGACTTATAAAAGATAAAATCCTGCGGGACAGAAGTAGATACTAGTCTTGTCTTCGAGACTTCCCCCAAACTCTGGGGGCCCAGCTTGATAGTATTTGACATAGAAAGCTCCATTCGGAAGGATGATTTAATTGATGAAAACTACAACATAAAAACTATATGAGACCATAGAGAAGGAGGATGCATACGGTGAAATAAAATCCAATACTCCACTAAAACCAGGGCACGTGATTGCCTAAATTGGATCAAAAAAGTACCTTCCAGAATCAGAAAACAATTAATTACTCAAGAAAGTCTTTTTAGGCTGGTCCTCTCATAGAATAAGGGATTTTGTACCAGTCCTGAAATGTTATTACTGTTTAGGATATGGACGCACATCAACCAAATGCCCAAAGCAAAAACCAGTGTGCAGCCACTGCTCAGAGGTCAGCCACCTTAACAAAGAATGCCTCAATAAAGCTTCACCACTGAAATGCGCCAATTGTAAAGCAATCAACAAACCTAGTGACCACTCTGTGAGGGATGGATCATGCCTTGTTTACAAGAGAGCAGCTGAAATAATATGCAATAACACCAATTATGGAAGGTAGGACAGTGTACTTACCATCATCTAGACTTTGCATAGGGCAAATAAATGCACAGAAATCTACTTCTGTGGCATCTCAGAGTAATTAAAAAGCAAAATCCTTAAAGGCTGATTTGTGGGAAACAATAAGAACTGCTTAACAAATACACTATGTTACTCCACATGATTACGAGTTAGAAATGCAAATAAAACAAAAATATCTAAATATCAGATAAACAGAATTTATGTATATAAGGAACTCACTGTATTTAGATATATACAAATAAACAAGTCTTTCTAATCAAGGCACTTAAAACTATTCCTTGTTTTTTTACAAATTACAATCCTTCTGAAAGAGCCCTACTGCATATGTGGTGGGGTCTCTGGTTATCCCCTAATATACAGAAAAATTCAAACTACACAACAGCACTGTCGTGCAGCCATCATTGTCTGCAAACTGGATCTAGTCATCACCAGAATTGATTCTCTATGCTGCCCACATCTGGCTGTGGCAACTGTTGAAGGCAGTTTTGGCTGCATGACATTTTTCACAGAGTATTTCCATTTGGCAACAATATACAGCCACACATTACCCGTCTTGAGCAGGAGCCTTGTCCTCCTTGAAAATGCAGATGTTATCATAGCTGCTGACTCAAATGCATGCTCAATCCAATGGCTTAATGCCACCGATGCCAGAAGAGACCTAGTAGAGCAATTCATTGACTCTCGTGGACTTGTAATAGCCAACTTACTGAGACAGCCGACTACATACAGCTTGGGAACATGGGAGTCTAATCTGGATATCATGATATTGACCCCCTCTCTTGTCAACAAACAGGCACTGGCAAGTACATGACACTGCCACCACCAGTGTTCATAGACTAATAACATACAGCTGAAAACAATATCTCTACTCGTCTCATGTATGTTCACAATACCACCAGACTCTCTGCTAGAACTGCCAAATGGGGTATCTTTGAGAACATAATCCGAGATGCCCTTCATGATCATTCAGCAGAGTGCTTTCGAACCATGAATAACCACCACAAAATTAATTTCCTGCAAGACTTACTTCACAAAACATCACTTGCCTCGATGAAAAAAAATGTATCTGACATCAGTTCCCTGGTGGTCAGAGGAATTAACAGATCTCCAATCCTCTCTCAAGTATGCAAGGAAAGAGTTACAAAGAAAACAAAGAACACACCCACCACAAACAGTAACAAAGATACAAAGCAGTCCGGACGGAATGTGTGAACAAATTTTATCATGCCAAACAAAATTTCTGGCGTGCCCTGGTGGAGACGGAAGGCAACAAAAGCCCTTGGGGTTTACTTCACAAGCTCATAAGGAACAAAGTACGGTCAACGGATATCATAAATTCTATTCATTCTGAGGACTCCTCTGAGACGTTTTCCTGGGAGGATACAATGAATAAAATTCTAGATAAAATAATCTACCAAGACAATCCTGATCTTGATGCTGAAGTACATAGAAACGTCATCACTGAGAATCAGTGCTACTTGCCCTCTATCACAGAAGAAATCTTCACTGAAGAGGAGGTTGCATTAGTCATAAATAAAATCAAAAATGCGAAAGCTCCCGGACTGGACCTCATCAAGGCGTAGTCAGTCAAACATCTTTGGTCTGCTGCACCCGACGTTCTAGTACAACTATTCAACATTTGACTTAATGAAGGCCGCTTTCTTACATGTTGGAAACATGCCAACCTCAAGCTTTTACCCAAAGATCCAAATTGTATATACCGTGTTATATGAGGACTGACTAGTACAGTCAGTCCTCATATAACACGGTAGTTGTGTTCCTAGAAACCCTCGTGCAATGCAAAATCGTACAATATAAATAACAGGCCTTATGGGAAAAATAGGGTAAGGTGCGACCACCCAAGATTGAACACACATTTGTAACCAAAACATTATCAAACACAATAAATAATCATGTAATAAAATATTGCAAATGCTTTTGTTCTATCGTAAGCAAACTTGTTCCTGATCTCTTCTTTGTTTGATCTTCTATCCAAACAGATAAAACGTTCCATCTCTTCCAATTCTTTGTGTCTTGATCTAATGGATTTTGTTACACTTTAAGCTGTTCCTGCTATGAAAGTTGCTTTTATTTTTTCTGCATTCTTTCTAATTGTTCTCAGTATTGCCTCATTTAGGCCTGTAACATGCATAATATCACATGTTCTTTCATTTTGTAGCCGTCATTGCAAATCCAGAGATTTGGGAAATATGCCTGTGTGATTAATTTAAAAATGTGAACTAATATTTCAGCATGTGCTTCAAGGCGTGCCTAAGTCCTATTATTAGTTGTCATAACCCAACTGGGAAAATGATGGAAAGGAAGCAAATTTGTGAATAGAAAACAAATCACAGAAGACGTCCTGTAGTTTTTGTAACATGTATAAAATACGCTACTTTTATTAAATTGCTAACTGCTGCTGATTATGAATACAAGAAGCAAGAAGTTTTGGCATGTTTTTTAATGCATATGTGTTGCATTAAAGGTTATCTTTTAATGAAACACATATGAGCATACATATATTTATTATGCAATATGAAATAACATTATTTGAAAGAAACTTTTATTTCTTAATAAAATATATTCTTACATTATATAGAAATATTAAGGAAATAAGTACATAAGTGGCTAAAAATAAAATAAAATGAGAATTATTTTCCCTTAGGCATATTTTCCTTCTCATGCAAAACAAGCCCACCATGGGTAGATCCCACCTTACTTGGTAGTACTGTTTCATTATACTTATACCCTGCTGGAATCTTTCAGCTTGTTCTTCACTAACAGCACCCAAATTACCAAGAAAAATAA
Source organism: Mastigoproctus giganteus (assembly GCF_048544385.1). Taxonomy (NCBI): domain Eukaryota; kingdom Metazoa; phylum Arthropoda; class Arachnida; order Uropygi; family Thelyphonidae; genus Mastigoproctus; species Mastigoproctus giganteus. The sequence continues at coordinate 75,945,920 of NC_143584.1, read as the reverse complement.
TCAGATGTAAAAAATGTTTTTAAGTGTAAAGTGTATTTTAAAAAGCAGAAGCCTAAATTTTATAGTTAGGCAACAGTTGTAACACCAGATGTTTATAGATTTTCATTACCTAAAAACATATGGACTAAGGATTAAAAGACTATTATGCAGCTAACTGAATGAGATATAATTTTTGTTTGAAAGTGCTATCAAGCAACAGTTTTCTAATTTGCAGCCCAACAAAGATTCTTTCTTTGAGATATGTTTCACTTAATTTTGGAAATAAATTTTCCCTTTAAATAGTTAAAACCATCACTTTTTTTTTGTCCAATGCCTTCACAAAATTTTTCATTAAGCCCAGCTTTACATGCAACTGAGAAGGAAATACCAACTAAGGATCCACTAATGCATTACTTTTTTCCAGGAATGATCTCTTCTTGTGCTGACCAACTGGTAATAACATAGTGCTGTTCTGTGCTCGGCTATCTCACTAGCATAGGAGCCAGCAATACTTTATAAATTCACCTCATCCTTTAGGTAAAACTATGATATTTTAAAATCTCCACATAACTGCCAGCTATGTTTGACTGCATCCAATATTTGAAACATACTCTCATAAGTTTCCTTTGTTCCATCAGAATGAACTATAAATACTGAAAGCTTTATGTTACATGAACAAACTACCTTTAAACACACTTTGGATAACTCGATCAACAGCCACCATTCTTCACCTCTTTGTTTGAATCCCAATTCTTCCATTGGTCCATTTCTAATTATGCAAACACACAAAGTTCTGCAGTCTAAATCCCAAAATGGAATTTAACTTGGATTTTCCTTTCATCATCTTCTGCATTGAGAATGGTAAATTCTATCCAATTAGTTAGTGGCAAAAATTAAGAAGCCTTCTCCATGCACAATTGGCTTCATTATAGTATTATCTGGATATTCTATTTTATTTTTGCTGCTCCTTGAAAAACAAAAATTTTTGTAAGACAGAATTCAGTCTTCATAATAGCTGGTCAGTTCATACCATATCATGGAAATAGCAAATAGCATGCTCTTCTTTCTTTTCATCCATTCATCAAGGTTAATTCTAAGTAAACCTCATTGAATGGATGAAATATACAGCATATGTGCAGTGTCAACTTGTCTTTATATCCCAAGTCCTGAGCTGGATATCATCATCATTCTCTTTCTTGGAGATTCCTTTCTACCCCCCTCTCTCTCTCTCTCTCTCTCTCTCTCTCTCAACTTGTCTTTATATCCCAAGTCCTGAGCTGGATATCATCATCATTCTCTTTCTTGGTGATTCCTTTCTACCTCTCTCTCTCTCTCTCTCTCTCTCTCTCTCTCAGGGTAACTTGGAATTTTTTTTTTTTTTTTGGCTGGTGCAGCATAAGCCTCAGGCTTCCTTGCACTATATGGCTAATAATAAGTGTCATCAAAAGTAGAGATAATACGCATGTTTAATCCAAGTTTTTTAATATACGGAAGAACAAACTTTTCCGTCATATGAGTTATTTTATAAAATAGTTCTGAGATCAAACTATCACAATTTATTTTGAGTGTATCTCTATCTTATATAAAATATGCTGGTTGTAAAGTTAATTCAATTTTTTTTATTATTATAAAGCAGACCTTAAGTGGGCACATAAAACTAAATCAGGAAAGTAATTAATGAAATTTCTTACACTGGTATTCACTAGAAAATTAAATAATATTTTTATTTTTATGCACCTTGATTGACCAAATTATGCTTTCTGATCAACCATTTGCTGGCTCCTGTCCTAAGATAATCAAAGGAGGAAGAGAGTAAAACAGTGCCTTAATTCAATGCAGAAGAGGAATGGGTAACCCTTTACTGTGTGTGTGTGTGTGTGTGTGTGTGTGTGTGTGTGTGTGTGTGTGTGTGTGTGTGTGTGTGCGCGCGCACACGGGTGCATGTAAGAAGCAGGGGGAAACTTCCTTATGTCATTTGTTCATGAATTGTCCTGCTCGTGGCTCATGGCAATTAGAGATTAAAATGCAAGTTTTATTTTAAATCCTTGAAATACAATGGTGATCTCATACCACTTTTCATAAATGTTTGACAATAAAATAACATTTTTCATTTGAAAAGCTTCCATTTTATAATGGCAACCAATTTTCTACTTCTATTAGTTGCTAGCAATTTTCCCTACTTATTTATCTTTTGTGTACACAGACATACAGATAGGTCAACACACAAATAGAATGAGAATAATCACTTAGATTAAGAGAAAACTAGAGAGAGAGAAAGGAATGTTTTAGATATCAGTCCAAGGACAACTTATGTCATGCTGTGTCAGTATACTGGATATATTCTAAAATTACTTTTTCTCTATATTTCAGAATGAATGACAAAATTTCGTGGTAGAAAAACTAAGCACTTCAAATCAATCAGCGAATCTTCTCCCAACCTCCCATTTGCAATGTGAATTTATCTTAGAAGATACAATTAATATTGAAGTTAAAGCTTCATTTAAATACTTACGTTTCACCATCTAGGCCTTCTTCAATTTCAGTAATATTCACAGTTTCATTGAAGACAGCATCAATAAACTGGTTCCCATCCTAGATATAAAAATCAAGTTGTGATATTAATAATCAGACTTCTCAGGAATTGAAAAAGCAGCATATCCCTAATGTAAGTAGACTTAACTGCTCAAAATGATTTAGACTAACATTAGTTTATTTAAGTCAAAGTGATAAAGCACAACTAACTCTGAGGAAAATTCAGTCTACCGTTAATTAAAATTGGCATTAATAAGAGGCATTTAACTCTTGATTTAAAGTGCTGTTTCCTTTAATTTAAAGGAAACAACACTTTTCATTAAAATTCTCGATACTCAAAATGGTGGTCAAGCCACTATTAGGTAAGTATTAGGAATGCTAATTACTTCTCCAATCAGTACAGATTTGATTTCTTTAAAAACAATTAAACAAAAACTGCAGTCAGACACAATGACCTGATGACAATGTCCTCTGCAGAATGCATTGAGAGAGAGAGAGAGAGAGAGAGAAAAAATTGTATCGATCCAAATGCTAAACAGTAAAATTCCATTTAACAGAGCCCTTAATGTCATGCATTTCTGAAAAGTAGTTCATATCTCAAATGTTTAAAAATTCAAAGCACTTTTCTAAATCATATCATGATAGAATAGAAGGAAGTGCACGAAAAAAAATTTTTTTACACTTTTTTTTACAGTACAGTAAACCCCCGCTATTCGCGGGGGTTACATTCCTGAGAAATGCTGCGAATACTGAGTTATGGCTCCCATAGTAATAAAAGGGTTCCTTTCCAAAGTATGAAATATATAAGAAAAACAATTAGTCTAAAATTTCTCTATGTATTATATGTACCTTCATAATATGACTATGTACATAGACAGTACATAGTAAAATACAAGCATAAGTCATCAAAATGAAAATAAGAAACAATTTAATATTAAATGTAATATTTATTAGAAATTTCAAACAAATCTTTCAAACCAGCACCTTTGCTAGCTAAGAAACTTATCCCACCAGTGCTATCACCAGTTTCTCTAAAGTGTTGATAAAAGTGTTTTGCCTTTTCACAAATGATAAGTGAACTTAACAGAATTTTATTTTGAGTTCGGTCTTCTATCCACAGATTTAAAGCCTTTTCCATTTTTTCTAATTTAACATCACGAGTTACAGAGCAAATTTTTGAAGCAATTAGCGCATTTTCACAGACACTACGGCGGATTTTTTCTTCCGATTTCTTGATTGATCGTACCGTTGACTCATTGATTTTATAACGTTTTGCCACTGACGAGACACTTTCACCATTAGAAATTTTGTCTAATAACTCAATTTTACTCACTAATGTCATCTTCCTTCTCTGATCTTTTCACAATTCCCTTGTTATTCGTAGCCATATTTTAGTAGGGGTTAGAAAAGAACTTGTCCACAATAAAGTCACTTTCTTTCAACTGTTAACACACTCGAAAAAGTCTGTTTACACTAACACACTGCAAAATGGTAGATTTTTCATTTTTGTAAGCATATCAATTTATAAATTGATAAATTTATTCAATTTATAAGCATTTAAAAGCAAACAACGAAACCTTCCATGATAAGCGCATAAGACAATTAACAAGGATTAGCGGGAAATATTCACACTCATGATTTTGTCGCCCCTCTCCCCCTCACCCACTGAGCGCTGTTTTGACTGCAAAAGATGATTTTAGCCACACCCATGTTTTTTTATGGTGAAAAATGTTTATGGCACTTTAAAATTGACATTTTTTTAGGTTTCATTTCATATTAAACCAGCGACCACAAATACGCGAATACAGATATATGCGAATATGCGAATATGCAAATATGCGAATAGTGGGGGTTTACTGTATAGCTAATGCATCATTTATTTAATACATACTTTATGCTTAACTATACAAAAGACACACCACTAACACAATACAAATTGCACTTCACCGTTATGTTGCCCAATGACAGATAACGTAGAATAAGTATCAACAAGGTTTCATTCCAAAATATGGCAATTCTAGCCTCTCCCCACCCTGACCCCAAGATTGCTGGGTCCCAAAGTTTGTACTGTATTAATTTATTTGTTTTCTAAAAATTTCTGGTTATAATAATGCTGTACTGACCACACCAAAATATCAAGACAAAAACATTTTATATGCTGGACACAGAACCAGCCGATTTTTTTTTCTTTTTATGAGAACCCCAAACACGAGAGGTATTATAACCTATAGTACTTAGTACCGTGCTTGGGTTGGAGGTTGAGAAGACGAAAGAAGATATTTGTTGATATTGGACTTGAACTTCTGTAGATTGTAATTTTCAAGAAATACGTATGAAGGAAGGTTGTTCCAGAAAACAGCAGTTGAATGAATAAATGAGGAAGATGAAAAGTTGGTTCTGTGGGTTTGAAGTTGGACAGTAAATGGATGTTGGCTGGTGGCGGCACATGTTCGGACTGTTTTGAAAGAGAGAGCGGGAATTATAGAAGCCAATTCAGAAGAACAGTGCCCATGGAAGTATCTGTAGAAGAGGCATGCAGCAGAAACAGTGCGTCTATGAGAAAGCGAGTGGAGAGACTCTGTTAGAGATGAATCATTAATTAACCTAACTGCCCTCTTCTGAATGGAATCAAGAAGCCTGAGAGAGGTTTTGGGGACACCACTCCAGATGTGGGAACAATATTCCATGGCAGGGCGGATTTGCGATTTATACAGAGTGAGCAGCTGTTTGGGAGAAAAGTAATGCCGAGAGCGAAAGAGAAAACCAAGTTTTTTAGATGCAGAGGAAGCAATATTTGTAATGTGCTTGTGCCAAGAGAGATTAGAAGTCAGGGTAATCCCTAAAAGAGATATATCATTTTGCCTAGAAATCTGAGTGTCACTAAAGATAAGCATAGAAGCAGAAGAATCCATTTTGCGAGATATAAGACAAGATTGAGTTTTAGAAGGGTTGAAATCAACTAAGTTGTCTTTGCCCCACTGGAGAATTACCTGAAGATCGGCATTTAAGGAATTGGCAGCAGATTTTCGAGAACTTGAAGCTGATTGAGCTGGACAAGGTTTCTCAAAATGGAAAGTTGAATGCAATGTGCTATCATCGGCAAATCTATGGATAGGATTTCCAGTCAATGGAAGACGGTCATTAATATACAAGAGGAAAAGAATGGGGGAAAGAACTGAACCTTGGGGTACACCGGCATTAGTGGAGAAGTTAGAAGACAGAGAGCCATCTACCATCACCCTCAGTGAGCGATCAGAGAGAAAACTGGATAACCAATTACTAAAAACAGTTGGCAAACCATAAGATGGAAGCTTGTTTAGAAGACCTTTATGCCAAACACGATCAAAAGCCTTTGAGATGTCAAGAGCAACTACTTGTGTTTCACCGAACCTTTCCATTGAATTAGTCCATAAATGGGTAACATAAGCCAGAATATCACCAGTGGATCGACACTGACGGAATCCATACTGGCGATCGTTGATCAGACGGAAGGTTTCTAGGTAGTTTAAGAGTTGGCGGTTAATTGATTTCTCCATTACTTCAGAAAGAGTAGAAGTAATTGCAATGGGACGATAATTGGATGGGAGGGATTTGTCACCCTTTTTAGGAACTGGCTGGATATGAGCAAATTTCCAAGCAGAAGGAAAAACACCTTTGGAATAAGAAAGTGAAAAAAGGCGACAAAGAATAGGAGTAAGTTCAGGAGCACAGGTTTTGAGAACAAGTGGAGAAATACCATCAGGACCTGGAGCTTTCTTAGCATCAAGATTCATCAAAATCCTTCTGATATCCTTTTGACGGAAGACCACAGGAGGCATTGAATGGAGCGTGTTAGGAATGGTGGGAGGTGTTTTACCAAGATCATTAATACATGAGCTCGAAGAAAAATGGGATGCTAGCAGGTCAGCTTTATCATTGGCTGAAGTGACAACAGAACCATCTGGTTTGGACAGAGGTGGGAGCAGAGATGGGCAAAAGTTGCAGCCAATAGCTTTGGCAAGAGACCAGAATGCTCGGCTACCATTAGGGCAAGAAGCAAGTTTTCTACTCTTAGCCTGTTCAAACTCTAGTTTGGACTGATTAATAACTGCTTTACAATTGTTGCGAGCTGTGTAGGCAGAAAATGAAACTGAAGAATTAGAAACAAGCCAATTACGATATGCAACGTTCTTCTCTTGGACAGCCTTAGCACATTTATTGGAAAACCAAGGTTTAGATAAAGGATGAGATTTTAAAGTGGAGTGTGGGATAAAGGATTCCATTCCTGCAAGAATAATTTCACTGACACGATCTGAGCAAATGTTGACATCAGAAGTTTTGAAACAGTAATCAGACCAAGGAAAAGAAGAAAAGAAGTCTCGCAGGTCATCCCAATTTGCATTCTTGTAATGCCAAACAATACGAGGTTGGGAATAGGCATGAGATAAAGGTTCCATTGGAGAAGAGACAATCACCAAGTTGTGATCTGAAGTTCCTAAAGGACCTCTCACTTCAACCTTGTACTTCGAAGGGTTGTTTGTGAGAAAAAGATCAAGCGTATTGGCTGTATAATTAGGATTGTCCGGTATTCTTGTAGGTAAATGAACAATCTGTGCTAGGTCATTAGTAATTGCAAAAGCCTCAGCATCTCGACCTGCTGGGTCAGTGTGACTAGAAAACGGAAGCCAGCTGGAGTTGTGAACGTTAAAATCACCAAGGAAAATTACCTCACTGTTAGGAAAGTTGGACTGGAGAAAGTCAAGTTGCAAAGAGAGGAAGTCAAAGAGCTCCAAGTGATTAGTGGAGTTGGGAGAATGGTAGAGACAACAGATGAATTTTACACAATGAGGTAGAGAGATTTTAAGCCAGAGAAGATCAAAGAGAGGAGATTCCAAATTGCCAAGTCTCTGACAGGGAATATCAGAACGGACATATGCACAAGTACCACCTTTGAGACGAAAGGAATCATACAGCAAATAATTTGGACATCTGAGATGAGCAGTAGTTGAATCAACTGATAACTGAGATTCAGTCAGAAAAAGTACATGGGGTTTGGAAGACTGCAAGTGGAAATGGACATCGTTGAGATTAGAATTGAGACCATGTATATTTGTGAAATGAATTAGGAAGTCCTTGGAAGGTTTAGATCTTTTCGCAGATAAGCTTGCTCTATTATTTTGACAATTCATGGTGTATTCAATAGTAAGAAAAAGTGGGTGGGACATGCTGTATGAAGTAATGAAATTTTTGGATATGGCGTACATGTGGTAAGAATATACCCAGATCCTTGACATAACGTGGCCTCGACAATGCTCCCCGCATACACACTACTCGGACTCCCTCCAGTCACTATCTGGCAGAGTAGAGGTAGCAAGATTATACACTAGCTGATCCGGAAGCTTCCTAGAGAGTTAACAATAGGTTCAGTCTGGTGTACTAACTAGCGGCCGGCCTGCGAACACCGTTTTAGAGCTGTACCCTCGAAATGTAAGGAATATTGGATCTCGCCACGACATTCATCATAACCTCAAAAATCATCAATCATACTGCATGATGGAAGAGATAGGGAAGGGTTGGCCGGAACTTAGCTCTAGAGACTAAACATGGGTTCCACCACTTCAAGCCTCCAATAAGCAAAGTGGTGGTATTTCACCGGTTGATGAGAGTCATCTACCACCTAGTACTGCCTGATAACATAGAGGGGCGGCGTTCCTCCATGTGGTGTGGGCGCCACACCTCGACCCCTGCTTACGTTGGTTCACACCTGGGTGGTCACCCACCATGTACTTGTGCATGAAGGTTATACCTAGGATTACTAACAGTCCCACCATCGTGAAGGTGCAAGCAGAGGATTTGGCTGTCATAGACCGTCCAGACTTCGCCGAAATTGGGTCCACTTTGACTTGAGTGTCACCCGAATATCAGTTCCATCAGCGTTTTAGACTCCCAGGTAGCAAGAACAGCTTGTCTGGCATATCTGAGAGAATGTCTGTGACAACCTCAAGGACCATATGACCATATGGTCCTCAAGGACCAAGGACCATATACAGCTGATGCTGTATAAGGTTGCTTCCTTGCATCATTTACTACTACTAATACTGATTCAGCAATTCCAAAGTAGGGTTTCTTTTGTAGGTGAAGAGAATATATATAAAAATATATTTTTATATATGAAAATTTATTTACAGAAATTCATATATGAAAATATATTAATGCAAATATAATTTATTATAAATACACAGTAGATTTTGTTTTTATGAGACTAAAATTCTTATGACAACAAATAATAATAAATAAATAAATTGAAGTGTTTATTCAGTACTATTTAACATTGTATATACAGGCATTTTAACATGAGACCAAAGATGTGGATGTTGCTGTCATATTGTTGTACTTCAACAGTTGGTCCCACTACATAGAATTAACTTCAATGGTTGGTCCCACTACATAGAATTAAGAACTCTCTGAGACAAGGTGGGGTGGATGGGATCTATCCAGTTATATTAAAGGAGGCAGCAAAGGAAGTAAGCAAACCCTTAGCCATAATTATGAGAGCTTCCTTGGACTCAGGGGAGGTACCCATAGACTGGAGATGTGCAAATGTGACCCCAATTCATAAAGGAGGATCAAAGGCTGACACAAGTAATTATAGACCTGTGAGTTTAACTTCTGTTCCAGGAAAATTAATGGAGGCACTGGTTAAAGAAGCACTGCAGGATCATCTAGACAAGACTTCAGTTATAGCTCAGACACAGCATGGTTTTGTTAAGGGGAAGTCTTGCCTGACCAATTTGATTGGATACTATGATGCAGTCACAAAAGAACTGGATGCAGGGAACAACTTTGATATTATATATTTGGATCTTAGAAAGGCTTTTGATACTGTTGCACATGGAAGACTGCTGCACAAATTGTAGCAGTGTGGCATTTGAGGCAAATTGCTGCTATGGATAAAGGGATGGTTGAGGGGGAGAAGACAGAGAGTGGTAATCAATGGACACTGCTCATCGTGGACTAATGTTATTAGTAGAGTCCCTCAGGGTTCAGTGTTGGGTCCATTATTGTTTTCTGTATTTATAAATGATATTGATGATGGTATATCAAGCTTAGTGTCCAAGTTTGCAGACGATACAAAGGTTGGCAGGGTTGTTAAGGACACTACTGACGCTATGCTGCTGCAAAGGGATCTGGAAAGGTTGGGCAGATGGGCTGAGAGATGGCAAATGAAGTTTAACATTGACAAATGTAAAGTACTACATATGGGAATCAGCAACCCCAGAGCAACATATCAACTCTGTGGTAATACACTGACAGTGGTAGAGAATGAAAAGGACCTGGGGGTAATTGTGCAGGCAGATATGAAGTTCCCTGAGCAGTGCAGACGGGCTGCAAGAATAGCTCATGGTGTCTTGTCAATAATATACAGGAATTTTTCTAGCAGGGATAAGGAGGTGATTATATTCCCTTATATTAGGCAAAGGTCAGGCCACACCTTGAATACTGTATACAGGTCTCGAGGCCTCATTTTAAGAAGTATGTAGAGCTGCTGGAACGAGTACAGAGAAGGGCAACAAGATTAGTGAATGGAACAAAGGGTTGCTCTTACGAAAAAAGGCTTAAGTTTTGCAAATTACAGTGTCTGGAGACTAGGCACCGGTGAGGTGATCTGATCTGATAGAGGTGTATAAAGCCTTGAATGGTTTGAGCATGCTCAATGCTGATGGGATTCTTCCTCTTGCTCACAATAATCACCTGAGAGGGCATAAATTCAGATTGAGGAAAGACAGATGTAGGATAGATGTGCGGAAATTTGCCTTTAGCCAGCGGGTAGTTGGTTGGTGGAACAGACTTCCATCCCTTGCTGTGGAAGTTGATAGCCTAAATAAATTTAAGGCTCAGCTGGACAGGTATTTCGAACGAACGGAGGGGTGAAATGGAAGTGTTTTTATTTTATTTTATTTTTTTTTTTGGTTGATGCTGCATAAGCTTGCTTTCTTGCATCATATACCTCTACTAATGCTAATGCTTTAATCACCTATATGAAAGCAAAACCTTTTCCCTTTATGGTAGTCACATCTGAATACCACATTAACAGACTATGATCACTGCCACCTACTGGGTCTTTTATCTGCAGATTCTTAATGCATGAAGGGTCTCTGATAATGATCAGATCAAGAGTTATTGCTCTTTTTTGTTATCTCACTAACAAGATTGATGTCATTTATGGAAATGAGGGACCAACCCCACTCCTTACATTATACCAATCTGAAGATTATCTATAAATTTCTATAAATTCCTCTGCCTTCTGCCCTGCAACCATCAATCTTAGAATCTTGACAGTAATCCCAACCGTGAGATTAGTGAGGGGAACAAAGGGTTACTATTACCAAAACAGGTCTAAGTTCTGCAAATTGTAGCATCTGGAGACTAGGCACCTGCGAGGTGATCTGATCGAGGTGTACAAGGCCTTGAATGGTTTGAGCAAGCTTAATGCTGTTGGGATTCTTCCTCTTGCTCAAATTCTGCACCTGAGGGGGCATAAATTTAAATTGAGGAAGACAGTTGTAGAATAGATGTGCGGAAATTTGCCTTTAGCCAGTGGGTGGTTGATTGCTGGAACAAACTTCCATATGTCATAGAAGTTGACAGCTTAAATAAATTTAAGGCTGAACTAGAGAAACTTTTGGAGTGAATGGATGGATGAAACGGGAAGGTTTTTTTTTTTTTGTTGATGCTATATAAGGTTGCTTTCTTGTATCATATGCTACTAATGCCAAAGGTTCATTTTAGGAAGAATGTAAATCTGTTGGAAAGTATGCAGAGAAGAGCAAGATTACTCAGGGACAGGAAAGTTTACTGCTCTTAAGAAAGAGAAAGAATGCAGTACTACAGTGCACCTGGAAACTGTGTAAAGAGATGCGATTGAAGTTTTAAATGAATTGAGTAAACTAAATGCTGATGGCATCCTTATTCTTTCTCAGATGACACCCATAAGCAGATATCAATTTAAATTGGAAAAAAGGGATGGTTGCAAGATAGATGCACAAAAATTGCTTTCAGCCAGAGAGTAATTTTCTATTGGAACAAACTTTGATCTGGTGTAGAAGTGGGTAGTTTGAATAAATTTAAAGGAGGATTAGACAGATTACTACAAAGGTTTTTTTTTTGGCTGATGCTGTATAAGCTTGTTTTTACCCTTCTCTGTACTCATTCTAGTAGCTCAACATCTTTCCTAAAATGAGGCCTCCAGACCTGTATGCAGTACTCAAGGTGTGGCCTGACCATTGCCTTACACAAGGGGATAATCACCTCCTTATTCTTGCTAGAAAAAATCCTACATATCTTTGACAAGACCCATTCATCTACTCTTGCAGACTGTCTGCACTGCTCAGAAAACTTCATATCTGACTGCACAGTTACCCCGAGGTCTTTTTCATTCTCTATCACCCTGAGTGTAGTACCACACAGTTGATACATTACTCTGGGGTTACTGCTACCCACATGCAGTACTTTACAGTTGTCAATGTTAAACTTCAGTTGCCACGTCTCAGCCCATCTACTCAACTTTTCTAGATCCTGTTGCAGTAGTGTGATATCATTACTGTCATTAACAACCCTGCAAAGTTGGACATTAAGCCCGATATACCTTCATCAATATCATTGATAAATAAAGAAAACAAAAATGGACCCAACACCAAACCCTGGGGAATTCCACTAATAACATTAGTCCATGAAGAGCAGCATCTATTGATTACCACTTTCTGTCTTCTCCCGCTCAACCATCCTTTTTATCCATTGTAGCAACTTGCCCTAAATGCCATATTGCTCCAACTTGAACAGTAGTCTTCAATGTGCAACAGTATCAAAAGCTTTCCTAAAATCCGAGTATATGATATCAGAATTATTTTTTGCATCCAGTTCTTTGTGACCACATCATAGTATCCCATCAAATTGGTGAGACAAGACTTTCTCTTAACAAACCCATGCTGCATCTGAACTATAACTGCAGTCTTGTCTAGATGATCCTGCAGTGCTTCTTTAACACCAGTGACTCCATTATTTTCCCTGGAACAGAAGTTAAACTAACAGGTCTCTAATTACTCATGTCACCTTTCGATCGTCCCCTTTGTGAATTGGGGATACACATCTCCAGTCTGTGGTTATCTCCTCTGAGTCGAAGGATGCCCTCACAATCATGGCTAATGTATGTAGCATTCAAAATGTTGCCAAAACACTGCTTTTTATAGTGGGATAATCAAGGATGCTTCTTGTGTCCTTGCTGGAAATTCCTGTATATCCTTGACAGAACCACCCATGAGCTGTCCTAGCACTATCTGCACTACACAGAGAACTTCATGCCAGACTGTACAATTATCCATAGGTCTTGTGTATTCTCCAATGCTCTGATTGTAGCAGCAGCCAACTTCTGTAATTACTGAAAAAATACTTTTTACACATCTTTATAAAATAAATTGTTATTATGATGACCACTTAACTCATAGAGATAACAAGCTTAATAAGATAGTGATGTAATAATACCAAAACAAAGTAAATAGGAACATTGTAAAGAGAGAGCTACTTGTACATGGTGGATATACATAAAAGAAAAGCCAACTTACCAAATCCTTATATAGAAGGTTCACTGAGAGGCCAAAAGGGCGGGAACTGAAGGATTCACTGATGAAGAACGTGTAATAAAGAGTTATTTCATGTCGAGGTTTCACTATGCGATTGAATGCTACTGTAGTAAACTAAAAGAGTATAAAAATTATAGACTCAATCTGCACAACAAAAATTTTAAAATTGACATTATATAACATTTGTCAAAAGAAAAAAAATTTTAATAAGCTATCTAGAGTCCTATGGAAAAAAAAGCTATTAAAAATATTAAAAACAGAGAGCACTTTTTTACTAATAAACTGAGAGGTACACAAGTGAAGTGACATGCTCAACAAACAGTGAACAAACATGCTTTCTGCAGTGACAGAGATATGCTTCCCCAAGCATCTCTATTTTCTAAATGAATTTTCCTTCATTTATAGCTTAAGTGTGTTCTTTGGTTCACAAAAATTGTGTAAAACCTTCTGAAGATACAGTAGACATGGCCTAAGATCTTAAAATGCAATTCATATTGAGAATCCCATCAGGAATACATAATGAGAACCATATGAAGAATTCAAACAAGTGCATCACATTCAGATTAGTATTAGCAGAGGTATTTGATGCAAGAAAGCAAGCTTTTGCTTTCTTGCATCAAATGCTCCAAATGGAGTCAATGACAGATGGTAGTTTGTTCAAGCAGTCAACCAACCGCTGGCTAAAGGAAAATTTCTGCACATCTATTCAACAACTATCTTTCCTCAATTTCAGTTTATGCTCCCTGAGGTTTGTAATCTGAGCAAGAGGAAGAATCTCATCAGCATTCAACCTGCTCAATCCATTCAGGGCCTTATACACCTCAATCAAATTGCCTCAAAGGTGCCTAGTCTCCAGATGCTGCAATTTGCAGAATTTAAGTCTTTCTTCATAAGAGCACCCCCCTGTGTTCCCCTCATCATTGTTGCCCTTCTCTGTACCTGTTCTAGAAACTCTACATCCTTCCTAAATAAGGCTTCCAGACCTGTACACAGTACTCAAGGTGTCGCCTAACGATTGCATTATACTAGGGGATAATCACCTCCTTATCCCTGCTTGCAAAATTCCTGTATATCACTGACAAGACCCCATTGACCTACTCTGGCAGCCTGTCTGCACTGCTCAGAAAACTTCATATCTGACTGCACAATTACCCCCAGATCTCTTTCATTCTGCACTACCCTGAGTGTAACATCACCTGGTTGGTACATTTCTCTGGGGTTACTTCTGCCCATATGCAGTACTTTGCATTTGTCAATGTTAAACTTCAGTTGCCACATCTCAGTTTGATATGGGCCTGTTTGAAAAAGTGTCTCATACATGAAACATTTAATTTGACTGTTTTTGAATTATTAAAAATATGAGTGAATCTGACAAAAAATATTGTAAAATTGACAAATTATATGTGGGTGTGTGGAAATAAACCATAAAAATTTACTTCAATAAACACGATTTTCAGAAATAATGATATCTTCATAATAATATTGCTTTGACCTTTGAAAATTTTAAAATATGATTTATTCCTTTGGGAAATAAAATGTAGCCATTCTGCTACACTCTTACATGTCCTCTACAAAATAAGAGGCTCTTCCAAAAAAAAGTGTATAACTGGAAAATTTTTATTACAAATCAGCTTTCAACTGGAAGAAACCAGCAAGTGCAAATATTTCACAAAAAATGCATTTTAACAAGAAATATATATGCTTTAGTGTAAAGCAACATTTTCCTCCAAAGATGGAGTGGAGGTTCGTGTGCCTCTATATATAGACTCTGTACAGGGGAAGTTCTGAATGCTCCTAAAGCAGTTCTTAGGGCACTGTGATGGATAGTGTCTAGCCGAGTTAGTGCACTTTTCCTGGCAGAGTCATAGATTGGAGATCCATAATCCAAGTGAGAGCGGATTAATACCCGACATAGCCAAAGTAGAGTGTATCGGTCAGCACCGCATGTCAATGAAGATAGTACTATGAGGATATTTAATTTTTTGAAGCAAATGGTTCTCAGATATGTGATGTGTTGTAAGAAGTTTAATTTATTGTCCAGGATTAGGCCAAGAAATCTGATACTATTGGAAAGAGTACTAAACACGATGTTCAGAAATAATGATATCTTCATAATAATATCGCTTTGACCTTTGAAAATTTTAAAATATGATTTATTCCTTTGGGAAATAAAATGTAGCCATTCTGCTACACTCCTCTGCTACACATGTCCTCTACAAAATAAGAGGCTCTTCCAAAAAAAGTGTATAACTGGAAAATTTTTAAGTTGTAATTCAGGCTCAGGGTGAATATTATGTTTTTTACAGAAATGAATACAGTTGGATTTTTGTGCTGATAAGTGGTAGCCATTGCGAGACATTCACAGCTCAATTTTGTTACTTGAGATCTGAAGCTGTCTGTCAATAGAATTCATACTTTTTCCTTGGCACGAAATCATGAGGTCATCTGCATAGTGATATAATTCTACTGTGCTTGGAATATCATGGATGATATTATTTAAACTTATTAAAAATAGTGTAGGAATCAAAATAGATCCCCGAGGGATCCCCTCCTCCTGTATATGAATTCTAGAAAGAGCATTTAGATGACTAACCTGAAAGGTTCTGCCCTGGAGAAAGCTCTGAATAAACAAGGGGAGCCTGCCTCATAGTCCAAAGGTGTGAAGATCCTGTAGAATACTGAAACGCTATGTTGTATTAAAGACCTTTTCTGAATCAAAACTTACCATAATGAGGTGGTCATTTCTGACAAAAGCATTTCTGATGTTTGATTCTGCTTTGGTCATCACATCTAATGTAGATCTATTTTGCCAAAAGCCATACTGATTTTTATGTAAGATGTTATGTGACTCGAGAAACCAAGTGAGGCGCTTTAAAACCATTTTCTCCAGTGTTTCCCCCAAACAACTAGTTAAGGAAATTGGCTGATAATTTCCTGGATTAGCGAGGTCTTTTCCTGGTTTAGGGATGACTAATACAAGTGAATGTCTCCAAGAGCGAGGATAAACATGTTCCTGAAAAATTCTGTTAAAAAATATTAAAAGGATTTGTAAAGCAGTATCATTCAAGTGTTTCAACTTATACCTTTCTGCTACCCCTTTAATTTGTTGGAATGGAGCGTCATATGAATTTGCTGCTTTATTTTTTACAAAAGCATCAGCAAAAGCGTTTGCTATGTTTTTGGGGAAGACAGTTCCTGTCCAATACAGAAATGGATATTTGCCATTCAGACATTGGATTTTTCTCCAGATTAATCTAGTATCGGTATTTTTGGTGATAGTGGAAGTGAACTGTATCCAGGAATCTTTTTTGGCTTTCCTTCTTATTTGTCGTCCTTTAGCATTAAGTTTTTTGTAATTGATAAGGTTTATAGTAGTGGGATGCTTGCAGAAAATATTCCAAGCTTTATTCTTTTTGTTTTTTGCTCTATTACATTCATCATTCCACCAGTAGTTTTTGCACCTGAGTGGATGAGTCGAAGACTGAGGAATAGCTTTGTCAGCTGCTGCTAGTATCTGTTTAGTGATATGGTCATTAGCTTCATCTATTCACTTGTTCAGAATGAAGTTTTTATCTAAAACTGTACTTAAGGAAAATTTTATCCAGTTTACCTTTGTAAATTTCCATCTTCTGCAAGTTTCCGGATAGGGGAGGTAGTTTGGAATTTACAAGTAATTGGAAGATGATCGCTATTTTGGGGATTATCCAATACTGCCCAATGTATCCTTGGGTATAGAGCGGGGGAGCAGATAGATAGATCTATGGCAGAAGTACTTCCAGTGGGAAAATGCACATGAGTATGTGCATCGGTGTTCAGCAGAGTTAGACTGTTTTGTGTGTGTGTCCAGTAATGTTTCTATTAGCTGCCCTCTTTTATCCATGTGGAGACTTCCCCCATAATCGGCAGTGCCCATTAAAGTCACCTATCAAACAAATAGGAGGTGGTATCTGAGCAAGGAACTCATCAAAAATCTCTGTGTATGTATGTTTGGTTCAGTGGAAGATAAATAGAAACAAGAGATAAAGTTATTCCAAGTTCTATTCTTGCAGCAACAACTTCTAAATTAGTTTTCAAGGGGATTTGTCTAGACAGATTAGTAACAGATACCAAAACTGCTACACCTCCATGGGCTGCAGTTGTTGTATTCCTGTCTCGCCTGTACAAAGTATATTTCTTTATTGAGGGGATCACTTGTGGAGCTAAAAATGTTTCCTGTAAACAAATGCCAGCTGGACTGAAATCTCGGATTAGGTCACAAAGTTCATCTGTATTAGTACACAGTCCTCAACGATTCCATTGTAAAATGCACTTCATTATTTAGTTTTAGTGATAGGATGATCCGGTTACTTTTTAGAGGCAGTAGGCTTATTGCAATCTATTTTAATTTTATCTTTTTTAGGAAAAGTAGGTCGTCCAGTGTCCATATCTTCTTTGGCATAAATTTCTAATATAGGTTCTTGTTGCATTTTGTCATCTATATCCATTTCTGCAGTATTAATTTGGCTTTTAGTAGAAGATTCAGCTTTTGCCATCCTGATCTCACTTTGGGACATGATGCTACTAGTAGAGGGGATGGAAATTGGAGTATTACAAGTCTGGTCTCTGTTGTTTTGCTTCAAAGATGGCCGAGGAACTGAAAGCAGAACTCTAGCCCATTCAGAAAGTGATATGTTAGGTGAAACTAAGTCATTGATTTGTGTAGCAACCGAACGATATTTCTTTGTAACATTTGCATAT
The DNA here is from genome assembly GCF_048544385.1 of Mastigoproctus giganteus. Lineage (NCBI taxonomy): Eukaryota > Metazoa > Arthropoda > Arachnida > Uropygi > Thelyphonidae > Mastigoproctus > Mastigoproctus giganteus. The sequence goes on along the minus strand of NC_143584.1, from coordinate 75,928,056 downwards.
GCACGTGCAGGAGTATCTTTCAGTATTTGTCGTCTCGCTTCCTGATAGGTCAATTTGTGTTCAACTTTAAATTTCTGTATTTTATTTTTTTCCCAAGTTTCCATAACAAGCAATTTTTAGAATATGCAGGATGATCTTCCTTGCAATTAGGACAAACTGGAGATGTTCCAGTCGTCTGTTTGAGTGTGATCCTGGGATCCACATTTTGGGCATATTGTGTTTCCTCGACATGTTGTCTGAGAGTGTCCGAAATTCTGACACTTATAACACTGTATTGGATTTGGTATATAGGGGCGGATATAGCAATTTAGATAACCAGCTTTAACAGTATTTGGTAAGTTTGGAGTACTGAACGTGAGTATTACACTACGGGTTGGAACGAGATTGCCATCCCTACGAGTCAGAATTCTCTTAGCTTGTATGACCTTTTGATCTTTTAGTTCTGTTACATTCAATAGATCCCACTCAGAGATAACGCCTTTGGAACTATTTAGCGTTGTGTGGGGAGAGATTTTAACAGAAATTCCACCAAATGTTGTCACCTTTAACAACAATTCTGAATGTTTTGACTGTGTAGTTTCCACAAGTAAATCCCCTGACTGTAACCTTTTAACCATTTTAGGTAAGTCAACAGCATTTTCTAAATATCTCTATATTATAAATGGAGAGATTTTAATCACTGGTTGACTAGTTAAGGAATGGATAATCAGGAAAGTTGGATACTCAGATTGGTAAGTCTTTTTTTAAGCGCTTATGTTGTGCACTACCTTCATCAGAATTATACAAATCTATGGCATTTGAACACTTAAGGCTGGATAATTTTCTTTATCCATGTCGGCTCCTTTTGGCTTTGGGGGATTACCTTTTCCACCCAGGTTACCAGCCTAGCCACGGGGTGGCAACCTGGGTGGAAAAGGGCTCTCTTTTAATACTTTTAAAAAGTAGAGCTAATTAACAGAAAGACTTTTAAACCAAAATAACCAAGGAAAAACTCAGTTGCTCTAGAAAAATCGCTCTATGAATTGCAGTAGAAATAGCACAGAAGATCGCTTGGCACCCGGGGCGAGTTCTAAATGGGTGATGCTTCTAACTCGTGTGGTAGCCATCATGATTTCTGCTTTAAGATAGCAAATAAAAATAAAAACACTTTCTCTTGCACAATTTAAATATGATTTTGACAGAACTACAAAACACAAGATCTTAATGTGTAGTGTTTATAAATTGATTACTGGCTATCTTGTTCCAAGATTGCAGTTTAAAATAAATCTCTCAACACTCTCACACATATTACTGTAAATTTAGTTTGAAGTGAAATATAAGTTGCAAATGGATGATTCTTATAAAACAGTTAAGCTTTAAAAAAATTGTTAATATTAATTTCTTGTTATTTCTTTTTATATAATTATGAACAGACTGGTTCTAAATATAACTTTTTCTTCATCAGGTTCCGTGTGGACACTAAGTAATTAATACTTAGTGTCCACAGATTTGCCGTTCATAATTTGCTGCCATTGTTATACAAAACAATGTATACCCCGAACTAGATAGCATACGGTTTGACATAAAACTAGAGAGCGAGTATAGTAGTATCAATTAATCAGTAAAATTTACTAATCTTATTAAATTTCATTGTCAATTAAATTGTACTTTTTTTAACTAAATACATATAACAACCTAGTTTTTACAAACGTAACATTATAAATTAATACATACAACTTGACAGGAGATGAGGAAGTCATAACGTAACTTGGAGATAATATTCAATACTGAAATACATATATGTAGTGTTATAACGGCATTGGGATATAAGTTTAGGGTTATATTTTGTATTGGAATTGTATTTGAAATTGAAGAGGAATCATGACCCAGACCAGAGCAGCAAAGCAAAAGGCTCAAACTAATGGGAGTGCTGTGGCTCAGGGGAGAACTGAGGGGGCGGTTGTCCTCTGAATCACAGCCTTTTGAAATGCACTGCTTGTTTGATGTTTGTAGAGCAATCAGACATGGGACATGATATTGCCAAGGGAAATGTCTTTGTGTGTGCATGATGTAAGGAGTGTGAGGAAAATCAAGCGCCAACTCAGCATTATTATGGGCTTATGAGAGCTTGAAGGACAAGGTGGATGCCCTCGAAGGATTTAAACTGAGGAGCCCATCAAGCTCTCAGCTGCCCACATCAATGCCAGAGCTTCCACTTCAACATCACGCAACAGAGCGGCAACCCCCAAAGTAGAATGTGCTGGTCCCACAGGAACTAGTATTTGTTGGTGACTCTTATGTAAGGGAAACGGGAAACATATTGTGCAAAAAGGATAGGTGGAACAGGACCAGAGTATGTTTGCCAGGGGCAAAGGTTGATCACGTTGTGGAGCACATATCATTTAAGGGCACAAAAAGTGATACAGTTGTACGCGTTGGCAGTAATATATATTAAGAGTAGGAGACTGGTGGAATGACTTAACAAGTACAGGTCGATGTTGGAAAAAAGCCCTGAGTTAGGGTTGAATTTGAAAGTTTCTGCAATTCTGCCCAGACATGATAGGAGGAAGTATATGATGAAAGCCTTGCCGATCAATTTGGCCCCAGAGAGATTGTGCAAGGCTCAAGGGGTAGAATTTTTCACAGCCTTGTCTATGCTTGTTAACAGGAGAGACTGCTTCTACTGGGTTGGGATACACTTAAATAGAAAGGGTGCAAGAATATTTGCTGATGATATCGAGGCAGAGTTAGGTGGGTAGGAAAACTGCTAGTTTGGGGGATATGTGGACTAATAGATTAACAGTAGCCGCTGGCAGAAGTGAAAGTGATTCTTGCACTGCTTCTATTGAAATGAGCAACAGTCTGGAAAACAAGGTGCAGGGGATTCCAGAGATTCCAGGGAGTCATTGCGGAACAAGTAAATATATGGGCTGTGTTAGGGTAGCTAAGAGTAGAAACAGGTGCATGTATACTTGTGTGTACACCAATGCTAGGAGTTTGGTAAATAAATTTGATGAATTTGAGGTGTTGGTCAAAACTTCAGATGCAGATATTGTTGGGATAACAGAAACGTGGTGTCACACAGATATAAGGAATGAAGAACTGGAATTTAGGGAGTACAATGTGTACAGGCAGGATAGACAGGATAGGAAGGGAGGAGGGGTTATGCTATTAGTTAAGAAACACAAGGAAATACAGCCAGTCAACATGGCTGTACAGTGCAGTGTCAAGTCAGTTTAGTGTGACATAAGCACTGGGAAAGCAAAATTGAGAGTAGGAGTGTGTTATAGGCCTAATGACTATGATGAGTATAATAAACAACTGAACAGAGAAATAGAGTGGGCCAGTAAATCAGAGTATCTTATAATGGGGGATTTTAATTTCCCAGATATTTTCTGGAATTTGTGGGTTGGTCACTCACACATTAGCAAGGCTTTTGTGGATTTATTGGATGACTGTTTTCTACAGCAGCATGTTCTGGAGGCAACTAGAGAGAACAATACTCTTGATTTGATTATCAGTAGTGATTTTTCATGCATTAAGATTCTGCAGATAAAGTAACCACTAGGTGGCAGTGATCACAGTGTGCTGAAGTGAGATTTACTCAAAGAAGCAACTACCATCAGGGGTAAAGGGAAGGGTTTTTGCTTTTGTTAAGGCGACTACGGTGGTCTGAGACAGTATGTAAATTTTATACGGTGGGACCAACTGATGATGTTACCAACAGAAATTAAAAATGGAAAGCATTCAAAGAATTAATCTTGGAAGCTACGAGACTTTTCATACCAACTAAGAAATACTGTTCAAGATTTAGGCCTAAATGGATGTTAGATGAACTAATTAGATATGTGGCAGAGAAGAAAAATGCATGGCATACATATAAATTAACTTGTGACAAAGAAGCCTTTCGTATATATAAGCTGGTCTGTAACCAAGTCACATATGTGGGCTGAGAGGTGGCAAATGAAGATTAACATTGACAAATGTAAAGTACTACATATGGGAAACAGCAACCCCAGAGCAACGTATCAACTCTGTGGTACTACACTGACAGTGGTAGAGAATGAAAGGGACCTGGGGGTGATTGTGCAGGCAGATATAAAGTTCTCTGAGCAGTGCAGACGGGCTGCAAGAGTAGCTCATGGTGTATTGTCAATGATATATAGGAATTTTTCTAGCAGGGATAAGGAAATGATTGTTTGTTTGTTTGTTATTTGGTTTTTAGAAGCATTAGCAACTAAGGCCATATTTCTCCGAGAATATGCAGTGGTCATTCCCTGACCTTTCCGCGTCCTCCGTGTTTGGTAGTGACGGGCTCGAACCCCAGTCTAATCAAGAAGTGTGTGTTACACACTGCTGCTCCTTCCCACCTGGCTACGGAGGCACCAAGAAAATGATTATCCCCTTGTATAAGGCAATGGTCAGGCCACACCTTGAGTACTGTATACAGGTGTGGAGGTTTCATTTTAAGACAGATGTAGAGCTATTTGAACAAGTACAGAGAAGGGCAACATGATTAGTGAATGGAACAAAAGGTTGCTCTTACGAAAAAAGGCTTAAGCTTTGCAAATTACAGTGTCTGAAGACTAGGCACCTGCGAGGTGATCTGACTGAAGTGTATAAAGCCTTGAATGGTTTGAGCATGCTCAATGCTGATGGGATTCTTCCTCTTGCTCAGAATAATTGCCTGAGGGCATAAATTCAAATTGAGGAAAGACAGTTGTAGGATAGATGTGCGGAAGTTTGCCTTTAGCCAGCGAGTTGTTGATTGCTGGAACAAACTTCCATCTGTCATTGTAGAAGTTGATAGCTTAAATAGATTCAAGGCAGAACTTGACAAACATTTGGAGCGAGTGGTTGGGTGAAATGAGAAGCGTGTGTTTTTTTTTTTTTTTTTTTGACTGATGCTATATAAGCTTGCTTTCTTATATCATGTGCCTTTGCTAATGCTAATGCTAAAATATTGAGGAGCTGTTGTTTTCCTCTTGTTCTGAGGCACTTGAGCATTTTGGACGGGATGTTATCAATGCTAGTTGCTTTGTTATTGTTCATTGACTTAATCGTTTGCTCCAGTTCTTCCATCTGAAAGTCTTGACGTTCACCATCTGTTTGGGTGTTGTTGTTTCTTAGTTCTCTGTCCTCATTGCAGTGTAGTTACCTCAGATATTCTTGCCGTGTGTCCTTTGTTTGTTGCTTGTCAACTATTTCCCTGTTATTTTTATCTAGAATGTGACTTCTTGCATGGTTTTTTCCTGATGTTGCATAGTTTATTCACCTCTGTGTTCTAGATGTTCCCTATGCTCATTTTGCAGATATCCAGTTCTTTTGCATCTCTTCACCATCCATATCTGTTTTGCCTTTCTTATTTTGGTTTTAGTCAAACTGTAATACATCTTATATTTTTCTTCATTTTTAGTCTTAAAGTTTTTCCTGTGCTCCATTAGTTCTAATATCTCACTTGTCATCCATTGCTGTTTGGCTTTCCTTTGGGTCCATCCAAAAGTTGTATTTGCAGCATCTATCATTATCTTCTTGAAGTGGGTCCACTCCAATTCTGGGTTTCTAACTAACAGAACAAAATTACTATTCTCCATTCACTCTTCTGTTATACTTGTGAAATTTCTTAGTGGGCAGTGTTCTGAACTGTAACCAATTGTTGAAGATAAACACAAGCAAGGCAACTGGGGTGGATGGGATCTATCCAGTTATATTAAAGGAGGCAGCAAAGTAAGTAAGCAAACCCTTAGCCATAATTATGAGAGCTTCCCTGGACTCAGGGGAGGTACCCACAGACTGGAGATGTGCAAATGTGACCCCAATTCACAAAGGAGGATCAAAGGGCATCACAAGTAATTATAGACCTGTGAGTTTAACTTCTGTTCCCGGAAAAGTAATGGAGGCACTGGTTAAAGAAGCACTGCAGGATCATCTAGACAAGACTTCAGTTATAACTCGGACACAGCATGGTTTTGTTAAGGGTAAGTCTTGCCTGACAATTTGATTGGATACTATGATGTGATTACAAAGGATGCAAAGAATAAGTTTGATATCATATATTCGGATCTTAGAAAGGCTTTTGATACTGTTGCACATGGAAGACTGCTGTAGTGTGGCATTGTAGGCAAATAACTGCTATGGATAAAGGGGTGGCTGAGGGGGAGAAGACAGAGAGTGGTAATCAATGGACACTGCTCATCGTGGACTAATGTTATTAGTGGAGTCCCTCAGGGTTGGGTCCATTATTGTTTTCTTTATTTATAAATGATATTGATGATGGTATATCAAGCTTAATGTCCAAGTTTGCAGACGATACGAAGGTTGGCAGGGTTGCCAAGGACACTACTGACACTATGCTGCTGCAACAGGATCTGAAAAGGTTGAGCAGATGGGCTGAGAGGTGGCAAATGAAGTTTAACATTGACAAATGTAAAGTACTACATATGGAAAACAGCAACCCCAGAGCAACGTATCAACTCTGTGGTACTACACTGACAGTGGTAGAGAATGAAAGGGACCTGGGGGTGGTTGTGCAGGCAGATATGAAGTTCTCTGAGCAGTGCAGACGGGCTGCAAGAGTAGCTCATGGTGTATTGTCAATGATATATAGGAATTTTTCTAGCAGGGATAAGGAGGTGATTATTCCCTTGTATAAGGCAATGGTCAGGCCACACCTAGAGTACTGTATACAGGTCTGGAGGCCTCATTTCAAGAAGGATGTAGAGCTGCTGGAATGAGTACAGAGAAGGGCAACAAGATTAGTGAACGGAACAAAGGGGTGCTCTTACAAAGAAAGGCTTAAGTTTTGCAAATTACAGTGTCTGGAGACAAAGCACCAGCGAGGTGATCTGATAGAGGTGTATAAAGCCTTGAATGGTTTGAGCATCAGCTCAAGAATCCCATGGAAGAATCCCATCAGCTCAATGCTGATGGGATTCTTCCTCTTGCTCAGAATAATCACCTGAGAGGGCATAAATTCAAATTGAGGAAAAACAGATGTAGGATAGACGTGCGGAAATTTGCCTTTAGCCAGTGGGTGGTTGGTTGGTGGAACAGACTTCCATCCCTTGTCGTGGAAGTTGATAGCCTAAATAAGTTTAAGGCTCAGCTGTACAGGTATTTCGAAAAAACAAAGGGGTGAAGTGGAAGTGGTGTGTTTTTTTTTTTTTTTTTGGCTGATGCTGCATAAGCTTGCTTTCTTGCATCAAACGCCTCTAATATTGCTAATGCTAACCGTGCCTGCTCCAACTTTGGCATTGAAATCTCCCATAATTACATTGACTCCTTTTCATTTGGCCCAGTTTAGGATGTAATTGAAGTCTTCTAGAAAATATTTGTATTCTTCATCAGTGTATGATGTCATTGGTGCACAGACCTGTTGAATGGTATTGGAAGAATATCAAATTGGGATAAAACAAACTTGTCTGAAAAAGCCCAGTATCCATTTAGGAATTTGATCTTTTCATTCCTGATAAGAATTCCCACTTCTTTGTGATATTCATTTCCACCGAATATACGAGTTTTTAGCCTTTCACTGTAATCATTTCGCCTTGTCCTGGCCATCACATCTCCCATAGGCCCAGGATATCGATGCTCATGTTGTAAAGTTCTTTTGCAACATTTTCTAATTTCCTGCTTGATCCCGACTTCTGACATTCCACGTCGCAAATATAACAGTATATATACTAAATATAACAGTATAAAACAGTATGCAAAAAAGTATTCTATAATCTATGCTTATTAGCAAGGTTTATCTAACAGATAGAGAAATTTATATCCCTTTAACAAAGGAAATCCTTAATTCAACTCAGATCAAAATATCTGAGTTCAATTGGTTAAAAAAGGGGGGTGAGAAACAAGGGAAAAAAGGAAATTTTTGATCAGTAAAAATGGATATTTGAACTTCTTTTCCTTTTGTGATTAGTGTGATCAGCTCAAGCCAAATACTAGATAAATATAGACAGCAATCAGAACACCACTCCATTCAACTTAATACCTCTTCTCCATTACTTGAATATTCATATGGAAATGTTTCCATGTTCTTCAACTCATATTACACAAATTTGGTGTGAGGAAAGCCCAAGTTTGTTGGGGTTTTTTCCCATTTTTAATGGTGTAAAGACACACAGACCATAATGCATCAAATCCAAATGTAAAATACATTAAAAACCAGTGGTAACCCAGAAACAAGTTTCCATGTCAAAGTGTATAAAAAAACAAGTAAAGAAACAAAAGAACATTTCATAGGTACTAAAAACAATTTAAATACATTTATACAATTTTAAAATTTGTAAAAAGCAAAAAACTGCAGACACTGTCATAGTAAAATAAAATCTGACTGAGTATACATGGCTGTCAGATCATCAAAAATGCTAAAACATATGCTGTTCATGATAAAATTTTAACACTCAATAAAGATGGGCTTAATGCTTAAAAAAAAAAAAAGCATTAAACTTAGCAACAAAGAATGTGTCAAATTAGCATTAGCATTAGTAGAGGCATTTGATGCAAGAAAGCAAGCTTATGCAGCATCAGCCAAAAAAAAAAAAAAAAAAAAAAACACTTCCACTTCACCCATCTGTTCGTTCAAAATATCTGTCCAGCTGAGCCTTAAACTTATTTAGGCTATCAACTTCCACGACAAGGGTTGGAAGTCTGTTCCACCAACCAACCACTCGCTGGCTAAAGGCAAATTTCCGCACATCTATCCTATATCTGTCTTTCCTCAATCTGAATTTATGCCCTCTCAGGTGATTATTGTGAGCGAGAGGAAGAATCCCATCAGCACTGAGCATGCTCAAACCATTCAAGGCTTTATACACCTCTATCAGATCACCTCGCTGGTGCCTAGTCTCCAGACACTGTAATTTGCAAAACTTAAGCCTTTCTTCATAAGAGCACCCCTTTGTTCCATTCACTAATCTTGTTGCCCTTCTCTGTACTCGTTCCAGCAGCTCTACATCCTTCTTGAAATGAGGCCTAGAGACCTGTATACAGTACTCTAGATGTGGCCTGACCATTGCCTTATACAAGGGAATAATCACCTCCTTATCCCAGCTAGAAAAATTCCTATATATCATTGACAATACACCATGAGCTACTCTTGCAGCCCATCTGCACTGCTCAGAGAACTTCATATTTGCCTGCACAACAACCCCCAGGTCCCTTTCATTCTCTACCACTGTCAGTGTAGTACCACAGAGTTGATACGTTGCTCTGGGGTTGCTGTTTCCCATGTGTAGTACTTTACATTTGTCAATGTTAAACTTCATTTGCCACCTCTCATCCCATCTGCTCAACCTTTCCAGATCCTGTTGCAGCAGCATAGTGTCAGTAGTGTCCTTGACAACCCTGCCTACCTTTGTATCGTCTGCAAACTTCGACATTAACAACTTCGACTGCAACAGGATTTGGAAAGGTTGAGCAGATGGGCTTCGAGGTGGCAAATGAAGTTTAACATTGACAAATGTAAAGTACTACATATGGGAAACAGCAACCCCAGAGCAACGTATCAACTCTGTGGTACTACACTGACAGTGGTAGAGAATGAAAGGGACCTGGGGGTGGTGGTGCAGGCAGATATGAAGTTCTCTGAGCAGTGCAGACGAGCTGCAAGAGTAGCTCATGGTGTATTGTCAATGATATATAGGAAATTTTCTAGCAGGGATAAGGAGGTGATTATTCCCTTGTATAAGGCAATGGTCAGGCCACACCTAGAGTACTGTATACAGGCCTGGAGGCCTCATTTCAGGAAGGATGTAGAGCTGCTGGAACGAGTACAGAGAAGGGCAACTAGATTGGTGAATGGGACAAAGGGGTTCTCTTACGAAGAAAGGCTTAAGTTTTGCAAATTACAGTGTCTGGAAACTAGGCACCAGCGGGGTGATCTGATAGAGGTGTACAAAGCCTTGAATGGTTTGAGCATGCTCAATGCTGATGGGATTCTTCCTCTAGCTCAGAAAAATCACCTGAGAGGGCATAAATTCAAATTGAGGAAAGACAGATGTAGGATAGATGTGCGGAAATTTGCCTTTAGCCAGCGGGTGGTTGGTGGGTGGAACAGACTTCCATCCCTTGTCGTGGAAGTTGATAGCCTAAATAAGTTTAAGGCTCAGCTGGACAGGTATTTCGAACGAACAGAGGGGTGAAGTGGAAGTGGTTATTTTTATTTATTTATGTTACTTTTTTTTTTTTTTTTTTTTTGGCTGATGCTGCATAAGCTTGCTTTCTTGCATCAAATGCCTCTACTAATGCTAATTAAGCTTGATATACCCTCATCAATATCATTTATGAATACAGAAAACAATAATGGACCCAACACTGAGCCCTGAGGGACTCCATTAATAACATTAGTCCACGACGAGCAGTGTCCATTGATTACCACTCTCTGTCTTCTCCCCCTCAGCCACCCCTTTATCCACAGCAGCAATTTGCCTCCAATGCCACACTGCTCCAATTTGTACAGCAGTCTTCCATGTGCAACAGTATCAAAAGCCTTTCTAAGATCCAAGTATATAATATCAAAGTTATTCCCTGCATCCAGTTCCTTTGTGACTGCATCATAGTATCCAATCAAATTGGTCAGGCAAGACTTCCCCTTAACAAAACCATGCTGTGTCTGAGCTATAGCTGAAGTCTTGTCTAAATGATCCTGCAGTGCTTCTTTAACTAGTGCCTACATTAATTTTCCTGGAACAGAAGTTAAACTCACAGGTCTATAATTACTTGTGTCAGCCTTTGATCCTCCTTTGTGAATTGGGGTGACATTTGCACATCTCCAGTCTGTGGGTACCTCCCCTGAGTCCAAGGAAGCTCTCATAATTATGGCTAAGGGTTTGCTTGCTTCCTTTGCTGCCTCCATTAATATAACTGGATAGATCCCATCCACCCCGGGTGCCTTTCTTGTGTTTATCTTCACCAATTTCTCCTCCACTTATTACAAGTTATTACAAGATTCTCTAGCTTACTGCTAGAGTTGAATACACCTCTGGCTTTCCCCTCGCTAAATAACTCCTCATGTGTGAATGTCGATGCAAAATATTCATTTAGTTTGTTAGCTACCTGAGCAGGATCATCAACAGTTGACCCATCGATATCAAGTGGACCAATCTGATTCATCCCCTTCCTTCTAAAGTTTACATAAGTAAAGAACTCTTTGCTGTTTTTCTTTGCATCCCTTGCCAAAGATTTCTCGTGATCTGCCTTCGCCTGCCTAACCTCCTTTGTAACTTGGTTACAGATCAACTTGTATCTATCATAGGCTTCTGTGTCATGTGTTAATTTGTATGTATCCCATGCATGTTTCTTCTCTGCCATATGCCTCATCAGTTCATCTGACATCCATTTAGGCCTAAACCTTGAACAATATTTCTTAGTTGGCATGTATAGCCTAGTAGCTTCCAAGATAAGTTCTTTGAAGGCTTCCCATTTAGAATTCAACGTTGGTAACATCATCAGTTGGTCCCACTGTATAGAATTTAAATACTGTCTCAGTCCATCGTAGTCGCCTTTACGAAAGCAATAACCCTTCCCTTTACCCCTAATGGTAGTTACCTCTTTGAGTAAATCCCACTTCAGCACACTGTGATCACTGCCATCTAGTGGTTCATTTATCTGCAGATTCTTAATGCATGAAGAATCACTGCTGATAATCAAATCAAGAGTATTCTTCCCTCTAGTTGCCTCCCGAACATGCTGATGTAGAAAACAATCATCCAATAAATCCACAAAAGCCTTGCTAGTGTGTGAGTGACCAGCCCCCAAATTCCAGTCAATATCTGGGAAATTAAAATCTCCCATTATAAGATGCTCTGATTTACTGGCCCACTCTATTTCCCTGTACAGTATCTTATTATACTCATCAGAGTCATTAGGCCTATAGCACACTCCTACTCTCACTTTTGATCTCCCAATGCTTATGTCACACCAAACTGACTCGACACTGCACTGTCCAGTGAGGTCCACTGGCTTCACTTCCTTGGATTTTATGTATTTCTTAACTAATAGCATAACCCCTCCTCCCTTCCTATCCAGTCTATCCTTTCTGTAGACGTTGTACTCCCCAAATTCCAGTTCTGCATTCCTTATATCTGTGTGACACCACGTCTCTGATATCCCAACAATATCTGCCTTTGATGTTTTGAGCAATACCTCAAATTCATCAAATTTATTTACTAAACTCCTAGCATTGGTGTACACACAAGTATACATGCACCTATTTCTATTCTTAGCTACCCTAACACAACCCATGTGTTTACTTGTACCGCAATGACTCCCGGCAGTCTCTGAAATATCCTGCATCTTGTTTTTCAGGCTTCTGCTCATTCCAATAGAAGCAGTGCAAGAATCTGTTTCACCTCTGCCAGTGGCTACTGTTAATCTATTCCTCTTTGTCCCCCCCAAGATAGCAGTTTTCCGACCCACCTAACACTGCCTCGATAGCATCAGCAAATATTCTTGCACCCTTTCTATTTAAGTGTATCCCATCCCTATAGAAGCAATCTCTCTTGTTAACAAGTACAGTCCAGGCTGAAAAAAATTCTACCCCTTGAGCCTTACACAATCTTTCCAGGGCCGAATTGATCGACAAGGCTCTCATCATATACTCTCTCCTATCGTGTCTAGGCAGAATTGCAGACACTTTCAAATTCAACCCTATTTCACGGCTTTTTTTCAACAGTGACCTGTACTTGTTAAGCAATTCTGCCGGTCTCCTACTCTTGATATCATTAGTGCCAACGTGTACAACTATATCACCTTTTGTGCCCTTAAAAGATGATATGAATGTGTCCTCTGGATCCAAGATTACTTTTTACAATTCCTGTGCAGACTAGATCATTTTCGATTACAGACTTAATCTGCTAATTTGTTTTCAGCCTGCCCATGCCATGTACGGTGCCAATGGGAAAATAGTTTCTTTCATATTACTTGCCAGTAATCCATATAGGGACTAGTAGGTAAGAGTTATTCAGGGTTACTGCTGATTTGGCTGTAGTGTCTACCAAACTGTCTCCTAATTCCCAGTGTGGCTGGGGACCCAGCAGACACAAATACCAAATTCAGTTGCAGAAAGAAAATGTAGCCTCTGTTATACCAGGGGCAGGACTGGATGAAAAATACATCTCTTTGACAACAAAACCTGCAATGAATTTAGAAAATCAGTGTGTGTGTGTGTGTGTGTGTGTGTGTGTGTGTGTGTGTGTGTGTGTGTGTGTGTGTGTGTGTGTGGCAATAAAGTGTACACAAAGTGAAGGAGTGAATTGAATGCACTTATTACACCATTCTAAAAGTTTCTGAAGAGTCAGCAGTGTCCAAAGAGATCCGTTCAGTTTAGTAGTTACGTTTTTCTTTATGATCTCAACATCCAGAAATCGCTTTCCTTTGAGGGCAGTTTTCACCTTGAGAAAAGGGGGAAATGGATGTCTACTGGTGACAGATCTGGAAAGTAGGGTGGATGGCTGATCTGTACAATGCATGTTTCATCAGAAATATCTTCACGAGTGCAAAATAGGCAGGGGCATTGTTGTTCAATAAGAATCAGCTGCCTTTCTCTCGAAATGGCAGCCTCGGCTGGGAAATGTACATCAATAGCCTTTGAAGCACCTGTACACAGAATGCAACATTGACTCTCTCCCCTTCAGGTATAAATTCCTTGTGAATTTGTACAAATTCCTTGTTGAAAAACATGATCAGCACTGGCTTCATCCTGGACTTCTGTAAATGAAACTTTTTGAACCTTGGTGATTATTCTGAAGTTCACTGCATGCTCTGATGCTTTATCTCTGGATTGTATTGAAACACCCAACACATCTCCAGTGATAATACAGACAAGGAAATTAGGATTTTCTTCACAAGTCTGGATGAAGTCTTCACATGATGACACTGTGTGTTGCTTCTGCACATCTGTGAGGTACAAATTTTGCACAGACCTTCCTTTTCCCTAAACCTTTATGCAGAATTTGACAAATCATCATCTTATTCATAACCAATTTATCAGTCATCATTCTGAGTGTCAACTGACAATCTCTTCCACAATTTCCTTAACTTTTGTAACACTGTCCTCATTTCAAGCTGTTGATGGATGCCCACTTCATGGGTGATTGTGAACATCCCCACATCTGCCTTTGACTTGCTTATACTATTCCATCACACTGGTAAGACAATGTTTCAGCACCATAAAGTTTTTAATATTTCATACATTTCTGATGCAGATTTTCCCACTTTAAAGCAAAATTTTACATTTGTTCGTTGCTCCATTGCAAAATCATGACATAGAACATTAATGCTACTAATGAAACTGGTGGTTGCAAGTAACCTGTCAGTAGACTGACAGGTTACTTACAATGTGTCAGCCTACTGAACAATCTCTGAACCACCATCTGTTGGAGGAAGTTTGAAGTACAACATACCACTTCCATTTATTTTTAACCTCAAACATGACTGCAGCAGCACTAGTCCAAGGACTTTACTGCCACACCTTGTATATTACTGGGAAAGTATGATTTTTATCAGAATGTTTTTTATTAATTAATTATATATATATTTTTTATTAATTAATTTATTTATTTATTTATGCATACATATAATATGTCTGCCAGGGGCAAAAGTTGATGATGTTGTAAAGCAAATATCATCTTTTAAGGGCACAAAGGGTGATATTGTTGTACACGTTGGCACTAATGACATTAAGAGTAGGAGATCTGTGGACTTAATAAACACCCCAGGGGCTTGAATCTGGTGAGTATGGGCTTGGCACACCCAGGGTCCTAAGCTGGATATCAGCTTGGGACCCTGGCTTCTTCTCTTTCTTGGTGATTCCTTTCTACTTCTGACTCTTGTTCTCTCTCTCTCAGGGTAACTCTGGAATATTTTCTGGCTGGTGCAGCATAAGCCTCAAGCTTTCTTGCACCATATGGCTAATAATAATAATAAAAAATAATAAGTACAGGTCAACGTTGAACAAAAGTCGAGAGTTAGGGTTAAATTTGAAAGTGTCTGCAATTCTGCCCAGACGTGATAGGAGGAAGTATATGATGAGAACCTTGTCAATCAATTCAGCCCTGGAGAGATTGTGCAAGGCTCGTGGGGTAAAATTTTTCTCAGTGTGGTCAGTGCTTGTTAACAGGAGAGATTGTTTCTACGGGGACAGGATACATTTAAACAGAAGGGTGCAAGAATATTTGCTGATGGTATCAAGGCAGTGTTAGATGGGTCAGAAAACTGCTAGCTTGGATGGATTCACAGACGAAAAGAGTAATGGTAGCCACAGGAAGAGGTAAAAGTGGTTCTTGCACTGCTTCTATTGGAGTATCCGGCAAAGCGAGGTACTGGGGATTTCAAGGGCTGCTGGGAGTCATCATGGAACAAGTAAATACATGAATTGTGTTAGAGTAACTAAGAGTAAGAATGGGTGTATGTATACTTGCATGTACACCAATGCTAGGAATATAGTAAATAAATTTGATGAATTTTAAGTTCTGGTTAAGATATCAAAAGCGGATATTGTTGGGATATCAGAAACATGGTGCCACATGGATATAAGCAATGCAAAATTGTAATTTGGGGAGTACAATGTGTACAGAAAAGATAGGAAGGGAGTAGGGGTATGCTGTTAGTTAAAAAACACAAAATCTAAGAAGGGCATCAAGTTGACATGGGTGGACAGTGCAATGTTTAGTCTGTGTGGTGTGACATAAGCACAGGGAAAGGGAAACTGAGAGTAGGTGTGTGTTATAAGCCTAATGAATCTAATGAGTATAATGAACAATTGTGCAGAGAAAAAAAAAAGTGGGCCAGTAAATCAGAATGTCTTATAATGAGGGATTTTAACTTTCCAGATATTGACTGGAACTTGTGGATTGGTCACTCGCACACTAGCAAGACTTTCGTGAATTTATTGGATAGCTGTTTTCTACAGCAACATGTTCGAGAGGCAACCATAGGGAGTAATACTCTTGATCTGATTATCAGCAGGGATTCTTCATGCATTAAGAATCTGCAGATAAAGGAATCACTAGGTGACAGTGATCACAGTGTACTAATGTGGGATTTACTTAAAGATGTAACTACCGTCAGAGGTGAGGGGAAGGGTTTTTGTTTTCATAAAGGTGACTACAATGGTCTCAGAGTGTTTTTAAATTCTATTCAGTGGGATCAACTGATGACATTATCTTGGAGAGTACTAGGCTTTTCATATTAACTAAGATATGAGAGAAGAAAAATGCATGGAACGGATATAAATTATCAGGCAACACAGAAGCCTATGGCAGATATAAGCTAGTCTGTTGTAATCAAGTCACTTAGGCAGGCAAAGGAAGATTCCAAGAAATCTTTGGCAAATGATGCAAAGGAAAACAGCAGAGAGTTTTTTACTTGCGAAAACTCTAGAAGGAAAGGGATGAATCAGATTGGTCCACTTAACAGATTGTTTGACTATTGATTTTGATGCTCAGGTAGCTGATAAACTGAATGGGTATTTTGCATCTACATTCACACATGATGAGTTATTCAAGGAGAGGAATACCAGAAGTTTATCAAACTCTTAACAGGGAGCTAAGTGATTTTGTAATAACTGAGAGCAAAGTGGAGGAGAAATTGTTGAAGGTAAATATAAGGAAGGCAGCTGAGGCGGATGGGATCTATCCAGTTATATTAAAGGAGGCAGCAAAGGAAATAAGCAAACCCTTAGCCATAATTATGAAAGCTTCCTCATGGCGGGTGGAAAGACAATTGTAGAACAGATGTGTGGAAATTTGCCTTTAGCCAGTGGATGGTTGATAGTTGAAACAAACTTCCATCTGTTGTAGTGAAGGTCAGCAACTTAAATAAGTTCAAGGCAGAACTAGACAAATATTTTGAATGAATGGATGGGTGAAATGGGAAGGGTTTTTTTTTTTTTTTTTTTTTTTTTTTGGCTGCTATATAAGCTTGCTTTCTTGCATCATATGCCCCTACTAATGCTAATAAGCAGGAATGAATATTCATGTGTAATGCTGAATTTCTACATTAAACAGTTTTATAAAATTGAAAATGGAAGAGATTAATAGTTTCACATTTATGTTGTTTCTTCTCCATCTCCCACCCCAACAGAATTAAAAGTTTTCTTTTTCTGAAAATAATGAGTGTTAAAAACATTTTTATATTTACATATTTTTCATTTAAAAAGACAAAAAAACTGCATTTAATAAGTATTGCAATATGTTAGCAAAAGGTGAAGCACTGGTACACCGCAAGCAGAATTCAAAACAGGCATACTTTTTTTCAGAAATTAAAAAAAAAAAAAAAAAAAACAGGAAATTTGTGGTTCTGGTGGTAAACAGTACCCCTCTTGTCTCTTTAGAACGTTGACACTATCACCAACAGATTAAAAGTAAGAAACTGAAGTCAAATTTTAGCATTTGTATGTGACTACTTTGTTCTGAAAATTGCCAAATCCCACAAATAATTTAAATTTAAATTTTTACATATTGTAACTTACATTTTGGATATAAAAATTAAAATCCATTGGATATCGAAATGATGCATCCATATTTTCCACAATGAAATCCATTGAACCTCTATTGGCAAAACTTACTAAAAAATTAACATCTTTTCCAGCAGGTAAATCTACAACAGAAAAATAAAATAAATAATAATAAATAAATAAAATAAAGAGAAATAACAATAATGCTCTTTTTTATTTATTATCATTATTAATGTTAAGATGATTTATTTAAACCAGGGCTGTATAATTGGCAGTTCACAGGCCATGTGGAGCCCTCTTTAGATGATGTTGTATGGCTTGCAAAAATTTCTAAATATTTGTTTATTTGCTTTTAATATTAAATTTCTTCAGGTGTTGAACTTATCCTAAAATTTCAACAAAAAATATATATATTTCAAACAAGCTGTTAAAAAGTTAATGCAAAGAGGTTGTGATGGAAGCTATCGCAGCCATTATCACACTGTGAAAATATAGTGTTACTGCTATTACAATACAATGAAATAGTACTGAACAGAACTGCACTGAGTATGGGTGATCATGTTGTTCAATGACAAATAAAATCAAATATCAGAACAGAACCTTCCAACAACACCAGAATATATGGCTGGGTTTTATTTTGGTCTTTGATCAGAAGTTGGGCAATCCTGATTAAAAACACTGACTTCTTAATTGATAATACTAATGTGTATGTGTCAACCATGTCAATATTTGGTTTCAGTGCTCCTGATTGAATCTGCAGTAATTCCTAAAATCCTGTGAATATTCCCACATTTGCCTTTGACTTGCTTATACTATTCAAGCACACTGGTAATCAATAAAATAAAGTTCTCTGACCTTTCAGTAATTTCTTTCACAATTCCAACAAACTGTTCTGGCATAGGAGATTGATTTTGTCTATGAAGGTGCACCATTAAAACCTAAGTCAAGGTCATTGTACCAAGTATTAAACTCTGTAAGTAGCAAGCTCCTGTCTCCAGGCTGGCATGCTTTACCCCCTCTCAAGATCTTCACTTTAAGTACTAAGCACCTTTATCTATGTTAGTGTCACATCTTTCCTGTTGTCATTAAAAATATTCCTCTCAAAACAGAAATCTGCAACTCGTTAAGCATCTGGATAGACTACGGGCATTTGTCAAAATCCTTCGTGAAATTATTTCAACTAAAAAGATTTAAAATACCTAAGCTCTTCTAATCACCTAAAATGAAAGTGCATCAACTGCAAAAAATCCAAGCCTAAATCACCAAATCTTTCATTCTCTCAGATTACCCCTGCTTAGTCAACTAATCTCCCTTCCTCAGACTCCCATTTCCTCCCCTCAACCTCACTCTCCTAAGAGCAGCCAATCATCTCCCCAGCTAACACTAAAACCAAGTAGCCCCCCTTCCACAACTTGCCTTCTGTGCTCCTTGCTAGAAGAGCAAAGCTACTCTGCCTTCACATCAGAAAGAGTGATAATACTGGGCTTAATGAACACATACTCAGACTTAAGGTTGAACAAGTCAAGTCTTTCCATGTGATTCTTACCATCAAGCTCAGTCTCTTTACAGTCTTTCCTCTTCTCTTTTGCTCTGCTCTCCCATTCAAACTAACTTCAGCCTTCTTTGCCCAGTGCTTGGGAATATATCCATACATGTGTGATCCACTTCTTAATACCATTAACAATTCCTCTGAACATACCACAGCCCACTCCCTCTAAAACACTCCTTACCCTCTCCACCCCTGGTTGGTTTAAATGGAAGTTTATTGGCACAAGGGCAACTGAGGCCAAATTGTGCCTGTCACAGTAATCGTGCAAATGATTTTTTTTTTTTTTTTTTCAATCATATGTCAGATAAGTTCATATAAATGAATTTGTTTTAAAAAACTAAATAAATCGGATAGATTTGCGTCATCACTGAGAATGTGGTTCATCTCTAATGAATTGTTTTGGGTTAAAACCGATTTAAAATTTGTTAATCGGGCAGCATGATTGTAAGGACACTCGAGGAGAATGTGCTTCACTGTAAGTAGGGCGGAACAATGACGACAGTGAGGAGGTTCATCCCCTGTCAACAAATGGAGGTGGGTGAGATAGGAATGACCAATGCATGTCCTTGCAAGGACAACCTCTTCTCGTCTGTTTAATCGTGAACTAGATTTCCAGTTCTGTGGCTTTTTTCTTTATTTGGATCTTTTGGGTCTGTTGTTGCCATACTGATGTCCATTGGTCAATACATAACTGTTTTATGATAAGTTTACAGTCCATATAAGGAATCGAGGCAAGTGAAGATACGGGGTTGACTGGATTTTTTGCTGCTTGATCTGCTTTCTCATTTCCCTGGATTCCAGCATGCCCAGGAATCCAGCAGAACCTTACCTCTGTGTTATATTTTGCGAGATTGATTAGCTGAGCTCTGATTTCTTTCAGAATAGGATGAGAGTTCGGACATTTACGTTGTATAGAAGTTACTGCACTCAAGGAATCGGTATAGATTATAATTTCTTCATTAGACCTGTTGTTGACGTGTTTGAAAGCCATTTGTATTGCATAGAGTTCAGCGGTGTAAATACTGCAACTTGGGAAAAGTTTTTTGGAGATTACACAAGTGGGAAGGACTACTGCAGCACCTACATCTGTATCAGATTTGGATCCATCAGTATATATTTGAAGACAGTGAGTGTTTGCTGATGCATGAGTTGAATGTAGCTGCTGTATATTTTGATGGTCCAACGCCTGTTTTCCCCACTTTTGAAAGTATTCATCGAATAAAGGTTTGAAAGTGGACCATGGAGGCTCAATTTCTCCGGTGTCGGGGTGGTTATTGTCTAGTGGGACACTCCAATTCTGTGTAACATCCTTCAATCTGATTCCAGCAGGTTTATTTTCATTTGGTTTATTTCTGTATAAATTTTGGAAAGAAGGAGTAAACATGTAAGGCCAGATGGGATGTGAGGGCATACTCCGAAGTTTAGCAGCATACGTAAGCAGCAGCATCTGCCTCCGAAACGATAATGGAGGTTCATGTGCATCAATGTAAAGACTCTGGACTGGCAACGTTCGGAAGGCACCTAGAGCTATTCTAAGTGCATTATGTTGAATGGTATTTAGGGACTGTAATGCTGATTTTCTAGCTGAGTCATATACAGGTGCACCATAGTCTAGTCTGGATCGGATTATAGTTTTATACAGGTGAAGAAGAGAGAGTCGATCAGCTCCCCATGACATCGCAGAAAGCACTCTAAGAATATTCATTTTCTTCAAACAAATAGTTCGTACATGCTGTATGTGTTTCAGGAAGTTTAATTTCTTGTCCAATATTAAACCTAGGAATTTAATATTGTCATTGACTGGAATAGCATGATTTCCCAGTCGCAATTCAGGATCAGGGTGCAGTTTTCGCTTCTTGCAGAAGTGTATAGCAACAGTTTTCTCTGCTGACAGTCTGTAACCATTTTGTGACATCCACGTTTGTATTTTATTTATTGATAGTTGGAGTTTCCTTTCAATAGAGTACATATTTTGTGAGTGACTGGATATAGTGAGGTCATCGGCATAAAGATAAGTTTCTACCGAATTCGGTATGATTGTTGTTAGAGTGTGTATTCTAACTGCGAAGAGTGTGGCACTAAGGACTGACCCTTGTGGGACTCCTTCCTCCTGTTTGTAGATTTTGGAGAGAGTACCTCGATAACAGACCTGCAGAGTTCGATATTCGAGAAAGCTCTGAATTAATGCTGGTAAATGTCCTTTTAATCCTAGGGCATGCAGGTCACGAAGGATGCCATGACGCCACGTAGTTTCAAAGGCTTTCTCTATATCTAAGCTCACCATAACCAAATGTTCGTTTTTTATGAATGTATTTCACACATTTGCCTCAGCCTTTATCATAAGGTCTAAGGTAGATCTGTTTTTACGAAAACCAAACTGATCGTTGTTCACAGTAGTTTGAGTTTCCAGATACCAGATAAGGCGACGATGTACCATTTTTTCCAGAGTCTTACCAATTTCACTTAGTAAGTGAAATTGGTCTATAATTGTGCGGGTCTGATTGGTCTTTTCCTGGTTTTGGAATGGGTAGAACTACAGAATGGCGCCAGGATAGGGGAAAGTAATTTGCGACAAATATTCGGTTGAAAAGTTTTAGGAGAGAGTAACGAGTTCTCTCATTTAGATTTTTTAACATTAAGTAGTATATGCCGTCTGGACCAGGTGCACTATTGGCTGATTTTTTTAAAGATTCTTCTAATTCATATATGGTAAATGGTTCATTATAAGAGAGGGCTGACTTCGTTCTGAATTTTATTTTATATTTTTCAGCTACTGATTTGGCTTTTAGGAAAGTTGGATCATATGAGGTTGATGCAGAATGGTGAGCAAAGATTCCGCGAGGATGTTTGCAATATTCTCGGGAAGGGTTACCTCTTGTCCTTTATACACGATGATTGAGGAAGGAATTGATGGAGACTTTCCGGTAAGGCATCTTATTTTCCGCCAGATCAGTCCTGCACTTGAGTCTTTAGTGACAGATGAAGCAAAACGAATCCAAGACTCTTTTTTAGCTTTTCACCGGATGTATCGGGCCTGGGCTTTAAGTTTCTTGTAGATAATCAGATTGGCAGTGGTTGGATTTTTTCGGAACTGATTCCACGCCTTGTTCTTTTCCCTCTTAGCAGCATTACATGCCGAATTCCACCAGTAATTTTTGTGTTTGGATCCTTTAATTGTAGTTTTAGGAATGGTAGTAGCAGCTGCCGCCAACATTTGTTCTGTGATGTGTTTAACGGCGTCATCTATAGAGTGATGATGGATAATATCATCATCTAGTGTAACGCTTGATGCATATTTATTCCAGTCAGCTTTTGAGAATTTCCACTTAGTTCGACCACTTACTGGTAAGTTTCTTCTTGTGCAGAGCTTGCAGATTATAGGAAAATGGTCACTGTTTAATGGATTTTCTGAAACTCTCCAATCGAATTTTTTTTTGATTAGTCTGGAAATAACATTGGTGAGCATAATGACAGATCTATGGCAGAAGTTGAGCCTGTTGGAAAATGGACATAGGTGTCGGAGCCTGTGTTCAGCAGTGTGATGTTATGCTTTATAAGAAAAGCCTCTATCGTGCATCCCCGGTTGTCTGTATGTAAAGATCCCCATAATTGGTGATGCGCATTAAAATCGCCCAATATGCAGAAAGGAGAAGGTAGTTGTAAGATAAGATCATCTAGATCAGCTATCGAGCAGTTCTGATTTGGTGAGATATATATGGATACAAGAGTAAGCGTTTTGCCAAGAGCGAGGCATACTGCAACTACTTCTAAAGTGGTTTGTACAGGAATGCGTCTGGACGGGATTTTACTGTCAATCATTATCGCTACACCACCATGTGACCCATGGGCAGAGATCCTGTCTTGCCTGAACAAAGTATAGTTTTTCAATGAGAGTGTCACTTGTGGAGAGAGATTCGTTTCTTGTAGACAGATGCCTACTGGACGATGCTGATTTATCAAGTCGTGAATATCGTCTACGTTGCTACGGAGGCCTCTACAATTCCATTGAATCAATTGATCCATTATTTAGCTTTTGAAGTAGGAAGTATTTCTGACTGTTTTTTAGAGCCAATCTGTTTATGGCGATCCAGTTTTATTTTATCTTTTCTCGGGAAAGTAGGTCGTGCAGTATCCATGTCTTCCTCAGCATGTATTTCTAAGACGGTTTCATCATTGTTGGTGGTGTTATCGGTTTCCATATCTGCAGTTAAAGTATTTTGCAGTTTAAGATTTCTCAGACTTTCAGTATCTGAACGTGATGGAGTAATAGTTGGTGGTACGGTGACTGGGGTATTATTTGCTTGGTCTTTTACTTGTTCTTTAGGAGACTCCTGCGGATTCGCTAGAACAGCCCGAGCCCAGCCGGAGATGGATGTAGCTGGTGGTATGGACACTTCAGTTTGGGTTCCTTCTGATTTGTATTTTTGTGTTGCAGCTGCATATGAGAGTTTCAGTACTGTGAGTAAGACTTGTTTCCTTGCTTCTTGATAAGTCACTTTGTTTTCTATTTTGTATTTCTGTATCTTCTTTCCTGTTTTCCAGGTTTCACAAACTTTTGAGTAAGCTGGATGGCTACCTGGTGTTTGTGCTGGGCAGTCTGTCTGAGTGTGTTCCTTGGATCCACAGTTGGGGCACACTGAAACCCCTCTACACACTGTTTGGGCATGGCCAAATTTTTGGCACTTGAAGCACCTGAGCAGATTAGGGATATAAGGTCGGATATGACAGTTCAGATATCCAGCCTTAACTGTAGCTGGAAGAATTGGTGTTGAAAAGGTCAGTATAACACTGCGTGTCGGAACCAGTTCACCATCCTTCTTGATTTTAATTCGCTTTGCCTGTATAACTTTTTGGTCTTGTAGCTCTTGGACTAATTCCTCTTCAGTAACATTTAATAAGTCCCACTCAGAGAGCACTCCTTTGGATGAATTTAGGGTGGCATGTGGAGTTACTGTGGCAGGAATATTCGCAAATTTTGGGATTCTTAGTAGGGCTTCAGAGTGTCTACTATTCATAGTCTCTATAAATAGATCTCCGGAACGGAGTCTTTTCACCATTTTAGGTGGTCCGGCAGCATTCTCGAGGCATTTCTGGATAAGAAATGGAGAAAGTGCACCTATTGGTTGACTTGTTTGGGAATGTATTATAAGAAACAGAGGTGATTCCTTTTTGGAAACCTCTGTTCTTTGTCTCTTAGGATGGGAGGTGTCAAAATCAGTTTGGTCTGTCCTTGAACAGGTTGAGGCACGAGGCTCAACAGATGGATAACTATCTTTGAGATCCATGTCAGCTCCTTTTAGCCCCTGGCAGAGAGCCTTTTCTGCCAAGGTTACCGGCCCCGCCACGGGGAGGCAGGAGCAGTGCCGCTAGAGTGACCAAGCTGTGTAAGTTAGTTTGTTAGTTTAAGGAAAGAAAAAAGAAAGGTGGTTTTCCTTTCTGTAACTTACTTACAATTCGTAAGAGTAAGTTAACAATAAATAGCTTTAAACGTAAGAAAAACTTTCCAAATTAACAAGAACTGTCGCAGTGAGAAAACGCTTTATAAATAGCTCAGAGAATCGCTCGTTCACAATAACGCTTGGCACCCGGGGCCCTCCACCCCTGACATCTATCCTTCATACCAAAAGTCTCTACATGTAATAGGTAACTTTTTTTGTAATAAAGATAGGTGGACTAGAACCAGGGTGTGTCTGCTGGGAACAACAATTAATGATTGTCAGATTTTAAGGGGAGGAAAGATAGCATTATTATTTAAGTGTGGCTAATAATATTAAGCACACAGAAACTTTCCAGAAGAAGCTTAATCCAGTGGATATTTGTATTCAAGGCACTCCAGTACCAAAAGTAGACTTTTACAAAGATTTGGGTGTAATCTTAGACAAGAATCTCTCCTTTTCCTAACACTATGCACATGTGGTGAACAAATTCAAAAAGCCAAATGGCTGATTAATGAAGAACAATTCCAATAAGCAATGCAGCAGTCATCCTTACATGTGGAACAGAAATATGGTCTGGAGCTCCACAAGCTACAATACAGAAAATTGCTCTCCCTTAAAATGCTTGATCCTAAGATGGCAAAAACCCCAAATCAGGATTTCCATTCATAATATCCAGACAGCAAATGTACCAAAAGTTTAGAGAAACTCACTTCTAAGCAATGCTCAGAAGTGACTGTTTCTCTAAACATCCCAATTGCATCCAAACCAGAACAAGGATCAACACTAAATTGAACAGACTCCAACAAATGAACAGACTATTCACCAACTCTGCACTTCAACTAGTGTCCATTGATTACCACTCTCTGTCTTCTGAGAGTGGTAATAACATTAGTCCACGTTGAGCAGTGTCCATTGATTACCACTCTCAGAAGACAGAGAGTGGTAATCAATGGACACTGCTCAACGTGGACTAATGTTATTAGTGGAGTTCCTCAAGGTTCAGTGTTGGGTCCATTGTTGTTTTCGGTGTTTATGAATGATATTGATGATGGGATATCAAGTTTAATGTCTAAGTTTGCAGATGATACAAAGGTTGGCAGGGTCGTTAAGGACACTACTGACGCTATGCTGCTGCAACAGGATCTGGAAAGGTTGAACAGATGGGCTGAGAGGTGGCAAATGAAGTTTAACATTGACAAATGTAAAGTACTACATATGGGTAACAGTAACCCCAGAGCAATGTATCAACTCTGCGGTACTACACTGACAGTAGTGGAGAATGAAAAGGACCTGGGGGTAATTGTGCAGGCAGATATGAAGTTCTCTGAGCAGTGCAGACGAGCTGCAAGAGTAGCTCATGGTGTCTTGTCAATGATATACAGGAATTTTTCTAGCAGGGATAAGGAGGTGATTATTCCCTTGTATAAGGCAATGGTTAGGCCACATCTTGAGTACTGTATACAGGTCTGGAGGCCTCATTTCAAGAAGGATGTAGAGCTGCTGGAATGGGTACAGAGAAGGGCAACAAGATTAGTAAATAGAACAAAGGGTTGCTCTTACGAAGAAAGGCTTAAGTTTTGCAAATTACAGAGTCTGGAGACTAGGCACCGGCGAGGTGATCTGATAGAGGTGTATAAGGCTTTGAATGGTTTGAGCATGCTCAATGCCAATGGGATTCTTCATCTTTCTCAGAATAATCACCTCAGAGGGCATAAATTCAAATTGAGGAAGGACGGATGTCGGATAGATGTGCGGAAATTTGCCTTTGGCCAGCGGGTGGTTGGTTGGTGGAACCGACTTCCATCACTTGTTGTTGAAGTTGATAGCCTAAACAAATTTAAAGCTCAACTGGACAGGTATTTCGAACGAACGGAGGGGTGAAATGGGAGAGGGTTTTTTTTTTTTTTTTGGCTGATGCTGAATAAGCTTGCTTTCTTGCATCATATGCCTCTACTAATGCTAATGCTAATTAATTACTACAGAACTGCCTGTCACAAATTTGTCTCTAGCAAATACTACAGAAATCAAATATTGATTTATTCGTTAGGCATTTCCAAAGGGAAAATTCGCAAGTCACCATATGAATTTGTGATGAAAAGTATAGATACTATTAGCACATTGCCATGCTATATTATTCTGTCGTCAAATGGCCCCTTAGCCCGGTTGATATAGTACTCCACAATCATCTGATTACTGTCCTTGCCATAGGAAGAAAATAGCAGCTGAACCAAACCCATCCAACTGCACCCATAGACAAGGATTATACAACAGATGATTCCTAAAGAAGGCAATCCTACCGTGTACTTCAATAAATATGGGATAGCCGGGTGGGTAAAGTGCCTGCCTGGCAAACCAAAGGTCACGGTTTCGAATCCCGCCTTGGGCTTGAATATCACGATGGTGCCGCACTATCCGGTTGGATCTCGCGGCCATGATACACGAAAGAAGCAGGAAGAAACTGGTTCCTTCGTGTATTGCTCACATCATACGATAAAAAAAAAAAAATATGGGATCAGCAAAAAAGAAAGAAAGAAAAAGTAGACAAGAAATCAAAAATCTAGGGAGACAGGAGCATAACAAAGTAAGAGGGATATCTCCATTAAAATAATAACGTAAATAATAATAATAATAAAAAAAAGTAAAAAAGGACTGTGAAGTTTTGCTTCTGGTGATTGATTCTCATTAGGTGGCAAGGGTAGCTTGCATGTTGCTGGCAGCAAGGATGAACCTGGAATAATGATTCAGTGACTTTGTAAATGAACCCATTAATGAACAAAGGTTTATGTATCATTGGTGCGAAGTAGCAAACTTTTGAACAGAACTCCAAAGAAAATTACTATCAGATCCAGCAATAATAATTAATTTGGCATAAGCTTATATGCAAATAGCCAACCTGATCCAAAATAGATGAAGACTGCATCACTCAAAGTCCTGCCAGAGAAGTGCCCCACAATCACAATCACCAGCCATTTGCAAGCCCCCTGTCTGTTTGCTACTTCCTACTAATCACAGAAACTTTCATTTGTTAATGGACACATTTACAAAGCCACTAAACTATACCAAACATTACCTAAATATGCACCTAATTGCTGTGTATAAAATAATGCCATCAAATAAGCCATCAAGGTCTATTGTACCAAAAATCATTAATATGTTATTTATCCATAAATCTAAAAGTTAATTTTCAAACCCTAGCAACAAGACCATGATGAACTTGCCTGTATTTTGTGGTAATAAATGATTATTTATTTACTTATTTATTTAGTAGCAGTATTTATATGTGAACAAAGGAGGCAAAGTAAATCAAACATTTTTCAATTAAAGTTATATCCATTCTAATTAGCTATTCTAATTTATCACTGTTTGATATTTCAATTCAATTCATTACAATTTCAAACTATTGCCTTAAAAATTAAGGGTAATACAACTTAAGCACAAACAACTTGCTTTCAACTACATACCACCTTTGTTTCCAGCATTTTGTAAACAAGTAATATCATTATCACTAATTATCTTATGTGCTATAAGAAAGTGAAGTGTTATCTGAAATATTCATTAAAAGCAAAGCTTTTAGATATGCATATCAGCTACATCATCACTATACATAATGCCCTTGAGGCTATTACCGACATTCTCTCAGGTGTAACAAGCTTTGGCTTGCTACCTGGGATCCTAAAACACTGATATAATCTTGTGATATTTGAATCAAGTGACCGAATTTTGGCATAGTTCAGTCATTCTGAAACAACCAAATCCTCTGCTAGCACCTGCATGATGGTGGAACTGTTAGTAATCCTGGGTATAACACCCATGTGCATGTCCTGAAATATGCTACCTAGTATACTGGAGGTGACTACCCAGGTGTGAATCAATGTAAGCAGGGATAAAGGTATAGTGGCCACACCACACAGAGAAATGCAGTCCCTCTGTGTTACCAGGCAATAATAGGTAGTAGATTACTTGCATGAAGTGATGCAATACCACCACTTTGCTTATTGGAAGCAGAATGGTTTGCTTATTGAAGAGTGAAACCAGTGTTTAGTCTCCAGAGCAAAGTTCCGGCAATCTCCATCTCTCCCATCATATAGTATGATTCGTGTCTTTTGAGGTTATGAGGAGCATCATGGCGAGATCTAATCTTCCTTACATCTTAAAATGGTGTTTGCAGACCGGTTGGTATTTAGTCCACTGGACAGAAACTACTGATAATCCCTAGGAGGCATCTGGATCAGCTAGTGTATAATCTTGCTGCCTCCACTCTGTCAGATAGTGACTGGAGGGGAGCCTGGGTAGTGCATATGTGGTTGGGGGGATTGTCAAGGCCATGTTATATCAAGAAGCTAGGAATATTCTTGCCACGTGTACACCATATTCAAAAATTTCATTACTTCATACAACATGTCCACACCTTTTCTTACTACAGAATACATCATGAATAGTCAAATTAATAGAAGAAAGATCTAAACTGCCCACACACTTCCCAATTTTTTTTTTTGTTGGCCAGTTCAATTAACAATTGATTAAGTTAGGCACAGTAGCATTTAAGATAGAAAGATTAGCACTACATTAAATGCAAACAGTTATCAGCACTTCAGCAAGACTACATTTATAACCAATTAAACACAAATATAAGCTGTAATACTCTTTGTGGCTCTCAGAATATCATTACTTCGTCTGTACTAAGTACTTCCTCTGTAACAAAGATACCCAAGAAAATATTATAAATTAAGAACACATATATAAATTCCTTAGTCAGATGAAATTCAACTGGCAGTTTCCTTTACATTAGCATTAGTAGGGGCATACGATGCAAGAACAAGCTTATGCAGCATCAGCAAAAAAAAAAAAAAAAAAAAAAATTCTCCCATTCATTCCAAATCCCTGTCCAGCTCAGCCTTAAATTTATTTAGGCTATCAACTTCCACAACAAAAGATGGAAGTCTTTTCCACCAATCAACCACCCGCTGGCTAAAGGCAAATTTCCGCACATTTATTCTACAACTGTCTTTCCTCAATTTGAATCTATGCCCCCTCAGGTTCTTAATCTGAACAAGATTCTCGTCTCAACATTCAGCTTGCTCAACCCATTCAAGGCCTTACACACCTCAATCAGATCACCTTGCAGGTGCTTACTCTCCAGGCACTGCCATTTGCAGAACTTAAGCCTTTCTTGGTAAGAGCAACACTTTGTTCCCGTCACCAATCTTGTTGCCCTCCTTTGTGCTCATTCTAGCAACTCTAAATCCTTCCTAAAATGAGGCTTCCAGACCTGTACACAGTACTCTAGGTGTGGCCTGACCATTGCCTTGTACAACGGGATAATCACCTCCCTGCCCCTGCTAGCAAAATTCCTATATATTGACAAGACTCCACGACTTGACCTGGCAGCAAGTCTGCACTGCTCAGCGAATTTCATATTTGACAGCACAATTACCCCCAGGTATTTTTCACTTTCCACTTCCCTGAGAGTAGTACCACACAGTTGGTACGTTTCTTGTGGGTTATTGCTACCCATATGCAGTACTTTGCATTTGTCAATGTGAAATTACGTTCACGGAAATTATGTCCGAATTAGCGGTGGAACCGGATTACTGGTGGCAGGATTAGTTGCCACTTCTCAGCCCATTTGCTCAAATTATCTAGATCCAGTTGCAGTAGCATACTGTCTTTAACAACCCTACCAACTTTTGTATCATCTACAAACTTGGACATTAATCCTGATATACCTTCATCAATATCATTCATGAATAACAAAACAACAATGGGCCCAGCACTGAACCCTGGGGAACTAAACTAATAACATTTGTCCATGAAGAGCAGTGTCCATTGATTACCATTCTGTTGTCTCCCACTCAACCATTCCCTTTATCATTGTAGCAACTTACCCTTAATGCCATACCTCTCCAATTTGTACAGCAGTCTTGCATGTGCAACAGTAACAAAAGCTTTCCTGAAATCCAAGTATAGGTCGACCATCACTAATTCGGCAGCATTGGGACCTGTGGGGTGCCAGATTAGTGAGTTTGCAGGATCACCGGTGGTTATTTTAACACATACATTTTACCCAACAGCTAACCACCTCCATCTACCTTTAACACATTGACTGCCAAGCTAGTTAAGAAAAAAAATTCCCCAGGGGCCAAAAAATATTTAGTAAATAATTTGATTAGTAATTATAAAATAAATATTGTAATGTCAGTGTTGTCGCTTTTTCGCTTGAAATAAAAAAAAAGTCTTTTTCATGTCGTATATATATGACCAACGTGGCCACATATGTTGGTTACTTTATTTCTTGAGAAGCCTTGTCGGCCACATAGGTGTGACACTATTACGGCATACATATGAAAGTCATTTGTGATTAGTTTATTGTACATGCCGCGAGTGCTGCAATAAAACTAATTACGATAAATTAAACTTTCAAACATCGTAATAAGTTTGTCAGTATTGTTAGAGATTTTGTGAAAACAAGTTCATTAGTGCGCTGTATTATCCATCATATTGTGTTGTTTTTCAGCAAGTTTGTATAAGTGCGTTGTAAAAAAAAAAAATCTAAAAAGGAATGGCTAAAAGAAAATTACTAAGATAAGAGGAACTGAGAGAAATTGCTGGAATTTACAATTAACCAGAGTGAAACTTCTCACAGACACACTGCTGTCGAGTTTTTTCAGAAGTTCAACTTTATCTGTTATGTACAATGTACGGTGTTTGTGATTTACACCACAAGAGGCACTTCCTTTATGCATTGGAACCATGACCAGGGCTAATTATAATAATAATAATTAGGCAGGTTATAATAATAAATGCAGAAAAACAAGTGGGAATAGCTTGCCAAGGTTAAAGAGTTTCAACGCCACCAAAACAGTACCGGCAGATCGGTGCACCAACCCGGGAAATTTGAAATTACGTTCACGGAAATTATGTCCGAATTAGCGGTGGAACCGGATTACTGGTGGCAGGATTAGTGATGGGCGACCTGTATATGATATCAAAATTATTTTTGACATTCAGTTCCTTTGAAGTTTAACATTGACAAATGTAAAGTACTACATATGGGAAGCAGTAATCCCAGAGTAATGTATCAACTCTGTGGTACCATACTGACGGTGCTTAGAGAAAGAAAAAGACCTGGGGGTAATTGTGTAGGCAGATATGAAGTTTTCTGAGCAGTGCAGGCGGTCTGCAAGAGTAGCTCATGGTGTCTTGTCAATGATATACAGGAATTTTTCTAGCAGGGATAAGGAGGTGATTGTCCCCTTGTATAAGACAGTGGTCAGACCACACCTTGAGTACTGTATACAGGTCTGGAGGCTTCATTTTAAGAACGATGTATAGCTGTTGGAACGAGTACAGAGAAGGGCAACAAGATTAGTGAATGGAACAAAGGGTTGCTCTTACGAAGAAAGGCTTAAGTTTTACAAATTACATGGTTTGAGCATACTCAATGCTGATGGGATTCTTGCTCAGAATAATCGCCTGAGAGGGAATAAATTCAAATTGGTTGTAGGATAGATGTGCGGAAGTTTGCCTTTAGCCAGCGGGTGGTTGATTGCTGGAACAAACTTCCATCTGTCATTGTAGAAGTTAATATTTTAAATAGATTCAAGGTAGAACTTGACAAACATTTGGAGTGAGTGGATGGTGAAATAAAGGGGTTTTATTTTTTTTTTTTTTGGATGATGCTATATAAGCTTGCTTTCTTGCATCAGGTGCCTTTGCTAATGCTAATGCTTTGGGACCACATCATAGTATCCAATCAAATTGGTCAGACAAGACCTCCGTTTAACAATCCCATGCTGTGTCTTAACTATTACTGCAGTCTTTTCTAGATAATCCTGCAAGGCTTCTTTAACCAGTGCCTCCATTATTTTTCCCAGAACACAAGCTAAACTAATAGGTCTATAGTTACTTGTGTCATCTTTTGAACCCCCTTTCTGAATTGGTGATACATTTGCACACCTGCAGTCCATAGAGACCTCCCGAGTCCAAGGAAGCTCTCACATAATTATGGCTAAGGGTTTGCTTACTTCCTTTAATATAACTGGATATATTCCATCCACCCCAGGTGCCTTTCTTATGTTTATCTTCAACAATTTCTCCTCTACTTTGCCCTCAGTTATTACAAAATCACTTAGCTCCCTGTTAGAGTTTGACAAACTTCTGGTATTCCCCTCATTGAACAGCTTCTCATGTGTCAATATATATGCAAAATACTCATTCAATTTATCAACTACCTGAGCATGATCATCAACAGTTGAACCATCGATATCAAGTGGACCAATCTAATCCATCCCCTTCCTTCTAGTATTTACATAAGTAAAGAACTCTTTGTTGTTTTTCTTTGCATCCTTTGCCAAAGATTTCTCGTAATCTGTCTTCGCCTGCCTACCTCCTTTTTGACTTGATTACAGACAAGCTTATATCTGCCATAGGCTTCTGTGTCACCTGATAATTTATATGCATCCCATACATTTTTCTTCTCTCCCATGAGACTTGTTAATTCATCTGCCTTCCATTTAGGCCTAACCCTTGAACAGTATTTCTTAGTTGGAATGAAAAGCCTAGTAGCCTCCAAGATTAAGTCCCTGAAGGCTT
Source organism: Mastigoproctus giganteus (assembly GCF_048544385.1). NCBI lineage: Eukaryota > Metazoa > Arthropoda > Arachnida > Uropygi > Thelyphonidae > Mastigoproctus > Mastigoproctus giganteus. Next base: position 75,895,040 of record NC_143584.1, on the reverse strand, counting down.
CTCATTTAGAATTCAACATTGGTAACATCATCAGTTGATCCCACTGTACAGAATTTAAAAACTGTCTGAGACCCCTGTAGTCACCGTTATGAAAGCAAAAGCCCTTCCCTTTAGCCATGATTGTAGTTACATCTTTAAGTAATTCCCATATCAGTACATTGTGATCACTGTCACCCAGTGGTTCCTTTAACTGCAAATTCTTAATGCATGAATAATCACTGCTGATAATCAGATCAAGAGTATTACTCCCTTTGGTTGCCTCTCGAACATGCTGCTGTTGAAAACATCCAATAAATCCAAAAAAGTCTTGCTAGCATGTGAGTGACCACTGCACAAGTTCTAGTCAATATCTGGAAAGTTAAAATCCCCCATTATAAGACATTTTGATTTACTGGCCCACTATTTCTCTGCACACTTGCTCATTATACTCATTAGATTCATTAGGCCTATAACACGCACCTCTCATTTTTCCTTTCCCAGTGCTTATGTCACACCAAACAGACTCAACATTGCATTGTCCATCAACATCAATTGGATGCACTTCCTTAGATTTTATGTGTTTCTTAACTAACTGCATGACCCCTCCTCCCTTCCTGTCCTGTCTATCCTTTCTGTACACATTGTACTCCCCAAATTCCAATTCTGCACTGCTTATATCTGTGTGACACCACGTCTCTGATATCCCAACAATATCTGCCTTTGATATCTTGACTAGCACTTCAAGCTCATCAAATTGATTAACTATACTCTTAGCACTAGTATACTGGTAGACAAGTATACATACACCTGTTTCTACTCTTAGTTACCCTAACACAACCCATGTATTTATTTGTTCCACTATGATTCCCAACAGTCCTGGAAATCTCCATTGCTTTGCTTTCCATGCTGCTGCTAATTCTAATAGAAATTCTAACAGTGCAAGGATCACTTTTGCCTCTGCCTGCGGCCACTGTTAATCTTTTAGTCGGTGTATCCACCCCCCCCCCAAGCTAGCAGTTTTCCAACCCACCTAACACTGCCTCGATAGCATCAGCAAATATTCTTGCACCTTTTCTATTTAAGTGTACCCATCCCTGTAGAAGCAATCTCTCCTGTCAACAAGCACTTTTATCTCTATCTAAAAAGTGTACTATTAAAATATTTTTGCTTTGACATAATAACAAAATCCCAACATGGATTCATAAAAATTGGTTAAAAATATGCAATTTCTTTGGTATTTAAAAGTAACAGTATTCACCATATAGTGCAAGGAAGCCACAGGCATTTTCTGCACTAGAAAAAAAAAAAAAAAAAAAAACAACAGATAAGAAAATAAAAATTATATGCTTCCCTTCTCATACATTTAACTAACCAGTTAACCTCTGAATTTATTCAAACTGTCAGCCTCAACTACCTGCAAGGGCAACTTGTTCCAACAATCAATGACTCGCTGGCTAAAAGAAAACTTCCTATAATCTAATCTAAGCCTCAGTCCCCATAATTTGAATTTATGGCCTCTAGTTCTGGAATTCTTTATAACTGTAAGAATTCAACCTTCATTCATTTTACTAATCCCTCCCAGAGCATTATAAACCTCAATCAGGTCACTTCTAAAGTGTCTGGTTGCCAAGCTCTGCAGCCAACGTAATTGGACTCTTTCCTCATATTGTCACCCTTCTGCTGATCTCATCATTCGAGTTACCCATCTTTGGATGCTTTCAAGCTTTTCCATTAGAAACTCTTCTTGAAAGTAATTCAGATATCTTGAATTACTTTCAAGAAGCTAAATGTCTTTTTTCAGATGAGGTCTGCATACTTGATCCAATGTGGTCTTACAATTGCTTTATACAGTGGGACTATGACCTCCACATCTCTATAGGATAATGTTCAATAAATCATTGATAGAACACCATGGGCATTCCTGGCTGCCAGTTTACACTGCTCAGAAAACTTCATATCTGCCCGCATTATAACTCCCAGATTCCTTTCTCCCTCTACTATTTGTTACTCAGCCACACCAAGTGTGTAATTTATTTGGAGTTGTTATTCCCCAAGTGCAAGAACTTGCATTTAGCAGCATTAAAATAGCACTTCTCTGATCATCCTGAAGGAGTACTGCTTGGCACTGATCATTAATGAATATGTCAATCTTTATGTCATCTGCAAATTTTGACATCACATCTTCTACCCCTTCGTCGTTGCCATTTATGAAAATGAGAAACAATAGTGGTCCAAGAACCAATCCTTGATGGACCCCACTCCTGATATTACAATAATCTGAAGAATATCCATTAATCACAATCCTTTGCCTTCTACCCTGCAACCACTCAGCAATCCATCTTAGAAGCGTACCAGTAATCCCCACCTGATCAAGCTTATGCAGTAACCTCTCATGAGGGAACGTATCAAATGCCTTGCTAAAACCCAAATAAACTATGTCAAAATTGTTCCTTAAATCAGGCTGATGAGTAACTGTGTTAGTTAAACATTATTTTTTCTTTAACAAAGCCATGTTGCATGTCTTTCAGATTGCCATATCTATCTAAATGTCCTGGCATTGCACTCAATCACTGCCACCAAGAATTTTCATACCACTGAAGTCAGACTAACTAGTCTGTAGTTACCAACTTCACTCTAAGAACAACTTTTATGTATTGGCAATACATTACCACTTCTCCAATCCAAAGAAATCTCTCCTGTATATATCGCCAAAATTGTCCTCACAATCAATCTCAATGGTTCAATACACTCCTTTGCACTCTCCCTCAAAACTACAGGGTATGTGGCATCAACTCCAGGAGTCTTTCTTGCCTTTATGCTCAAAGGTTTTTCTAATAATATTTAGCAGCATCTCAACGTTAGAGTCAATAAACAAACTGTTTCTTTTAAAACATGGAGTTAAAATTTTTAATTAAATTAAATTTCAATAAAATGAAATGTGCATCTATTGTAAATTATAAGTAGTTCCTTTCATTGAGGGATGACAGATTGTAATAGACGTCCAAATATCATAGTATGGTATATGAAATTGTTCAAGAGAAGAATGTTGCATATCGTAATTGGCTTGTTTCTAATTCTTCAGTTTCATTTTCTGCCTACATCAAAGCTCGCAACAATTGTAAAGCAGTTATTAATCAGTCCAAACTAGAGTTTGAACAGACTAAGAGTAGAAAACTTGCTTCTTGCCCTAATGGTAACCGAGCATTCTGGTCTCTTGCCAAAGCTATTGGCCACAACTTTTGCCCATCTCTGCTCCCACCTCTGTCCAAACCAGATGGTTTTGTTGTCACTTCAGCCAAGGATAAAGCTGACCTGCTAGCATCCCATTTTTCTTCCAGCTCATGTATTAATAATCTTGGTAAAACACCTCCCACCATTCCCAACACGCTCCATTCAATGCCTCCTGTGGTCTTCCGTCAAAAGGATATCAGAAGGATTCTGATGAATCTTGATGCTAAGAAAGCTCCAGGTCCTGATGGTATTTCTCCACTTGTTCTCAAAACCTGTGCTCCTGAACTTACTCCTATTCTTTGTCGCCTTTTTTCACTTTCTTATTCCAAAGGTGTTTTTCCTTCTGCTTGGAAATTTGCTCATATCCAGCCAGTTCCTAAAAAGGGTGACAAATCCCTCCCATCCAATTATTGTCCCATTGCAATTACTTCTACTCTTTCTAAAGTAATGGAGAAATCAATTAACCGCCAACTCTTAAACTACCTAGAAACCTTCTGTCTGATCAACAATCGCCAGTATGGATTCCGTCAGTGTCGATCCACTGGTGATATTCTGGCTTATGTTACCCATTTATGGACTAATTCAATGGAAAGGTTTGGTGAAACACAAGTAGTTGCTCTTGACATCTCAAAGGCTTTTGATCATGTTTGGCATAAAGGTCTTCTAAACAAGCTTCCATCTTATGGTTTGCCAACTGTTTTTAGTAATTGGTTATCCAGTTTTCTCTCTGATCGCTCACTGAGGGTGATGGTAGATGGCTCTCTGTCTTCTAACTTCTCCACTAATGCCGGTGTACCCCAAGGTTCAGTTCTTTCCCCCACTCTTTTCCTTTTGTATATCAATGACCTTCTTCCATTGACTGGAAATCCTATCCATAGTTTTGCCGATGATAGCACATTGCATTCAACTTTCCATTTTGGGAAACCTTGTCCTGCTCAATCAGCTTCAACTTCTCGAAAATCTGCTACCAATTCCTTAAATGCCAATCTTCAGGTAATTCTCCAGTGGGGCAAAGACAACTTAGTTGATTTCAAGCCTTCTAAAACTCAGGCTTGTCTTATATCTCGCAAAAAGGATTCTTCTGCTCCTATGCTTATCTTTAGTGACACTCTGATTTCTAGGCAAAATGATATATCCCTTTTGGGGATTACCCTGACTTCTAATCTCTCTTGGCACAAGCACATTACAAATATTGCTTCCTCTGCATCTAAAAAACTTGGTTTTCTCTTTCGCTCTCGGCGTTACTTTTCTTCCAAACAGCTGCTCACTCTGTATAAATCGCAAATCCGTCCTGCCATGGAATATTGTTCCCACATCTGGGGTGGTGCCCCCAAAACCTCTCTCAGGCTCCTTGATTCCATTCAGAAGAGGGCAGTTAGGTTAATTAATGATTCATCTCTAACAGAGTCTCTCCACTCGCTTTCTCATAGACGTACTGTTTCTGCTGCATGCCTCTTCTACAGATACTTCCATGGGCACTGTTCTTCTGAACTGGCTTCTATAATTTCCGCTCTCTCTTTCAAAACAGTCCAAACACGTGCCGCCACCAGCCAACATCCATTTACTGTCCAACTTCAAACCCACAGAACCAACTTTTCATCTTCCTCATTTATTCATTCAACTGCCGTTTTCTGGAACAACCTTCCTTCATACGTATTTCCTGAAAATTACAATCTACAGAAGTTCAAGTCCAGTGTGAACAAATATCTTCTTTCGTCTTCTTAACCTCCAACCCAAGCACGGTACTAAGTACTATAGGTTCTAATACCTCTCGTGTTTGGGGTTCACATAAAAAAAAAAAAAAAAAAAATTACAGCAAAATCCCAATTCCTCTCTCAGGCCATACACACGAGGGGGCACAAATTCAAATTGAGGGGGGAAGGGGGGGAAGGGTGCAGAAGAGATGTGAGGAAGCTTGCCTTTAGCCAGCAGGTAGTTGATTTCCGGAACAAACTTTTATCTGTTGTTGTGGAAGTTGATAGTGTAAATGAATTCAATGAAGAACTATACAAACTATTCGAGGGAATAAATAGGCAAAATGGGAGGTGGATTTTTTTTTTTTTTGGCTGATGCTGTATAAGCTTGCTTTCTTGCATCATTTGCTACTGCTAATACTAATACTCAAACTCCAAGACAATGAGAGAGAGAGAGAGAGAGAGAGACTAATCCTAACATCATCAGCTTTATAAAACCCTGTGCCAGTTACAACTTCCAGAATGCAGAAAAGAGACTGCACTTAAGCTATCAGTCATGAATGAGAAAAAGCCAGGTTAGCATTGCAGTTACACCATATCCAGAATTCAACACCCAAGAGGGTGTCAAATGTTCAAAAACCTTGAAAGGGAAAAATTTAATCTTCATAAAAATAAATAAATAAAAGCTATAATTATGAAAATATTTCATAACTGTTCTCTTATTGGACACATTAATCATATTTGTTTTTAATAACCATAATGTTCTTTCAACTTATTGTTTGTCATCATAAAGAATATCAAGTAACTTCACTTCCTCAAATGGATTAAGAAAATGATTGTTCAGAAAATACCTAAAGAAAGTGAATTAGATGATAGTGAAAAATAATGCCAGACTAATTACTAAACTTGGATATTACCCATAAATGAATTTTCAGAATCTTCTCTTCATTCCTAGTTTTTGGAGCTTCGTAAAGTTCTTACTGCATGTCTCACTTGCGCGTATCGTGTTAGTTGCAATTTTGTGTTCTTTGTTATTGATTGCTTATTTTCACTGTTTTAAATTTTACAACAAAAAAAAAAAAAAAAAAAGTCAGTGAACTGACTTTTTTTTTCAGTGATATCAATCAGTTACACTATTAATTAAGCTGTATACGAAACGTAAATTTATTTTTATTTTGCTAACCTGTGGAAAATATTCTTCCGATTTTCACGCATCATTTAATTTTGCTAAGTGGAGGAAGTTTTTTTTTTTTTTTTTTTATTTGGTAGTTGGCGCATCGGCTTCTGTGGCCATAATGCACCTCCCAAGGTTTTTGCAGTACTTTGATCCAAGCCCGAGGCGGGATTCAAACCCGTGACCTTTGGGTTGCCAGGCAGGCACTTTACCCACCCGGCTAGCCCGGTCGGCATTGGAGGAAGTAAAGTGTAAATTTGTGCTCTATATCTTTACTTTTACAGCCTGTGGATAATATTTCTCCTATTTTCACTTATTAGAATAGCCATTTAATACAATTAAAATTAAATTCAGTTCGCAAATGTAATCACAATGACTGGCGCTTACTACATATTGTATAGTGAATGGTATTTTATTTTGGAGACTCCATCGTAAAGTGATTTCATCATAGATTAAATTAAATTACATATCGTATTTAGATTCAATTAGTTTTGAATAAATACTGTACTCTACATTATTATTCATTGTATGTTTTATGTTTTTTCAGCCTCATTTAACTCGATTACAAATCGCAAAATGCTCAGCATGATGAAGTTTGGTGGGGGTTATAATCTCAGTGCACTGTACTGAACATATATTTTGTATCTACAAGACCGAAGTTGGACGTATGTACATGAAAAAAAAAAAAAACTAATTACGTACGTAAGTCGAGGAATGCCTGTACTTTTAATTTATTTAAGCTATAACTTCCACAACAAGAGATGGAAGTTTGTTCCAGCAATCAACTGCTTGCTGGCTACAGGCAAATTTCTGTGTATCTATTCTGCAACTGTCTTTCCTCAATTTGAATTTAATTTATGCCCCCTCAAGTGCATAATCTGAGCAATAGGAAGAATCCTATCAGCACTGAGCTGGCTCAAACCATTCAATGTCTTAAACTCCTCATTCAGATCACCTCACAGGTGTCTAGTCTCCAGATGCTGCAATTTGAAAAACTGAAGCCTTTCTTCCCCCTCATCAATCTCGTTGTCCTTCTCTATACTTGTTCCAGCAGCTCTACATCCATCTTAAAATGAGACCTCCAGACCTGTAGGTAATACTCAACGTGTGGCCTGACCATTACCTTATACAAAGGACAATCACCTCCTTATCCATGCTAGCAAAATTGCTGTATATTATTAACAAACACCCCATGAGCATCCTGTAAGCACTGCTCAGATAACTTCACTTGCGACTGCACAATTACACCCCAGTCTTTTTCAATCTCCACTACACTGGGTGCAGTATAACGTGGTTGGTACGTTACTGCTACCCATATGCAGTACTTTGCATTTGCCCAGGTTAAACTTCAGTTGTCACTTCTCAGTCTATCTGCCTAACTTTTCTAGATCCTGTTGCAGTAGCATACGGCACCTCTGTAGCCAGGTGGGCAGGAGCAGCAGAGTGTAGCACACGCTTCTTGATTAGACCGGGGTTCGAGCCCGTGAGCCACCAAATATGGAGGATGTGGAAAGGTCAGGGAATGACCACCGCATATCCCCGGAGCAATATGGCCTTAGTTGCTAATGCTCCTAAAAACCAAATAACAACAGCAGTAGCATACTGTCATTACTATCATTAACAACCTTTGTATCATCTGCAAACTTGGATATTAAGCCTGATATACCTTCATCAATATCTTTGATAAATACAGAAAACAACAATGGGCCCAACACCAAACCCTGGGGGAGCTCCACTAATAACATTAGTCCACGATGAGCACTGTCCATTGATTACAACTGCCTTTTCCCACTCAACTCCCTTAATCCATAGCAGAAACTTTCCCTTAATGCCACAGTGCTCCAATTTTTACAGCAGTCTTTTATGTGCAACGGTATCAAAAGCTTTCTTGAAATCCAAGTATATGATATCAAAATTATTTTTTGCATCCAGTTCCTTTTTTACCACATCGTAGTATCCAATCAAATTAGTCAAACAAGATTTTCTCTTAAGAAACCCATGTTGTGCCTGAACTATAACTGCAGCCTTGTCTAGATAATCCTGCATTATATCAAGGTGTTACTAAAACTCTGACACAGCTGCTCAAATTTCAAAATGATGCTTGCTTAATGAGAGGTTAACATATATGACACTTAACTGTCATTTTATGATACAAGAGTAATTAAAGATTGTCATGTTCCACATTTGCATGTTGCTTTAACACAGCACCATTAACAAACTTATTCTGGGAATACCGAAGCAACTGTAGTTATTTTTTTTTTCTTTTTTTGCCAAGACTGTTAAAAACACAATGCACACACACAACAAGATATTGTGCCAAGATATATTAATAATGAAGATATTAATTATATGAAGTACTGCTAATTATTAACAATGACTGAAACCGTTTACAACTATAGTATATTGTCGAAATATTGACACCCTAAATAACAGAATATTCGAGCTAACAGCACACTGAGATCAGATGTTTACACACAATGCAGATGTCTTGCAGTGCCAAAACAAGAAAACAGCAAATCAAGTGATTAATGTATTTGTTTAAGTTCGCCATTTTGAAAGTGAATTCTGTACTGATATCATGGATTATATTGCTGTTTTACATTTATTTTAAATTAAAAATCCCTCACTTTGGCTTCTAAAGTTAATAAACCTCACACAAAGAAGAAAAGAACAACACACTTGATATAATAACATAAAATAGAATGGGCATAAGTAGGAATGTATTAATCGCTGAAAATAACATTGGATCGTCAACGCATTTGTTTTTTTATGTGCAGTTAATAAAATTGCATTCTTAATCTCTCTATTTCTTATTTAGCCTCGTTGTTTCTACATTAAATATATTAAAAATAAAACTTTCTAGATAACAGAAATGGTGCTCCCAAAGGTACCGTTATTCTGGAAGTCTACTTCCAGAATTTGAAGGGCAGTTAATTATATACATGAAGAATATTAGTAAATTAATAAGAGGAGTTTACCTCAATATAGTACGTGGAACACTTCCGTATGATACCCTCCAGAAATTAAAACGGAAAAAATGAAAAAATCGACAACTTACCGGTACATTAAAGAAAAATATAAATAATTAAATAATTAAAGTAAAATATAAATAATTAAATAATCAATTTAACACAATTCAAAATCAATTCAAAACAATTAAAATTCAAATTAACGCAATTAAAAGAATCTAACGAAACTATTCAAAACGATTAATTGCGTTAATTTGAATTTTAATTGTTTTGAATTGATTTTGAATTGTGTTAAATTGATTATTTAATTATTTATATTTTACTTTAATTATTTAATTATTTATATTTTTCTTTAATGTACCGGTAAGTTGTCGATTTTTTCGTTTTTTCCGTTTTAATTTCTGGAGGGTATCATACGGAAGTGTTCCACGTACTATATTGAGGTAAACTCCTCTTATTAATTTACTAATATTATTATCAACGTAGAACATATTGAGTATTACAGCTCTGATTCATACTATACATGAAGAATAAATAACCTAAAATTGCTCCAGCTGGCTTTATAAACAGAAAATAAGTATCAGCATGTGGTGATGATATCAGTGGCTTATCTTCCTCCGAACCTTCATCATCTTCTTCCTTTTTTTTACAGAAAAAAAAGAAACAATTCACTTTCAAAATCAGAATCTCATATATCAAAAGATACTTTCTTAGCTATATAAGCAATTAAGTATATTGATCTGAAATTTATTAATTTATTAAGGGTGGAATTCAGGAACATTTAGAAAGAAATGAAATTCTGAAAGATACAGAGCATGGTTTTTATAAAGGGAAAATCATGTTTAACAAATCTAGTTAGCTATTTTGACAGGGTCACTCATGAGCTGGATTTAGGGAATAATTTTGACACTGTTTATTCAGATTTCAGCAAAGCATTTGACTCAGTCCTGCATGGGCGGTTACTTTATAAGCTGGAACAGGTTGGAATCACAGGGAAAATATCCTTAGATGGATAGCAGGGTGGCTTCAGGGCAGGAGGCAGGGGGTTGTGATAAATGGTTATTCCTCAGATTGGGTTAATGTAAGAAGTGGGGTTTCTCAGGGATCAGTATTGGGACCACTGTTGTTTTTGATTTTCTTAAATGACATTGATGAAGGGATAGAGAGTAAGATGTCTAAATTTACAGATAACGTAAAGATTGGTAGAATGGTTAATGATCACTGCTAAGCAGAGCTTCTTCAGAGTGACCTAGATAGACTTCAGGGATGGTCAGAAAAGTGGCAGCTATGCTTTAATTCAGAAAAATGCAAGGTCTTACACCTGGGAAACAGCAACCCCAAAATAACTTATACTGAAATTAAACAGAAAGTCAGTAGTGGAAGACAGGGACTTGGGAGTTACGATACAGTCAGACATGAAGTTCTTTGAGCATTGTAGACAGGTTGCAAGGAAGGCCCATGGTGTCCTGTTGATAATTTATTGAACATTTGCTAGCAGAGTTAAGGAGGTCATAATCCCATTATATAAGGCTATTGTTAGACACTGGGAATACTATGTTCAAGTATGGAGACGGCACCTAAAAAACAGACATAGAGCTTCTTGAAAGGTCCAAAGATGATGCACACCTTGACAACTAAGCACCTTAGAGGAGACTTCACTGAGGTGTTTAAGGCTCTGAGAGACAAAAGTAAAATGAATGAGGAGGAAATATTCATGGTTATAAATGGTTATAGAACTGGTAGCCATAAATTCAAGTTAGGGGGGGGGGGTAATTGTTTAAATTGCATTGAATTGCAGGAAGTTTTATTTTGGCCAGCAAGTTAAAAACTACTGGAATAAGATGCCTACATGGGTGGTTGAGGCAGATAGTTTGGGAGGAGGGAAACACAAATGTTGTCTATTTCCTTTTCTTTTATTAATTTTTTATTATTTTTTTTTTTATTATTAATATTTTACTCTTATTATTATTATTTTTTTTGGTGATGCAGCATAAACATTAGGCTTCTTTGTGCCATATGGCCATTACTACTACTACGTGCATACCTATTTTTTCAAATTAGAAAATAGGTGAAAGTCTGATAGTGCTAGATCTTATGAATTGGGGGAATGGTCCAAGATTTCAAAGCCGCATTCATATATTTCAGCCATGGCAATGAAATTAGCACTAGCATTAGTAGATGCATATAATGCAAGAAAGCAAACTGATACAGAATCAGCCAAAAAAAAAAAAAGAAAAAAAACTCCTTCCCATTTCGCCCATCCATTCACTTCCACAACAACAGATGGAAGTTTGTTCCAGCAATGAACCACCCACTAGTTAAAAGCAAATTTCCACATCCCTATTCTACAACAGTGTTTCCTCAATTTGAATTTATGACCCCTCTGGGCAAGAGGAAGACTCCCATCAGCATTGAGCTAACTCAAATCATTCAAGGCCTTATAAACCTCAATCAGATCACCTCGCAGGTGCCTAGTCTCCAGACACTGTAATTTGCAGAACTTAAACCATTGCCTTATACAAGAGTATAAACACCTCCTTGTCCCAGCTACAAAAATTCCTGTATATCATTGACAAGACACCATGAGCTACTCTTGCAGACTGTCTGCACTGCTTAGAAAATTTATATTAGACTGCATAATTACCACAATGTCTTTTTCATTCTCAACTACACTGAGTGTAGTTCCACACAGATATGTTACTCTGGGGTTACTGCTACCCACATGCAGTACATTACATTTGTCAATTTTAATTTTCAGTTGCCACCTCTCAGCCCATCTGCTCAATTTACCTTGATCCTGTTTCAGTAGCATACTGTAATTAGTGTCATTAACAACCCTGCCAACCTTTGAATCATCTGTAGACTTGGACATTAAGCCTGATATACCTTCATCAATATCATTGATAAATACAAAAAAAAACAACAATGGACAGAACACTGAACCCTAGAGGACTCCATCAATAACATTAGTTCACAAAGAGCAGTGTCCATTGATTACTACTCTCTGTGTTCTGCCACTCAACCACCCCTTTATCCATAGCAGCAATTTGCCTTAATACCATACTGCCCTGATTTGTACAGTAATCTTCCATGTGCAACAATATCAAAAGCTTTCCTGAAATCCAAGTATCCAGTTCCTTTATTACTACATCACAGTATCCTATCAAATTGGTGAAACAAAACTTTAACCTAACAAACCCATGCTGTGTCTAACTAAAAAACCACCCCAGGGGCTCACATCTGGCGAGTATGGGCTTGGCACACCCAGGGTTCTGAACTGGATATCATCATTCTTCTCTTTCCTGGTGATTCCCTTCTACTTCTCTCTCTCTCTCTCTCTCTCTCTCTCTCTCTCTCTCTCTCTCTCTCTCTCTCTCTCTCTCTCTCTCTCTCTCTCTCTCTCAGGGTAATTCAGAATTTTTTTTTCTTTTGGCTGTTGCAACATAAGCCTCAAGCTTCCTTGCATCATACAGCTAATAATAATAAACTCCAGTCTTGTCTAGATGATCCTGTAGTGCTTCTTTAACCAGTGCCTCCATTTATTTCCCTGGAACAGAAGTTAAGCTAACAGGTCTGTATTTATTTGTCACCCTTTGATTACCCTTTGTGAATTGGAGATACATTTTCACATTCGCAGTCCATGGGGACCTCTCCTAAGTCCAAGGATGCTTTCGTAATTAAGACTAAGGGTTTGCTTACTTCCTTTGTTGCCTCCTTTAACATAACTGGATAGATCCCATCCATCCTGTTAACAGGAGAGACTGCTTCTATAGGGATGGGATACACTTAAATAGCACGGGTGCAAGAGTGTTTGCCAATGCTATTGAGGCAGCATGAGGTGAGTCAGAAAACTGCTAGGTTGGGGGGGATTCACAGACTAAAAGGTTAATAGTAGCCGCAGGCAGAGGTGAAAGTGATTCTTGCACTGCTTCTATTAGAATGAGCCTGAAGGGCAAGGTACTGGGGTTACAGGGACTGGTGGGAGTCATCATGAAACAAATAAATACATCGGCTGTATGAGGATAACTAAGAATAAGAATAGGTGCTTGTATACTTGCATATACACCAATGCTAGAAGTATACTTTATTAATTAAATACATATAACTTGACAGGACATACAAAAGTCATATAACGCAACTTGGAGATAATATTCGATACTGAAAAATATATATATATAAAGTGTTACATCTGCATTGGGATATAAGTTTAGGGTTATATTTTGTATTGAAATTGAATCGATATCATGACTCAGACCAGAGCAGCAAAGCAAAAGGCTCAAGCTAATGGTAGTGCTTGGCTAAGGGAAGAACTGAGGTGGGCAGTTGTCCTCTGAATCACAGCCTTTTGAAATGTACTGCTTGTTTGATGTTTGTGGAGCAATCAGGAATGGGACATGATATTTCCAAAGGAAATGCCTTTATGTGTGTGCGATGTAAGGAGCGTGAGGAAATCAAAACCAACTCAGCGTTGTTATGGGCCGATATGAGAGCTTGTAGAACAGGGTACATGCCCTGGAAGGATTTAAATTGAGGGGCCCATCAAGCTCTCAGCTGCCCACATCAACACCAGAGCTTGTACTTGAACATCACACAACACAGCGGCAACCCCAAAGGCAGATTGCACTAGTCCCAAAGGAACTAGTTGTTGTCAGTGACTACTGTCAGGGAAACGGGCAACATATTGTGCAAAAAGGATAGGTGGAACAGAACCAGGGTATGACTGCTAGGTGCAAAGGTTGATGACAGTGTACAGCAGATATCATCTTTTAAGGGCACTAAATGTGATATTGTTATACACGTTGACACTAATGATATTAAGACTAGGAAACCAGAGGAATTACTTAACAAACACAGGTCAATGTTGAAAAAAAGCCGTGAGTTAGGGTTGAATTTGAAAGTGTCTGCAATTCTGCCCAGACATGATAGGAGGGAGTATATGATGAGAGCCTTCAGGGTCAATTTGGAGAGATGTGCAAGGCTCAAGGGGTAGAATTTTTTTCAGTGCGTGTTAACAGGAGAGACTGCTTCTACAGGGCTGGGTTACACTTAAACAGAAAGGATGCAAGAATATTTGCTGATGCTATCGAGGCAGTGTTAGGTGAGTCAGAAAACTACTAGCGTGGCGGGATACACGGACTACTAGATTAACAGTAGCCGCTGTCAGAGGTGAAAGTGATTCTTGCACTGCTTCTATTGGAATGAGCAGCAGCCTGGAAAACAAGGTGCATCGGATTCCAGAGATTGCTGAGTCATTGCAGAACAAGTAAATACGTGGGCTGTGTTAGGGTAGCTAAGAGTAGAAAACAGGTGCATGTATACTTGTGTGTACACCAATGCTAGGAGTTTGGTAAATAAATTTGATGAATTTGAGGTGTTGCTCAAAACATCCAAGGCAAATGTTGTTCGGATATCAGAGACGTGGTGTCACACAAATATAAGGAATGCAGAACTGGAATTTGTGGAGTACAATGCGTACAAGCAGGATAGACAGAATAGGAAGGGAGGAGTTATGATAGTTAAGAAACACATAAAATCCAAGGAAGTACAGCCAGTCGGCATTAGCTTTAGTAGAGGCATTTGATGCAAGAAAGCAAGCTTATGCAGCATCAGCCAAAAAAAAAAATAAATAAATAAATAAAAAATAACCACTTCCACTTCACCCCTCTGGTCGTTCGAAATACCTGTCCAGCTGAGCCTTAAACTTATTTAGGCTATCAACTTCCACGACAAGGGATGGAAGTCTGTTCCACCAACGAACCACCTGCTGGCTAAAGGCAAATTTCCTCACGTCTATCCTACATCTGTCTTTCCTCAATTTGAATTTATGCCCTATCAGGTGATTATTCTGAGCAAGAGGAAGAATCCCATCAGCATTGAGCATGCTCAAACCATTCAAGGCTTTATACACCTCTATCAGATCACCTCGCTGTTGCCTAGTCCCCAGACACTGTAATTTGCAAAACTTAAGCCTTTCTTCGTAAGAGCACCCCTTTGTTCCATTCACTAATCTTGTTGCCCTTCTCTGTACTCGTTCCAGCATCTCTACATCCTTCTTGAAATGAGGCCTCCAGACCTGTATACAGTACTCTAGGTGTGGTCTGACCATTGCCTTATACAAGGGAATAATCACCTCCTTATCCCTGCTAGAAAAATTCCTATATATCATCGACAATACACCATGAGCTACTCTTGCAGCCCGTCTGCACTGCTCAGAAAACTTCATATCTGCCTGCACAACCACCCCCAGGTCCCTTTCATTCTCTACCACTGTCAGTGTAGTACCACAGAGTTGATACGTTGCTCTGGGGTTGCTGTTTCCCATATGTAGTACTTTACATTTGTCAATGTTAAACTTCATTTGCCACCTCTCAGCCCATCTGCTCAACCTTTCCACATCCTGTTGCAGTAGCATAGTGTCAGTAGTGTCCTTGACAACCCTGCCAACCTTCGTATCGTCTGCAAACTTGGACATTAAGCTTGATATACCATCATCAATATCATTTATAAATACAGAAAACAATAATGGACCCAATACTGAACCCTGAGGGACTCCACTAATAACATTAGTCCACGATGAGCAGTGTCCATTGATTACCACTCTCTGTCTTCTCCCCCTCAACCACCCCTTTATTCATAGCAGCAATTTGCCTCCAATGCCACACTGCTCCAATTTGTGCAGCAGTCTTCCATGTGCAACAGTATCAAAAGCCTTTCTAAGATCCAAGTATATAATATCAAAGTTATTCCCTGCATCCAGTTCTTTTGTGACTGCATCATAGTATCCAATCAAATTGGCCAGGCAAGACTTCCCCTTAACAAAACCATGCTGTGTCTGAGCTATAACTGAAGTCTTGTCTAGATGATCCTGCAGTGCTTCTTTAACCAGTGCCTCCATTAATTTTCCAGGAACAGAAGTTAAACTAACAGGTCTATAATTACTTGTGTCGCCCTCTGATCCTCCTTTGTGAATTGGGGTCACATTTGCACATCTCCAGTCCATGGGTACTTCCCCTGAGTCCAAGGAAGCTCTCATAATTATGGCTAAGGGTTTGCTTACTTCCTTTGCTGCCTCCTTTAATATAACTGGATAGATCCCATCCACCCCAGGTGCCTTTCTTGTATTTATCTTCAACAATTTCTCCTCCACTTTACTCTCAGTTATTACAAGATTCTCTAGCTTTACCCTTGGTGGTAATTATAGTTATTATATCTCTAATTTTTTTTCACTTAGTATTCTTCACCAGCTAATTCCATATAAAATATTTTTTGTTAGTAGTTTGTTTATGTGGTTGTGAAAAAGTGAGATTATGGCTAATGCATTACTTCAAATATAATCAACAATACCTGATTTAAAATAGCAGGAAGTTTTATTTTCAAGAATGGAACAATACAATTCAGATAATTCACATCATATCAATCATTTGTATTGAATGCAGAAAATTGGGTCCTTGCTGAAAATAAGTTGCACTTGTAGATTTCCCAAAAAGAAGTAAGGTTGTTTGTTTGTTTGTTGTTTTGTTTTTAGGAGCATTAGCAACTAAGGCCATATTGCTCCGGGATATGCAGTGGTCATTCCCTGACCTTTACGCATCCTCCGTATTTGGTGGTCGTGGGCTTGAACCCCGGTCTAATCAAGAAGTGTGTGCTACACACTGCTGCTCCTGCCCACCTGGCTATGGAGGTGGCAAAGAAGTAAGGAAGTTGAATTGTTATTAGCTTTGTTTTCTCTTTTGAGTAGTCACATCAAGACAGCAATGGGAAAACGCATCTTGTTTTGTACATGTTTTTGACAAGTACAGTATGTACGCTGGATTTCTTTTACTTATCTAGCACATGTTAGGAAAGTTATGGCAATAGGCACGTTTGTGTACCCTGTACAGTTTGGTGGGGGGGAAGAACAAGAAATAGTTTAAAAAGGGGCACTTTAATAAAATTTTATTCTCAATACTGGCTCTATGTTGGTATTCGACAATAAGAATAAATAATATTTTTAGTAACAAGCTTTCCTGTCATAAAGCTGAAGCTGTCTGACAGGTGGAAAGTTACACAGGATTAGGTATATAGCTCACTTTCTACTTAAAGAATTAAGAATTTTTTTATGTCTGTACTTTTTGAATTAAAAGACAATTATGATGCAGATTGAAAGTGAATATGGTGGAATCTAATAATCAGATGATTTTTTTTTTTCTTTTATCTTATACCTGATTTACTCAAAGAAATTGATGCATTTAATATTTAACTGTAATAAACAAAACCATCACATCAACCATCATATTTAATTGAAAAATACACTGTATAAATTGGTATATAATTTATTTATATTCATTTAGAGCTGAACTTCAAGTTCAGATGACAGTACTAAGACAAAATGACAGCACAGCTGGGAAAAACAACTCCTCATCCTGCAAACTACATCATGTTAATTTCAATGGATGCATCCTTTGTTTCCTTAAAGGGTATTTTTAATTCTATTTCATTTTTTTTAAGAATTTTATATCATTTTAATCACATCTAAATGAACATAATGTAGTTTATAAATGAGCTCAGTTTTTCTCTAACTAACACTGTCATTTTTATTAATTGCTATATAATACCTAAAAAATCGTCTTTTCCCAAATCACTGCTTGTTCAGAAATTGAAATACAATTAAAATATCTAATATGTGAACTTTCTGACTATTCAAATATAAAATAGAATTACACACCCTCTGTATTACTGATGATTCTAAAGTAGAAGGGGCAATATCTTCCATTTCCACTTGAACATCATCATCTTCTCCTTCCATTAAATCTTCACTGATATGAGCATTTGCCACAGCATTTGAAATTAAGCCTTGGGAAATAAGAAAAAAAAATACATCATACATTCAAGCTTTTTAAATACCAAATCTACATATATGCTTTCATTTTCCTTTACAAATTAAAAATATTTATAATAATATGTTTCACAATAATGGCTCAAATAACCAGTCAAGTAAAAATATGACTGATGAAATCTTAAAAGACAAATCTTTAGTATAGAAATTATCTGTGGAAAGGTAATACCTCACTATGTATGAATGTGTCAAGTTCATTACTATCCCTACAGTTCAAAAAGCAGGTTGTGATCATTATGGAGTTACACTGTTATGTAAGTAGCACAACAAAACTTTGTAACATGAAAGCAACAAGATAAAAACACACAAAAAAAACCCCTAAGCAAACCTTTCACCAATGTAATAATGGTTAACTTCTTCAATGAATTAACAATCAAAACAGAAAAACTTTTTTTCATTTAAAACACTCATACGTTCATTTAAAAATGAACATATAACAATAACTGAAGACACGTGCTATCGTATTAACTCACACAAAAGAATTGCTGCCTGCAGTCTAAGTGGGTTGAGTGTGATCATGTGCAAAGCTTGGCATGTGTCTCAGATATTCCAAAAGGATATGTCAAAGTTACGGAGCTTAATTTTCACTGATTTTTAGATGTACAGTACAGTGCTGTGCATGCTTGCACATGTGTTGGGCAGGGGAAAAAGTACTATCTCAAGGAGGCAGGGGTACTGTTTGGTAAAGTTCCTTTTCCTTGATAAAGTTATTTAGTTACTAAATATCCATTTGAAAGATTATGGATTAAAATATGAACACATTTTATAAGCTTTCCTTGAATCCTTTGTTTATAACCATTATAGTTGTAATATGGAACCATTGATTCATTCATTATGAAACAAACATTTCTCGTTTGTTTCTTTTTTGTCTTGAATACAGAATGTTTGTTCTCTGATGTATTAAATAACGTATTGTCCTAAAATGATCCAAATATTTCTATAGGTTTCTCTACTTGGTTTATATCAATTTTTTTTGTTTTCTTCACAATTCTGTACCCTCAATATACCATCTGATATGCCATCATCACTCCTGCTAAAATATCAACTTTTGAACAGACTTGTTCTTTTTGGTGCATTTTCTTTAACTTCTTTGCAATCATTACCGCTATAACCAGGATTATGCAGAATACTAACCAATAAATGCATCAATCAAATCAAATGATATTTCATTTGAAAGTTAGGTAAAACTGCTCAGAGTACAAAAAAAAAAAAAAATAATAATAATAATTTGGTCAGTTAATTTTTTTGTAAACCACGAGCAGACATTGGCTAATTGATGAATGTGTACAGAATGGTTTACAAAAAATTGCTACATGTGCAAAAGTAGAGGATAGTGTCCAGGAAAAATATTTGAAAAAAAAAAAAAAAATGCAAAAGGCTGAAATAAAATTAAAGCGACAGTGAAATGAGTTTGTGATTTGGGTCACTTGATTAACCTAACTGCTGTCTTTTGAAGAGAAACAATGATTTATAGAAGTTTTGAAGTGTGCCAAAAATATTCTATAGTAGAGCAGATTTGAGATGACAGAGTTAATATCTACTTGGAAGAAAATAATACCTGAAATGAAAGTAAACACCTAGAATGCAGAGAAGTAATATTTGTGATGTATTTGTGCCACGAAAGGTTAGAGGTTCAGGTTCATCCAAGTAGAGAAATAGTACTGTCCAGAAATCTGAATGTTGTTGATATACCTGCAGCAGTCTATTTTTTTTCCAAACAAAACTGCACTAAAATTCCTAATTTTTTCATATTGTGGAAAATGCTTGGATATAAATCACTTGTGGCTAAACGGGCATTTTTATCACAAAGTTGCCATAGTACACAGTTTTGGGTGAGAGTTGTGCAGTTTGTTTGAACCCAAAAACATGTATTTTTCATCCAGCAAAATAGGAAAACTGCCCATAAATTCAGTGCAATTTATAGAAAACAGTTAAAAACAGAGTAATGAAATTTAGAATGGACAATATTCAAGCAATGCAGAAAGAACTGCACAACAAAAAAAAAAAAAAAAAGAAAGCTCAATAAGGTGACATTAGGAGAATGGTGCTATACAGAAAAGTTGTGCAATTATACTTTAACAAAACAGAAACCATAAAAGAATGTGATAACAACAAACAAAAAAACAAAATTTAGAATGAGAAAAGTACTTGAAGGATCAAACTTTGTTAGTCATTCTCAATTACCAAAACAAACAGCAATTCCTTGGCTGCTCTATACAACACTAACGAAACAGGTCTACGCGCTCTGGATTCATTGAGGAATTTATTGTAGCTTAAACACAGAGCGTACATATTTCTGCTTTATCTGTACGCTCTGTGTTTAAGCTACAATAAATTCCTCTATACAACACTCTTCAAAGTAAAAACTGAGACACAGACCTCTATCACAAAATGGGCTATGCAATATGACAAAGAAATGCAAGTATGCCATAGCAAAAGAAGGTGACCAGTTTCCAAAGGAGCTACTAATGAGATTATTGCATCACATAGTTCATAATCTGCTAGTGGCAGGGCAGTTACACATTATTTATTATTATTTTTTTTTTTATTTTTTTTTTTTTTGTATGAAGGTGGTCCCAGACATGTATGGCAACACCATCATGTATTGTCTTTTCTTGTCCTACCAAAAAAGGCCAATCAGTGTAGTGGTGCGATATGTTATGTTGTCAGTGTATTTGTTTGACTGCCCACTTAGCTCAGGGTCGCAAAGAATACCTAGTGTTATCAATGTTGCCATGTCCAAGATATCTCATTAGAAGTGGCCAGGGCTACTTCTAATGAGATTCTCTCTCTCTCTAACCTTCCCATCTATAACTACCCAATACAGAGGAGTTTATTTGAGGGGGGGAGTCTACTTCAGATTCTAAAGTCACTTATGTCCATGACATTAAGCATTTGTTAAGCAAGTTCAGGTATGGGCAAACAAAAGTTCAGATGAGACTGTTCATGCCATCTCAAGACAAGAAATTCACCAAATATCACATGCAGTTCAACTGCAGTCTTAGTCAGCTGATATATTACCATCTGATACTCATTTGTAGTGATCTGGGTTCCATCCCTGTCAATGACTGGAGGAATTTCTAAAACCCCCCAAACTGAGGCCGCTAGCTGTAGCCTTGGTTGAGGAGATCTGAACCATTCATAGTCAACTGTCAGCAAAATCCTGTGACGTGTGGTACACTGTTATCCACAAAATATGCACATGGCACAGCAGCTGACTCAAAAGAAAAACATTTTGATTTTGCTCTCCAGTTCCTGGCTAGGATGGAGATGAACAGTACAGATAACTGGACTTAAACATTCTGTAAACTGAATAGTAATGTCAAAACCTAGAATTACTGTACATGGGAACGTTGTCAATGATGAAATTCCACTGCATTTCCCATGTGCTACTGAGTAATGCAGTTTCACAGTTACAGGACCATTCTTCAAGAAAATGATATTGGTATTAGTATTGTCCAAAATTTGCATGAAAACTAGGCTTTGCTGTCAGCCAAAAAAAAAAAAAAAAAACTCTGTAGTAGAAGTAGTTTTTTTTTTTTTTTAGTTAGTTGGCGCATCGGTTTCTGTGGCCATAATGCACCTCCCAAGGTTTTTGCAGTAATTTGATCAAAGCCCGAGGCGGGATTCAAACCTGCAACCTTTGGGTTGCCAGGCAGGCACTTTACCCACCCGGCTAGCCCAGTCGGCAGTAGTAGTAGTAGTAATGGAGGCATGAGTGTATGAGCTTATGTAGCATAAGCCCAAAAAAAAAAAAAAAATTCACACATCCATTTCCTCTATAACTTTGTCCAGTTCCCCCTTGAATTTATTTAAGCTATCAATTTCCACAATGACAGATAGAAGTTTGTTCCAGCAATTAACCACCCACTAGCTAAAAGCAAATTTTCGCACATCTATTCTACAATTGTCTTTCCTCAATTTGAATTTATGTCCCCTCAGATTCGTAAGCTGTGCAAGAAGAAGAATCCCATCAGAATTCAGTGTGCTCAACCTATTCAAGGCCTTATACATCTCAATCAGATCACCTCGCAAGTGCCTAGTCTCCAGCCGCTGCAATTTGCAGAACTTAAGCTTTTCTTGGTAAGAAGACCCCTTCATTCCTCTCACCAATCTTGTTGCCCTTTTCTGTACACGCTCAAGTAACTCTACATCCTTCCTAAAATGAGGCCTCCATACTAGTATGCAGTACTCCAGGCATGGCCCGACCATTGCCTTATACAAAAGGATAATCACCTCCTTTTCCCTACTAGCAAAATTCCTGTATATCATTGACAATACCCCATGAACTGCTCTGGCAGCCTGTCCGCATTGCTCAGAAAACTTCATATCTGACTGCACAATTACTCCCAGATCTTTTTCGTTTTCTACCACACTAAGTGTAATACCACACAGTTGGTACGTTTCTGTGGGGTACTTCTACCCATATGCAGTACTTTGCATTTGTCAATGTTAAACTTCAGTTGCCACTTCTCAGCCCATCTGCCCAAATTTTCTAGATCCTATTGCAGTAGCACACTGCCATTACTGTCATTAACAACCCTGCCAACCTTTGTATCATCTGCAAACTTCTACATTAAGCCTGATATAACTTGATCAACATCACTAATAAATATACAAAACAACAGTGGGCCCAACACTGAACCCTGGGGGACTCCACTAATAACATTAGTCCACGAAGAGCAGTGTCTATTAATTACCACTCTCTGTCTTCTCCCACTGAACCACCCTTCTATCCATTGTAGCAACTTGCCCTTAATACCAGTAGTCTTCCAGGTGCAACAGTGTCAAAAGCTTTCCTGAAATCCAAGTATATGATATCAAAATTATTTTTGCATCCAGTTCCTTTGTAACCACATCATAGTATCTAATCAAATTTGTCAGACAAGACTTTCCCTTAACAAATCCAAGCTGTGTCTAGATGATCCTGCAATGCATCTTTAACCAGTGACTCCATTATTTTTCCCGGAACAAGTTAAACTAACTGGAGTGTCTATACAATTTGTACCATACTCTTCCCGCTGCTGGAAGGTACTGATCCAGTTGTCACAAAAACCTTGCCAGACTGTCAACCTCAACCACCCAAGAAAGCAGTTTATTCTAGTGGTTAGCAACACTGTGACCAAATGTAAACTTCACAAGAACCAGTCTATTAGTTTTCACCAAGAGTTTATATTTATATCCCCTGGTTATTATATCCCATTACAATATGAAAATTCCACCAGCATTCAATTTTCACCCGAACCATCAATGCCTTATAACATCTCAGACTCTCTATGAGATACTTTGTTTCCATGCACTGTAACCCACACCTTTATAATCTCTCCTCACACAGACACTTCACTGTTCAGACTAGACAAGTCACCCAATCTCAGAACCCTTCCAAGGAGCTCAATATATTGTTTTAAATGTGGCCTCAAAACTTAAAAACAATATTCCGAATGCAGCCCATTACTAACTTGCATAACAAAACTATAACCTCCTCCCCCAATACTAAAGGTAAAGTGAATCATTAATAAGACAGTATGACACCACATACTCCTATAATATCTATAATGACATGTACAGCTGCATGATACCATGAATTCCTTTCCCAGTCTTATTCCGAACCTTCAGGCTAATGACTGCTTATAATGGTTTTCCATTCAGGATGAAGAACCACATATTACTCGTCCAGTGACACAGCTACTTTCTGGCACATTTCCCAATGGCAACACAATTTTATATCTGTTCCCAACCTCAATTCATGCAAGTTCTAGTTGTGGGATTATAGAAAGGCAGTACTGAAATCCTGGAAAACATAAAAGAAAGCATTAACAGAGCATGTTGGAAAACATTGTTGTTCTATATCATTTATTTCTGCACTATGTGATTATTATACAATTTAAATTTCTGCACTATGTGATTATTATACAATTTAAATTTCTGCACTATGTGATTATTATACAATTTAAATTTCTGCACTATGTGATTATTATATAATTTAAATTTCTGCCCTAAGCAATTAGCCATTTTCTGTCAATTGGCCTTCAAACTGATACAATTTAATTGTACCTACCTATCTGCATACATATGATTTTAAGCCTGTGTCAATGTATAATCACAAAACAATACATCTAAATTTGTTTTTATCAGAACAAATTATTGCATATACAGTCCAATTAGCTATGTTACACATTTCCTGGTTCAATTTAAACTTTAAACACCTATTCCCTGCATACACTTTATTAATCATCTTACAGAAATATGTATATTGATCTTTCAAATTAATAATGATGATAAACCATTAGTTTAGCAAATTAATATTAAGTAAAAGGAACTACTGTACATTTGCTACAGTTATGAAGCAATTTCCATTCAGGGCTTGATTTACTTAGCATTAGTAGAGGCATATGATGCAAGAAAGCAAGCAGATGCAGCATCAGCCAAAAAAAAAAAAAAAAAAAAACACTTCCACTTCACCCCTCCGTTCGTTCGAAATACCTGTCCAGCTGAGCCTTAAATTTATTTAGGCTATCAACTTCCACAACAAGGGATGGAAGTCTGTTCCATCAACCAATTACCCGCTGGCTAAAGGCAAATTTCCGCACATCTATCCTACATCTGTCTTTCCTCAATTTCAATTTATGCCCTCTCAGGTGATTATTCTGAGCAAGAGGAAGAATCCCATCAGCATTGAGCATGCTCAAACCATTCAAGGCTTTATACATCTCTATCAGATCACCTCACTGGTGCCTAGTCTCCAGACACTGTAATTTGCGAAACTTAAGCCTTTCTTCGTAAAAGCAGCCCTTTGTTCCATTCACTAACCTTGTTGCCCTTCTCTGTACTCATTCCAGCAGCTCTACATCCTTCTTGAAATGAGGCCTCCACACCTGTATACAGTACTCAAGGTGCGACCTGACCATTGCCTTATACAAGGGAATAATCACCTCCTTATCCCTGCTAGAAAAATTCCTGTATATCATTGACAAGACACCATGAGCTACTCTTGAAGCCCGTCTGCACTGCTCAGAGAACTTCATATCTGCCTGCACAATTACCCCCAGGTCCTTTTCATTCTCTACCACTGTCAGTGTAGTACCACAGAGTTGATATGTTGCTCTGGGGTTGCTGTTTTCCCCATACGTAGTACTTTACATCTGTCAATGTGAAACTTCATTTGCCACCTCTCAGCCCATCTGCTCAACCTTTCCAGATCCTGTTCCAGCAGCATAGCGTCAGTAGTGTCCTTAACAACCCTGCCAACCTTTGTATCGTCTGCAAACTTGAACATTAAGCTTAATATACCATCATCAATATTATTCATGAATACAGAAAACAATAATGGACCCAACACTGAATGCTGAGGGACTCCATTAATAATATTAGTCCACGATGAGCAGTGTCCACTGATTACCACTCTCTGTCTTCTCCCCCTCAACCACCCCTTTATCCATAGCAGCAATTTTTTTTTTTTTTATGTGAACCCCAAACACGAGAGGTATTAGAACCTATAGTACTTAGTACCGTGCTTGGGTTGGAGGTTGAGAAGACGAAAGAAGATATTTGTTGACATTGGACTTGAACTTCTGTAGATTGTAGGAAATACGTATGAAGGAAGGTTGTTCCAGAAAACGGTAGTTGAATGAATAAATGAGGAAGATGAAAAGTTGGTTCTGTGGGTTTGAAGTTGGACAGTAAATGGATGTTGGCTGGTGGCGGCACGTGTTTGGACTGTTTTGAAAGAGAGAGCGGGAATTATAGAAGCCAATTCAGAAGAACAGTGCCCATGGAAGTATCTGTAGAAGAGGCATGCAGCAGAAACAGTATGTCTATGAGAAAGCGAGTGGAGAGACTCTGTTAGAGATGAATCATTAATTAACCTAACTGCCCTCTTCTGAATGGAATCAAGGAGCCTGAGAGAGGTTTTGGGGGCACCACCCCAGATGTGGGAACAATATTCCATGGCAGGGCAGATTTGCAATTTATACAGCGTGAGCAGCTGTTTGGAAGAAAAGTAACGCCGAGAGCGAAAGAGAAAACCAAGTTTTTTAGATGCAGAGGAAGCAATATTTGTAATGTGCTTGTGCCAAGAGAGATTAGAAGTCAGGGTAATCCCCAAAAGAGATATATCATTTTGCCTAGAAATCTGAGTGTCACTAAAGATAAGCATAGGAGCAGAAGAATCCATTTTGCGAGATATAAGACAAGCCTGAGTTTTGGAAGGGTTGAAATCAACTAAGTTGTCTTTGCCCCACTGGAGAATTACCTGAAGATCAGCATTTAAGGAATTGGTAGCAGATTTTCGAGAAGTTGAAGCTGATTGAGCAGGACAAGGTTTCTCAAAATGGAAAGTTGAATGCAATGTGCTATCATCGGCAAAACTATGGATAGGATTTCCAGTCAATGGAAGACGGTCATTAATATACAAGAGGAAAAGAATGGGGGAAAGAACTGAACCTTGGGGTACACCGGCATTAGTGGAGAAGTTAGAAGACAGAGAGCCATCTACCATCACCCTCAGTGAGCGATCAGAGAGAAAACTGGATAACCAATTACTAAAAACAGTTGGCAAACCATAAGATGGAAGCTTGTTTAGAAGACCTTTATGCCAAACACAATCAAAAGCCTTTGAGATGTCAAGAGCAACTACTTGTGTTTCACTTAACCTTTCCACTGAATTAGTCCATAAATGGGTAATATAAGCCAGAACATCACCAGCGGATTGACACTGACGAAATCCATACTGGCAATCGTTGATCAGACAGAAAGGTTTCTACGTAGTTTAAAAGTTGGCGGTTAATTGATTTCTCCATTACTTTAGAAAGAGTAGAAGTAATTGCAATGGGACGATAATTGGATGGGAGGGATTTGTCACCCTTTTTAGGAACTGGCTGGATATGGGCAAATTTCCAAGCAGAAGGAAAAACACCTTTGGAATAAGAAAGTAAAAAAAGGCGGCAAAGAATAGGAGTAAGTTCAGGAGCACAGGTTTTGAGAACAAGTGGAGAAATACCATCGGGACCTGGAGCTTTCTTAGCATCAAGATTCGTCAAAATCCTTCTGACGGAAGACCACAGGAAGCATTGAATGGAGCATGTTGGGAATAGTGGGAGGTGTTTTACCAAGATCATTAATATATGAGTTGGCAGAAAAATGGGATGCTAGCAGGTCAGCTTTATCCTTGGCTGAAGTGACAACAGAACCATCTGGTTTGGACAGAGGTGGGAGCAGAGATAGGCAAAAGTTGCGGCCAATAGCTTTGGCAACGGACCAGAATGCTCGGCAGGCTAAGAGTAGAAAACTTGCTTCTTGCTCTAATGGTAAAGATCAATAACCTATATACCTGCCAAGCGGTGGGTTTTTGAAACCTCTTTATAGATGACATTTTCATGTAGTCTTTCCTAGTAGGAGGTCTGAGTCTACCTTGTCTGTGATATTTGTGATCCAAGTGGATTGCAAAATGCCATGGAGGTTGATTATAAAGGTCAAAAATAAGGCTCCAGTTTAATGTTCTGTGGCTAGTTTACTTAATCAGTGAATTCCCTTCCCAATGACATGCTTTTCTACTTATATCTCTCTCACGTATGTCACTTTGTTCAATTTTTCTGTCAAAAGAATCAAGGGAAGCTTAGGGGGAGAAAAATGTCTGGATTTGATGACATACACCTGAAATAATAAAAACACACATGAAATTCTTTTATTAGGACTGATTAATAACTGCTTTACAATCAGTCCTAATCAGTCCTAACTTAACAGTTAGGACTGATTAATAACTGCTTTACAATTGTTGCGAGTTTTGTTGTAGGCAGAAAATGAAACTGAAGAATTAGAAACAAGCCAATTACGATATGCAACATTCTTCTCTTGAACAGCCTTAGCACATTTATTGGAAAACCAAGGTTTAGATAAAGGACGAGATTTTAAAGTGGAGTGTGGGATAGAGGATTCCATTCCTGCAAGAATAATTTCACCGAGACGATCTGAGCAAACGTTGACATCAGAAGTTTTGAAACAGTAATCCGACCAAGGTAAAGAAGAAAAGAAATCTCGCAGGTCATCCCATTTTGCATTCTTGTAATGCCAAACAACACGAGGTTGGGAACAGCCACGAGATAAAGGCTCCATTGGAGATGAGACAATCACCAAGTTGTGATCTGAAGTGCCTAAAGGACCTTTCACTTCGACCGTGTATTTAGAAGGATTGTTTGTGAGAGAAAGATCAAGCGTGTTGGCTGAATGATTAGGATTGTCCGGTATTCTTGTAGGTAAATGAACAAATCTGTGCAAGGTCATTAGTAATTGCAAAAGCCTCAGCATCTCAACCAGATGGGTCGGTGTGACTAGAAAACGATAGCCAGCTGGAATTGTGAACATTAAAATCACCAAGGAAAATTACCTCACTGTTAGGAAAGTTGGACTAGAGAAAGTCAAGTTGAAAAGAGAGGAAGTCAAAGAGCTCCAAGTGATTAGTGGAGTTGGGAAAACGGTAGAGACAACAGATGAATTTTTCACAATGTGGTAGAGAGATTTTAAGCCACAGAAGATCAAAGAGAGTAGATTCCAAATTGCCAAGTCTCTGACAGGAAATATCAGAACGGACATATGCACAAGTACCAAATTTGAGGCGAAAGGAATCAAGCAGTGAATAATTTGGACATCTGAGATGAGCAGTAGTTGAATCAACCGATAACTGAGATTCTGTCAGAAAAAGTACATGGGGGTTTGGCAGACTGCAAGTGGAAATGGACATCGTTAAGATTAGAATTGAGACCACGTATATTTGTGAAATGAATTAGGAAGTGCTTGGGAGGTTTAGATATTTTCACAGATAAGCTTGCTCTATCAGTTTGACTATTCATGGTGTATTCAATAGTAAGAAAAAGTGGGACATGCTGAAGTAATGAAATTTTTGGATATGGCGTACAGATGGTAATAATATACCCAGATCCTTGACATTTTTTTTTTTTTTTTTTTTTTATGAAAACCCCAAACACAAAAGGTATCAAAACCTATAGTACTTAGTACCATGCATGGGTTGAAGGAGAAGTATGGGGGGAAGGGGATGCCGGAAATAACGTAGCCTCGAGAATGCTCCCCGCATACACACTACTCGGACTCCCTCCAGTCACTATCTGGCAGAGTAGAGGTAGCAAGAATATACACTAGCTGATGCGGAAGTCTCTTAGAGAGTTACCAATAGGTTCAGTCTGGTTTTAGAGCGGTACCCTCGAAATGTAAGGAATATTGGATCTCGCCACGATGTTCATCATAACCTCAAAAGTCATCAATCATACTGCATGATGGAAGACAAAGGGAAGGGTTGACCGGAACTAAGCTCTAGAGACTAAACATTGGTTCCACCACTTCAAGCCTCCAATAAGCAAAGTCGTGGTATTGCACCGGTTGATGAGAGTCATCTACTACCTAGTACTGCCTGGTAACATAGAGGGGCGTCATTCCTCCATGTAGTGTGGGCGCCAAACCTCGACCCCTGCATACGTTGGTTCACACCTGGGTGGTGACCCACCATGTACTTGTGCATGGAGGGTATACCCAGGATTACTAACAGTCCCACCATTGTGAAGGTGCAAGCAGAGGATTTGGCTTTCACAGACTCTCTGGACTTCGCCGAAATTGGGTCCACTTGACTTGAGTGTCACCCGAATATCAGTTCCAGGTAGCAAGTGCAGCTTGTTTGGCATATCTGAGAGAATGTCTGTGACAACCTTAAGGACCATTTCTGTACCACCTCTGCGATAGAGTGACCTATGCATCAGGCATCCACTATCATCCCTCTTCCAAAGTCGGTTATCTCACTACGTTTACCCATACTGACATGAAATTACCATCTACGTGAATGCAGTGTACCTATATACCTGCCAAGCGGTGGGTTTTTGAAACCTCTTTATAGATGACATTTTCATGTAGTCTTTCCTAGTAGGAGGTCTGAGTCTACCTTGTCTGTGATATTTGTGATCCAAGTGGATTGCAAAATGCCATGGAGGTTGATTATAAAGGTCAAAAATAAGGCTCCAGTTTAATGTTCTGTGGCTAGTTTACTTAATCAGTGAATTCCCTTCCCAATGACATGCTTTTCTACTTATATCTCTCTCACGTATGTCACTTTGTTCAATTTTTCTGTCAAAAGAATCAAGGGAAGCTTAGGGGGAGAAAAATGTCTGGATTTGATGACATACACCTGAAATAATAAAAACACACATGAAATTCTTTTATCCATTACACTACTGGCTCAACTCTTATTGTTGTGCGTATAATATCCTGATTAATATAATGTCAGTTAGTCATTTGTGCAAATACATGAATTACTTAAATTTCTTATTAAAAAAATTAACTCATTAAATCCTTGTTAGTATCATAAACTCAATTCCTGGTTGAGACTTCTCGAATGATATGCTTTATCTTTGTAGGTACAAAATCAGAGGCCAATATCCTGAACAGACATAACATTCAAGAAAAATAGATAATTGCTGTGATAAAACAAAAAAAAAAAAATTAATTCAGTGAGCTTAGAGATGTATGTGAAAGGGTGATGGCTAGCTGATGTATAAATTCAATTGGCACCTGTAAGAAAGAGATGAAATTACAGATGCTAATTCACAGAACAATGACTACAGTGCTCCCCCAATGTGAGAAGTATAATATTTCCTGGCTGGGCTGATTTGATTTGAGTTAACAGTAGTTAATTACAAAATAATGATGATAACACTAGTCAACGCAATTTTTACCTCCAAGAACTTAAATGCTGTTTTTAATCAATTTTTATGAATAGATTTCGAAAATCACCATGATAGTTTCACATCACTTCACAGTTATTAAATATAGAGGGAGTTACATTTTACCAAAATATGCCAATTACGCATAATCTAGCCAGTAAAGTATGACATACTGATTTATTTTAATGGATATAAGCTAATTTTCTTAATTTTAGCAATCTATTCTGGCCTCTGTTTTCTTGTGATAAACATAATCAGACCCATGGTTCTTAGGTTCAAATTCCGATGCAACAATTTACAATTTGAAGAGAGCACACTTAGTGTTTTTTGTGAGGATTTTTGTAGGCTGTGCCAAGATTTTCCCAAGTATTAACTGATTGGGACCTGTTCTCGGGGTTGTAAATATATCCTCCGAACATAAACAGCTCCTCGAGAGTAGGAGGGTGCAGCTTGCAATGCTTGAGGTAGCAAGAAAATAATTTCTGACTCTACCTGCCGATTTGCAAATATTTTTCCTTTCGGTGTTTTCACAAGGGTAGAACTAGTAAGTTGCCAGGTCTGTGTACTGTGTAGTGATAAGAATTGAATTTGTGTTGTTTTTATATTGTAGTGTTCCAAACTAAATTTATGTTTTCAGAAATTCAGTTAGTGCTACAACAAATAAGCAGCCACACAGGAAGTGTATTAATCATCCAGACAATTTTTGTTATGTTTGTGGACAGTTTACCTCAAAGACTCAACAAACCTTGGGTGCCTCACAAGTGTTGTATTACCTGTATGACAAACCTTAGGAAGTGGTTACATGGCAAACTCAAAGTGTTACCTTTTGCAGTCCCTAAGGTTTGGTGAGAACCATCTAACCACATTAATGATTGTTACTTCTGTATGACAAATATATCTGGTTCGTCTAAAAAATGCAAACGCGCTATAATATACCCAAATATACCTTCTACAATTCGGCCCATTCCACACAGTGATGATGTGCCAGTACCGGTGCCCCCCCAAAACTTGGGATAATAGTGGGGAAGATAATAGCAATAAAGTTCAAGTTGAGGATTTCCCCAGAAGCCTCCACTTCACGAGATGTCAACTATCAGCCAGTAAGCTCAGGCAGTGAGGTACATTTAATCAAATAAGATGAGTTGAATGATTTGGTTCAAGACTTAAATTTGCTGAACGAACAAGCTGAACTGTTAGGCTCCAGGTTACAGCAGTGGAATATACTCGCAGCAGGAACAAAGATTTCAGTGTTTCGAAAAAGACATGAAAAGTTTTTGTTCTGAAATATTTTGCTACGGAGGACAGTATGTGTTTCTGCAAATACATTATTAGACTTCTGAAAGAACTAGGTGTTGCGCATAAGTCAAATAAATGCCATTTATTCATAGATGCCTCAAAATAAGTTTAAAAGCAGTTTTGCTTCATAATGGCAACAAATTTCCATTAGTTCACAAGAAAGTCATGAAAGCATGTCTAAGGTTCTACATGCTATAAAATACCAGGATTATGGTTAGAACATATGCAGTGATCTTATGGTTATTGGTTTGCAAGGAGTTTCACAAAATATTGTTGTGTTTTGTGTTTGTGGGACAGCTGTGTGACAGAAGAACATATGTTGTGCAACGTTGGGACAAACGGGACGAGTTCATACAGGGGCTTACATCTGGTGAGTATGGGCTTGGCACACCCAGGATCGTGAGCTGGATATCATCATTCTTCTCTTTCTTGGTGATTCCCTTCTACTTCTGACTGTTACTTACTTACTTACTCTCTCTCTCACAGGGTAACTCAGAATTTTTTTTTTTTGGCTGGTGCAGCAAAAGCCTCAGGCTTCCTTGCACCATATGGCTAATAATGATAATGATAAAAATACCAGGTCAATGTAATGTAAAATATATTCCTTTGGTGCAATCAAACAAGGTTCTTCTTCCACCACTGCACATCAAACGTGGATTGATAAAAAATTTTGTGAAGGGACTAGATAAAGAAAGTAATAGATTTGCATACTTGAAAAGTGTTTCTCAAGGTGCTAATGCATTACATCGAGTAATGGTAATCCCATCTAGAAGCAAAACCATCCAACAAAACTGGTAGTCTACTTTTTTTTTTTAATCACAAAAAACAATGGGAAAGCTCAATGACTTATATGCATGAAGGTAACATACACAAAGTGCTACCCAAAAGTTATAGTGATCATATATCAATACTACCAATAATAGTATAAATTTTTTCCAGCTAGGCAGTGACAGAGCATACTTTTCAATAGTTTGCTTCATTTTACACTATCCTATTTTGGATTAATGAACGTTTTAGTAAAGACATACGGAAATGCTTTATGATTTTTTGAAATTGGCAATTCAAAAGAATGAAGTGTTCATATCAAGTTTTGTTTAACTCATGCTGATTTTGGCTAAATGAAAATGTGCAATTTTTTTTTTTTTTTTAATGCAAGATCAATAACATGCAATCTAATGATAAAACAGCTTTAGAAACACGTGTCATAAACAATGGGAAAGCCTTTTGGGCTTTCCCATTTTTGTACTTTTGATAAAGCATCTTTTCCAAAAGAAGTTTAGTTTAATTTTTTTTTATGGCACATTAGCAGCTTAGCCTTCCAAAAAGAAGATGCTTTATCAAAAGCACATAACAAAAAAAAAAAATCAAAATTCAAAGGCAGACAAACTTCCTATCTGTCCAACTGTTTATATATATAAAAAAAAAAAAAAAAAAAAGAGTTAAATGCTTTTGGTACCCCACGACCACTGGGACCTTGCTCCCTATAACTTTTAATTCCAAAGATGGAAGTGAAGCTCAAGTGAAAGGCATTTAAAAAATAACACTCAATGATAAAACTAAGGAATTGAGCAAAAATTAAGTGATATCACATTCCAAACTACTTTGGAAAAGTTTGGAGTGAAGAATTATGTCATCACCTACCAACTACTTTATGCTCCTTAGCTCAAGTCATGCAATGATGCCTCTGTTTTTCATTAAGAAAATCTAACTTTACTTTCCTGTAAACCATTTTGCATTTTGTTTTAATTGTTGTGTCAGTAACTTTCACTCCAGGTATTTCTGAAAGTTCTTATGTATTTAGAAGTTCTGCAATCTTGCAGACTCAGTCATTATTTTTTTTTTCATACATTATTTTAGGTTTTCAACCTTTTCTTGGAACAGTTTTAGTAATGTTAGTAATTTTGTAGTATTTGCACACTTTCCTAACACAAGATTTGGTAGCTCCACCTCCTATTTTTTTGCTATTTCTTCATATACAGGGTCTCTCTCAAAAATTGCAACTGATTTGCTACACTTTAGATAGCAATCAATCAATTCTTTTGATGTCTTCAAGTATTATTTTATAAACTTAACAAATGAAATTATTTTAATATTTTAAAAATAACTTCATACACCAGATTCGCTGAAGTATTTTGTACAACTAATCATAAAATAATGCACCATTAATGTAAATACAATGCCTGATTGAACAATGTGGCAATGAGCAAATGGCCATGAATATTACTTAATGACAAATAATTGCCCAAAACCATATACCGGGTGGTTATAAAATAAGTTTCCCTATTCAGGAGACCCTATTGTCAAAATGGTTAGAGATAGCACTGTGAAAATCAGTGGGTATGTCATTTAGGGTACGGGGAAGCGATCTGTAGAAGAAAAAAAAATTAGTTCAAATTTCTGCCACCATGGGGAGAAATTGGCACTGCAAACATGAGATGGAATACTTAACTTAGGATTAGATTTTAATATCAGAACTTAGAAATCTACAGATATTGTTCTCTGTGCTTTTCTTCACTTGAGATGACATTCTGAAAACAGAGGACTGAGCGTGACACAGTTTCGCATAGCATCTCATTGGGGATGTTGGCTTGATGTTCAATGTTTAATGCTTGCTTTCAAATTGATAAGCATCTGTATGCCGCCACGGTAAACTCTGTCTTTCAGGTATCCCCATAGCCAGAAATCACAAGGATTGAGATCTGCTGATTGGGCTGGCCAGAACTGCGGAAAGTCTTTAGAAATGATGCGATCATTTCCAAATGTTGAACAGAGCAGTTCCTTCACTTGTCGACCAATGTGGGGAGAGGCACCATCTTGCATGAACACTATGGTCTCCAAGCATTGCCTTTCGTGCAGAGTGAGAATAATGTGATCTCTTAGAAGAGCACAGTACCACCGTGCACTAGTTACTGTACACCTTACAGGGCCATGAGTTGTAGACTCTTCAAAGAAAAATGGTCCGATTATAAACTCTACCATGAATCCACACCATACTGTAATGTATGGACTTTGTAGTGGTCTTTTGTGCACATCATATGGATGAGAAGTTCCCCATATTTGGCAGTTTTGTGTATTTACAACCCCATGAAGAGTGAAATGTACCTCATCAGACCACAGGATCATTCGAGCCAATGTATCGTCAAGTTCTATATGAGCCAGAAATCATAGAGCAAAGTCTATTCGTTGTTGCTGATCACGAGACTTTAGTTCTTGCACTACATGGATCTTGTATGGGAACCAGCGTAAAATTATTCAAAGCACTTTCCGTACAGTAGACCAAGGAAGGTTCAAGTCTCTTGACACACCTCTGGCACTACTGATTAGTAGTGTTTCACATTCTGACCTGGAGGCCATTGCAACCGCCACTTCATCCACTACCTCCATTCCGATACGTGGTCATCCTCTGCCTGGAATTAGACCTAAGTCCCCAGTCGGTTCAAATTTCTTTATTAGTTTTTGAAGCCCCACTGACGTCAAAGGTCCTTTACACAAGCTTTAAGTTTCCGATATTCGCATAGTGCTGCACTAGTGTCACTATTATTCTGGTAGAACAGTTTTACTAAAAGGGCACGTTCTTTTTTTGTAAGAATCAAATTGGTTATTGACGGCAGCCTTTCTGCTTTTATCTAACAGGATGTCATTTGCGTAAGCAGCATGTCTTAAAGTAAATGACAACTTGTACATATG
The DNA here is from genome assembly GCF_048544385.1 of Mastigoproctus giganteus. Lineage (NCBI taxonomy): Eukaryota > Metazoa > Arthropoda > Arachnida > Uropygi > Thelyphonidae > Mastigoproctus > Mastigoproctus giganteus. Next base: position 75,859,416 of record NC_143584.1, on the reverse strand, counting down.
TGTAGTGCCATTTTTCCCCTGGTAGTGGAAATTTAAACTAATTTTTTTTTCTTCTACAAATCGCTTCCCCATACCCTAAAGGACATACCCACCGATTTTCACAGCACTAACTTTAACCGTTTTAACACTAGGGTCTCCTGAACAGGGAAACTTATTTTATAACCACCTGGCATATATTTCTCAAACAGCAGTTGTTTTGAAATAACAGCTGTAAATATTAACCTTAAATATATTTGGCACTACAAATAATATCTGTTGAATATTATTTGTAGTGCCAAAAAACAGCTAAAAAGGAACACTGTAGTGATAAAAAAAAACCAACTAAAAAGGAACGTTTAAATTTAGAATAAAAGCGGAAAGTGTCCTGAATTAAGTCTGTTGTTGTATACAATACAGGCTATTTCTAAAAGATCTTTCATAAACTTCAGGATAGATTTACATTATGTCACAAAATTCGTGGAGCACAGGAAAAATATTTAGTAAGTTAAATTACAGTTTATTCAATAATGAACATCGAATAAACTGTAATTTATTTGCAAACACATTAATTCTTCAATGCTGAACTCTTAAGAAAATGTCACAAGAATGATATTTTCTTAACAGGGGTCTCCTCTGCCTCTCTTTCTTTCCGATTTTTTTTTTTTTTTTTCACAGTAGAAATTTTCAAATATGGCTGAAAAATTAACCCTAGAGTTTTCCCTCTTATTTATGTAGAGTACTATAAATTAAACTATATAACCCTGGTCAGGAACAATTAACAAAACTGTTCACACAGTACTTAGTTGGAAGGTGAAGAAAGAGGATGCAATTGTTTAAGATAAAGACAAGGGGTTTAACTTCGGGGCATATAAACATTAAGAAAATATAGCACAAGGAGGATGCCAAAATGGATGAACACAGAGCTGACTAGTTTAATAGGGTACATAAAGATGGCATGGGAAAGTTACAGGGCAATGAAAAGTACCGAAGCCTATAACAGATTTTTTTTTTTTTTTTTTTTTTTTTTTAAGAAAACTCAAACATGAGAAGGATTAGAATCTACAGTACTTAGCACTGGCTGAAAGTTGAGAAGATGAAAGAAGATACAAGTTGACATTAGACTTCAACTTCTGTAGATTGCAATTTTCAGGAAATACATATAAAGGAAGATTGTTTCAAAAAAACAAAAGTTGAATAAATAAATGAGGAAGAAGAAAAGGTGTGACTTAAGTTGGACAATAAAAGAATGTTTGGCTGGTTATGGCACGTGTTCGGACTGCTTTGGAAAAGAAAGTGGGAAATATAGAAGCCAATTCAGAAGAAGAGTGCCCATGGCACTCTTCTTCTGAATTGGACAGAAGTCCAATTCAGTCGATAAGACAGAGTGGAGAGACTCTGTTAGAGATGAGTCATTAATTAACCTAACTGCCCTCTTCTGAATGGAATCTAGAAGCCTGAGAGGGGTTTTGGTGGCACTGCTCCAGATGTGGGAACAGTATTCCATGCTAGAGTGGATTTGTGATTTGTAAAATGTGAACAGCTGTTGGAAAGAAAAGTAATAATGACAATGAAAGACAAAATGCAGTTATTTAGATGGAGAAGAAGCAAAATTTGTAATGTGCTTATACCGAAAGAGAGCAGAAGTCAGGGTAATCCATAATAAAGATGTGTGATCTTGTTTAAAAACTGAATGTCATCGAAGATAAACACAGGAATAGATAACCCCAGGGACTCACATCTGGTGAGTATGGGCTTGGCACACCCAGGGTCCTGAGCTGGATATCATCATTCTTCTCTTTCTTTGTGATTCCCTTCTACTTCTGACTTTTGTGTTTTCTCTCTCTCACAGGAAATTTTTTTTTGCTGGTGCAGCTTATGAAGCCTTGGGCTTCCTTGCACCATATAATAATAATAATAATAATAATGAATCCTTTTTGCAGGATTTTTTTTTTATGAAACTCCAAACATGAAAGTGTTTGGAGTGTCATAAAAATGGGTTGGAGGTTGAGCAGATGAAAGAAGATATTTGTTTACTTTATATTTGAACTGCTGTTATTGAAATTTTCAGGAAATACACATGAAGGAAGATTGCTCCAGAAAATGCAAGTTGAATGATAAGTGTGGAAGAAGAGTCAGTTCCGTGAGTTTGAAGTTGGGCAGTAAAAGGATATTGACTGGTTGCGGCATGTGTTTGGACTGCTTTGAAAAAGAGAGCAGGCATTATAGAAACCAATTCAGAAGAACAGTGCCCATGGAAGTATCTATAGAAAAGGCATGCAGCAGAAACAGAACATCTATGAGACAGAGAATAGGGAGACTTTGTTAGAGATGAGTCACTAATTAACCTAACTGTCCTCTTTAGAATGGAATCTAGAAGCCTAAGAGAGGTATCGAGGGCATTGCCTACGATGTGGGAACAATATTCCATGGTAGGGCAGATTTGATATTTCTGCAGAGTGAACAGCTGTTTGGAAGAAAAGTAATGCTGACAGCAAAACAGAAAAGCCAGTTTTTTAGATGTAGAGGAAGAAATATTTGCAATGTGCTTATGCCAAAAGAGATTAGAAGTCAGGGTAATCGCCAATAGAGATATATGATCTTGCCTAGAAATCGGAGTGTCATCAAAGATAAGCATAGAAGCAGAAGAATCCTTTTTGAGAGTTATAAGACACGATTGAGTTTCAGAAGGATTGAAATCAACTAAGTTTTCTTTGCCCCACTGGAGAATTACATGGAAATCAGCATTTAAGTAATTAGTGGACATTTGAGAAGGTGACGCTGTTTGAGCAGGGCAAGGTTTCTCAAACTGAAAGGTGGAATGCAATGGTGCTATCATTAGCAAAATATTGGATAGGATTTCAAGTCAATGGAAGAAAGTCATTAATATACAAGAGGGAGAAAGAATTGTGCCTTTGGGAACACCAAGCATCCAGCATTAGCGGAGAAGTTAGAAGACACAGAGCCATCTACCATCACTCACAGTAAGTGGTCAGAGAGAAAACTGGATACCCAATTACAAAAAACAGTTGGCAAACCATAAGATGAAAGCTTATTTTACATTAGAATTAGTTGAGGCATATGATGCAAGAAGGAAAGCTTTTACAGCTGATGCTGTAAAAGCTTTCCTTCAGCACCAAAAAATAAGAACCACCCCTTCCCAATTCACCATCCAGTCACTCCAAATGTTTGTCCAGTAGAGCCTTAAATTTATTTAAGCAATCAACTTCAACAACAACAGATAGAAGTCTGTTCCAGTAATGAACTACCTGCTGGCTAAAGGCAAATTTCCACACTTCTATTCTATAACTGTCTTTCCTCAATTTGAATTTTTGCCCCCTCGGGTTCGTAATCTGAGCAAGCAGAAGAATCCCATCAGCATTGAACTTGCTGAAACCATTCAAAGCCTTATACACCTCAATCAGATCACCTTGCAGGTACCTAGTCTCCAGACGCTGCAACTTGCAGACATAAGCCTTTCTTGCTAAGAGCACCCCCTCTGTTTCTCTCACCAATCTTGTTGCCCTTCTTTGTATTTGTTCTAGAAACTCTACATCCTTTCTAAAATTAGGCCTCCTGACCTGTATTCAGTACTCAATGTGTGGCCTGTTCATTGCCTTATACAAGGGATAATCACCTCGTCTCTGCTAGCAAAATTCCTATATATCATTGACAAGATTCCACAACCTGCTCTGGCAACCTCAGAGAACTTCATATGTGACTGCAAAATTACCCCCCCCTTTTTTTTTTCATTCTCCAATTCCCTGAGTGTAGTACCACACAGCTGGTATGTTTCACTTGGGTTACTGCTACCCATATGCAGTACTTTGCATTTGTCAAAATTCAGTTACCACTTATCAGTCCATCCGCCTAACTTTTCTAGATCCTATTGCAGTAGCATAATGTCTTTACTATGATTAACAACCCTGCCAACCTTTGTATCATCTGCAAACTTCGACATTAAGCCTGATTGTTTGTTTGTTATTTGGTTTTTAGGAGCATTAGCAACTAAGGCCATATTGCTCCGGGTATATACGGTGGTCATTCTCTGACCTTTCCGCATCCTCCATATTTGGTGGTGACGGGCTCAAACCCCGTTCTAATCAAGAAGGGTGTGCTATGCACTGCTGCTCCTTCCCACCTGGTTACGGAGGCACCCATATTAACCTGATATACCTTCATTGATATCACTGATTAATACACAAAACAATGGACCCAGCACCAAACCTTGAAGAACTTCACTAATAACACTAGTCCATGAAGAGCAGTGTCCATTGATTACAACTCTCTGTCATTTCCCACTCAACTATCCCTTTATCCATTGTAGCAACTTGCCCTTAATGCCATACCGTTTCAATTTGTACAGCAGTCTTCCACGTGCAACAGTATCAAAAGCTTTTCTGAAATCCAAGTATACGATATCAAAATTATTTTTTGCATCCAGTTCCTTTGTGACCACATCGTAGTATCCAATCAAACTGGTAAGACAAGACCTCTCATTAATAAACCCATGCTGTGTCTGAACTATTACTGAAGTCTTGCCTAGATACTGTAATGTTTCTTTAACCAGTGACTCCAAAATTTTCTCCAGAACAGAAGTTAAACTAACAGGTCTATAATTATTTGTGTCACCCTTTGAACCCCTTTGTGAATTGGGAATACATTTGCACATCTCCAGTCCATGGGGACCTCTCCTGAATCTAAGGATGCTCTCATAATTATGGCTCAGAGTTTGCTTACTTCCCTCGCTGCCTCCTTCAATATAACTGGATAGATTCCATCCACCCCAGGTGCCTTTTTTATGTTTAACTTCAACAATTTCTCCTCCACTTTGCTCTCAGTTATTATAAAATCATTTAGCTCCCTGTTGATAAGCTTCTGGCCTCCACCTCTCTAGAAAATTCCTCATCTGTGAATGTAGATGCAAAATACTCGTTTGTCAGCAAACTTAACAGATCAACAACAATTGAACCTCTACATTAAGTGGACCAATATGATTCATCCCCTTCCTTCTAGAGTTTACATCAGTAAAGAAGTCTTTGTTGTTTTTCTTTGCACCTTTGCCAAATATTTCTCATAATCAGCCTTTGCTTGCCTAACCTCCTTTGTGGCTTGATTACAGACTAGCTTATATCTAGCATAGGCTTCTGTGTCGCCTGATAATTTATATGCATCCCATACATTTTTCTACTCTGCCATGAGTCTCATTAGTTCATCTGACTTCCATATGTTGAGGTCAGATGAACAGATGTCAGATTAAGAAGACCTTTATGCCAAACATGACAAAAGCTTTTGAAACATCAAGAGTAACTGCTTGAGTTTCACCAAACCTTTACATTCAATTTGTCCACAGAATGGAACATAAGCCAGAATATCACCAGTGGATCGACACTAATGGAGTCCATACTGGCACTCGTTTATCAGATGGAAGGTTTCTAGATAGTTAAAGAGTTGGCAGTTAATTGATTTCTCCATTATTTCAGAAAGAGTAGAAGTAATTGTAATGGGATGATAATTGGGTGGAGGGATTTGCCCCCCTTTTTTAGGAACTGGCTGGATATGAGCAAATTTCCAAGCAGAAAGAAAAAAACACCTTTGGAATAAGAAAGTGAAAAAAGGAAACACAGAACAAGTGGAAAAATACTATCAGGACCATTCTTAGCATCAACAATAGTCAAAATCCCTCTAACATCCTTTTCACAGAAAACCACAGGAGGCACTGAATAGAGCAAGGGGCATTCCTAGGAGTGGTGCCTGGATGCCAACTGAAATCTGGCACCCCCTTTAAAATTTTTTTCATATATGTGTGTAAGTTTCAGATTTTCAGGCACCCCTTGAACATTGGCGTGCAGGTGCACTGCATCCCTTGCACCGTCAGAACAGCCCACCCCTGAATGGAGCATACCGGGAATAGTGGGAGGTTTACAGAGATCATTAATACACAAGTTGGAAGAAAAACAGGATACTAGGAGGTCAGCTTTATCCTTGGCTGAAGTGGCAATAGCACCAGCTGGTGCTGTTGCCACTTCACAGAGGTGAGAACAGAGATGGGCAAAAGTTGCAGCCAATAGCTTTGGCCAGAATTCTTGGCTATCATTTGAACAGCAAGTTTTCTACTCTTAGCCTGTTCAAAATCTAATTTGGACTGATTAATAATTGCTTTGCAATTGCTGTGAGTTTTGCTATAGGCAGAAAGAGAAAATTTGGGAAACAAGCCAATTACGACATACAACATTCTTCTCTTGAGCGGCCTTAGCACATATACTGGAAAACCAATGTTTAGATAAATTATGGGATTTTAAGGTGGAGTGTGATATAAAGGATACCTTCCCTGCAAGAATAATTTCACTGATCCGATCTGAGCAAACATTAACATCAGAAGTTTTGAAACAGTAATCCGACCAAGGAAAATAAATCTCGCAAATCATCCCATTTTGCATTCTTGTAATGCCAAACAACACAAGGATGGGAAAGACCACAAGACACAGGCTCTGGTGTAGAAGAGACCATAACTAAATTGTGATCTGAGTTCCCTAGAAGACACCCATCTCGACCATGTATTTAAACAGGTTGTTTGTGAGAAAAAGATGAAGTGTGTTGGCTATGTGGTTAGGATCACCTGGAATTCTGGTAGATAAATGAATAATCTGAGCAAGGTCATTAGTAATAGCGAAATCCTCAGCATCACAACCAGCTGGGTCCATGTGACTAGAAAACACAAAGGCAGCTGGAGTTGTGAACATTAAAATCATCAAGGAAAATTACCTCCCTGTTAGGAAAGTTGAACTGGAGAAAGTCAAGTTGCGAAGAAAGGAAGTCGAAGAGTTCCAAATGATTAGTGGAGCTGGGAGAACAACAGAGGCAACAGATAAATTTGACAGAACATGGTTGAGATTTTAAGCCAGAGAAGATCGAAAAGAGGAGATTCCAAACTGCTAAGTCCCTGAAGGGAAATATCAGAATGGACCAATGCACCTTTGAAGTGAAAGGAATCATACAATGAATAATTCGGACAACTCAGATGAGCAGTGGTTGACTCAACCGATAACTGAGATTCTGTCAGAAGAAATACATAGGATTTGGCAGACTAAGTGAAAATGGACATCACTAAAATTAGAACTGAGACCCCAGACATTTGTGAAATGAACAAGGAAGTGTTTTGGAGGCTTAGTTCTTTTTACAGATAAGTTTGATCTATTAGTTTGACAATTCATGGTGTATTCAGTAATAAGAAAAAGTGGGGGAGGGGCTGTATGAAGTAATAAAATTTTTGGATATGGCATACATAAGGTAAGAATATTCCCAGCTCCTTGACATAATGTTAATAGATAAAATTAACAGAACACATAGAAAAAAATAATGGTGCTGTAAGACTTTTTTCCAGTATCACGTCCTTCCTTCAAGGTAGCATCCCCATCCAAAAGTCACCTTGCATAAGCAACAGCCTACTGGACAAGAACAGAAGTGAACAGGGATACCAAATCAAAGGAAACCATGACCTCGCCCTCAAAAATGATAAAATCCTTAATAATAAGTAAAAAATAAGGAGCCTTTTTCTTGCGATCATATAAGACATGCCTACTTTAATTTTGGTTTGAGAACTTTAGGAATTTGGATGGGCAGTGTGCATCAAATATTAAAGAGAGTTAGCATTAATAAAGCCAGGCTCACGCAGGATCGTTTCTCCCTCCACGTGAGACAGATGTTTACTGTTCACTCCAACAAAATAAATTTAATGCTTTACAGCATGAATCATATGCTATTAGGAACATTCACAGATTGCACATGAGGGATAATTCACAATTTATTTGAATTTAAGCAATAAGCAGAAGAGAGTGAGCTCCTAGCTTATGGCATGAAATTTGCTGTCCTTCCTCAGAAACCTCCTATTACTCAACTGGCTATGGGAGCAGAAGCTTCACTTCACTTCACTTAACCGATTACCTGAAGAGACTGCAAATGAAATTCTTTTTAGAACTGCTTCTATCTAACAAGATGTTCGACCTGCTGTTACCAATCTCAGACGCTATCAACAGGAAGCCCTTACTTCCTTATGCAAAGAAGATACCATTGTAATCTTATCTGCCGATAAGGGCCAAGCACAGTTGCTCCGGACAAATCTGATTACATAGAGGTACAAGGCTCTCTCTCTCTTTGCAAGAACGTGAAGTCTACGAACTCATACAGTATTCTCCCATCAAGGTATTGGAGAAGTTGGAATCCAAAGTCAATAAGCTTGTACATGCCCGGTTTCTTTCTAACAAGATTTCAAAACACGTTTGTCGGAAACTCCATGCAACAGGTTGCCAGCTCCCGCATTTTATGGACTCCCAAAGATCCATAAACCTGGTATTCCCTTACGGTCTATTGTTTCCTGTTGTAATACGTCTATGTATGAACTTTCCATATACAGCGCCAGGTTTTAGCACCCCTTGTTGGGAGAACTAACCATACTGTATCTAGCAGTGCACATTTTTAAATATTATAAAGGATTTTATCATTTCTGAGGGTGAGGTCATGGTTTTATTTGATCTGGTGTACCTGTTCACTTCTGGTATGTACTTTCAGCATGATGGAGCTCCTGCACATTATACCTGTCTGGTAATACAATATCTAAATCGAACTTTCACTGAATGATGGATCGGCTGCAGTGCTCTCACTCATTGGCCACCAAGGTCTCCAAACCTCACTCCGTTAGATTTTTGTTTGTGGGTATAGATGAAATGCGCAGTATACAAAGAAAAGGTGAATACAAGAGATGAATTGCTCGCTCACATTTTGGATACTGCTGTCCTCATAAAGGAACTCCAAGATGACCTCAGAACAACAAGTCATATTACCACAAGAGTTGCAAAGTGCATTGAGGTTGGCAGCGGGATTTTCAAACATTTATTGTGAACTGTAAAAAATTTGTAAATTATGTGTTTTGTATCATTCAAAATTCAATAAATACAAACAATAAGCCTATCATTCTTTAATACCTCTCATAATGGCTTTGTGCGTGCCAATTTAAAACAGCTGTATCTCCATATCCATTGAGAATTGGACATGTTTATACAAATTTTTTACTCAGAATAAAAGATACTATAACCCCTCAAAATATTTACTATTCCTCCTGAATCACCCTGTATATACTCGGTACACCAAACACCTGATGAAGGGACACCTTGTGCTGAAAGCTTCTATTTTATTGCTTTGTATTTATATATATATATTTTTTTTTTAACACTTATTTTATATCTGTTTTAGTATTTTATTTATATTTATATATTTATTTATTTTAATGAAGTTTAACTAAACCAGTTTGTCAGTCGTTACTAGAAATTATATAGTTGCACAGCCTGACACTCAAGACCTGTTTTCTAATTCTCCGAACACTGTAGACAGGTTGCAAGGAAGGCCCATGGTATCCTATCGATGATTTATTGAACATTTGCTAGTAGAGATAAGGATGTCATAATTTCATTATATAAGGCAATTGTTAGACTACACTTGGAATACTGTGTTCAAGTGTGGAGACCGCACATACAAAAAGACATTGAACTTCTTGACAGGGTTCAAAGATGGGTAACTCACCTGGTGAGATCAGCAAAAGAGCATCCATAAAAGGAAAGACTTCGAATATGTGGGTTGCTGTTTGTTTGTTATTTGGATTTTTAGGAGCATTAGCAACTAAGGCCATATTGCTCTGGGATATGCGGTGGTCATTCCCTGACCTTTCTGCATCCTCCGTATTTGGTGGTGACGGGCTCGAACCCTGGTCTAATCAAGAAGCGTGTGCTATGCACTGCTGCTCCTTCCCACCTGGCTACGGAGGCGCCTATGTGGGTTGCATAGCACGGAAACTAGGCACCTTAGAAGAGACTTGATTGAGCTGTTTAAGGCTCTGAGATGCAAAAGGAAAATGAATGAGGCCGAAATTTTCATGGTTATAATTCTAGGACTAGTTGCCATAAATTCAAGTTAAATTCATGTTTAGACTGGATTTCGGGAAGTTTTATTTTAGCTAAAAAAGCTAGGGAGTTATAAATTACTGGAATAAGTTACCTACATGGGTGGTTGAGGCTGACAATTTGGAGAAATTCAAAGGTCAGCTGGATATTTACTTACAGGAGGAGGAAGTGCATAGGTTGTCTATTTCCTTTTCTTTAATTATTTCTTTCATTTAACTTTATTATTATTTTACTCTTTTTTTTTTTTTTTTGGCTGGTGCAGCATAAACCTTAACCATCCTCACACCATACGGCCATTAGTAATACTAAAACATGGTGTAACTCGCACAGCTTGCGATGAAACTGGTATGCTGGTTTACCATAGAATAATGATGAAACGCGGATACAATCAGAAACTTCAGTCAGGTATAAGGGTTGCATAAGAATTACCAAAAAGGTCACCTTACAGGAGTCAATACAAGTTGCTTGAAAACATGGCCACATAACATCAATATGCCGTATAATCCCCTCCAACGGCTAAACATGCCTAACAACAGTGAAGCATGCTCGATATAAGGGCTTCTATAAGATTCTGAGATAACAAATCCCATTCTTCCACCAATGCGGATCTTAGCTCACACAAGTGACCAAGGAGTTGGCTGTCAGTGTGCAATGTGTTCAATCAGATTTAAGTCTGGTGATTGTGCTGGCTACAGAAGTTGTTGGATATCTTCAGTTTCAAGATATTCCTCCAGCACTCGAGCTCTATGTGCCATGGCATCGTCGTGCATGGAAAGAAAATCTGGGCAAGCTGCACCCCTAAAAAGTCATATATAGATTCGAGGAGAGAATTTAGGATTTATTCTGAGTACATTCACAGTTCCCATTAAAAACACAGAGGGGTACGGCCACCATTGATCATTTTTCTGCCCCACACGAGAACACCGCCTCCACCTCAAGTGCCACTTTCTGGACGGATGGTACTGCATTCCTCACTGTCTCCAGATGAAATAACCACTAGAATCTGTTTGTAGGCTAAAACGGGACTCATCAGTGAACAGAACTGTACCCTATTTGTCAGGGATCCATGTCACATGTTCATGGCACTCGTTTCAATGAGCTTTGCTGAGGTTTGGGGTTAATGGGATTTTTCAAGGTATTTGTGTTTGTTGTTATTTGGTTTTTAGGAGCATTAGCAACTAAGGCCATATTGCTCCGGGGATATGCGGTGGTCATTCCCTGACCTTTCCGCATCCTCCATATTTAGTGGTCACGGGCCTGAACCCTGGTTTAATCAAGAAGCATGTGCTACGCACTGCTGCTCTTGCCCACCTGGCTACAGAGGTGCCATTTGTATTTGTATGGTGGTCTCCAGGGTTCCCCCTATAACTGCGGGGTTAATGGGATACAAACCACTGGCTTTCTTGCATAGAGTCCACTTGAATTGAGACTTCTTAACCAGTATGGTTAGAAATGTTTTCACCTGTACCCACAGCAACCCCAAGAGACAGTTGATGACAGGACATCATGCGGTTTCTGTCTTGCTGTTAGAGCCAGATAGCAGTCTTCTCTGGTTGACTCGGCTATCGGTCGACCTTGGCCAGCTATTCTTGTAATGGTTCCCGTCTCCTGAAACTGCTTCCATAATGCCGAGATGACACTGCATGACACATTAAGCCAATGTGCCACCTCTGCCTGCCCAGCTTCAAGCTGTCCAATGGCCACCATCTCAAACAATCATCTAAATTATGATGACTTGCCACACTAAGGACTGGAGATGTGGCTAAACAACTAAGAAACCAAAAAACGGGAATGAGGTGATGTGATCACAACCCATGTTTCTATAGGCATGCATAATTTATATAATGTGTGGCTCTGTAAGGTAGTAAATCGATTTCTATTGAATCCTTGAAATTTGGATGCCTATTATATCAAATATTCACCTTCAGAGACACTGTTCACAATAATATATTCGTCAAAAACATTTAGTTCTCTTAATTTTGTCAAGCAGTGTAATAGGGGCAGAAAATCAGTAATTGATTATACAGCGCATTCAGAAAAGCATTATACACCTGTATGACAGCAATGTTTAAAATGATACAAGTCACTGTGCACCATTGTGTGGTGTGACATAAAACCCCCATGCAACTAGTGGTGTGTCAAGATCAGTTGGCTGTGAGATAGCTATTGTGGCAATCGATTATGGAGTGCCTTAATGATGGTTTTGTTATTGGAGGGGTGCATTTTTTTGGTTGAGTATGTTTTTAACGAGCATAGCAAGTATGCACACAGCTTCCAAGAAAACTTCTCTAAGAAATTTCCAAATACACCAGTACACATCTACATGCTGTGGTGCATTGACAGACAAATTCTGTGAGACTGGTGTTGTACACACACTGACCATAGTGGAAGGCCACCAAAACTGACAGAAAAGAAACTCCTGGATAATTCATATTCAATGCTGCAAAGTCTTTCAAAATCAATGTGGAAGTTGTCACGGCAACAAAACATCATTCTTGCAACTGCGCATTTAGCAGTAAGGAAGAAGCTATGCCTTTTCCCATATAAAATCACTGTTGTCCAAGAATTAAAAGCAGCAGATACCAAAAGCAGGTATGTTACTGCCACTGGTTTTAACAGTTCATCACTGAAAATACAAATTCTATTTTGGCTCTTACATTCTTTGCTAATGAGGCATGGTTCCATTTGTCAGGGTATGTGAATGCTCAAAATACCTGATTATGGGCATCAGAAAATACAATGGTCTACATCAAATACCTCTCCATCAATAGAAGGTTGGTATTTGGGTTGCTATCTCCAGAAGAAGAATCATTAAGATTAAGAAGAATAATCAAGATCAGTGTTTGTTTGCGAAGGTGAACGGTCGCACCGTTTTGTGCTCTGCTGAAACTAAGTTAAAAATAATGATCTTTTCAATGACCAGATGTCCATTTGATACTGCCGGAACTTGCAACTGTGCATTTAGCGCATTCCTTGTGCCAACACACGTCTAAATACAACCATATCACGGATGATAGTTGTTCAGGTAAATAGATATCTTATATTATTTTCATGTTTGAATGCTCTTTATGGTGTTTGGCACTCGCATATCCTGCACAGCTTTTGTTAACTGCACTTATCCTCAGTAATCCTAGCCTAAAGCAATCATAGCATTGTCTCTACTGAGGGAAGAACACCTGTCTGCATCTCATCACCTTGAGCAGTGGCCGGATGGAACTGATGCTATTAATCCCATATGAAATTGAAAGTTCACAAACAATAGTGGCCTTCCTTCTTTGTGTCTGCTCTAAAAGAATTATGTGGAAGTCACTGTAAAAGCATTCGGATCAACGTTAAAATTTGCTGCCTTCAAATAGTAGCAGTGAAATAAGCAATATGCAGATGGAAGATTGTATACACACTTGTTAGGCCTGGCTGAAGAAGGTCAAACATATACTAATATGCAATGGTGTCTGCGGCCGCTCCTTGTGAGGAAACTGCTTGGGACAGTCACAAATCTTTAAAATGTCAAAGTCAGCCAAAGAGTGTGCTCACTGCTGGAGGGTATCCCCAAGGAAATCTGAAATCTCACCGGAGAAACCCAGTTCGACGTCTCAAGACGGGAATCGAGCTCAGAAACCGGAGGGCACACAGCCAGCTACATCAACCACTAATACTGAAAGTGCCATTCCGTTCCTTAGACTAATTGACTCTGAGGATACTCCCAGTGAAACAAGTAATGCTAAAGAGATCCCCACGACCAACTGCACCATCGGAATACAGCACGATCTCAATCCTACCTCTCACATTAGCACTGCCTCACAAACTGAATGGACCCATGCACCCGAAGCCGTCCCGTCGATCTGGACGGCAAGGAGTGTCAGCAAGTACCCTGATGCGGAAGTCACAGCGGAGATGAATACGCAGTATTCAATAGGGCTGTGAAAAAAAAACCCTCCTGTTCATTCCACCCAACCTCATATAACCGGTGAGGTCCTGTTGCCAATGCTGAGTAACTTCAAGGCTGCCCTACTAAAACGTGTACAATCAGAGTTTGATACATTCTACGATAAGTGTTACGAGCTTTTCTCTAGAAAAATTCGTGAGGATGTGAAAAGCAGCATAAGTCATTCTATTCCTGACTCAGTGCAGTAGAAAAACTGCAGAAATCCATCACTACACAGAGAAAATTTTGCATTCCCATGCAAAAGGCAATAATATACTTGCAATGCAGTCCTCAACTGACACGTCAAATGAAAAGGTAAAAATTCCACCGAGTGAGCATTCCATGTCCCTTCCAACCAGCCATAGCACAGCCATCACGAGTGCCTCACAACTTACACACGTGCACAACTCATCAGTCAATTCATGCAGTCGTGAAGAAAGTCCAGAAATTATGCCATCGGTACACATGAGAATTGCACCAAGAAGTGAAATCAGCCATCATACAGAACCACTAGCTCACGCCGCTGAAATTTATCCTAATAAAAAGGCCATCAGAACAACATGGGCAGGGATTGTGGGTAGATCTCAGCCCCATCCCACTCACAACACTCCATCACCAAGGATCAAACAGTCACACGAACCAGGTGCATGAATGAAAAATGCATGTGTAACAGGACATCAAATTCTTCTAGGCTCAGAACTATGACACCACATTGCAACAGAACATCTAAGAATTTTTTCATTTCGAGGCTGCATCCACTAACTCCTGAACAAGTAGCTAACGTCCTCCTTCAAGACCTCTACGTCAGTGCGGAAGTCACTAAGCTACCTACCAAGAGCAATAATTACGCTTCATTCAAGTTATCCTGTGAAGCAACATCTGTCGAAGCTATCAGTAACCCCTCTTCCTGGCCGATTGGTGTTATTGTCCGACCGTTCTACCCAAGCAACAGCGTCAGAAGGAGAAACATCACACAGCACGCATCGGACACTCGACTAAATGGAAGCTGACTCAAGATCCAGGTTCTACATTGGTCGTGCCCCTTATGCCATACACAAAACAAGACAGTTGATTCAACCATCGCAGTAGACAGCAGCCCCATTTTACCCAATAGCCCAAATTCTCCGAGCAAGCAAGACAAGCTACACTGTCCGATCCCAACAGTGATCACAATGAGACACCCACGACCTCATGTGGTACTTCCTTTTTCGAAGTCCAAAAATTTAATTCAAGTGCATCGCTCTGACACCGTAAGTGTAATGTATCAGAACGTTAGGAGCTTGCAAAATAAAATGGAGACTACGGAGCAAATCCTGCTAGCAGGCAAATTCAATATTTTAGCCATATCCGAAACATGGCTTGAGCATGAGCAACAGAACATAGTGATAGCTACACCAGCAGGCTATGTGGCAGAGTTCACCTCCAGAAGGAATAGAAGGGTGGTGGTGTTGCTATGTTCTTCAAAGACGCAGTCTTCAAATTGATCAACACTATCTACAGTGACCAAATTTCGAAACCCTAGCCATGACACTGCTCAGAAACGCATCCACAATAGATATCTGTGTAATGTATATCCCGCCGGTACCCACAATTGATATCATTACTGAGGCAGCCAACTGGGCAATCACCCATTTTCACCCCTCAGCTCACCATATCAACATCGGAGATTTCAACCTCCTTCCACAGCTCACCGCCCACAAAAAGATCCTTGTTGACTACATGAAGTCAGCAAATATACACCTAATCGATCACTGCCCATCTAGAGGAGAAAACCCACCTTGACTTGCTATTTTCCTCCTTAGCATGTATGACTGAAGAACCACCCGAGATGCACTACAAATCTGATCATGACCCTATCTATGCAAAAGTAATTATTTCTGCTTGGGGACCACCTGCCCAAAAAAACGTTCAAACCACTGTCATCGTAAGCCCCAAGCTCCTTAACATCCAAAAATGCCTGCAAGCCGCCACCCTTATACCTTGGCATGTCCTTGAAACGTGTGACGTCTTGCTTGCTGTAACACTATTGACAAACTGGATGAACACCACTGCACAATATTCCACATCAAAGAAGATAAGGATCTCATCTTACTCCAAAGCCTGGTGGAATCCAAATGTACACATGGCCTTCCTGTTAAAGCAGCAGCTACACCAGATCTGGAAAAGAACTCAAGACTTCCGACCGGATATCTTATTCAAGAGCACGAGCGCAATTTAATAGGGAGAAATCACGAGCAATAACAGCACACCTGGGCGCCCAACTTCAAAAAGGGAAAATCCCATAGCTTTCCTAGTCAGCTGGACCCAGCTCAATGGCTAGATCATATTACCAGATTCAACATGCGTGCAGATCAACTAAACTCTCTTTTATATCCCGACAATGAATTACAACAAGACATCTTGCATTCCATCACCATCTCTACACACCAGCTGACAGCAGCGATAAACTCCCTTCCAGTGACAGCAACCGCAGGGGCCAACAAAGTGCCACAATTCATGGTAAAATGCCTCAGTCCGTTCATCCTCCAACCACTCAAGTCCATCTTCAATGGAATTGTAACCACAAGAAATTTTCTTAAAGCCTTGAATAGCTACCTTGTCAGACCACATCCAAAATTTCGAAACCCCAGGCACTTTTGGCCGATATCTAACTCCTCAACGCTCCTGAAAAAAACTATGCTGCCCACCTTAATGAATCAGATTCTTGGAGATAAGCCGCCACAGATCCACTATGGAATCCGAAACCGATCCACAGTGACGAACCTCCTTGCAACCACATGTAATATATTGTCCGCCTTTGAACAGCAAGAGGAACTCGCAATCATGTACCTGGATATTGAAGCTGCTTTTGACGCCATCAATGTGTCGGTGCTCCTCCGCTTTACTGGAAGACCACTATCTAATCCAAGGTAATATCCTCTGGTTCATAGCATCACTCCTCTATGATAGGGTACTACAAGTCGATGCCTATGGACAATCGCACAAGAAGGCAATTTCTGCTGGTGTTCCGCAAGGAGGAGTCCTATCTGGCTTATTATTTACAGCCATCATTGCGCCTCTTATCCGTAACAATGAGAAAATCATGAAACTAAAATTACTGTGACACAGAGCGAAAACGTATCCGTTTTCACTCTGTGTCACAGTAATATATATATCTATGTATATCTATATATCTATGTATCTAATATAATATTAGATACATAGATATATTTGTTTGTATATATATTTGTATACTAATATTAGATACATAGATATATTTGTTTGTATGTATCTAATCTAATATATGTATATTTCCCATTATTAAACTTGTCACAATCTATTTTTGTATCCGTTTTTGCTCTGTGTTACAGTAATTTTAGTTTCATAATGAATCCAGAGCGCACAGGCCTCTTTAATCATAATGAGAAAATCATCACCTATGCAGATGATATAAAAATTCTAACGCCTATTGCTTCCAACAATCACCTTGAAGCTACAGCAAGCATTAATAATAGTCTCATCAACGTCACCTCTTACCTCAAACAGTATGGACTCTCTATCAACCCACAAAAAACAAAACTAATGGTGTTCTCTCTCAGACCAACCCCTACAATAATAGCCCCAACACTCGATGGAACTGTAATATCTGCCACTCCTACACATGCGGATTTGGGAATAGTATTTGACCCAAAACTCCGGTTTCATGCTCATGTAGACAAGCTCACTTCGAGAGCAGCCTCTCTCCAATGGCTAGCTAAACAACTAATTTATGTTAAGGAACCTCATTTAATTAAGAAATTCATCAGAACAGTAATCTGTTCTCCACTCCTCTATGCTGCTGAAGCGTGGGCATCAGCAACTACTACAACGAAGAAACCAATCCTTGCTGCAGAATTCTGGCTACTTAAATGGGCTAACCAGAAAGCTTGTCTTCCACCACAGGACAGAACTACAGCCTTAGCTACTTCACTGGGGATGCAGCAACTGCCTGATATCATGGAAATACAACGACTGATAGCTACAGTTAAAATGATCACAGGTCAGATCTCAACACCGTCCATTTGGGATTCGTGTTACAGGAGAATACCCAAGCCAGAACTTCGGTCAACCCCGATGCTCTGCTCGAGGAATAGGAGGCTTCACATCTCAGACCGCTTCCTCCCAAACCAAATGCTACCTGAAGTACAGCACCTCGACGGTGACTTGCATAGGTTTTGCAGCAATAAAACCTACAGGAAAGAAATGTTAGCAGCTTGCTCCAATCCCAAAATCAAATAATAAGTTTGTGCACCCTCCACACCCTCTGCCAAGCTCTCCTGTGCCACGACAAAATTCGTTTGACAGAGAAGTGCCATTCATGTATATTAGATATTTTTATTGTAAATAAAATTTTTAAATAATAAAATTGTAAATAAGATATTTTTATTGTAAATATAACCGTATGATGTAACTTGTAAATATAGTTAATACTGCATAATGTGAGGAAGTGTAATGGCATGTGTAAGAAATTCATTTTATGTTTTTAATTTTACAGTGTGCATTATCCATTATCTATTCTGATGTGAGCATTATCTATTCTGATGTGAGCATTATCTACAATCTATGTCTATTATCTATTAACTAATTATCTATTCTGATGTGAGCCGTTGGCCCTGACGGGACAATTGCAACTTCACTTAAATCTATATATGTACATTGTATTCATTTAGTTGCAATAAAGATTTTCTCTCATTAAGGTGTCCTATCTCCTTCAATGAAACAACCTCTGAATGTTACTGCCAATGTTCTCCACAATTCATCAGCAAACTGAATAAGGATGAAATGAAGAATGGGTGATTTCAGCAAGATTCTGCCACTGCTCATACTGCTACACAATCGATGGCACTCCTATGCTAAATTTTTGCAGATCGAATAATATCAAAAAAAATATCGTTGGCATTCAATCAAAACATTGTATGTTGAATTCGTAAAAAAATTGATTTTGTTTGTAATGAATTTCATTTTGGTCCCACATTGCCCTGCAAACCCTCAGAAGTAATCAACCGATCAAAAGTCTTTAAAGACAATGCAGAAACTTTGCATGGCTGCATATTGTGACCATCAAAACCTCGTATGTTATGGTTCTCCTGAAAAGTAGTCATTTTCAACAGGTTTTGATAGAACGCCAACAATATGGCCTTCTTGTTCACCAAATTTGAATCTACCTGATTTTTATCTGTGGGAAGAAACAAACAATATAGTTTACCCACAATAGAAAATCTCACAATCACTTCAGAGACTTCAGAGTGCTATAACTGCTTACATCAGAGGCATCACATAAGAACTAAAGGTTTTGAAAATAAAATTAAACGTGTTCAGGCCTGTTTGGATGTCTGTGGATGTCAATTTCAACATCTATTGAATGGACCACTTATGTCAGTAAAACTGGGCAATAACAAATTATTTGTAGTAATAACATTAAAAACTTACTTTCCTTTGAAAGAGGTGTACAGAGACTTTCCAAACACTGTATAATCACTAATAGCAATATAAAGGATGTATATATAAAGCAATAACACATCGGCAGATATTGGAAGCAATCATAAATTAGCAGTGGGAACATCCAGAATTAAAGAATCTTTTAAGCAAAAGAAAAATAAACAAAGATAAAGAAACAAAATTCAAAATTGAATTATTACAAGACAAAAGTATTAGGAAATTAAGAGAACAGAATAAAAAAAGAATAAAAATGGCCATTATGGTATACAGAAAAAGTAAGATTTGGCAAAGACCAAAGCAAGAGCATTTCAGAAACATTTATGAAATAAAACAGATGCACAGATATAAGAATACAGAGATTCAAAACAGAACCAATGTGGAGATAAGAATAATAAAACAAGGGCATTGGGAGAGGTTTTCAAAAGAATTAGAACATGATTCTTAAATGAGAGAAAAATTTTAATATAAGAAGGTAGAAAAATTTGGTAGAAGGTAGAAAGAAGAAAGAAAAATTTGGTGAATAAAATAGAATCAAAGAAAAGAATTAAATGAATATGTTAAAATAATAACATATTCAGTCACATGGGTATATTACTTTAAAAAAATTATATACAAGCAAAAGGTAGCAAATATTAGAAAACAAATATAAGATTAATGATGTTGACATAGAATTAAATGTAGAAGAAATTTAAAGAAATTATAAGAAAACTAAATTTGGAATAGTGCAGGTATTGATAAAACAAATTACTGTAGTTACTAAATATTAAGGAGTGAAACTAACTACAGAATTAATAGAAATATTGAAAAAAAAAATTTTAAAAATTGGAGAAAATATGAAAAGTGATTCATGAAAGAACAATGTATAAAAAAGGGATAAGCAACTACCAGAAAATTATTGAGGGTATTAATTTATTGAACACAGCTCTGAAAATGTATACAAAAGTAATGTCAGAATTACATAAAATTAAGAATTAAGTGATGAGTAGCAAGGATTTGGGAAAATTACATTCTGCACAGACACAATATTTATGATAAAGCAGATAACAGAAAAACATTATAGAATAAAAGACCAATTTATATGTATTTCATAGAATTAACAAAAGCTTTTCAGAGAGTTAAAGTAAAAGAAGTAACAGAAATCTAAAAGCTACAATTAAGAGAAGTAATCAGATATAGACATATATATATATATATATATATATATATATATACTGTATATATATATATATCAAATTATGTAGAGAATATGGAATTTGAGGAATATAAATAGAAAAGGAGTATCAGAACAGATTAATGCCATCAAAATAATGATTGAACATTACATCAGTCTGTATATTATTTTTTAAAATTTAATACCAACTGGATAAATTGGAAAATTTGCATTTAACTGGAGAAATTTAATAAGAATTTAGAATATAAGTACAGTATTAGGATTGAAACTATACCCATGAGGCCAAAGAGCCAAGTATTTAGGTAACCTAAGTTGGGCTTCATTGTTGTACCCTATAAATAAACATAGATTATAATAAAATTAAAATGATGTAGATAATTATTGATAATTGGATACAATGATATTATATTTGCAGTATATTTGAACCTAGACAAACTGGCAAATGGCAAACAGAAACAGATAGCCTCAGCCAATTATTGATGGGATATACATTTGTATTAGGTGGAGCTAGCTCTAGTTAACATTCCATTCAATGTATCTAATTATCAATAATTAGCTACATCATTTTAATTTTAGTATTTTATTATATTTGATATTATATATGTGGATCTTACAAAGGCGTTTGATACTGTTGCACATGGAAGACTGCTGCACAAATTGGAGCAATGTGGCATTGGAGGAAAATTGCTGCTATGGATAAAGAGGTGGTTGAGGGGGAGAAGATAGAGAGTGGTAATCAATGGACACTGCTCATCGTAGACTAATGTTATTAGTGGAGACCCTCGGAGTTCAGTGTTGGGTCCATTATTGTTTTCTGTATTTATAAATGATATTGATGATGGTATATCATGCTTAATGTCCAAGTTTGCAGACGATACAAAGGTTGGCAGGGTTGTTAAGGACACTACTGATGCTATGCTGCTGCAACAGGATCTGGAAAGGTTGAGCAGATGGGCTGAGAGATTAGCATTTAGCATTAGCATTAGTAGAGGCATTTGATGCAAGAAAGCAAGCTTATGCAGCATCAGCCAAAAAAAAAAAAAAAAAAAAGTAACATAAATAAATAAAAATAACCACTTCCACTTCACCCCTCTGTTCGTTCGAAATACCTGTCCAGCTGAGCCTTAAACTTATTTAGGCTATCAACTTCCACGACAAGGGATGGAAGTCTGTTCCACCCACCAACCACCCACTGGCTAAAGGCAAATTTCCGCACATCTATCCTACATCTGTCTTTCCTCAATTTGAATTTATGCCCTCTCAGGTGATTTTTCTGAGCTAGAGGAAGAATCCCATCAGCATTGAGCATGCTCAAACCATTCAAGGCTTTGTACACCTCTATCAGATCACCCCGCTGGTGCCTAGTTTCCAGACACTGTAATTTGCAAAACTTAAGCCTTTCTTCGTAAGAGAACCCCTTTGTCCCATTCACCAATCTAGTTGCCCTTCTCTGTACTCGTTCCAGCAGCTCTACATCCTTCCTGAAATGAGGCCTCCAGGCCTGTATACAGTACTCTAGGTGTGGCCTGACCATTGCCTTATACAAGGGAATAATCACCTCCTTATCCCTGCTAGAAAAATTCCTATATATCATTGACAATACACCATGAGCTACTCTTGCAGCTCGTCTGCACTGCTCAGAGAACTTCATATCTGCCTGCACCACCACCCCCAGGTCCCTTTCATTCTCTACCACTGTCAGTGTAGTACCACAGAGTTGATACGCTGCTCTGGGGTTGCTGTTTCCCATATGTAGTACTTTACATTTGTCAATGTTAAACTTCATTTGCCACCTCGAAGCCCATCTGCTCAACCTTTCCAAATCCTGTTGCAGCAGCATAGTGTCAGTAGTGTCCTTGACAACCCTGCCAACCTTCGTATCGTCTGCAAACTTGGACATTAAGCCTGATATACCATCATCAATATCATTTATAAATACAGAAAACAATAAAGGCCCCAATACTGAACCCTGAGGGACTCCACTAATAACATTAGTCCACGATGAGCAGTGTCCATTGATTACCACTCTCTGTCTTCTCCCCCTCAACCACCCCTTTATCCATAGCAGCAACTTGCCTCCAATGCCACACTGCTCCAATTTGTGCAGCAGTCTTCCATGTGCAACAGTATCAAAAGCCTTTCTAAGATCCAAGTATATAATATCAAAGTTATTCCCTGCATCCAGTTCTTTTGTGACTGCATCATAGTATCCAATCAAATTGGTCAGGCAAGACTTCCCCTTAACAAAACCATGCTGTGTCCTAGCTATAACTGAAGTCTTGTCTAGATGATCCTGCAGTGCTTCTTTCACCAGTGCCTCCATTAATTTTCCGGGAACAGAAGTTAAACTCACAGGTCTATAATTACTTGTGTCAGCCTTTGATCCCCCTTTGTGAATTGGGGTCACATTTGCACATCTCCAGTCAATGGGTACCTCCCCTGAGTCCAAGGAAGCTCTCATAATTATGGCTAAGGGTTTGCTTACCTCCTTTGCTGCCTCCTTTAATATAACTGGATAGATCCCATCCACCCCAGGTGCCTTTCTTGTGTTTATCTTCAACAATTTCTCCTCCACTTTGCTCTCAGTTATTACAAGATTCTCTAGCTTACTGCTAGAATTGAATACACCTCTGGCATTCCCCTCGCTGAATAACTCCTCATGTGTGAATGTCGATGCAAAATATTCATTTAGTTTGTTAGCTACCCGAGCAGGGTCATCAACAGTTGACCCATCGATCTCAAGTGGACCAATCTGATTCATCCCCTTCCTTCTAGAGTTTACATAAGTAAAGAACTCTTTGCTGTTTTTCTTCGCATCCCTTGCCAAGGATCTCTCGTAATCTGCCTTCGCCTGCCTAACCTCCTTTGTAACTTGGTTACAGATCAACTTGTATCTATCATAGGCGTCCGTGTCACGTGTTAATTTGTATGTATCCCATGCATTTTTCTTCTCTGCCATATGCCTCATTAGTTCATCTGACAACCATTTAGGCCTAAACCTTGAACAATATTTCTTAGTTGGTATGTAAAGCCTAGTAGCTTCCACGATAAGTTCTTTGAATGCTTCCCATTTTGAATTTGCTGTTGGCAATATCATCAGTTGATCCCACTGTATAGAATTTAAATACTGTCTCAGTCCATTGTAGTCGCCTTTACGAATGCAATACCCCTTCCCTTTACCCCTAATGGTAGTTACCTCTTTGAGTAAATCCCACTTCAGCACACTGTGATCACTGCCACCAAGTGGTTCATTTATCTGCAGATTCTTAATGCATGAAGAATCACTACTGATAATCAAATCAAGAGTATTACTCCCTCTAGTTGCCTCCCGAACATGCTGATGTAGAAAACAATCATCCAATAAATCCACAAAAGCCTTGCTACTGTGTGAGTGACCAGCCCCCAAATTCCAGTCAATATCTGGGAAATTAAAATCCCCCATTATAAGACTCTCTGATTTACTGGCCCACTCTATTTCTCCGAACAGTTTCTTATTATACTCATCAGAGTCATTAGGCCTATAGCACACTCCTACTCTCAATTTTGATCTCCCAATGCTTATGTCACACCAAACTGACTCGACACTGCACTGTCCAGCGATGTCGACTGGCTTCACTTCCTTGGATTTTATGTGTTTTTTAACTAATAGCATAACCCCTCCTCCCTTCCTATCCTGTCTATCCTTTCTGTAGACATTGTAGTCCCCAAATTCCAGTTCTGCATTTCTTATATCTGTGTGACACCACGTCTCTGAAATCCCCACAATATCTGCCTTTGATGTTTTGAGCAATACCTCAAATTCATCAAATTTATTTACTAAACTCCTAGCATTGGTGTACACACAAGTATACATGCACCTGTTCTTTTTCTTAACTACCCTAACACAACCCATGTGTTTACTTGTACCCCAATGATTCCCAGAAGTCTCTGAAATATCCTGCATCTTATTTTCCAGGCTGCGGCTCATTCCAATAGAAGCAGTGCAAGAATCACTTTCACCTCTGCCAGTGGCTACTGTTAATCTATTAGTCCTTGTATCCCCCCAATCTAGCAGTTTTCCGACCCACCTAACATTGCCTCGATAGCATCAGCAAACATTCTTGCACCCTTTCTATTTAAGTGTATCCCATCCCTGTAGAAGCAGTCTCTCCTGTTAACAAGTACAGACCAGGCTGAAAAAAATTCTACCCCTTGAGCCCTGCACAATCTTTCCAGGGCCGAATTGATTGACAGGGCTCTCATCATATACTCCCTCCTATCGTGTCTGGGCAGAATTGCAGACACTTTCAATTTCAACCCTAGATGGCAAATGAAGTTTAACATTGACAAATATAAAGTACTACATATGGCAAACAGCAACCCTAGAGCAACACATCAACTCTGTGGTACTACACTGACAGTGGTAGAGAATGAAAAGGACCTGGAGGTAATTGTGCAGGCAGATATGAAGTTCTCTGAGCAGTGCAGATGGGCTGAAAGAGTAGCTCATGGTGTCTTGTCAATGATATACAGGAATTTTTCTAGCAGGGATAAGGAGGTGATTATTCCCTTGTATAAGGCAATGGTCAGGCCACACCTTGAGTACTGTATACAGGTCTGGAGGCCTCATTTCAAGAAGGATGTAGAGCTGCTGGAACGTGTACAGATAAGGGCAACAAGGTTAGTGAATGGAAAAAAGGGTTGCTCTTATGAAGAAAGGCTTAAGTTTTGCAAATTACAGTGTCTGGAGACTAGGCACCAGCGAGGTGATCTGATAGAGGTGTATAAAGCCTTGAATGGTTTGAGCATGCTCAATGCTGATGGGATTCTTCCTCTTGCTCAGAATAATCACCTGAGAGGGCATAAATTCAAATTGAGGAAAGACAGATGTAGGATAGATGTGCGGAAATTTGCCTTTAGCCAGGGGGGGGTATTTGGTTGGTGGAACAGACTTCCATCCCTTGTTGTGGAAGTTGATAGCCTAAATAAATTTAAGGCTCAGCTGGACAGGTATTTCGAACGAACGGAGGGGTGAAATGGAAGTGTTTTGTTTTGTTTTTTTTTTTTGGCTGATGCTGCGTAAGCTTGCTTTCTTGCATCATATATATATATTTTTTTTTTTTTTTATGAAAACCCCAAACACGAAAGGTATCAAAACCTATAGTACTAAGTACAGTGCATGGGTTGGAGGAGAAGTATGGGGGGAGGGGTGGGGATGCCAGAAACTTTGCTCTGGAGACTAAACATGGGTTTCACCACTTCAAGCCTCCAATAAGCAAAGTGGTGGTATTTCACCGGTTGATGAAAGTCATCTACCACCTACTCAAATGCTAATGCTAATTATAATCTGTGTTTTATTTATAGGGTACAAGAATGAAGTCCAACTTAGGTTACCTAAATACTTGGCCCTTTGGCCTCATGGGTATAGTTTTCAAACCTAATACTTATATTCTAAATTCTTATTAAATTTCGACAGTTGTATGCAAATTCTCCAATTTATCCAGTTGATATTAAGTTTAAAAAAAAATAATAAAAAAAAATAAATATACATATGTGTGTGTGTGTGTGTGTGTGTGTGTGTGTGTGTGTGTGTGTGTATACACACACACACACATTATCAAAACAGATCAAGGAATAAGACAAGGAGACTCAATGAATATGATTTTATTCAGCCTGATAATTGATGAATTAATTAATTAGTGAAGTAAATAAATATAGGATTACAGGATTTAGGACTAAAAGCCTCAGAATGTGAGTAGTTTACTGTCTTATAAATTGGTGCAACAGCATCATTTCAGTAAACCTACTGAAGTTTGGTTTACTGTATACAGAAATGATGATAATGCACAAACTTATATGATAATAAACTCTTCTCGCAGTTGCCTTTAGCCCTAAATCCTGTATGTATCAAATTTCACCTAACTTGGAATCTGATGTTATGAAATTAGATTAGAATTAGCATAGGCATATGATGCAAGCAAGCTTATGCAACATCAGCCAAAAAAAAAACAAAATGCTCCCATTTTACTCCTCCATTCGTTCCAAATACCTGTCCAGCACAGACTAATTTATTTAGGCTATCAACTTCCACAACAAAGGATGAACGTCTGTTCCACCAACCAACTACCTGCTGGCTAAAGGCAAACTTCCGCACATCTATCCTACAACTGTCTTTCCTCAATTTGAATTTATGCCCTCTCAGGTGATTATTCTGAGCAAGAGGATAAATCCCACCAGCATTGAGCATGCTCAAACCATTCAAGGATTTATATACCTCAATCAGATCACCTCGCAGGAGCCTAGTCTCCAGACACTGTAATTTGCAAAACTTAAGCTTTTCTTTGTAAGAGCAACCCTTTCTTCCATTCACTAATCTTGTTGCCCTTCTCTGTACTCGTTCCAACAGCTCTACCTCCTCCTTAAAATGAGGCCTCCAGACCTGTATACAGTACTCAAGGTGTGGCCTGACCAGTGCCTTATACAAGAGGATAATCACCTTCTTATCCCTGCTAGAAAAATTCCTGTATATCATTGACAAGACACGAGCAGTGCAGACAGACTGTCTGCACTGCTCAGAAAACTTCATCTCTGCCTACACAATTACCCCCAGGTCCTTTTCATTCTCTACCACTGTCAGTGTAGTACCACAGTTGATTCGTTACTCTGGTGTTACTGCTTCCCATATATAGTACTTAACATTTGTCAAAGTTAAACTTCATTTGCCACCTCTCAAGCCCATCTGCTCAACTTTCCTAGATCCTGTTGCAGCAGCATACTGTCATTAGTGTCCTTAACAAACCTGCCAACTTTTGTATCTTCTGTAAACTTCGACATTAAGCTTGATATACCACCAATATCATTTATAAATACAGAAAATAACAATGGACCCAACGCTGAACCTTGAGGGACTCCATTAATAACATTAGTCCACGATGAGTAGTGTACATTGATTACCACTCTCTATCTTCTCCCACTCAACCATCCCTTTACCCATAGCAGCATTTTGCCTCCAATGCCACACTGCTCCAATTTGTTCAGCAGCCTTCCATGTGCAACAGTATCAAAAGCCTTTCTAAGATCCAAATATATGATATCAAAGTTATTCCCTGCATCCAGTTCCTTTGTAACCACATCATAGTATCCGATCAAATTGGATCGGATACTATGATGTGTCCGAGCTATAACTGAAGTCTTGTCTTGATGATCCTGCAGTGCTTCTTTATCCAGTGCCTCCATTAATTTTCATGCAACAGAAGTTAAACTAACAAGTCTATAATTACTTGTGTCGCCCTTTGATCCTCCTTTGTGAATTGTGGTCACATTTGCACATCTCCA
Source organism: Mastigoproctus giganteus (assembly GCF_048544385.1). Lineage (NCBI taxonomy): Eukaryota > Metazoa > Arthropoda > Arachnida > Uropygi > Thelyphonidae > Mastigoproctus > Mastigoproctus giganteus. The sequence goes on along the minus strand of NC_143584.1, from coordinate 75,831,620 downwards.
GCCCACGGGTACTTCCCCCGAGTCCAAAGAAGCTCTCATAATTATGGCTAAGGGTTTGCTTACTTCCTTTGCTGCCTCCTCTAATATAACTGGATAGATCCCATCCACCCCAGGTGCCTTTTTTATGTTTATCTTCAACAATTTCTCCTCCACTTTCCTCTTAGTTATTTCAAAATCATCTAGCTCACTGACAGAGTTTAATTCATCTCTGGCATTCCCCTCCCTGAAGAACTCCTCATATGTGAATGTAGATGCAAAATACACCCCTGTGGTTAATAATTCCACCATGTGGCTAATAATAATAATAGTAGTAGTTTGTTAGCTACCTGTGAATGTAGATGCAAAATACTTATTTAGTTTGTTAGCCACCTGAGCTAACAAACTTAGCTCAGGTTCAACTGTTGATGGTTCATCAACAGTTGAACCATCAATAATACCTTTCCTTCTAGAGTTTACATAGGTAAAGAACTGTTTGCTGTTTTTCTTTGCATCCTTTGCCAAGGATTTCTCATAATCTGCCTTTGCTTGCCTAATCTCCTTTGTGACTTGGTTACAGACCAGCTTATATCTATCACAGTCTTCCATGTCACCCATTAATTTATATGTATCCCATGCATTTATTTTTCTTCTCTGCCACATGTCTAATTAGTTCCTGTGACATCCATTTAGGCCTGAATCTTGAACAATATTTCTTTGTTGGTATGAAAAGCATAGTAGCTTCCAAGATTAATTCTTTGAATGCTTCCCATTTTGAATTTGCTGTTGGTAACATCATCAGTTGGTCCCACCATATAGAATTTAAATACTGTTTCAGACCACCGTAGTTGCCTTAACAAAAACAAAAACCCTTCCCTATGCCCCTGATGGTAGTTACCTCTTTGAGTAAATCTCACTTCAGCACACTGATCACTGCCAAAGTGGTTCCTTTATCTGCAGATTCTTAATGCATGAAGAATCACTACTGATAATCAGATCAACAGTATTACTCTCTCTAGTTGCCTCCCAAACATGCTGATGTAGAAAATAATCATCCAGTAAATCCACAAAAGCCTTGCTAGTGTGTGAGTGTCCAACCCACAAATTCCAGTCCAGTCAATATCTGGGAAATTAAAATCCCCCATTATAAGACTCTCTGATTTACTGGCCCACTCTATTTCCCTGTACAGTTTCTTATTATACTCACAGAGTCATTAGGCCTATAACACACTCCTACTCTCAACTTTGTTTTCCCAGTGCTTATGTCACACCAAACTGACTCGACTGGCTTCACTTCCTTGGATTTTATGTGTTTCTTAACTAATAGCATAACTCCTCCTCCCTTCCTATCCTTCCTGTACACATTGTATCCCCAAATTCCAGTTCTGCATTCCTTATATCTGTGTGACACCACATCTCTGATATCCCAACAATTAGATGTTTTGAGCAATACCTCAAATTCATCAAATTTATTTACCAAACTCCTAGCATTGGTGTATACGGAAGTATACCTGCACCTGTTCCTATTCTCAGCTACCCTAACACAACCCATGTGTTTACTTTTATCGCAATGACTCCCAGCAGTCTCTGAAATACCCTGCATCTTGTTTTCCAGGCTGCTGCTCATTACAATAGAAGAAGTGCAAAAATCACTTTCACCTCTGCCAGTGGCTACTGTTAATCTATTAGTCCTTATATTCTCCCAAGCTAGCAGTTTTCCGACCCACCTAACACTGCCTCGATAGCATCGGCAAATATTCTTGCACCCTTTCTATTTAAGTGTATCCCATCCTTGTAGAAGCAGTCTCTCCTGTTAACAAGTACAGACCAGGCTGAAAATAATTCTACCCCTTGAGCCTTACACAATCTTTCCGGGACCAAATTGATCGACAAGGCTCTCATCATATACTCCCTCCTATCGTGTCTGGGCAGAATTGCAGACACTTTCAAATTCAACCATAATTCACAGCTTTTTTTCAACAGTGACCTGTACTTGTTAAGTAATTCCACCGGTCTCCTACTCGTAATATCATTAAATTAGATTCACAACTGTGTTATCAGCTGTTATACCATTGGGGTATCTATTCACTCACCAATCAATGGCCAGATAGCCCTGAAACGGCCATCTTGGTAGTTGTGGTACTCACCGAGAATGACAAAATAGTCTTCTCTACCAGGAAAGCATCACTTATCGATGGGCATGAGATGTTACGTAATGATGCCTCTGCACAACTTTGGTTGGTTTGCTGTATATAGAAATGATACCATTGAACTAACTTATATGAAGTAAATAAAGGAATTAAAATAAAGTAAAACTAATATGCTATGTGGATGATGCGGTACTAATAGGAGGAATGCTAAATCATTTTAATACAAAAGCAAAGGAATAAAATATAAAAATATCCATAAGTGAACCAAAGCATAACTAAGCAAAATGATCGACAAAATATAAATTAGGAGGAAAAACAGAACCGGTAATGAAATTTAAGTAACCAAGTATATAGATAAGTAGTTTAGGAATAACTCAGAGTAAAGTAAGCAGAACATCAGGAAGTGGGTAAGATTAAATAATATAATTTGTCGAAATTCAACCATTAATCAGGACTTAAAAGTTAAAATATATAAAACTAGAGTAGGACCTATAATAACGAATGCAGCTGAGAGAGGAGGTAGGAAAGCAAAAATAAAACAAATAAATGAAACCATAGAAATAAAAACATTAAGAAAAATAAAACATTAACAAATTAAGTTAAACATAGGGAAATCGGATAAAATACAACCTATTAATGAGTGGATATATATAATAAGGGAAAACATATAAACATAATGGAGAATGAAGGTGGACAAACGAAAATTATTTTCAAAATGCGGAATTCTTCATCTACAATGATATGTTGAAAATCATTGAACTATTTGCATAATTAAATAATATAACATCAAAAGAGCTTTAAAAAAAATTGCCCCTCTGCTTTTTTCTTACATTATTCCCTTCCAAGATGCATTATGACAAGTGGGCATACTTATCATGTGGTTTATTTAAATACTTGTCATCGTGGGGTATAAAGTGTAAAATGTATTTGGTGTTAAACGGCACCAGGGGTTTCCCCTATCCGCGTTGCTTTCATTGTGGGTGTAACAGTTCGTTGTTCTAGCCGCTGGGCCCCTGATGGGACCCAACGTTGCCCACACTTGGCCTCGTGGAGGCAGACCAGATACCCAGTAGCTCTATATTTTACTCTGGCAGGCCCTGCCAACTAGTTTCCTGAGATTTCAGTGGCTAGAGCCTATTAAAAAAAGGGGGGGGGGTGAAACGCTAGAATTGAATCGTGGGGAAAAGTAAAATTATCATTATATTCATTTAAGTTTTTTTTTCAAGATTTTAAACAATTTCATACCAATGATCACCCACAACTCGCCATTCACAAACCGAAAAAGTGCAATTATCATTTATAATTACGTTCTTCGATATAACATCGTGTTCACGCTAGAGCCCCTACAGCGCAGCATTTTCCCATAGCGCAAAACAGCACGATATAAAAATAATATCGCATATTTATTTATTGTACTTTTAACTTTGAAATACCGAAGACTAAGTGAGCGTCACACACACATTGTGCAGCATTATTCACTCAATGTAAATTTATAACGAATACTTAGAATTGGGGCAATAAAATTTTGAGAGCAATCATGATATATTCAAATACAGAGAACACTTTCGCGAATATCGCAAAGAGAAACGATTTATAACTAAACTAGGAAATGATCAGTCTCATTTCTTATCATACATTAAGCACAAATAAAAATATGTCATATTCTCTTTGCATTGCTTCCAAGCATCTTTAAATTTATATAATGACTAAATAGCAATTGAATATTGTTGGCACTCCAGTCACTATCAGTACCACGCATCCAACCAAACTAATTTAGTCGAGCTACTGCGAAAGCGGTTAGTGAGGCATATATTTCTTGTGCAGTAATTGGAGGAAACCAACTGAAATCTGTGGCTGAATTGCTTGACGTCACGGCATTCTAATAACATTGTCACGTGTTGTGGGGGAAATTTGTCGAAAAAGTTCTCACTCACCACAGTCTTGGAAAATCAGTGGCAGCGCCATAATTATTACAATGACGATTCTTTTCAGCATTGTTGTATAACAGCAAACAAAAGCAAAAGTACAATAGTTAACGTGCCGGCGTCACAACATTCTAAACCAAAAACCGTCTACTCGTGCCAGAAGCAGCACACAACATAAAAAAGAAAAAAAAAAAATTAAAGTTAGGGGAAAAAATTTAAAATAGCCCAAGAAACCTTCCAGTTAATACTGCAGTTTACATGTTTGATATTTATGGAATTTAGCGTTATTTTAGCCCAAAAATTATATATATTGTGAAAAAATAAACACAGGGCATACAATTACCAATTACATACAATTACCAATTCAGGCCTTACATGAACCATTTCTTGCTGTTACCATGAACGAATGGTGTACAATTTTGGAGCAGTGGGGACTGGTTGCTTGTTGTTGTAGTAACGTACTGTTGAGTTTTTAAGCGCACCAGCGACTAAAACCATGTTGAGCCGTATATGTTAATAGTAGTTGCATCAGTAGTGGGTGGCAAATTATGCAAGAAACCAAGTTTATAGAGAATAGGCCAAAAAAAAAACCCTTGGTCTAGTTCTTCCTTGACTTGGTTCAAGATGTCCACTTCCACAACAACAGATGTAAATTTGTTCGAGTAATCAGCTATCCCTTCGCTAAAGGAAAATATCCTCACATTATTAGCAGACTGAAAAGCAAGGTGCTAGGAATTACAAAAACTTCAGGGAGTCGTCATGGAAAAATAATCAAGTCACAAAGGAGGTTAGGCAGGCAAAGGCAGATTACGAGAAATTAGCATTACCATTAGTAATGGTAATGCTAATTTCTTGCATATGATGCAAGAAAACAAGCCTACACAACATCAGCCAAAATCTTCGGCAAAGGATACAAACACTTCTTTGCTTAACTCTAGAAGGAACAGGACGAATCAGATTGGTCCACTTGATATCGACAGTTTTACTGTTGTTGATCCTTCTCAGACAGCTGACAAAGTGAATGAATATTTTGCATCTACATTTACACATGAGGAGTTATTCAGGGAGGGAAATGCTAGAAGCTTATCAAACTCTAACAGGAAGTTAAATGATTTTGTAATAACTGAGAGTAAAGTGGAGGAGAAATTGCTGAACATAAGAAAGGCACCTGGGGTGGATCTATCCAGTTATATTAAAGGAGGTAGCAAAGGAAGTAAGAAAACCCTTAGCCATATTTATGAGAGCATTGGTGGACTCAGGGGAGGTCTCCATGAGCTGGAGATGTGCAAATGCATCCCCAATTCACAAAGGGGATCAGAGGTTTACACGAGTAATTTCAGACCTCTTAGTTCGAAGAAAATAATGGCGTCACTGGTTAAAGAGGCAATGCACGATCAGGTAGACAAGTAGCAATTATTGCTCAGACACAGCATGGGTTTGTTGAGGGGAAATCTTATCTGACCAATTTGATTGGACAATACGATGAATTCACAAAAAGAACTGAATCCAAAGAATAATTTTGATATCATCACTTGGACGTCAGGAAAGCTTCAGCTACTGTTGCAAATAAAAGACTGCTGCACAAATTGAGTAGTATGGCATTAAGGTAAAACAAGCAATGCAGGATCATCTAGACAAAACTCCAGTTCGGGCACAGCATGGCTCTGTTGAGGGGAAAATCTTGACTGACAATTCAAAGCCTTATACACCTCAATCAGATCACCTCGCAGGTGCCTAGTCTCCAAACGCAGCAATTTGCAGAACAACTTAAGCCTGTCTTAGGAAAAGCAAACCCTTTGTTCTCCTCACCCATCTCGTTTCCCTTCTCTGTACTCGTTCCAGCAATTCTACACCCTTTCTAAAATGAGGCCTGCAGACCTGTATGCAGTACTCAAGGTTTGGCCTTACCATTACCATATACGAAAGGATAATCCCCTACTTATCCCTGCTAGCAAAGTTCCTGTATATCGTTGACAAAACCCCATGACCTGTTCTGGCAGTCTGTCTGCACTACTTTGAAAACTTCATATCTGACTGCACAAATACCATCAGATCTTTCTCATTCTCCCCTACGCTGTGTATTACACACAATTGGCACGTTACCCTGGGGTTGCTGCGATCTATGTGCATTACTTTTCATTTGTCAATGTTAAACTTCAGTTGCCACCTCTCAGCCCATCTGCCCAAATTTTCTAGATCCTGTTGCAGTAGCGTGCTGTCATTACTGCCATTACTACCTTGCCAACCTTTGTATTATCTGCAAACTTAGAGATATTAAGCCTGATAAGCCTTCTCATTATCATTAATAAATATAGAAAGCAACAATGGGCCCAGCACCGAACCAGAAAGAACTATGCTATTAACACTAGACCTCTAAAAGCAGTGTCTATTGATAACCACTCTCTGTGTCCTCCAACTGATCTATCGCTTTATCCTTTGTAGGAATTTGTCCTTAATGCCGCACTACTCTTATTTGTACAGCAGCAGTGTTTTAGGTGGAACAGTAACAAACGTGCGCCGAAATCCCAGATTATGATATCAAAATTAATTTTTGCATCCAGTTCCTCTGTGACTGTATTATAATATCCAACAAAATTGGTCAGACATGAGTTCCTCTTAACAAACCCATCCTGTGATTTAAGTATAAATGCACTCCTGTCCTAGATAGTCTTGCATTACTTCTTTAAACAGTGACTCATTATTTTCGGTGGAACGAGAATTAAGTCTGTAACATTATTATATCTTTAAATTAACAAAATGTTACTAGGGTCGAATTTGTATTTGCTGAATGAAAACCCTGAGTTTCCGTGAGAAAAACTATGCTACTTTCGCCTGAGCTCGGCTATTTCAGCAGTAGCTCTGAATAGAGGCCCATAAAAATTCCTTGCTGCATTGACGGTATTTGAACTCGGGTCTTTTCTACCCAGTGCTGGAAGGACGGCAATTATTACAAATGATTACCCATGAGGGCAAGCAGGGGAGCAGGATATTAGGAGAAAGTTATTTGCTATGGAAAAAGAATGGTTGAAGGGCAGGAGACAGAGAATAATTATTAACAGCAACTGCTCTTCATGGACTGATGTTACTAGCGGAGTCACTCAAAGTTCGGTGTTATGCCCTTGCGGTTTTCAATATTTATCAGTGTGAGTGATGAAGGCATATCAGATTATATCTCTAATTTAATGGTGGTAAAAAGGTGGGAAGATGTGCCACTGGTATGCAGGAATGTGCCAAACACAGCTTAGTTTTCCTTCCCTATTATGTTATTAATGTCATACTGATCCAAAACCCATTGAAAAGATAAAACAATTGAGGGTTACTGTACATTAAGAAATGTGAATCTCTGAACAGGCAGACAAACTACTAAAATGACTCGTGTGATTCTGCCTACAATATACAGGAATTATGACAGCTCAGATAAACAAGATTATCCGCTTTATAAAACGATGGTTTGCCTGCACCTTGAGTAAGCAAACAGTTGTGAAAGCCTTTCCTTAAGGAAAGATCTCTTGGAATGGTTCGTTGTTATTTGTTTTTTTTTTTAGGAGCATTAGCAACTAAGGCCATATTGCTCTGGGTATATGCGGTGGTCATTCCCTGACCTTTCCGCAACCTCCGTATTTGGCGGTCACGGGCTCGAACCCCGGTCTAATCAAGAAGCGTGTGCTACGCACTGCCACTCCTGCCCACCTGGCTACGGAGGCGCCAATGGTTCGTTATGTTAGATGTATGTTAAGCGCTCAAGCAACTAAGGCTACGAGGCGTCAGTAAAAGCTGGCAAAAATCAAACTATTATTAAATTGTGTGTGTTCTCTGATCTCTTTGTCTGTTTTGTTGGAGGAAAAAAACAGTTTCTAGTTGAAAAAAACCTTGCTGTCTGAGCCTTAGGCCGACTAACTCAGCCACAGAGGATATAAGCTGACATTCCATTACATTTTTATTTACACACACAATTTTATATACATTCTCAAAATATATATACAATATTTATATACAGTAAAAATAAATCAGCAAAATAAATAGGTGAAAAAAAAAAGTGTGTTTTACCTGTATAGAGGGTGGCTCCTAGGCCTAAGCCCATTTCCACCTTGCACATCTGTGTTGGTGAAGAAACTCTGCAAAGCTTTAAGTATTAGTGTATGGTGTGTCGCTTGTGTCAGTTCAGTTCACCACAAGGGAGCAGTCAACACCTAGGCACCAGGATCCGAGCCTACTATCACCTTTAGTGCCTTGTGCACAAATCCCGCACCCACCGGAGATAGTGCAATACTGGTGGGTGTAAGCTGACACCTTATAACCTTTGTTTAAGTTGGTTTCCTGTTCCGTGGACGAAACACCCGAGTTTCCAGAAGAAATAAAACTAAATAGATCCCAGCCTGAGACTTATTAACTCAGCAACGCTGTGAAAAAGCCCATAAAAGTTCCATGTGTCAATGACGGGATTCAAAGTCAGGCCTTTTCCATCCAGTGTGGTCGCACAGTGATTATATCCACTGTACTACCAGAGAAGTGTAGGAATATATACAGAGATGAGCAATATAATTATTCAGTGGCGCAAAATGTTACACAGTGGTACAAGAATGTTGCATAGAGAGGACTTGAATTCTGTAAATTGCAGCATCTGGAAAATAGCACCTGCGAGGAAATTCACTGAAGTGTTCAACACTTTAAATGGGTTTAGTAAACTAAATACTGATGGAATTCTTTCTCTTTCTTGGATGATACACACAACGGGACGCCATTTAATTTGAAAAAAGATGGTTACAGGATCGATAAGTAAAATATATACTGTAGATCTGCTTTCAGCCAGAATGTAATTGATCCAGGGACACCTTTCCATCTGGTGTTGTGGAAGTAGGTAGTTTGAATAAATTTAAGGAAGGCTTGGGTAAATTATTAGAGGGGAATGGCTAGCTGAGTGGATAGTTCCTTTTTGAGTGATATATAAGCTTGCTAGCTAACCTCATTTAGAGAGTACTAATACTGCTGTAAAAGTCCTCGCAGATAGCAGAGTAATTATAATCACCGTCCTCCCCACATCACGCGGAAAAGGCCCTCGTTCGAATCCTATCAATAAAGCGAGGTACTTTTATGGGCTTTTTTCACTTTACTACGTGGGTTAGTTAGTTGCACTCAGGCGAGAAGAGCAGCTAATCGGGCGATGTCCTTGGCAGTTGTCAAATAAAACACAAGCAATTCTAGGATCTAGATCTACTGGAAACATCTATATTGTCAAATTCTTTTTCCTTAAATACTGTCTTCTCAACAAATATCCTTTAGAGGGCACCATCCCACTAACTGGAAAACTGCCCTATTAAGAATAATGCTTAGACGTCAAAGTTCCATCTTAGTTCCACACTAACAGTTCTGAAACATCTCGCAGAGTTCCATCAAAGCCTTTTAAAGCTTGTAGACCGATAGTTCTTCTTCCCAATTACGGAAAACTATATGAAAGCCTGTTTCTTGTATTTTAGACATATCAACGATTTAGGCCATATTGAGCCATATACATTGACTGATCACTGAATTATGATCACCTACTTAATACTGTGTTGGGCAACCGTTCTCACGGATAACAGCTGCTATTTACGTAAGCATTGACTCCACGAGATGTCTGAAAACGTCCGCAGGAATTTGCAACCATGCTGCCACCAAGGCTTTCCATAGCGTCAGAATATATGATGGTAGATGACAGTTGCATGTACCTTCACTTCCAGATCTGAAACATATGCCACGTGTTCAACTGAATTGAGTCAGGCGAATTTTGAGGCCAATCATGATGGGCGATATCTTCACCGTGTTCCTCGAACCACTTGTGTGCTTTGCGGGCCCAACGACATGGCCCATTATCATCTTGGAGGATCCCGTTCCTGTGCGGAAAAAAATGAAACATGGCAGGGTGCACATGGTCTCCTAAAAGTTGTCGGCTCACCTGAATTTTTTTTTTTTTTAGGTCGATGCCGCCTGTCTTCCATCCACTCTTTCCAACCCCACTGTCTGCGCGAACAGCACAGTAGTAGCGTCGCCATCTTCCCCACACCGGATGGAAAAGGCCCTGATTCGAATAGCGTCGATGATGTGAGGAACTTTAATGAACTTTTTTCACTACGTGGCTGGGTCAGTCTGTCTCAGGCGTAGATAGCAAGGTTTTTTGCCCCAGAAACTCGGGTTTTTTATATGTAAACAGCTTTGGCGGCACCTACTAAATTCGGATGGTATTAAAATCAATTTCTCACGATTTTGCGCACGGAATGGCGTCATTTCCGTTTCATAACAAAGAAAGTGGTTGGGAGAGAATACAGTGCAAAGGATCATGGTAGGCGATCTTGGATATGCTCAGAGCTGACATAAACCAGTTGGTTGCAGCAAAACGTTTACGATTCAGGGCTAACCATTGCCACCTATGGCAGAAACCTTTTGGTAACCGGAGAAATGGATATCTTGCAAAATTTGAAGTATAGCATTTAAAGTAAAGGATCAAGGGAGCTAAGTATCATGGGAGGTGATCTGGGATGTGCTCAGAGTTGCCATGATCAGCTGGTTGCAGGAAAAACATGGGAAAGGCAAAAAGAACGGAGTAGGGAGAGGTGATCGCGCAAAGGATCGTGGGAAGTGATCTTGGATTTGCTCAGAGCTGGCATAAACCACCTGATTGCCGAAAAACGTTTATGATTCGGGGCATAACACTTAGGTGGCTTTGGGCTAACCACTGCCACCCGTGATAGAAACCTTTTGGAACCAGAGAAATAGATATCTTGAGGTCAGTGATCTTTGATGTGCTCAGAGCACATCCAAGATCATTACGTTCCATGCATCTCAGCCTTACCAGTTGAAGTGCATGCAATGTAGGCATTACAGTACCCGTCTGTATAACTGAAGCGGTTGTATATTTCCATCAAGAGGCGAATCATAAACGTTTTTCTGCAACCAGCTGGGCCAGTCAAGAATACAGTGTTTGAATCGGTTTCAAATTACATGTATGAGTAGAATCATTTGCTTGTCATTGGTCATTCTCTTCAATTGCATTGAAGTTGCAAAAGTCCTCATTGGTCATCAAGTTTTTGCGTTTCTTTGCAATTGCGCTGAGTCGGTTGAACGTGACGAGCTTTAGATCCTCATTCATCTCGCTGTTTGAATTATTGTAAAGGGGTATTCTACTCGCAGTCGCGTTACAAGGCTATGTAGGTCATTACCGCATGCTTCGTCAGGGTCAACGTCGTCGTTGTCTTGACACATCGTCTTCCATATTTCAATCGTTTTGCGAATGTCCAAATCCGATTTATACAATTTACAATCTAGTACGAGCTCTTCATTTTCGTCGTAGATCTTAACATATTTCATCTTTGCCAGTATCTCTGTTTCCTCATTGCGAAATGGAATGTGCAGCGTTACCATCTCGCGCTTGTACTCGTTGAGATCCTGCGCCAAGTATTAGTTTCAACAGCGTATTATGCGTGGATACCGTCGTTTCTTGCAGATCTCGTAGCGCTGCATGTGTAATTTGCGAATGGCAGAGTAACATGATCCAACATGATAGTATGATTGTAACAATACAAATATTTGTATTGTTGCAATCATACTATTCAACAAATGGCTACGATCAAATGGGTAATTAAGCTATTGGCCTAACCTATTCCAAACGTTGATTCGGTAGAGTAAGCAGCGTTCGTGTGTATCCTATTTATCACTAACATTGATTCGATTGAGCAGCATTTCCTAAACCGTTTTTAGTCACAGAACACTTTTCATTTCACAATATATTTACGGAACATTTACGAACACTTATTTCGAAATACTGATAATTATCAAAGAAAAATTTATACAAGGAAGTGAGTTTAGTTACGATAACAGTTCGCTTCTCCCTTTCTTTTAACCCGTATACTCCAGGCTAACTCGCATACGAATGGCATATTAGATCATTACATTGTTACTTTTTCGTAGATGTCATTACCTCTACGCATACATCTCTACGCAAAAGCTCGCCAAAATGAAGTGTTCCGCGGTCTATTTGATTATTAGTCTATGCCAGTATATTAATAACCGAAAAAAAATAATAATGTTAAAAATTATAACGATGCAAAGTGGTGTACACTACAAAAGTGCAAAATGTATTTATTTATTATTATTTTTTAATTATTAATTACGATTTTTCACGGAACATAGTTTGGGAAACACTGCGGTAAAGTAGCGGGCGTGAGCATAAATTGCATCATTCATGATTTCGGTTCTAGATGTTCGAAATTTAGTAGAGGCCGTCAAAGATGGTTACAAATAAAACATCTTTCGTGCGTACAGGGTACACACGCGATTTTTTTTTGTCCAGCAAAACAGGCAAATCGACCAGAGAACACATGCAATTTACAGACACAATACATATTGTGTATTGTGTCTGTAAATTGCAATACAATACAATACATATTCTGGGAGACCCTAAAATATAATTAGTTGTTTGTTTTTCCAGATCCGCTCTTTTATCCCACCTCTTTTGACTATTAACCCCCGTGCTCTTTTCCAATGATTTTTTTTTTTTTTTTTTTTTGGTCCTCCCTGGAAAGTTCAGGCGACCCCTAGGACGACCTAGGCCAGAGTAATTATTCCGGACTTCCTGGCCCGGTTCCCCGTGCCATGGACGGAAACTAGGGATCTATGGTGCTCCATGGGGTCAGAGGCTAAAAGGCCATAAGAAGGTCCTCAAGGCTAAGCGGCCAGAAGAACATCAGAACCCCGACATTACACCGCATTAACAACTGCATTTCAACACAAAAGATCTGATAGCAGAGTTATGGGCTACTCTCAACCGGTGCCACTTGACCTTTAACATTATGTCCACTATGTCTAGATCTCACTCACTAGCGAAACGTTAGTCCAGTCGCACCAAGGGTCCTAGCTTGTGCCAGCAAAACATGCCCCATATTAGACAATCATCGCCACCTGCCTGGACAGTAGGCAGCATCCATGATGGGTCCATCGACTCGTGTTGTTTGCGCTACACATGAAGGTGTCTATTAAAGTGTTGCATCTGGTATTTAGACGCATCCAACCAGCACACTCGTTTCAACCGGACACTGTTGTTGGCACCGCAGCATTCGCGTTAATCAATGGTGAATAGAGGGTGTCTCTCTTGAGTCGTCTGCTGTGGAATCCCATACGTCTGAGTGTGCAGTGTGTTGTCGTTTGGAATATTTTTCTTGCATTCCTCATATTGTATTGTGATATTAACTGTAGCACAGTGACCTGCCGTTGAGCCCGTACAACGCATGCACCCTTCACTTACCACGAACATCCACCTTGCATAATCCTTTACAGTTCTGTTGGCGGGAATGACACGTTCGACACCATTCTTTGTACGCATTAACCGCAATGGGCCGTGAACAACGAATGCCGTTTCCGATAAGGAAGCACCCATGCACGAGTTCACCCGACCCACAATCATGCTCTTTTGAAAGTCTGCGAAATCTTTACTACGTCCTATAACTGCTGCTTTATCACTTTGCACAACCAGATGCAAATTACCATTGCCCTAGCGTACGAAACTGCTTGGCCTTGTTTACTGCGAGCTATACAGCGTAGTTCATTACGGATGAGGTAGTCATAATTCACTGAGTGCATATTAGATCTGTCATTACGTGTTCTGTCATTAAGTTTATTCAGAATTCTATCCACAAAAATATCCTTGACATCTTGTTGGATTTCGAGGGAGCATTTAACTCCCTGCGGCGAGACAGTGTCCTCTACGGGCTTTGTGATGTCGTTGCTCCTATCAGCTCTTCCAGGATGTAAAAAAGCTACTTTTCTGGTGGGACGGACACTGTCAAAAATATAAATCAATTTTCTGGCAGACAGATATCTTGTGGGTGCCTCCAGTGCCTGACCCCTTACTTCTAGAACGTTCTTTTTGACAGATGGCTTCCCAAGCAATATGAACAAACCTTTCCAGTCACATATGCCAACAACATAACCATTCTCATTCAGGGAAAGCCTACAGCCGAAATAGAAAGAACAGCAAATCAAGTCTTATCAGATCCCAATCTCTGGCAATTCATTGAAAATAAACTATCTATTCTACCAAAACAATGATGCTCATATTTCGAGGTAAGCTCAACTCAGGTCGGCTCCCTACAATTAAGATTAATGGAGCCTCTATCTCTATTATCTCTGAAGTGAAACATCTGGGGATTATATTGGAAAACAGGATAAAATTAGCATGGGCCTGGTGGGCAGGGTACTGGGGGTTTCAGGGACTGATTGCAATCATCGTTAAACAAATAAATACATGTGCTGTGTTAGGGCAACTAAGAATAAGAATAGATGCATGTATACTTGCATATACACCAATGTTAGAAGTATAGTAAATAAATTTGTTCAATTTGAAGTGCTGGTCAAGACATCAAAGGCGGATATTGTTGGGGTATAAGAGGCGTGGTGTCCCACAGATATTAGGAATGCAGAATTGGAATTTGGGGAGTACAATGTGTACATAAAGGACAGACAGGATAGGAAGGGAGGAAGGGTTATGCTGTTAATTAAGAAAAAGTTGACATCCAGTTGACATAGATGGTCAGTGCAATGGTCAGTTTGGTGTGACATAAGCATGGGGAAAGTAAAAATGAGAGTAGAATTGTGTTATAAGCCTAACGACTCTAATGAATACAATGAACAACTGTACAGAGAAATACAATGGACCAGTAAATAAGATTGTGTTATAATGTGGGATTTTAACATTCCCAGATATTGACTGGAACTTGTGGGTTGGTCACTCGCCCTCTAGCAAGACCAAACTGTAACAGGGTGGATTTATTGGATGATTGTTTTCTGCAGCATCATGATCGAGAGGCAACCACAGAGGGTAATACTCTTGATCTGGTTATCAGCAGTGATTATTTGTGCATTAAGAATTTGCAGATAAAGGAACCACAAGGTGGCAGTGATCACAATGTACTGATGTGGAATTTACTTAAAGATGTAATTACCATCATGTGTAAATGGAAGGATATTTGCTTCCGTAAAGGTGACTACAGTGGTCTGAGACAATTTTTAACTTCTGTAAAGTGGGACGAACTGATGATGTTACCAACAGCAAATTCTAAGAGGGAAGCATTCAAGGAACTAATCGTGAAAGCTACTAGGCTTTCCATACCTATTAAGAAATATTTTTCAAGGTTTAGGCTTAATGGATATCAGATGAAATAATGAGACTCGTTTCAGAGAAGAAAAATAAATGGGATGCATATAAGTTATCAGGCTACAGAGAAGCCTATGGCAGATATAATCTAGTCTGTAATCAAGTCCCAAAAGAAATTAGGCAAGCGAAGGCAGATTATGAGAAATCATTGGCAAAAGATGAAAAACAGCAAGGACGTCTTTACTTATATAAATTCTAAAAGGAAGGGGATGAATCTGATTGGTCCACTTGATATCAATGTTTCGACTGTTGATGATCCTGCTCAGATAGTTGGTAATCTGAATGAGTATTTTGCATGTACATTTACACATGAGAAGTTATTAATGGAGAAAAATTCCAGAAGTTTATCAAACTGTAACAGGGTGCTTAATGATTTTCTAATAACTGACAGCAAAGTGGAGGAGAAATTGTTGAAGTTAAACATAAGAAAGACACCTGGGGTGGATGGGATCTATCCAGTTATATTAAAGGAGGCGGTAAAGGAAGTAAGCAAACCCTTAGCCATAATTATGAGATCATCCTTGGATTTAGGGGAAGATGTGCAAATGTATCCCCAGTTCACAAAGGGGGATCGAAGGGGGACACGAGTAATTACAGCTCAGTTAGTTTAACTTCTGTTCTTGGGTAAAATAATGGAGTCACTGGTTAGAGATGCAATGCAGGTTCATCTAGACAAGACTGAAACAATAATTCAGACACAGCATGGGTTTGTTAAGGGAAAGTTTTTGTCTGACAAATTTTTATAGTATACTATGATGTGGTTATAAAGGAACTAGATGCAAAAAAAATAATTTCGATAACCAAACTGCTTGGATTTCAGGAAAGCTTTTGACACTGTTGTGCATGAAAGATTACTGTACAAATTTGAGCAGTATGGTTTTAAGGGGTAAATTGCAACAATGGATAAAAGGGTCGTTATGTGGGAGAAGACAGAGAGTAGTAATTAATGGACGCGGCTCTTCGTGGACTAATGTTATTAGGGGTTCGGTGTTGGGCCCACTGTCATTTTGTATATTTATCAATGATGTTGATGTATATCAGGCTTAGTTTCGAAGTTTTCAGATGATACAAAAGTTGGCAGGGCTGTTAATGACAGTAATGGCAGTGTGCTACTGCAACAGAATCTCGAAAATTTGGGCAGATGGGCTGAGAAGTGGCAACTGAAGTTTAATATGGACAAATGCAAATACTGCATATGGGTAGCAGTAACTCCAGAGTATAGTACCAACCGTGTGGGTGGTACACTTAGGGTGGTAGAAAATGAAAAAGACCTGGGAGTGATTGTGTAGTCAGATATGAAGTTGTCTGAACAATGCAGACAGACTGCCAAAGCAGCTCATGGGGTATTGTTAATGATATACAGGAATTTTGATAGCAGAGGAAAAGGAGGTGATTATCCCTTTGTATAAGGCAATGGTCAGGCCATGCCTTGAGTACTGCGTACAGATCTGGAAGCCTCATTTTAAGAAGGATGTAGTGTTACTTCAGCGTGTATAGAGAAAGGCAAGAAGATTGGTGAGAGGAACGAAGGGGTCCTCTTACCAAGAAAGGCTTAAGTTCTGCAAATTGCAGCGGCTGGAGACGAGGCACCTGCGATGTGATCTGATTGAGGTTTATAAGGCTTTGAATGGGTTGAGCATGCTGAATTCTGATGGGATTCTTCCGCTTGATCAGATTACGAACCTGCGGGGGCATAAATTCAAATTGAGGAAAGACAGTTGTAGAATATATGTGCAGAAATTTGCCTTTAGCCAGTGGGTGGTTAATTGCTGGAACAAACTTCCATCTGTTGTTGTGGAAGTTGATAGCTTAAATAAATTCAAGGAGGAACTGGCCAAACATTTACAGGGAATGGTTGTGTGAAATTGGTTTTTTTTTTTTTTTTTTTTTGGCTTTTGCTACATAAGCTCGTACGCTTGCTTTCTTGCATCACATGCCTCTATTACTAGTACTATGCTCATCTTTCTCTCACATGTGAAGCATATCTTATCAGACTCTTCAAGCATGATTGAGGCTTAAACAGAAGAATGCTACTTTTTTCGTTCTATGAAGCCCAGTAGCGTAGCCAGGATTTTTTTGTCAGCAGGTGCATTCACAAAAAAAAAAAAAAAAAAAAAAAGGCGTCTATTGCCTAATGCTAAAAAGCGCCACAATACCAGATTTCGGCTTCATAGGGTACAATGTACGTGCTGACTCCTACGCTGGCTACGCCACTGATATAGCTGTGTTCCTTCCTTTCAGCAGCATATCACATATGCTGCTGAAACTTAGTTTTATCGAACTAATATCAGCTTCGCTTCGCAGTGAGACTAGTTTTAAATAAACTTCTATCAATTCAATGGCTTATGCACGTTACCATAACCTCTATGCATAACCATACCCTGGCACCGTAACCCTAAATTTACAGATTATTTTTAGCAGCTTCTGCTATAATATACAGAAAGTATTATCCAGAATCGAAACAAAACAGGTGCTGGCATGAGTTGGTGGCCATGTGACAAACCCGGTGGCTTTATCCATTAAAGACGGTTCACCAATAATGACTGGACGTGGGTCCCTCAATGCAAAACTACACAGTCTAGGGATTTTTACAATAGATTTCCCTATCAAGAAGACTGCATCCATGTGATTTATTTCTGTCATGTTTCCGGGGTCTCACATCTGGTAAGTATGGGCTTGGCACACCCAAGGTCCTGAGCTGGATATCATCGTTCTTCTCTTCCTTGGTGATTCCCTTCTACTTCAAGTCTGGACCCGAAGATAAACTCGTTAAAACTAAGAAAATGTACCTCCTCATTTAAGGATATTGCCTAAACTTTCTTTCCAGGAGAAGGAGTCTTTATCCTAGAAACTCCTTTGTTCTTGCTCATTATTAAGCACCCTGTAGTGTCAAACAAGAAGCAAACCTATCTATCTCTCTTTTTTTCTTTTTTTGTTTTTTGCTCGTCTCTCTTCTGGTGGGATATTCCTCCTCTTTCTATCTGTGCTCTAACCCCAGCCGGCTTCATTCTTGGAGCAGGATGTTCCTTCCTCTCTACCTATGCTGTTCCCCTCCCCCCCCCTTTTTTTTTTCGTCTGTTTGTCTTCTCAAGACTGGACAGTCTGCTGTTGTTTTTGCCCACCTCCACATGGCTAGGAATGAGTACTGCAAAACAGCCTTCCTGGTGATCGCTGCTTCCTGGTAGCAAAGTGGCCAGGTACAAACCAACACAACCCACACATAAGCTGTTATATATATCCGCCATATATACACCTGGCTTTTACAGTGTTCTGTTGACATCACAAAGTAACTTTATGCGATGGCAAGAACAGATTTCAGAGAGTATCCAGAGTCAGATCAATTTCAGATGGGCGCTGAGTCTGTGTGGTGCAAGAAGGTATGCAGTAAAGAGAACATGATAGCGGGGATACAAGGTGGTGTGGTTCTTAAGTAGCAAGACTGGCACTACTCTCCAAGTGCCACCTGCGAAACATAAACACAGCAATTGACTTTGAATCTTTCTCTAGTTGTCTGCCAAGTCACATTCTAACACGCTCATTCGCTTTGAAGTAAGACCTTGTGTTTTTTTCACTTTGACGAAAAAATGACAGACAAAAGAATCGAACAGCGAATCAACTTCAAAATTTTAATAAAACTAAAGAAAACACCACCTGAGAGGTGGTGTTTTCTTTAGTTTTATTAAAATGTGGAAGCAATGTGGAAGACAATGAACGACCATACCTCGTATGGGTGACTTCAATCTACCTCTTGTAGATTGGAAATCAGAGACGGGCAATACACTATTAGAAACAGACTTTTTAGCCGACTGCATGAGTGTTATTTATTCATACATGTCAGAGAAAGTACATGATGTTCTAATCTTCTCGACTTGGTTCTCACCAATAATCCAAACTGCATCTGAAATATTGTAATCCAATATTACAACTCCGCCATGGACGGTCCCAAGCCCGGCTGCGAAAGGAGGAGGGTGGTCATCCTGCCGAAATGACCAGAACCGGGAAACCGGGGAAACTAGGCAAGAAACCGCATGAAATTCGGAACAAGCTCTTACAACAATGTTACCGCATCCGGGGTAGCCGATGCGCCAGCACTGGGGACCCAGGGTACTGGTGTGAAGTGGACCACTGGGAACAAGCTGTTATAACAATGTTACCGCATCCGGGGTAGCCGATGCGCCAGCACTGGGGACTCAGGGTGCTGGTGTGAAGTGGATCACTGGCCACAGCAATAAGCTTACTACGCCGAAAAGGACAATTAACATTGGCGAATGGAATGTTCGAACGGGGCACCACGTTGGACAAAAGGAAATCATTGCCCAAGAACTACTTAGGTGCAAGATATCAATCGCGGCATTATCCGAATTAAGGCTCACCGGGTCTGGAACGATGATCATCCAACCACCAGCACCTAATGAAGCGGTTATGCTATTCTACTCTGGTGGTGAGAAACGAGAAGCAGGAGTGGGCTTTATGGTCGATGCTCAGGCCACCAGTAGTGTGATCGCTTTCCAACCAATATCGGACCGCCTGGCAGTCCTTACTGTCAAGGGCACCATCAAGACCCATATTATCTCCGCCTATGCGCCAACTGAGACTAGCCTGGACCCGACCAA
This sequence comes from Mastigoproctus giganteus, assembly GCF_048544385.1. Lineage (NCBI taxonomy): Eukaryota > Metazoa > Arthropoda > Arachnida > Uropygi > Thelyphonidae > Mastigoproctus > Mastigoproctus giganteus. The sequence goes on along the minus strand of NC_143584.1, from coordinate 75,811,774 downwards.
GAATGACTTCTACAACCAGCTCCAACATACGCTGGATTCAATTCCGCAGACAGAAGTGATCATGCTCGCAGGGGACTTTAATGCCCATAATGGACAGATCTGGTTGGGAAACAACAATGGGCAAGTTTGGCCATGGGAAGATCAATGACAACGGCTTACGTTTGTTGTCCTTTGCCGCATCTAACAACCTGATCATTGGAAACAGCCATTTCCACCACCCTCGAAAACATCAACTTACATGGCGAAATCCATCTGGCAAGGACTCAGCAATCCTGGACTACATTTTGATCAATGCCAGATTTCGCTCATCACTCATGGACGTTCGTGCCATGAGGGGACCTGATTGCGGATCTGATCACTACCTCATCCGGGCTAAGGTGCAGCTCAAATTACGGCATGCAAAAAGATCATCTCGGTCAGCCAAGCTGGACTGGAGGCAGCTAATGAATGCTGCCAACAAACAGGCATATCAGATCGCCCTATCCAACCGCTTCGAGATGCTGGCCGTGCCCGAGGATATAAATGAAGAAGAAAAGCAGATCTCTGATGCCATCCTGGAATGTGCCAAGCCCCTATGTCCACCTGCCCGACGTCGAACGCAACATGGATATCAGACGAGTGCCTCGACCTCGTGGACAAACGGAAACAGGCAAAGTTGGTCGACTTTGAACGGTACCGGCAGCTAAACCGAGAAGTCCGACAAAGAATGACAGCAGAAAGAGAAGCATACTGGAACCAAGTGGCAGACGATCTTGAAGTGGCGGCATCCAAAAACGAGTACCGCACTCTCTACCGCACCCTCAGATGTCTGAGTGGAAAGACCAAATTGACTAGTGACAACATCAAAAATGCTGATGGGACCTTCGTGCGATCACCATCCGAACGCCTGCAACGGTGGAGTGAATTCTTCAAAGCTTTGTATAATCACGACCCACCTCAGGGACCGCCAGCAACAGCACTCTCGATCGACCCCCCTGAGGTCTCCATGGTCGATGTTGAGCCTACAGTAGAAGAAGTGAAAGCAGCCATACAATCCCTGAAGAATGGCAGGGCACCAGGAGTGGACCAAGTCACCACAGAAGCGATCAAAGCCGGGGGAGATGTACTGCTTCGCCGACTACACTCACTCCTCAAAACCATCTGGTGCACTGAACAAATTCCGTTAACATGGAGGAAAGCCATTATCGTACCGATCCACAAGAAAGGTGATAACCGGTTTTTACATTTTACATTTATTTATACACACAATTCTATATACATTCTCAAGATTTATATACAATTTATATACATTCTCACATACAGGGTGTTTCAGTTAAACGTTTCAGAACTTCTAAGAGGGGTAGGGTACATCCTGACAACTCGAAATCATATAGTAATGTGGGGTCGGAAATGCTTTCCTGAAGCGGTATTGTACACAGAAGCACCATAAAAAGAAAAGAGACCGTAAGTGAGAAATCGTTTTAATAATACATGAAAAGAAGCAAAAGGTACATGGATTAAAGTAAGTGTTCGAAGTTTCTTCAACCTCGTATTGCTTTCGCACAGTGGTACCTTGGAAAATGTGCTACAAATCCCCTTTTTCCTGCTGAAGTGTTGTTTTCCGATGAGGCATCCTTCACAAGGGAAGGAATTTTCAACACGCATAACGACCATATCTGGGCGGTCGAGAACCCGCATGCAATACGACGTCGTGCAGCACAGATTCGATTTTCGGTCAATGTATGGGCTGGTATTATGGGAGATCACCTCATCGGACCTTACCTGTTACCGTGTCGTCTAACCGGACCTATCTACTTGATCTTTCTGCAGCAAGTATTGCCACAACTTTTGAGAGATGAACAGATTTCTGCATCGACGCAACAGACAATGTGGTTCCAACACGATGGAGCCCCTGCCCATTATAGCGGAGATGTTCGTAACTACCTGGATGTCACATTTGGTCAACAGTGGATCGGACGTGGTGGTCCCGTGCGTTGGCCTGCTCGGTCACCCGACCTATCATGTCTTGATTTTTATTTCTGGGGTCATATGAAATCGCTAGTTTATGACACCCCTGTTGACAATGCTGAGGAGCTGGTTGCAAGAATCGCAGTAGCTGCCGAAGAAATTCGAAATTCGCCTGGAGTATTCCAGAATGTTCGGATGTCCATGCGTCGGAGATGTGAGGCGTGCATTGTAGCCCGTGGAAGAAACTTCGAACACTTACTTTAATCCATGTACCTTTTGCTTCTTTTCATGTATTATTAAAACGATTTCTCACTTACGGTCTCTTTTCTTTTTATGGTGCTTCTGTGTACAACACCGCTTCAGGAAAGCATTTCCGACCCCACATTGCTATATGATTTCCAGTTGTCAGGATGTACCCTACCCCTCTTAGAAGTTCTGAAACGTTTAACTGAAACACCCTGTATATATCCATTCGCGACATGTATACAGATAAAGTGTATTTGTAAGTTATTAGCGGCTTCCAGGGTTTCCCCTATATCCGCCGGGACTGCAAGAACTACCGTGGCATCAGCCTCCTTTCCATCATCGGAAAGGTCTTTATGAAGATCATCCAGTCAAGACTGCAAAAACATCGAGAGCAAACCAGTCGAGAAGAACAGGCAGGATTTAGACCCGGGCGAGGATGCTGTGATCAAATCTTTGCCATTCGTCAGCTGATGGAGGAGAGGATCCGGTGTGGACAGCGAATCGTCATTGTTTTCATTGACTTTAAGTCTGCTTTCGACTGTGTCCACCGGCCTGCCTTATGGAAACTACTAGAGGTTGAACATGTACCTCGAAAAGTCATCACACTCCTCCAAACTGCATACAACGGTTTAACCAGCCAGGTGCGCATCCAGAACGATTTATCTGAGGAATTTACCACCCAAACTGGAGTCCGCCAAGGGGATGTAGCCTCCCCGTTGCTTTTCAACATCGTGGTCGACGCCATTATGAGGCAAGCATTCAGAAACAGACAGGGCATACAATATGACAAGGATCACTATGTGACTGACCTGATGTTTGCTGATGATAGTGCTATCCTTGCCGGTAACGACGCTGAAGCCACGGACATCCTCTACGACATTGCCCGCATTGCCCGACCATACGGTTTGAAGATCAATGCTGGTAAGACAAAGGCCCTGACAACAGATGGGTCGCAAGCCACCATCTATCTCGAAGGCGTCCAGATCGAGCAAGTGCAGGACTTTAAATACCTTGGGTCGCTGGTCCAGGAGAAGAAAGTTGCATCCACCATGGAAATCCACAGCAGAATTGGACAGGCGGCCACTGCGTTCGCCTCGCTCAAATGGTATCTGTGGAAGAGGACCAACATTTCCACAAAGACTAAAATCCGACTCTTCCGGACTTTGATCCTGCCCATTCTTCTTTACGGATCGGAAACATGGATTTGTCTCAAGTTAGATTTGAACAAACTTGAGGTATTCCAAATGCGATGCCTGCGGCAGATCTTGGGCATCTCTCTTCGCGACCTCATCACTAATGATACCATCCGCGCCAGATGCCAACAGCAACCAACCATTGCCGACCAAATCCAGAAGCGAAGGCTCAGATGGTTTGGCCACGTATGTAGAATGGGCACGAACAGAATACCATCCACACTCCTTTGGAGACAACGACCCACCCAATGGAGCATCCAACGGACCGCGCCTAGGAAAACGTGGGCCAAGCAAGTGGAAGATGACTTGAAGAGCCGACGTCTCGACCTTAACCAGGCCAGGACTGAAGCCATGGATCGTAAGGTATGGAAGAACATCACAGAGCAAGTCCGAAACCCTGCGGCAACTACAGCAGCATACTGGTTGCGTGGCCAACCGCCTCCCCCCAGCTGCCAGCTAAGGACCAAAGAAGAAGAAGAAGAAGAATCCAATATTACAGTATGGCTACATGACAAGAAGCAAACAATCGTAATTAACGGTGGGCATAGGATAAGATTAGAAGTGGTGACCCTGTTCATAGATTTCAAGGATGGTCAGATAAATGGCAACTTTGTTTCAATGTTGTTAAATATAAGGGTTTACACTTGAAAATAAAACCCCAAAATAACTTATACACTAAGAAGGATTGAATTAAACATAGTATAGGAAGAAAGAGATTTCAGAATTATGATAAGAACAAGCTTGGAGTTCTTTTCGCAGTGCAGACAGGCAGCAAGGGGGAGGGGCTTAGATTAATGATTTATTTGAAAACGAAATGCACAAGGCATAATTCTTATGGGTTTTGGTAATTAACTATATAATATCGGTGTAGATACACCATAGTTTACCCATAAATTTGAACTACGTATGTAGTGTAAAGGTATCGTTTTAATTGCATCTCATATTGTGGGTGCCTTCACAATGAGATAGCTGGTATTGCACTAATTCAAATAAATAACGCTTCTCTAGTAGAGAAGACTACTGTTATTTATTTTCAGAGGATGCCACCACCACCCAGAGAAGCGTTATTTATTTGAAGTAGTGCAATGCCATCTATCCCGTTGTGAAGGCACCCACAATGTGAGATGCAATCCAAACGATGCCTTTTACGCTACGTACGTAGTTCAAATTTATGGGCTAACTATGGTGTATCTACACCGATATTATATAATTAATGATTTATGTAGCTGTTTCATGATTCATAAATGGTATATATATATATATACAACATGATATGTTTTATATGTAAATATTATATGTAATAATTTCTTATAAAAATAGGTTATAATTCCGGTATTTAAGGCTACTGCTAAGTTGCACTAAAAACATCGGGTAGAGGTTAATGTTGTTTTCCTAAGCAGCTATGGCTATGAGACGTCAGTGTATTTTGTCTGTAATAATGTGTATTCCTCAGTCTTTCACTGGACGAAAAATCCGCGTTTTCGAGAGGAAAAAAAAAATAATAAAAGACTGTCATATTACAGCCACCCAAAACCGAACTTATAATCCCATGAGTATTATGTCCATAAACTGAGTGCGTTCTCTGAATCGAATTACCTGTTTTGCTGAACGAAAAACCGGTGAGGGAGAACCTTGCTGTCCACACCTGAGACCGACTAATTCAGACACGGCGTGAACAGAAGCCAATAAAAGTTCCTCACTTCATTAACGGGATTCGAACCTGGACCTTTTCCACCCGGTATGGGGAGGATGGTGACTGTGCTACGGACGCAGACTTCAGAGAGATATATCCACGTGACCTTGCGCCAGACTGACTAACTGCTACACGATGTGAAAATCGGAAGGAAGGCAATTATAATCACCATCAGTCAGGCAGAAAGAATTAACCGTACGAAAAGGTGTGGAGCTAGATACAAACAGATCGAAAGAAAAGGCAGTACATCAGATATTGTCTGCGCGGGTAGCACAGTGGTATAGTCACCGTCCCCCCCCACACCGGGTGGAAAAGGCCCGGATTCGAATCCCGTCGATGACGCGAGGAGCTTTAATGGGCTTTTTCCGTTCCGTGGCTGAGTTAGTCGGTCTCAGGCGTAGATAGCAAGGTTTTTTCCCCAGAAACTGGGGTTGTTTTTCGTCCAGCAAAACAGACAAATTGACCATAGAACAGACGCAATTAACAGACATAAGACGCAGCACAGCAGATGAATTCAATTATTCGGGTGGCCTAATATAATAGTAGTACATCAGATATTGGCAAAATTGTGCCTATACCAGGTTACACTCACATTGGGGTGTCTGGTTACCTACCGATAAAGGGATAATAACCGCTAAAAGGGTCTGTTGGGTAATAGCGCTCACTGAGTGAAAAACAGCAATACGATTCGCTTTATGGGAAAGTGCTATTTATTTTAAGTTTAAGAGTGGAGTATTTCGTTGTGATTTGCACCACAGTACGAGGTAATAATGATTTTATGTCAAAACTTGATCTTGCTGTTAGAGCTAGGTAGAATTATGCATTTTCGCTTCTTATGCGAAATAAATAAAGCACTTAAAAGTTTTTCCGTCAAGAGTCAAACATCTCAGGTTAAAATCTGCTTGATGTTGGTTAAGTCATTAAACTAAGACTCCATCGAGTGCATCTTTGCAGATTCTTTTGCTTCGCGCCGTAAATTTTGTGCAATTCCCCTGGCATTGTTTGGAGCCGATACCAATAATAATATTAATTTTATAATTTTTAGGAGGAGCTAATTACGAGAATACAGTACAAAAATGCATGTTTTAACTGTTAACCGGAAGCAGTAATGTTCTACACAGGTGTTCAAAAAAAGCGTATCATCCCTTAAAATTGTAATTGTCGTCCGAATAACGTAAGCATATGGCAATATTTCTTACATATTGCATCAGTTAAGATTGACACGCGTAGGTGATGACATAATATTGCATTAGCTGTTATTTTCGGCTATATAAGCACGCTCTGCAAGAGTTGCAGTCATTCCTTGCTTGTGTCAGGATGGCGAGTTACGTGCAGTTGATGCCCGAAGAAAGAGTGCTATTGTTGCTTTACGTGAGGAAGGATGTTCTTCCCGTCATATTGCTTATAGAGTGTCTTGTAATCTGTCGACAGCGAGTAGATTTCTTTCCAAACTCAAGGATACTGGTTCTGCTGATAGGAAAAAACGGAAAACCGGACGCAAACGAGTCTCTTCGCCAAAACAGGACCGCGTTTTGAAGCGATTATGCCTTAAAAACCGTAAAGCTTCTTCGTCTGAGCTGAAAAGAGAATGGGAAGAACATACAGGAGTGGTAGAAGTGCAGTAACAGTCAGAAGACGCCCGTTCAAAAATGGACTTATAGCCCGTCGTCCTAAGAAGACGACCCTTCTCACACAAAAAAATGAAAAAGGTCCGATTAATTTGGTGTAAGAAGCATGTCAAATGTGGAAATTTGGTGTAAGGAGCATGTCAAATGTGGAAATTTGGTGTAAGGAGTATGTCAAATGTGGAAATTGGTGTAAGGAGCATGTCAAATGGACCCCCGAGCAGTGTAAGTCAGTTATTTTTTCGGATGAGAAGAAATTTAACCTGCATGGCTCTGATGGGAGACAAATGATTCGCTGTAGACGTGGTAAAGAATACCATCCACACTGTGTGGTGTCTACAGTGAAATTCCCTACCAGCCAAATGATATGGGGGTGCATTTGATATCGCGGAGTAGGTTACCCGCAGTTTATAAGAGGTTCCATAAATGTTATGTTATTTGGGTTTTAGGAGCATTAATAACTAAGGCCATATTGCTCCAGGTATGCGGTGGTCATTCCCTGACCTTTCCGCATCCTCCGTATTTGGTGGTGAGGGGCTCGAATCCTTGTCTAATCAAGAAGCGTGTGCTACGCACTGCTGCTCCTGCCCACCTGGCTACGGAGGCGCCGTTCCATAAATGCCAATGGATACCTGGCTATATTGGAAGGCAAATTGCTGCCAACCATTAGAGACCATTTCAACCTGCCAAGCAACTGCATCTTTCAGGACGACTCTGCTCCTTGTTATCGAGCGAAAAGTGTAAGGATGCACTTCGTAGTTACTTTAGCGTCATTTCTGCATTAGAGGTTCGACAGTAATGTGTTTACGTTTGTTGTTGCAGGTAAAAAAAAATGGTTGGAAGAATGGTCCGTTACAACTCTTAGCCGGCCAGGAAACTGCCCGGACCTGAATCCTATAGAGAACTGTTGGCATTGTGTGGAATCTGCAGTTGCCAGAAAGAAACCAAAGACCCTTCGTGAACTTCAGGAAACCATAATTTGTGTTTGTAACCACGAACTATCAGTTGATTATCTTCAGAAATTGATCTTGTCAATGCCTCGACAGTGTGCTGCTGTCATCAGGGCCAGAGGCGGTTCAACTAAATATTAGTTTGCACCTGGTGGACTTTTCATTTTGTTTTCCATTTAAAATGGTAAACCGAAGCAAATTGAGGGCTTCTGATAACATTTCAGCCATAACTGTCGTGTTTAGCAAAACTGTTATATAAAGGTTGCAAATTCTAATTTTGGAATATTTTGAGAGCACCTGTCAAATATTACTTATGTTTGCCTTAACTATTAATAAATATCTTTTGTTTATATTTCTATTTGTGATGCTAGTCATTAATGTAACATATCATCGCCAAAAAGGATTAGAAATGTGAAATTCCTAGGTGATGCACTTTCTTTGAACACCAGTGTATACTTATTATACCCTAATTGCCATTAGGCGTGTGAATAGCGAGCTGTTCGACCCCTCCCCCAACCCTACAATTTTCCATGTCCCAATAAGCTATTTGAAAAATACAAGCTTCGTTGGGGAATATGACCGTAGGCAGTTGCCTCTTCTACCTAGTGGTAAATTCGCGATTTTCCGTAATAAATTATAAACTCAGGATTTTGCAATAGTGACATAAGAAAACTGATCGACTAAATTGGTGCTAATGTAACTCACTTGAAAAAAAAATCTATTTCAACAGGATGACTAGTATAGCTAACGTAGATCCTGTGAATTTCCTACTGAAACACTATTATGTAGTACTGACATTGATGCCACTAACGAATTTTTTTTTTTCCACGAGTAACTTTATTTGTTGCTGGATCTTTCAGTATTTTGCATTCTTTTTAGTCGCATCGCTGCCACTATTTATCGTTCTAAATTTCGGCTGTTCTGCCTTTATTATGAATAAGATCATCCCAGTTTCGCACTTTGTTTCTCTTTCTTCTTAAATTAATACAAGATTGTTTGTCTTTTTTAAAAGGCCTTCCGAATTGCAGGCTTGGTCCAATACAGTTGAAAATGACTACAGTTTTAACAAACTTTTCATTAGTTTTTTTTTTTTTTTCTTTTTCCATTATCGAGCTAAATATTTAGAATTAAAAGCATTAGCAAAGTTTTCCATCTTTTACTATTTGGCGTTTTCTGGGTAGATAATTTTTTTTATAAATTTCTAAACAATCATTCAATTATTTTTGCACCCATGCAGTTTCTTCCCCCTTCCCCCTGAATAGTTTCCCATATCTCTTGACGTCGGTAGGGCTGGGCACTCCTGCGTTATTATTAGCACCCGAGCTGGGATAAATGTTCACTGAGTTCATTCCTGTGTGTCTACATCGGGTAACAGCTAAAAGTTGTCGCGAGAAGTACTTTTAGTCGATAGATATTTAATGTCCTACTAGCAGAATAAATCTGTCTTAGAACATCTAATTTAAGTCCAAGGACATTCAAAAACGACTAGTGTTTTGGATGCCTGAAGAGTCTTCATCGTGTAAGTGGTAAGCATTGTATGAAATAGCTGTAGTCTACATACTGTAGCTCTCTCTGTTCAGTAGTACAATTATTGGAGTGTATGTAAAATGGCCTGCATGCATATTTCTGCAGGGTGGAATATGTCTTCCAGTGGTTTTCGAGCTAGTGTGCCAGTTAATTCATTTAATTTTATTTTTGTTTGTTACTTTAATAAAGATGAACAATCTATATTGTCACACAAAATACACATTCCTTTCAAAATAAAATTTGTGTGGTCTTGACATGTAAGGATGTGGTTTCAGTTCTGAAATCATGAACTACTGCAGCTTTAGACTTTACTAAGTAAAGTATACAGAATCAGGGATAAAATATAATATTGCTTTTTAGATTTCATTTTCAAATTATGGATTGAAATTTTTATCTTCAATTCATGGAAAAGTTGCGAACTGCGTACTTCAGATAAACCGAAATAAAAATTTTAAATAATAAACGCGCGTCGCGTTTATTATTTAAAATTTATTCAAGTCGTTTGCTGGTATTTGCAGTTTAGTCTGCAATTAAAAAAATAAATATAAAGATATGATAATTTAAATTAAATGAACGTTGTATGGTAAAAATACAAAATCTTAATTACAATACCAGAAACTTGGTCTAAAGTGTTAACTTTTCTCGCAAGCAAAATTCTATCCTATTCCTTGCATAACTCTTTCATGGCGTCAACATGACGGTGTAAGTGATTTTTTGACTCAAATATCCGGCAAAATGAACCTTACGTTATTTAGTAATATACTGTAGTTCGCTCGCGTCCTCCAAACAACTTATTTCACTTATTTTTATTTATTTATTTTAATTTATCCAGAGGTCGCCTACTATAAGTAATCTAGTACAAGTAATACTGTTATTTAAAATAATAATAAATTTTCTGTGTACATTTGTTTCTTTTTATTTTAATATCTCGATCTTAATTACTTACTGCTCATGACGCAAGTCATTTCCAACCCAAACATGTATTGCTTACCAAAATATTAGAGAATGTGCTTAACAGCACGTAGGTCCATCTTTAACAGTGACGGTTACAGATGGACTCGCAGAATTCGCCTCCGTGTACACAAGTGTCCCAGGTGACATTATTCCATTCTGTTCGAAAATTACCTTTAGATTTGTCAGATTCATTGGCTGCTGCGGGCTGTCCCGAATGCCTCGTTCCAGGCAATCCACATATTCTCGATGGGATTCTTGTCCAACAACTGTGCGGGCCATGGTAAATGTACATATCATTCCCACACAGTGCGCGACCTGTAGACTGCAGCATTGTCGTCTTGGAATAGTCCAATGGTTTCTTGAAATTATCTAATTATCTGCATATGACATATTCTGCTCACTCATTAATCCACCGCAAACAAATTATGTCATTGAGTAAAGCTCTCGTTAGCCAGTTGGTAAAAAATACTGTGATATTTTGGGGGACTGACCAAATAACTTTACTCAATGATGTGTATATATTTTTCAGGATTATAGTAAGAGTGAACAGAGTATAGGTTTGTTAAATGTGGCATTCCTATAGTTAGCCCTCTTATATTACCTTTCCTCCACTCTATTTTCTTCGTGCATATGTTAAAGAGCATTGGTGAGTGCCCACTTTTCTATGTTAGACCCTTTCTGTTTTAATTTCCTTTGAGTGATTATTGTTCTGTTTACTTTTTATTGTTGCGCCTTCAAGAATATCCTTAATTACTTTGATTACATGGGAGGAACATCCGAGTTCAATCAAGTCATTTGTGAGTTTCTGTCTATTAATTTTGTCACATGCTTTCTTCGTAGTCAATAAAGACCATTGGTTGTCCACTATCTGTGTTGGTAGATTGTAATCAATATTTTACAATTTCTTTTAATGCAAAGGTTGGATCTATGTACGATTGCCCTCTCCTGAATCCAATGTCCTTGTCCCAATATATACTATCCTGCCAAAAGTAATGTGACATCTATCTGATTGCAGGAAATTATGTGCATAACTACGAAACGTATGTACAAGATGTAAGAGTACAAAATATGCGAATATGTATGAAATGTACATACTCGCATATTTTGGTCCGTTAAAATGATTATCGTTTAGTTAGTCTGAAATTCATTTCAAACTCGTACGCCGAACGATGTGTTCGCAGAAAGAACTAACGACTTTCAGATGGAATAATAGCTGGATGTCATGTGAAGAAAATGAAGTTCAGAGGCTACACTAAGCCCAAGCCACGACCAGAGAAGATTCAAATTCTTACTCTCAGGAAGCCGAATCGTGCTGAGACGGCTGGTTACCTCATCATCTCTAAAGTATCCAAGTTTGGGACTGCCAGCGGTCACAGGTAAACTTATAAGTATGATTTCAGAGGGATTCCATACCATGAATTTTCCGAAACAGCTGCAACCACAAACCTTTGATAACAAAAACAAATGCGCATTACAACGTCAATTGGCATGATTTAAGGCACTTCGAACCTAAACTGTGGATAATTTGAAATCGGAACTGTAGAGCAGCGAAACAAGTTAGATACTCGTCCAGTCTGATGGATGAGTTTGGGTATTGAGGAGAGTGCCGGGTGTTGTTCCGACTCTGTTTGGGAGGAAGGTGTGTCGTAGCCTGGGATGTTTCTAGTGATGTGAACCAGGTCCTCCATAAGTTGAAGTGTATGCAAAATAATTCTACCTTCTAGCTGATTTTCTGAATAATTCTGTATGCCCTATATTGAGACACTGTATAGAATGGCTGTGAATGCATGGCTTAAAGAGAACGACATCGAATCATTATGCTAACCAGTACAAAACTCCAACCTCACTTCAAATACTCTCATCCACTGCTTTTACATCTTTTTTATTTCCACAGTGTTTTTCAATTCAGCTATACAAATTATTTCTTGGCTTTTTTTGATTGCTAAAGTTTAGGGTGTAATTTTTCTCATTTCCCAGTAAGGTACTGAAGACCTGTGACAATATTTCGTTCTTGGGATCCATACTTGTTGTTTTCCTTGGTGTCCTAGGTTAATTTATTTATGACTTTATATCTTTAAACTGCGGACCATTTTATAATTTATAGACACATTTTTATCAGTTATTTCTTCTTATTCTTCTAGTCTCTATCCTTGCTACTGTTCTAACATGCTTAATGGAACATCGGGAAATGAAGTAGGCTATTCTACTTCATCTTGTGATGTGCTTCCATTTTTAATATGCTTGTTTCGTTCTTTCAAGTATTTCGTTTTTTCTTCTTTCCATTCATAAATCCTTTCTTTTCTTTATTCCTATTGCACTCTGTCCTCCTTTCTATATAATTGTTTCGATGTTAATCCATTCTTCCACTAAGTTCATCGACTCTTCTGGTTTTTTTTTTGGTTTTTTTTACAGTGCTCAGTATTTCCATTTTAACATAATTTTTCTTATGCTATCGTCATGTAAGAGATTTACTTCATACAATTTTTTTAAAATCTTTTTTACTTATTAATTTCTTTCCTACTGATTCATTTTCATGAAATACGTTGGATACAAATGGATCGGCATCAGAACTCTCTAGACGTTCATGGAGATACACCTAAACTAGCATTGTTTCCTGGACCTGGGATTGGGCTGTAAGGGGCGCAGTAGATGCAATGCATCTGGATCCAGAACTGAAAAGGGCACAAATCCCAACAAAGATATCTCACCCCCCCCCCAAGCCATCGACATTAATTCTTGCTACCGTGACCCCACACTCTAGGACCAGCCTTATCTCAACCTGTCCTAACCAGGAGATGGTGTGCCATGGATCTCTGCACATTAATAAGTAAAAAAGAAACAACAAGATAAAAGACATTGCCAACAGTTTGGGTAAAGAGGATGCGTCTTCAATCTACATTATGAAAAAGTACTACTGAAGATGTCAATCCCAACAATATCTCTTTCACTGTTGCTCACTCTTCAACCTTATCAAATGCCAACATATAACTTTTTCCAAGTGATGTGGCTTTAATGAAATCTTAAAAATTTAGTTGCTGATATTGTGACTGAAATTAGTCGTGACCCAGGCGATGATTATCATGCTGAAGGTATAAAATGTATCACAGTAGTAGGTTTTACGGTTAACGAAGACTTGAATAAGATATCGAACACTTTAAAGGTCATTCTGTAGAAACTGGTGTGAATCTGGTAAATTCACAGTATGTTTTAGTTATGTTCCAATCATCTTAGTTGAAGTAAAAAGAACACACACCACTCTCTCTCTCTCTCTCTCTCTCTCTCTCGAAATATGTTTGGAGGCAAAATTACAATTTAAAGGATGATAATGACAAATGATAGCAATTATCTGCTTTTGTTCTTTAAGAACGCTGATAATAATTTGTGCATATAACTGTATTTTCATTTATTAACAACAATCAGTTTAAAATAAAGTTATAAATGACTTCTCTAGAGTTTTAGAGCCTATTCTGAATTCTAATTTTGCCTATTTTTTTTTTTTTTTTTAATTTTAATGCCTAAATACATAACTTGACTTTAGTCATTACTCTACAGAAGTTGAAATGTATGAATCCGCTATGAGTAGACAATGGACGTTAGGCGATCAATGATCTAGCTCTCTCGAGACTCTCCCTCAAGATGAGCGAGGGTGCATAAGTACACGTGCCTTGAGTGACCCGGGTTCAAGCCCATGACTGCTAAATACGGTATTGTTTCTTGTATTCCCTCTACTTTCTGAAGCTCTTAGAATATAGTGTCTTATCGAAATAATCAAGGATAGCTTCTCAAGCAAAATTCTAAAATGTCTGAAAATCAGTTATCATGAACCGTAAATGGTAATGTCCTCTGCATTCGCAGACAGTTGATGGAAGTCACTACTTTTATCATAATTAAGCTGCAGACAAGTCTGGATAATTAGGTTGCACGCAAATCTTGCTTAGCTTGTATATATAACACAGTATGAATTTTGTGAACTGTTGTTTTACTTGGCGATATTTAGGATATTCAAGATTTACTCCACCTCCACAATTTACAACAGCCTGGCAGATCCTACAGAATAGTTGTCAGCGAGATACCCTCGCATCTGTAATTATTTCAAAAAGAGCTAATTCATGCCATCAATGACGTTCCATCAATGGCTGGATATGATGGAATCCCACAATTGATTTTAAAGAGTGTACTGTAAGTATCTACATAATAGATCCGCTTCTAGTGATCCTAATTGACGTCCTCACCATTCAAATCTTCCCAGCAGTCTGGAACCAATATACACTGCGGCCAATATCCAAACTACAAGGAGCCACTTCAGTGACAAAGTTCCGAACAATAATGAAAGTTTCATGTATTCTCAGAGTAATGAAAACGTGCCTACTTCCCATCTTAACCAACCAGATTCTGCCATGTGATCTCCATATATCCATTATGCATTGAAACAGAGGACTACCATAACAAACCTGCTAGCAACCACCAACAGAATTCTGGAGGCAGTTCAAGATAGGGTTGAGTTAGTAGTGGTATACCTGGATGTCTAATTCGCATTTGACTGCGTTGATATCCTTGCCCTCCTGCAGGTGTGTGCTGATGCATACCAGATTAAAGGCGATGTTCTTGCATTCTTAAAGTCGCTCCTTACGACAAGGGTTCTCCGACCGTGTCCGTGTGAAGGATTTTTTATCCTTCACACGAACAGTTAAACAGGGTAGAGAGAGCCATGGGAACTGATTATCCTTGGTAACGTATTTTTCCTGTAAAAAATATTGCCATATCTCAAAACGTTTATATTCATGCCAGTGAAGTATGTTTATATGAAGAAAATGTCCTTTCTAAATATGAGATCATTTGCGATATGGAAAACGCGAATTTTATGCATTTTCTATCGTTGTGCAGTTTTAATTTGATTGTCTTTAGTGTTCTGGAAAAGTCGAGATTGGCACCGGAGTGAATAAGGACCTTCCTTGATATTTTTAAAATCAAGAAGTCTGAAAATAACTTTCTGAGAGGTGGAGGAATCGAAATGTGAATTTCTAGTGAGAGAAGCAGACTAAGAGCATGTATTAATTATTAAAATTTCATAATCGAAGATCATAGAAACCATTAAGTAGTGTTTTCATATGTAGAATAAAGCATACGTTACTGAGAAATAGTTTTCATTTTTTTTTTAATCCGAGATGCTCTTTTTTTTTATTTATTTATTGTGCGAAGGCGGTCCCGAGCCAAACTATAGCAACTTTCCCATGTGTATATTGAAGGAACTGTGCACACCAAAGCCGATCAGGAAGTGGTGAATGTGTCTGTGTAGTGTGGTTTTCGGTTGTGTTGTTTGTATTAAATGATCGGCCTCTTAGCCCAGTCGGGTGAAGAGGGAGTATTTTAAATACATGTACTTGAAATCGTCCTGTTTAAATACAATCGCTTTTGCTGTATGTACTTTTTTGGAATAGGCACTCTGGCGATATTGAGGATTTAGTTTTTGGTTGATTTATAGGGTTTCTTTTTGTTCATCGATTACTTTGGTCCCAGTGCGTCGGTTCATATTGCTTCATCTGTGATCCTTCCATTATCTCTATATAAATATATAGATATAATGCACAATAAGCCGATTTGTATAAAATAAGGGAATAGTGTTCCCCTCTGTATATCGGAAGGGGGAACCCTACTTTCTCCTGAAATCGGTTGACAACCCCGACTGAAGAGGCCATTACAAATTATTTCGGTCTCCTTTATTGAACAATTTATGATAGTATCAGAAAAGCAACAGAACCGGAGTGACGGGATCGCTCAGGCATTTTAACTCAAAATCTGAAGCACTCGACAAATTTTATTATTAAACCTCTCGGAACCATAATATTATCATGTTATTTATAGTGATCATATAATGATTATTAACGATATCATATATTTTTAAAAAATATTCTATACAAAACATTTGAAAGAAAAAATTTATTCGTCTGATTTCGTTGTACTGTAAAACCTGTCTGGTCTAATTTGCTATTTGAATTTTATATAGAAAGCCAGATCCTGAAAAAAAAAATAAAATAATAAATAAAATAATAATATGACTTGAACAAAATAATTTTAATAATTCTTATAAAAATAACTTTATAAATCTTTATGTGAAAAAAAACAATAAATGAATTAATAAATTTAATACTCTATTATTAAAAACTATTAAAAATATTTATTTAATTTTATTTAATTATTTATTTAATTATTTATTCAAAGGGTTATGTCACAAAAGACCGAAAAGTGAAAGAGAGAAAAATTGTTGCAAATCGTGGGTTTTCAATTCTGAAGTGTTTGGAACTTTTTGCCTGAGGACGAGCTCTTACTGCACTACCTTCTTGCCGTATCTATAATAAAATGTGTTTCAGTGTCCAAAAAGTGGCAGCGTTACAAGTCAACAATTACAGGCATCATATAATTACACGCATATAAAATATTACAAAGGTCTATACAGTATTTCCTATTAGTCTTCGTGTCGTATCTCTTCACCCTAGTGACGAGGTATAACAACTGATCTGGAAACATCCCTCTTTCTCTGTCATGTCAAAATGGCAACATCATTGACATCTTTCAGTATCAGTACTCCAAGAGGATAGGCCATAAGGACTCATCCTAGGAAAACAATTTCAATACTTAGAATGAAAACCCATGGTTTGCAACAAATTCTCCACCTTTCACTTTTCTGTACTTTGTCAAATATCCGACTTCGCCCTATAGATTATAGAACACTGACTTATTAAGTGTTTGTGAACCTTAAAAGAAAGACTGCTAACAATTAATTCAAATTCATCTGAAATCCAGGACCATTTCGAGCTTGAACCACTCTTATCCACACGGACCAAGGGGTTGCCACTTTTCGGACAATGGTTCTGGACCTAAAGGACATTCAGAATATGGGGCACTATTTGGATTTTGAATCACTTAGCCGTTATAACAAATTCATATGTTCTCTCTCTCTCTCTCTCTCTCTCTCACACACACACACACACACACACTTGGGAAATGTAATTTATTTACTATTTGAAAGGAAGTAAATACTACCTTAAATTGTTAAAAGGAAACACGAAAAAGCTATGAATTTGTCTGTGAAAACACTTGATCTTTACATGTAACGCTCACGACTGGGGTAATATGGATTTTCTTGGACTTCGCAGCTCCACTACATCTTCACTGACGTTTGTTCGGTCACCACCTCAGCCAGGTGAGCGCAAAAACAGGGTCCTTTTATAAATTTTCTAGACCATTGCAGAACTGTAAGTCCACTCGGTGGATTCTTTTTAAATGGCATAACAG
Organism: Mastigoproctus giganteus; assembly: GCF_048544385.1. Taxonomy (NCBI): domain Eukaryota; kingdom Metazoa; phylum Arthropoda; class Arachnida; order Uropygi; family Thelyphonidae; genus Mastigoproctus; species Mastigoproctus giganteus. Next base: position 75,794,346 of record NC_143584.1, on the reverse strand, counting down.
CGGTGGCAGAGTGCAACTCGTTGAACCAGAATATTTACTGCGCCTTCTCTGGTTGATGAATTCCGCTATGATTACAGTTTTGCGATTGATGAATAAAACTTGAACATTCAAAACGTTTGAATATTTTCAACTTTCGCAGGTTTAACCAAGCTGTAGCAAACGCTTCTCCAAATCAAGACTTAGGGAATGGAGAAAGAGGATTGTTGTGCACCCATGGAGAATCTTCCTGATAAAATGTTTTAAGCCGTTTAAACATAGAACTCTGGAGAATATGATGGGTTGTATGTGGTGGTATGCAAAGAAGTTAAATTTGGTTTTCTTGGCAATATTCCATGGCTGATAAGACACAATGTAATAGATGTCCATCTATAATCAATAATGTTTTCTTGGTGTTCTGTGTTTGGAGAGCACATTGTTAATGAAAACTTATTAACTAAAAGCATTCTCGTTGATGTAGCCACTTTCTCTCATAATGACGTGACTTTTAGGAGATAAACCGTCAGCAAATTCCTTATCGTAACATTAATTTTTAAAATACCACGAACAAAGGTTATTGTTCGATCCATTTTTCCGGTCAAAAATTGATCCAAATATCCTGATTTCTAATATTTATATTAATATGGAGGGGAAAATACACCAAAATATCAAATTGAAACTAGGTCTCTCCTTCTATGAATATAAGCATTCTCCTGAAGTTCACTTTGACATTTCCAGTACTATTTATAGACCCGCAACAGCTTTATGTCTCAAGTTTTAAATCATTGAAAGACATTCAATTTCACTGTTCACTTGTCTTTAAGAAAGACGTTTCACTATTAGTGAGTTATTTAAGAAAATAACTGCGAAATTGCAAATCGACTGTCACTCAACGCTCTTGACTGACACTTGATCCACATCCAAATATGCAGACTTTACCCTATCATTTATAGTGCTACGATTGCTTAAGAAAACAAAGCGCCTCGGATAGGAAAGCATTTCGTGTTCAACGAATATGAATATACGGTAAAGCAGAACGTTTGAACATAATAGGACGTGCATAACCGAACAACTGGAAGCCAACAAAAGTTTTTTTTTCAACGTGAAAAATCTTTGTTGGCTTCAGAAGATCAAAACACAAAACCGGATTACCAACAACGTTCATCCAAAAGAATCGCATGATAGTGAATACACCAATGAAATATAAACAGTATGTATTGAACTGCTTCAACCAGCTGGTGAATAAAGAAGCAATCCAAAAAATAAATAATGAATAAATGCATTTCCTGTTTATACTCAGTGACGAAAATATGAGGTCAGAGGAGTCCACAAGATAGCAAAAATACAAAAACATTAACGTATTTAGTAGTCATGCAAGCTCGAACCACGAGCTTGCACGACTACTAAAACTAGTACTTTTGCATCCTTGCAATTAATTAACCACTCGACTGCTACGGCATCATAAATTCCCTAAAAAAAACAATACTACAGGAGCAGTTAGAATTCCGGCCACATCGCTAAAATATTTAGTGTGCACATTGTTAAACTCCCTAATACACAATTAAAAAATGCATTCTCCATACTTACATCTCAAATGATTGGAAAACTTATACGATCAGTCCTCTTCATAAGCCCGGAAATGTGAGCAGCCAATTTAAATACAGGACAATATTCATTAGCAATGTACTATGCAGATCATTGAAAAAACACTGCTACTCTACATACAACTCTCCATCAGCAGGAATATATACCGAGCAACAGGCATTTTTCAGCGAAAGGAAAACCCACGATTACAAATCTAGTAGATACTCTCATAAGAATAGAAAAAAAAAATCTTTCAAGATTAAGCACAATGTGAAGTATACCTCGATACAACTGCTGTCTGTGAAAGCTTGAACCTCAATAAGACCTTAAAAAATTCTCACGAGCATTCCAAAATGGATAGTAAAATATCTCCAATAATAAAAGAACGTTTGCCTTTCCAACATCCACAATAGATTTCAACGTATCAATTTCCAGTGGCGTATCTCAAGGTGGTGTACTACCCGGTATAACTTTCTCAATAGCACTCGAGTCGTTTCTTCAAAATAAACATAACGTCATCACTTATGCAGATGGCATGAAAATCTTCATCACCATCAAACCCAAAGAAGACATCGTTACTGTAACACAAGAAACAAATAGTCTATCACCAGTTTAGTGGGATATCTACATATCTAAATCTTTGTGTCCACGTTAAAAACAGGCCACCTCACCAACTCTGTTCAGAAGGAACCAAAGTCATTGCGATTTTAATTCAAGACATGCTAATACTAAGAGTCGTCGTATAAAGAATTGGGCATCGTTTTTGACTGAAAATAGTGTTTCAACCAACACTGAATCCAAAAAGCCATGTAGATCATTAAACAAGAAACAACAGTACCATAATCATTAACCTTGTCCAGCGCTGCAATCACCCCATTCTAACATACTGTTACGAAATCTGGTCAGATGCTCCGTTCCACAGTACTCGGCTTTCCATTCACATATCCAGAACGAATCTATGAAATAACCTTAAAATTTATACTGCTAGCCAATCTCGTCTCTCAAATAATCAATGCACCAGATATCATCCGGATCGTCAGCACAGTATAAATAAATAAATAAATAAATAAATAAATAAATCTTTATTGTGAAGTAGATTTACAGCACAATATCCCATCACGCCGACGAGCGCCAGGGGTTCACATATAGATAACATAAGTACAAATTCAAATGGCTACAAAATATAGCGAACACATACAAAAGGCTACAAAATACAGATTACAAATGCAAAAAGAAATACAAATACATCATAAAAACAAGGAGCTGAACACAAATAAAGAAAAACAAATACAAGTTGGCAGTGATTCAGGTTTCAAGAGCTTTGATAAACTTGTGTCTGTCCTTCTTTTTACTTATTATGGTGTCGATGTCGGCGTCCACACGGTTGAGGGCAGCGAGCATCTGCTTGGGCAGAAATCTTTCGGTGAGTACAAGCCTGTTGTGGTGAGCCACAAGTGCTGGTACCGACCTTAGGCTTGGCTGTGGAATCCTCCAAGAGCAAGCATTCCAAATATTTGGAGATGATATTTGGTCTGAGATGAGTTTGGCTGTGAAGACCAGCCTCTTTTCAACGATCAGGAACTTCAACCTCGGGATGTCGAGTGCTTGTGCCATCATGGTAGTTGTGGTAGCGGGAGGTAGCCGAAGCTTGTTATTCGCCCATTTCAGTAGCCAGTATTCAGCAGTGTACACCCGCTTAAGGTTTGTATGTGCAGCAGAGGCCCATATTTCTGCACCATAGAGAATGGCAGGGTAGACGGTGGAGGTGATGAACCTTTTAACAGTGGCAGGATGTCGGACGTGTAGCAGCTGCTGCTTTGAGATCCACCGTAGACGAGAAAATCTGGTACTGAGTTTGTCGATCTGGTGGACAAAGGACATCTTTTGGTCGAACAGAACGCCAAGGTCTGTGTGCGAGGGTACGTTTGGTATTCGTACCCCTGCGAGTGAAACGTTGAGTACTGTCGGCATGGATTTAAGGGAGAATATAACCTGAGCAGACTTCAGAGGGTTGATTTTTAGATTGAAGTTTGCCAGGTATAATTCTAGATCCTTAAGTTGGGAATTGATCCTGTTGCTAAGCTGGGCGGGGTCGTCGCCAGGGTTAATTGGAGTCAGCAGTTTGAAGTCATCGGCATAGCATAGGAGACCATTCGTTGAGGCAATAATGGGCACGATGATGGCTGTGAACAGGACACCAGACAGGACACCCCCCTGCGGTACTCCAGCAGTAATGTCGCAGGATAGGGTATGTTGCTGCCGATGGAGAATAAGTATTCTGTGACTGAGAAGTGATTCCAAAAAGCACAGCATATCACCTCGAATGTGAAAATTCTCCTTAAGTAGGAGGAGCAAGGCCGGAATCGACACGGCATCAAAGGCTGCGCTTATGTCGAGGTATGTGGTTGCTAGCTCAGCTCTTTGTTCGAATGCTGAGAGAATGCGTTCTGTGGTGGCTGCCAAGTTAGTGATTGATGATTTTCCTGCGATAGCATAATGGATTTCAGGTGGTTTCGTCTGGAGGATTTGTTGAGTGATTGTGGGTAGCAAAGCCTTTTCAAGAGTTTTTAACAGACAAGAGGCAACTGATATGGGTCTGAACTGGCTGACGTTTGAGGCAAATTGGTTTTTGGGGATGGGGTACACTCTGTATTTATTCCACTGGGGTGGAAAATAATGCTCAGCGAGGCATCTGTTGTAGATCGAGAGAAGAGGGCCTATGATGGTATCTGCAAAAGACAATTCACGAAGTCCCCTACTTTTAAGAACAAATCTCACAAGAATCGACTAGGTGGATAAACTGTTCCCCAACTCTACAACTCATAAATCACTTTAGGATCGATTGTTTTCAGTACCTAAACAGTAAAGTCCATCGCAAAGAAATCCTCGACCTGTTCATCTGATGAAGTACAATGCACCACAACAGAAAGAAATAAACAACCAAAAGACACTGGAAACAGCAGGTAATGCCGACCAGCCAGAAATCAAGCACCGTGACTCCAAAGCCACCGCATCAAACCGCTTTGTAGGTAATAACTTGTTACCCCTAGCCCTCAGGGCCCCGAAGAGCTTAACTATCTCTTTGAGACAAATAAAATGATTATTTATTTACTATACTATCATATGAAAGATGAACATTACATCATATGTAATATTCATCTTTCATGTGACCAGGGAAAACATTTTGTGCGATATGGCTGATTCGTGTACATGTATCTGTCTGTCTATATAGCATAAACGATAAATTTATAAACTCGTATGACAAAGGCACCTTCTTTTTTTTTTTTTTTCTTGGCCTTGAGTGGTGCAAATAAAGAGTCATTGTGCTACGGACAGCCCAATAACAATGCACACAAGAGCTAGGAACTCTTCTGTGCATTATTACATCAGTTAGTGAGCGATGTAACCATCTGTTGTTCGTTTCTAGAAACCAAAGAAGGTTTTGCTACATAGCAAAGTTTGTTTGAGGACCATTTAATTCTAAACAATGGCATGCTATTATATTTTATCCACCGCTCTCTCTCTCTCTCTCTCTCTCTCTCTCTCTCTCTCTAATCCCATGTTTAGAAGATCATTGGCTTCCCGATGTTTCTGACAGCAGCGTTACCATGGCTACTTATTCGCTATTTTAGCTCTGTGTTCACATACTGCTCGTATCTGGTACATTCAACTTCAAACTTTCTAAAGAGGATTATAAACTCACTCATATATTTGCACCCGTGTACACTCAAAAGAGCACAGCAGAAACAAGAGATAATAATATGTTATATTTTTAGTCTTTCCATTTAAGCCGACATTCTAAATCTTAAATTAAGAAGAATATGGACGTTTGGAAATACTTCTTTCTTCGATGTGCGTTTCTTTCTTGTTTCGTATCAGTTCCATTGCAGAAGTTTTCTATATACAGTACAGATATATACTACATTGTGTGCGTAGTATATATATATATATTTATATATATACATAAAAGGGAAGATTATAGGATACCAGCTGCGATTGGTCTCGTCACCGAATAAATCGTGAACAACATTGTACTCGTATTTTTATAGTGGAGTAGTTCCTGATGAACGTGCAATATCTAGTGGCATAAGAAAAAGCAAAGTGCACGAGAAGAGGCCAGTAGTCTTTAATTTGTCGAGAAATTTGGTTCCCACTTGAATGTCAGTGGGTCACATCCAGCTTCTAAGCTCCTTTATACCAGTCTTCTTTCAAAAGGAGAGGAGGAATATCGAAAAATTCCTCCTGCCCTGCTCATCTATACTCTGCGTTGAGCCATCCGCTTCAGCGCAGGGTGTAGATGGGTAGGCGCACTTAACGCATCAAAAATCTTTCTTTCCGCTTTTAAATACTTTTTTTTTTTTATCTATCCACGCCTTATGTTTTTGTGACCATTTTGACTTAAATTCCTAGTTGATGGTGGAAAGATGGTGCAGCTCACAGTAGAACATTTGTCATCACAACGAGTTGCTGTGGTATTCTACTTTCAAACAAATTATATCTCTTGTTTATTTAAAGGGTGAGACAATGAGTAAATGAATACTGTATTAACCTCTTGGCGTTGTTTTTGAAAATCGGTGTAATTTAACTTGTTTTTATAGAGCAATTTAACTCCAATTTGCCGTATACCAAAGATATTATCACTGATCATTTTGAGAGCGCCCTGTACAGAATATTGACCTGGAAAGAGGGTAGTCTCAAGTACATGATTTGTAATTATTGTGAGTCACCTTTGCGAGTACGCATTCTAAAATGGGGAGAATTCCGCGGAGGTCTGGTAACCCTAATTATAAGCCTATTTGAATAGCTATTTAGAATAATTGCTATAAAAAAGACGGTACCACATCTATTCGTTCGCTAGGTGTTAAGTATTTGAACATTAGTTTTGAACGATCTCTTTATACATCAGTCACTTCGAGGCAAAGCACACACACTTAACTCTAACTGGCATAATTAACATTAATATTAATAATAATATCATACTTCAGAAAAGTTAAAAAATCAGTTCCAGGAGGTTGGGAAATATGTATGCTGCACTGGTGGACAAAAATTAAACTGTAATCGAGCTTTCCCATTTGTCCTATGTAAAACCGAAAACCTGAATTGTACATGTATATCAATTAACTGATGAAAATGCAAATAACAGTGGCAAAAGTACTATACTGCGGTGTTTATATCTAGGTTCTAAAATGTCTTGACACGGCCCTGGTTATTTCCATCATGAATTATGAAATCTTATTTTCTCCAAACTTTAACGGAAAATATATTCTTAATTTCTTTATCATAAAAGAAAGGAAAAATAACGTGGATGCATTCTGTATATTGATGGGAATATTTAAAATTAGCATAGCTGCTCTTACAACTTGAGTGTAAATGATTAGGCCTACTTCAAATATCAGCGCCCATTAGATACAAGTTATATCCTCTCAATAACTAATACAGATTTCGTTTCTAAAAGTATCACAATGTATCAACAGGGTAAAGATCAACTGTCTGACCCAATGGATAAATTTGACTACGTTATATATCTAAGCTCGTTGTGATGTCAAGACTGCTATCAGCAAACTTATAAATATGTCAACGAATATCTTACATGCTAACTCATTGTTTATATAACACACGAAAAAAATAAATAAATCAATTAAATAAATATGATATTAATAGTGTAACATGCGGAGGGAAGAGAAACGACTGGAAGCTGTTAAATACTTCTATTAGAGAACTTTTAAGAGTTGTCAGGTTTGCTCATTGTGTATAATGAGCAAACATTTAAAGAGTTATCAGGTTTGCTCATTGTGTATAATAATAAATAAAAAGTACTTTTTTTTATTTATTTCCTTTTAGTATGTAGGGAAGATCCTATTTATCAGTCAGTTCGTATATCAGTATAAATATAGGCCTAACAATGGTTGCATGGTTTTGTATGGTTTTTTTGATGGCTCGCGTGACTACGGTCATTTTTTTTTTCATGTTCATATCGAATTATTGTTATTATTTTCTTCCCATTTAATTAAAGAATTATCTATATAATAGCGGTGTAAAAAAAACCATGGACAACTCTTAAAAGAACAACTACGATAGTAATGTAAAAGGCATCATATTATGCCCAGTTGCATTTAAAGAATTATGCATTTCTTTGGTGCTAACTAAATTATAGTTTCTAGCAATTATCCGGCCTCCGAAATAGTCTACTTACGTAATCATGTTAAAAATGAAAACCAGAAGACAAATAAAAAATTTTGAGAAGTAACAGAAGGCTGCATCTCATGAAGCTTACTTTCAGGCAGCGCGTTGGGGCAAATTGCCTGTGACAGTCGTCGAGGCAGAGAGTTTGGTAAAGTTCAAAGCAGAATTGGTTAGCCACTTTCTCTACGGGGAAGGTATGAGTGAATGAAAATTTTTCTGTCTTTCCTTGTAAATTGAGATAAAATCAGTGCTTTTGGCGGAAAACAAGAGAAAACTTTTCCTGCAGAAAATCCTTACAGTACAGATAGACAATAAACAAGAAATAATGGGCGCACAATAATACAGGGTTGTCAAAAAAAAAGAGACACTCCAGCTTAAATTGCCTGTGTTTATTAAAGTGTTTCATTTTTAGCAATTAGTTTGGTGTCAGAGAACATATAAAACAGCTCAGATTCTCTTTAACAGAAAATTCCATAAATTGTGAAGAAAATGGTGTACTACTGAGCAGCTTGTGTATTTTTTCAATAAATTGGCAGTATCACTGAGGCGCAATAGTAGTTTCGAGGTCAAAAAGATATCAATAATTAATAAGTTAGTTAAAACATGCAAAGATTTTGGTGATGTGGAAGGAAATTGTTGGCAAAAACAATTATTGGTATGAGAAGCAAAAAATTGCACATATATAAAAGCAAATATTTATTGTCCTTGGAAATCTGTAAACCGGCTCTTCCAACAGCTTTGTTTATAACAAATATCCATTTTAACTATAATTCATCGTGACAAAAATGTTTCTTTACAAGATCAGATAAGAAAATCGTTGATTGATGTCGGCAAATTTGAATTCTGTGTGACCCATTTCAGAAATTTTTGGAAGGTGGCCCAACAGTTATCTATCATACGGTATTCTTGTCACCGATGGAGAGAACTTTCACCTGAATATACTGAATATCAATATACTGAATATGGGTGTCTGAGCTAATGAAAATCCCCACGTGATCATGCCGATTCATTTGTATCCGTTAAAATGTAGGTGTAGGACACGGAGTTTTCTGCTGGAATTGTCGGTCACAATCTTTCTTGGCGGCACGTTGAATGTTGATTACCTGTAAGTCTTTCCAGATAACTTCTCCCAAATCTTCAAGAGTTGAGAACTAATTGGAAAACTAATTGGAAGAAACATTTTCCCAACAGAATGGAACAAGGCCGCGTACAGTAAAGGCGGTATTTGAATTCCTTAGCAAATATTTTTATGGTAGGATCATCTCGAATCAATATTCTGGTTGCTTTGAGTTGTATATCCTAACAGCGATACTCACCACATCAAATCACTGTAATTATTTCTTATGGTAGCTATGATTTGTGCTTGCATTTCTTAAACCAAATATGAATTTTATGTACATATTGACACATAGGCGTTTCTTCAGTGATAACTGCTTGTTATCATTTTAAACGTTTCCATAACTGGCTCGGATACCGAAAATTTTCGAATGCGTTTACAAATGGATGTATTTGAATGTACGGAGATGGGTGGGTCGTGCTAATATGGAAAATTGGAAGCGACCGCATCGATGCGTCAAAGGCAGTGAAGTAATATTATTCACATAGGGCAAAGGATGAAATTTTCTTGTTTTCATCCAGGCGCTTAAAAGTCTTGACACGACCCTGCACAAGGATCATATATTGAAAATTTTTCGCACAGATAAGATCTCTCACGCCTCATGTGATATCATGATGATATATGTTAAACAGCGTCTTTTATCTCTTATTATTTTTATGACTGTGTATATAACACTGTTATTTCACTTGTACTGTCCTCACCCCTCTTTAAAAATCTGGTGTGCGTTTTATATCATAGCAGTGCACCGGTCTCGAACCGTTGATGTGCAGTTAATGTTTAACACAGCTGCAGACTTATTCTATGCAAACTAACGTTTGCATGGAATATTCTGCAAACGAAGATTCAAGCTAGTAACAACACACACGCATGCTGTTTGAGTAGAAAAGAAAAATAAATAAAACGATCGCTGCTCGAATCGATTTTGGTTCTTCGCGTGTAGGAACAGTGTTGTTTAGCACAAATTGCCACCGCCCATGAGCGCCACTATTTTCTCTTTATAAATTATAAATTGTTCTCTTCTTTCATAACACAGCCAGCAAAAGGAATCTCCTTGCTGTTCTCCATGAGAATAACACTGGATAGTCTGTGTGGGGATATGATTGAGTGGCATTTAATGTACCTCTATATATTTATTATTTTTTATTTGTATTATGTACTCCGGCACTACATCTCCTGTATATTACCCTTTTTAGTTTGTTTGTACACCCTTTATCTTAGTAATGTTCACCGACAATCGTTGTCTATCTTTGAGCAGCATTCCCCTTAAAGCATTAAGGCCCACTTTCAACTTGACTCAAGATAGCGAGAGAATACAAGCATATTAATGTATTTAGTAGTTATGCGAGCTTGAACTACGCAGGTTTAGCCACTCAAACACGTGTACCTCTGTACTCCAGCGTTTTACCACGTGGTTAAACGCTGGCCTGATAAATACAAGTGGGAATCACATCAATTCGTCATACGACAGTACGGTGAATGACATTCGGTGTATGTGATAATTTGATGAAAGAAAATTGCTGGCTACGATGATTCGGTGAATTCGTTCGGAGAATGCGGACGACGTCAAAATATTCTTCCCATCCAGCAGTAATGACAGTAAGCATAATGTTGCTCTACAAGCTACACAGCAGTTAACTAATCTGGCCAACTTCCCTGCCTCGATCGGGCTCGAGATTAACCCTCTTAAAACTGCCTAGATGTCCTTCTCCAGAAAGCATCAAATACATTACCATTCTCTCAAATGGCCAACCCATCCAAAACGTCGATCATCACAAGGATCTGGGAATTACCTGGGACAACAAGTTATCCTTCACTGAGCATTTTATTACCACCAGGAAGAAAACACTAGCCGCTATCTGGAGCCCAAGACAAGAATTAGCTGGGGTTCAAAATGCTCAACTGGTGAAGGAATGCATTATTAGGTGCATTGCCCCGGTGGCCTTATACGCTTCGGTCATCTGGTCCTCAGCTCCTGAAACGTACGTTAAAACCTTCCTAAACATAGAATATTGGATACTCAGGTGGCTAAACAAGATTTTCCAATTCCCCTTCACTGTCTCAGAGGCATTTTGTATACAAATATGGAGTGGACACCGTGGATGTTTATTGTCATTTGGACAAATATTCATATACTGGCCAAGCTACTGACAGGAAGATATGATGCACCAGCACTTACAGGCATCATCTCGCACCCACGAAGTCAGAGGCAATCGTGCAGCCTGCAGATTAAGCCACTTCGCTCTAATCTAAAATCCTTGAAAAGTTTAAACAGGACGTTCCCACTAATTACCATAGAAACCCTAAACCGGGTTCAGGTTAACTGTGAAAAACTGTGCTCCAATAAGGCCTACAGAAAGACTATCTACCAACAAACAACTGAGTTGCAACACTACTAGCTGGAACCCATAGTCTTTTAGTACTCTGAGTTATGCTGTCATCACAACATTCAAGTACGAAGTTAATAAATTTTAGCGTTGCGAATGCCCCTCTACGAAGGCATCCAGAAATGAAGCAAAAAATTTTTATATTAATACACATTTCCTTTATTGCTAAACTGGAAATATTTTTGTAAATTTATCCTCTGTATTGTATATATACCCCTCTGGCTTTCACGCCGTACAAGGGGCGATTGTATCTTACAATCAACAGAAAAATAAATAAATAAATAAATAAGAATTCTGTGCATGGCAAAGCAAGCCAGAAAATGTAAACTTTTAACATGTCGTACTGTAAATGGTAAATTTAGTTATTGCGATGCTGTTCTTGATATTTTATATTTTTGGTGTAGCTTGCTATCCATTTTCATCTTTTAATGCACAGTCTACATTTTTTAGGAGATCCTATTAAAAAAGTGCCACGGACTGGTTAAAGATTGGGACACAAGAGAACCTCGTTTGCACTTTACTTGCACTTTTGTAAGTTGCATTTTTTTTAGAAAATACAAGCGTATTTTATAAAAAAATGTAACTACTTATGCTAAAAGTAAAAATCATTAATGGACGCTGGCTGGGTAATGCCCAACTCTGTTAACCAAATCAGGCTGCTTGAATAGCGCAAACTGCAACAGCCCAAACAAACAAACAAAAATGAACTTCAATAACTTTCCTGTAGTTTCTTTATTGATAAGTTTCTTCTGGCTTTTATTCTGAATTACCAACCTGCTAGGAACCCGCAAGTTCCATCAGTCTCAAAAATAAATAAAGTAATAATAGCAAACCGATAACTTTTTTTTTTTTTTGCGTCAGTCAATAATTTCTTGCAAATTTCCCAACCTCACAAACCCATGTTGCTAGAATCGAGCAGGCTTCGGAATTCTCCGTAAAAGAAAAGGGAATCTACATTCGTTAACTTTTCTTTCCTGTGGTTTCTGTGTAAATGAGTTTCTTCTGGCTTCGCAACCAGTCCATATTACTAAAACAGACTAAGGCTTTAACAACTTTCACAGTGATGATGTTCATTTCTATTCCGTAGCCTAGTGGTCAGGCGCGCGGGTGCATAAGTACACGTGCCTTGAGTGACCGGGGTTCAAGCCCGTGACTACTGAATATGGTGCTGTTTCTTGTATTATATCTATCTTGTGAACTCCTCTGACCGTTTGGTCGTCCCAGAGTATAAACAGAAAATTTATTTATTCCTTTCACCCGGTTTCTGCGCCCCTCAATTTCTTCTAGTTTCCCAACCAATTCATGTTCCTGGAAAAGTACAGGGTTCAACTGGGTAGTTATTTTCAAAAAAAATAACTTAATAAATAATCTTATCTTAATTAAAGGTGTTACAATATGGACGGAGTCATGCTGAAATAGACATGTACTCATGCAGCCTGCCTATGAGAAGGATCGGCGTGAATCCTTTTATACAAAACAAATGGATAAAAATTTCTAAATTTTTGCATTTCTCCTTTCTAAGTCTCATTGATTTTGTTAATTTCTGATCTCTTTGTGATATACCGAATTGTCGTAGCTGCCAATTGTCTTTCACCAAATTGTCTCGTGCACCGAACTGTCATCATTTGTTCCATGATGACCCTCAGCATGGCCTGAAATCAAAGACACCTTGCTTTTCAGACTGCTGCATGTACCATTAGTAGCAATGCAAGAATCATTTTCACCTTTGCCTGCGGCTCTAGTTAAACTATTAGTCTGCGTATCCCTCCCACCACAAGTTAGCAGTTTTCCGACCCACCTATCATTGCCTGGATAGCATCAGCAAATATTTTTGCACCCCTTCAATTCAAGTGTATTCCATCCCTGTAAAAACAGTCTCTCGTGTTAACAAGCACAGACCACGGTGTAAAAAATTCTACCCCAAGAGCCTTGCACATTCTCTCCAGGACCGAAATGATTGACAAAGCTCTCGTATCATATCATATCTGGGCGGAATTGCAGACGCTTTCAAATTCAATCCTAACTCGAGACTTTTTGCCAACATTGCCCTGTACTTATTAAGTAAGTCTTCAGATCTCCTACTCTTAATGTCATTAGTGCCAACAACAATACTACCTTTTGTGCCCTTAAAAGATGGTATATGCTTTACAACGTCATCTACTTTTGCCCCTGGGAGACATACCCTGTTCCACGTATCCTTCTTGAACAACATGTTTCCCTGATAATAGAGTGACCGGCAATAACCAGCTCCTGTGAGACCAGTGCATTCTGCCTTGGAGATTGTCTGATGCACAAGTCTGAGCACTGGCGTTCAGTTGGGCAGCTGAGAGCCTGATGAGCTCCATTTTAATTCCTTCGAGGGAATCTACCCTACTCTTCAAACTCTCATAGATGCCCATCAGAATGTTGAGTTGGTGCCTAATTTCTTTACACTCTGCACCTAGCACACAAAGACATCCTCCTTGGCTGGATCATGTCCTGTTCCAGAAAGATCTGCAAATATTTCACAAGTTGCATATTTTTTAGGCTGTGGCGCGTTGGAGAATCGCCCCTTCGGTTCTCACCCCGAGGCAACTCCCGATACTTTGTGTCCGATGCTTTGCTTCTCTGGTCTGGGGCATGATTTCCTTTTAAATATAGTTTAATAGATTAGCAATGAAAATTAATAAGATTAAAAAATTTAATTGACTAATTGACAATACTACACTAAGCTAAATGATTCCTAAATGAAGTGATACGTATTACGCTATCTATTTTTACGTTATACGTTACTCTATCAAGTTCAAGATATACGTTACGATGTATTGTAACGATTGCAATGTTAAATTAGTTATATCCTTGCTAAAAAAGTAAAAATCTTGCCTAAACACAAAAGGTATGTGCCCAACAAGTGATTAGAACCTTCGAGCTACTTATTTATCACAATTAAAACAACCCTACTATTCTTCTGCACTACTCGTTCCGTGCTACGTATTCGCCAAACCACTGGTGGTGTCTTGGCATACTACCAGTGGACATCTAAACATTTTCTCTAACAAATTCCATGGAAATGTTTAGTGACGTTTAAGAAGCTGTGCTCACCATTTCTAAGGCTTTCAACTGTATTTAATATAACGGCTTTCTACGAAAACTGCAATCTTCCGAATTTTACAATTGGGTAATTACCATTCACTGCGTGTGATGATAGACGGCTCTCCTCTTTTATCTTCTCAATTAATGTTCGGGTTGCCCGAGGTCTGTTTTCAAACCGTCTTTTCTCCTTATATTGATGATCTCCTTGTATACCACATTCCGTCTTACACTTCGACAAACCTGTTCTTCACAAACTACAACTTCTCGAATGTGCATCATCAGTTCCTTAAATATTGATCTCCAAGTAATTCTCCAAGCGGGGATGAAGAAGAAAACCTAGTTGATTTCTATTTTTCTAAATTTAATTTACTTCTGCCTTATTTTTGCAAAACGAGTCTGCTGCCCCCATGCTCATCTTCAGCAACGTTCAGATTTCTGGACAAAAATCATATAACTTTATTGGGGTAATTCTGAATTCTTGCTATTCTTGCTATTCTTGTCATAAGCATGTTCACAAATATTGCTTCGTCTGTATCTGAAAATTAATCTTTCTCTGCTCTTAGCATTTTAAACAGCTGTTAGTTTTAAAATCGAAAATTCCCCCCCCCCCCCTCCAAGGATTATTGTTCCCATATGAGTGGTTGTGCCCCTAGAACATCAAGGTAAAACCTCAAAAGTTAGAACCTCAGTCTTTCCTTCTTCTAGGAAAGGTTCTAAAACCCTCTTACAACTGGTTTCAACTGAGGCTCATTCTTCTGTCTTTTCAGCTTTGAACCCATGCACGAAACAATAAGTTCCATTAACTTTTCGTGTTTGGGGTTACAACGGGGCAAAAAATAAAATAAATTATAAAAAATAAAAACATTAACTTTCGATTCGGGCCATAACTTACTAATTGAGATTTCTGGGATTCAGATATCATTGATAAAAAGAATCCATTGAGGCTAGTAGCCAGTTTAAGATATTGTTCATCTCTTATGCACAAATGTTAAAACTTAATTTTTATATCAGTATCTCCGACTTTCAATTTTCGGGCTGCAAAAATTTGAGGTGGTTTCAAAGTTTTAAGACTACTTTAAAATATTTTAATATATATTTTAACGATTAAAATTCATGAAAAAAAAATTTTTTTTAATGATTAAATATACCATATATAAAATATATATAATTTATTGGTGGGTCGCGAAATTTTCTTGATATTTGGGTGGGGTGTGTTATTAAAACGTTTGAAAAAGAAACTTTTTTACTTCTTATGAGGGAAAGAAGTTAAATTTGAGAGTTCATTTAATTTTTTTAATCCTAAACTTAATATAGCAAGATAAAAGGATTGTTTGCTTTCCGACAAATATTTTTAAATAAAAATATTTGTCGGAATATATAAAATTTTATGAAAATCTGTCCACTGGGAGTCCTTCTGTTAAATGAGGGTGGACGGACAGACAGATATAGTGAAGACAATAGCTGCATGTGCGTACGAGGGTGGTTCAATAAAGAATTGCCCTCACCTACTTCCACGTATTGCAGAGTCATGATATTTTGTGTGTAGCATCATACATATTTCTGTACTAAAGGTGTAAAATTGCCCTGTGTCTTAATTTGTTTTTCTCTTACAGAGCTGAACGTGTGACGAAGTAGCATCATGGACAAAGTTGAAGCCAGAGCTGTAATCCGGTATCTGTTCTTGAAGGGGAAACCTCCTAAAGAAATCCACGAGGAGATGACTGCTGTATATAAGGATGAAGCCCATCCTATGGCATTGTGAAGCACTGGCATAGACAGTTTAAGTGTGGTGGGACATCGGTAGAATCTGAGCCCATTCCAGATCGTCCCCATTCAGCCATTGATGACAGCACGATCAGAAAAGTGGAGTCGTTAATCAAGGAAGATCGCCGGATATCTGTGCGTGAATTGTCCCAGGAGGTGAAGATTAGTGTGGGCTCTGTTGAAACAGTCCTTCATGACCAACTCCATTTACGGAAATTAATGCAAGATGGATTCCCCGATTATTGATTGGTTTCCAGAAGGCTGATCGACAACAGAAATCACAAGAGTTGTTAGCCATGTGCCAAAAAAATGAGGAAGAATTTTTCTCTTGTCTAATCACTCAGGATGAAAGTTGGATACACCATTTCGACCCTGAAAGTAAAAAGCAGTCCATGGAATGGCGACATCATGGTTCCCCAACCCCAAGAAGGCAAGGGTCCAAGCGTCAGCAGGAAAGTTCTTGCTGACAGTGCTTTGGGATGAGAGAGGCGTAATAATGATTGAATACTTGCCGAAAGGTAGAACAATTACAGGTGCCTATTATATCAACTTACTCACAAAATTACGGGAGAAAATCAAAACATGTAGGCGTGGCATGCTGTACAAAGGTGTGAGAATGCTTCAAGACAATGCCCCAGTTCACACTTCTGAAATTGCAACAACACAAGCTGACACTTGTGGATATGAAATATTGCCCCATCCAGCCTACTCATCCGATCTTGCACCATTGGACTTCTTCTTGTTTCCTTCCCTCAAATCATTTCTTCGGAGGATCCACTTCCCTTACTACAAGACACTCATTTGTGCAACAGAGTCATGGTTCAAACACCAACCTCACCACTTCTACAAAAATGGTATCCGTAGCCAGATCCATCGATGGGAAAAATGTGTAAATCTGCACGGTGGCTATGTAGAGAAGGACTAAAACCTGTGCCAAGAATCAACAGGCTAGCACTTCTGCAGCTAGGTCAGAGAGATTCTTTATTGAACCACCCCTGTACGTATAAGTTCCTTATAAGGAACGCACATAAAAATGTTATACAATAACTGTTTTTTTGGGGGCGAGAGGCTTTACTATAGCAATTTCAAGTCTAGGCTTCATTATAATTAATCAAACAGTTAAGAAACAATAAGGTTAGAGTCTTAGAAATATGATTAATCCATATTTATTACTATCAATAAACGAATTCACTGATTTCCACATTTCTCCACGTGGTTGTTTAAAGCCAGCACGGAGCTGGGGGCAAACAGCTTCACAGGATATGCCTTCTCCTCTGATTCCTCTTTCTCTTCGAGATCCAGGCTACCTAGACGAAATCCTGGGACCAGCTGACCGCCTCTACCCAGGAACGCCTCGTGCTTATGAGGCACCTTTGTGCGGTCTTATCGGCGCTCTCCACACACAAAAATAAATAAATAAAATAATAATAAATAAATAACTGCAGACAGTTATTTTAATATATTTCTTAATTATCAATTTTAAAAAAATGCACATGTTGGAATTAAAAAAAAATACAACTACAGTATTTTCTGGACCATAAGATGCACTTTTAGACTCCCCAAGAAATGATTTCTTAAAATCTTCATGCGTCTTATGGTCCGATGATTTGCTTGGTGCACACAGTAATATTTTCTTCTCAAGCCATGGCTAGAGGCAGAGAGAGAGAGAGAGAGAGAGAGAGAGAGAGAGAGAGAGAGAGAGAGAGAGAGAGCATGGTCAAAATGTCCAGGTGACTAAAAAAAAAAAAAAAGGAAAAGAAGAAGAATAAAAAAAGGACGGTGCCGCATTTAACACGGAATTAGCTGTAATTCCAGGAGATCGTAGCCAAATGCAGACATTGGCCAAAAAGCATTCATGCATGAGAAGTTGCGCAGTTGCCAAGTCCCTTAATAAATGAGGAACCAGCAATGCTGCTGATGACACTGAAGATGTACTCTTTAAAGAAAGTGAAAGTCCACACCATAACATCAACGTTGAATGGCGAGTCATTGATCTTCTACAGCGATAAAAGCTTCATTTTACACTGACATTTTGTTTAGAATTTCTGTTTATATGCAATAAAACATTTCTTCTCGGTAATTTTCTTTCTGAAATGTGTTGGGTCTTATCGTACGGAAAACACGGTATGTTCCAACACTGTGTGGGGAGTGGGGGGGGGGGAGTTTTACGACTGAAAACAAATTTTACGTGGTAATGTAATGGGCTCGTAACTTTTTAGTACGTTTAATAGTAAAGTATAAAAATAAACGAAAATAAGCGTTCACGTTTTTAATTTTTATTTATTTTAACTTAAAATCTGCGAACTGGGTGGCGTCTCCCCCACTTCATTTGGTGCCCGAACGCAGCGGCACTTCTCCTTCCCCTTTCTCGGCGTTCTTGGGTATATCCTTCGTAAGCACTCGTTTATAAATTGATGTAAGTGAAATTGTTAAGGTGGAACATTTTCGATAATATCCTTACATCCGTTTCGGTGCTGTCACCGACGTGACCCTTTTGAATGGGATATAATCCCCCACATGCCCTTGTTTCAAAATCGGAAAAGTGGATGAATGGTAAATGTGGAACATCTCTGAAAGTATCACCATTTATCTTTTCGGTCTGTTTGGAAGCTTTATTTTATTTATTTTATTTTATTTTTCATTTTTATATTTTCCTTTTGGACTCCTTCAATCCCCCACCTTTCCGAGCTCAGGGTCCTAGTGTAGCTCTACACTAGGGGTGGCCAACAAGTCGATCGCAGCTTTAATTTCGGTCGATCACAACGAATTTTAAATATATATAAAAAATGGATTAGTCAAAATCTAAATGTTATTATTATGCGCCCCACTGCATACGCTTATTATAAATCCGTTGAACAACGTGACTTCCCTTGTCGCCGCATAGCCGCTAGGTTTGTCTAGTGAAAATTCACGCAGTTGCGCTGTGGAGAGCGTAGTGCATGTGTCGAATTCTTATTTAGCTTACTTAATATTAATAACTGGACAGTACTCATACGTTAATTTAATGCCCTTTGATTTAAAACGAACACTACGAAAAAGAATAAAACGTATCATTTTCATCAAAAGTGGGAACTAGAATACTTTTTTGTAATGATGAAAGAAAAATGTTGTTTGATTTGCAATGCTTCCTTGGCTATACCCAAAAGAGGAAATTTAGAAAGGCAGTTCAACGCAACTCCATGGTAAATACCAATCGGATTTACCGCCTAATAGTGACCTTAGAAAAAAATAAATTAAAAGAATTTAAGTCCAGATTATTCGCGCAACAAAATTTCTTCGTGACACCTAATTTACAATCTAAAGCAGGAACTGTAGCATCATTTAAAGTTAGTCATCTTCTTGCAAAAAACATGCAAACTTTTTATGATGGTCAATTCATCAAAGACGCATTTTTAGAAATAACAGATTCTCTTTTTGAAAAATTTAAAAACAAAAATGAAATTAAAAGTGCTCTTCAAGATCTGCAATTATCTCGAAATACTGTCATGCGACGCTTCTGATCTCAAAGAAAAAAAAAAATTCGATCATTTTGCAAATATGCAAGATCATTTGCAAAAATATCCTGTTTTTGGATTTAATAGTGAGAAATATGTTTCGAAATCGAGAAAGTTGTGGATGATTTTGAAACCAGATTCAGTGATTTTAAAACAATCGAAGATATTGCTTAATATATTTCTGATCCAGTTAATGTCCGTTTAATGTAAATTGCAGAAAAAATCGCTGAGATTTTTCACACGGAGAAAATATTACTTGAAAATGAAATTATTCGAAACGATATCTTCCTAAAAGCCAGACCATCAGAAAAAGACTTTTAGAAATATGTTTGCCGAGAAAAGTACCCTTATTAAATAAACTTGAGAAAAGAAACTAGCATCTTAGATGCTCTTTATTTCAGTAACTGTTCAATAAATCATATTCTATTGATGTTTAAATTTGATTTCATTTAAACGGTGAAATTATTGGAGTTCCTGTTACTTAAATCATCTTTCTTGAAAAATTTCTTTTTGAGTGCTGGATATTTTTCTTTTAAAGAGAAATTCTATCTTGCTACTGATAATTTTTGCAGATTTTTTCTTTTTACTTATTCTACACGCAGTCCATTTGACGCTTTTTTTTAACGACAGATAACGCACGTCCATTGCGGCCCTTGGGTAACATGAGCTACTACAAGAGTGTTTATATTATATGTTGCGTCATTTTTTCCTGCAATCATTTTCATATTGCACGAATGGTTAGGCAACATAGTTTTTTTTTTCCGTTTTCTTAAGTTACACGACAAAAAATAAGAGGGGAAAATGAAATTTGATTTCGCGTCCAATATTTGAATGATCATATGACAAGAAACCTGAATAAGTAAGTATAAAAGAGAGAGATAAAACGGTTAACCACCTTATGATCAAAATAATGTGATTCTGCTTTAGCCCCCTTAACTGCTTTTGTGCCCCTTTAGAAAATCTTGGGACATTCTGCAAAATATTGGCGAAAGACTATTCTTGCCACTGTGTGGTAACTTGCGGGTATTATCTTTATTGATGAAAAATTAAACGCTAAATTAATTTTGAAAAATCAAACGCTGCATTAAAATAAAAATACTTTGCGCGTGATTATTATAAATGGCAAATGTACTCGTAAATTACGAGAAATATTCATAACAAAGGTGTTCCGAGATAAGAAGTTAGCGCATAAGAAGGTAGATGCTTGATATCAACTCAAGCTGATATCAAAAACGTTTTAAACTATTGAGTTTAAAGTCTATTCGCTATTATATATGTGAAGTGCCTGACGATAGGTACATTTGATTATACATTTCCCCGCGGGCTTTAATTTTGCGCCTTCTAATTATCACGCCTCGGGTGATTTCCAAAATAAAAAGAACCCGATTAAAAAAAAAAGTTCTTTCACTTTCGGTTTCGGCGTTCTGATCTGCCTTTGACATACGTGCCGTATCGTTAGCGTAAACAAATAGCAGCGAATAACAGTCGACGAGCTATGAAATCGTAAGGTATCGCGTCTCATCCGGTTGTTCACGTGGTTTATCGTTTCAACTGAAGGTGGAAGAGACTTTGATTAGCGCTGTTCTGCCGAGGATTATTATGTTGTTCCCTGTTTTCTATTTATGTGTGTATATATAAATCTGACTCCAGTCGCTGACTGCGACGAGAGATCGATCAGACACACATCGCACCCTGTTGGCGGCGCTCACAGCACTAAACCAGCCAGCTAAGCAGGGGCAGCAACCTTCAGGTACATGTACTATGACGTGCTGGGTAGGCACGCGTTTGGTCGCTGCTGCCCGGAGCTGTATGTTTGGAGATGGTGTAAGGATGACTTTACAACCTTCCTGGTAGGTGAGGGACTGCTCCGGAAGATGGTGAGTGAGTGCACGCGCTCTTTTAGCAATTAGATGTTTGTGCATATGCTAGCGGATCCCGATATTGCTAGGCCTAACTCGCTGTAATTGTGCGCTGCACTGTAGGTAGGACGTAAACGTAACGAGCGATGCCTTCCGCCTTCGATGCTTTGCCACATTTCGTTAGAGGCGCGTGTCCGCGATTTCAGACCCATTTCCTAGATCGGGTAAATGACGTGTGGGTCAAGAAAATGCCGAGGCAACAGCGTTCGTGTAGAAAGTAGTCCTGGGGGGAAAAGCCGAAGCATGCCTGTGTCGTTATTTTAGTGTGCACCGTATTCATTAGTAGTGTAAGTAATTGAAAGGGTGTCGCTATATTTAGTTTCGTTATTTCGGAAACAAACATGCTCGTGCGGCGGTCCCATGTGCCATTGCACAGTCTTCCGGCTGGTCTCGTACTACAAGAAGTGACAGGAATCCTGCTAATTGATGTGACGTAGAGCACATTCTTTAGCTACACCCGACGTCTCAGTCCCAAACACATTTGTTTGGAGCAGGTACACGCTGTTTATGTGAGCGTGTTTGAAGGGGTGGATGTTGCTCTTACGTTTTTCGAAGTATCCGCACACGTTCACACAATGGTTTCACCAAAACACATATTTATGCCACCTCTTTTCGTACATAAATTGGGGATGCCCGCCATAAAGAAAAAGAAAAGCGAATGCATTGGTTTAGTTTTTTTTTTTAGATCATCCCTGTGAGGTGAGGGCATGGCTGCTGTTTTTAGTTATGGTTGAAGATACCGAACTTATTTAATAAACGGATTAATAAATATTTTAAATTTTTCAATATGTTCTCGCTCTAGGAACCTTGGAAGTTTTATTTTATATGAAACGTAAGGGATGAGTAAATGGCGGGGGGTGGTGGCATAATGCTAAACAACCTTCCGAGTGTTCTTGAAATCTCAGCTTAACCTATAGTAAATATTTAGGATATTATACTGATACGGAATATGACGTCGAAAAGGTATCGATTAATGCAGTCCATTTAATGTGAAATAGACACATTGCCCTAGTTTTACGTTCCTAAAAATGCCAGTTGGTGACCTATCTTTGGTAAGTCGTCTTCAAAGAAAAAAGATTCACTTCCAGATCGTTCAATGATATGCAAACTGGAGAGTTTAATGAATGAAGTATTTCTCCTCCATTTAAACATGCGCTAATATTTTCCAGTTTTAGAGAAGATAAAAGCGGAATTTAAACAAAGTTTGCGATCATTTATCATTAATTGATCCATCTTTCTATTATTGATTTTTATAATAACCTTTAATATGTATATTTTATGTATCAATAACTCTCTTATGTTTTACAATTATGTTATATATTTTTGTGCATTTGTTGGTGTTTATATAATTTTCATATAAATGTTTCATATTTTTAAAATAGAATATTTGCGGAAATTGAAGCCTACTGCTGTGTTGTTATTTATATCAGTGCATAATTATGTGTTAGAGTTTTGATTAATGCAGAATTCTTTGGAAGGCACAATCAGAAATTATTTTCGAAACCCGAAGTTTTAAAATGGAATATAATGGAATCAGAATGGCATTAATACACAATTAAAATGTTGCTTAAATAAATAATTTAAAAACTGCAGAATTAAGAATAGACTTAAGCGATTAAATAAAAATTTAGCCCCGAAACTTTGAAATATATATTTCTAGACATTTACGTATTTATAATATTGCCCTAGATACATTATAACAGAATGTTGTATATAGATTTTTTATCACTAAAAACAAATATTGTTCTGCTAGGAAACTCATTATGAAACTAAGGTAACAAGGAAACAATTATGCAAATAATATTTTCTGTTGTTTGTTTATTTCTTTATATTTTTTTAGTGCAGTCAAGTTTACCTGTGAAGGTATTCATAAGTGACAGAGCAATGAAGTTTATTATAATGGGACGTCGATTTTCTGAATTGAGAATTGACTAGTTCGAAAAATCGATTTTGGTTCTTCTTGTTTTATGTCCAAATTTTTTATTTCTCCACGCCATAATCGTTTGTCAAATTGGTATGGTTATCAGGCTTAAGTCTGTAGAAAATCATTAAGCTTTAATTATCATGTATCCGTAAAAATAATTCCACATTATTTTGATCCTTGGGGGAGGGGGAAGTCTATAGCCCTTATCCTGGACCTTCACTTAATGGATAGCACTACATGTTTAAGTTTCATCGTGGAAGATCCAGCGCACATTGCAATAAACTGGATACGCATAAATTGCAGACTACAGTAAGGGAAATCTTGCTTAATGTCCGCTTACTTACATAAAATACTGTGGAAGTGTGCTGTAACGAAAATTGAAAAACGCACTTGTCATAATGGATTCTTATTGTAACCAAATTGTAGTTAGAAGTATCTAAATGCTGAACAAAACTAGAAACTGAGAAACTCTGTTTCTACTCCTTAATGATAATAATAATTTTATAATAATAATATAGTTGATATGGTATTTTGCGTGCTAATATTATTCAGCAAGTCCATGTTTTTCCGTTTATTTACGAGCCCAGTAAGCTTTATTGGAAAATGTTCCTCACACGTTTCCCCATGAAAAGTCACTACATATGTATAGTTTATCAAGTGTTGCACTTTCTACCCAAGTTCAACAACGTGTCTACAGTTAGTAATGTTGGTTGCTCACCCACAAAAGTGGAAACAGAAAGGTCAGTCAAGTGACGATGTATTGATGTTTTCTACGCTTCAGAGACAGCTTCTACGACCACATAAACTTGTTGCCATAACTCTGGAGAATGAAAACACAATAGCACGTGTAATGTTGCATCAACATCGGTTTAAGTTAAACAAGAAGCGAATTTGCAAAAACATGCACGAAAAAAATTACTTTATTGCAGTTGTTCAAACCCCCTCGTTATAGCGAAAAGTTTAAATGCATTTCGCTCATTATAACTATAGAATCCCCGTATTTGTCGTTATTGAGGTGGCAATGCATTAAAACTATTTTTAAATTTATATTTTTAAAAACTAAAATGGTCCAGATATAGCTTTGCTTTTCTTTGTTCACGTAACTCAAGGTATTATTTTAAGCCACTCCCCAGGTGCAAAATTCAGGGCACAAGTTCAGGGCACAAGTTTCACGGGAATGGAATTCTGAACATCAGTGCTTTCCCACGTTATCAATTACATTTTTAATTTCCATAAACACGACTGCTGCATACTCTTTGAAAAACAGTTGTGCCACTGGTCTGTGGCCACAATAGCCAAATGGTTAGGCGCGAGGGTGCACAAGTACACGCGCTTTGAGTGACCGGGGTTCAAGCACGCGTGACTGCTAAATACGGTGCTGTTTCTTGTATTCTCTAACTTGTTAACTCCTCTGATCAGGGATCATCCCGTAGTATAAACAGAAAATTTATTTATTTATTTAAAAAGAGAAAAAAAAACAATTCAAGTTTGTTTCTTTTTTCTTTTCCTCTCGATGTTGCGAAACGAAAGCAATGCTAGCCTTCTTAGCATTAAGTTAAATTTGTTTCATTCTTAAAATGTTACAACTGTTGCTCACCCACTTTCATACGCACATCATTTGCAGCTGATGCTGTCTGCCAGTGCGTTGATTTCTTTGCATAATTGACATTGTATTATGTTATTATAGTTGCATAACCAGGATTTTGTAAGCTCCACTGATAGCATAGTGACTATAATCGCCATTCTTCCACACCCTGTGATAAAGGCATGGATTCAACTTCCCTTCGAGACAGGAGAAATTTTATTTATTTATTTATTTTTACACCGTGAAATCGATTTCAGACGAGATTGCATGGATTTTTTCATCATGCAAAATAGACAAACAAACTAATAAAAACAGTTTTTTTTTTTTTTATAATACGTTATTATAAAACAAAATATACTCTCGGCGCGTGTCTTTAATTATCTTAGCGCTTAAGCTAATAAATAAATAAAGGATTTTTAAACGAAAGGTTTACAGTATTGAGTGAGAAATACCATCAGAGACAGAAGCCTGCTAAAATCAAAGCTGAATGGCTGGAACATTGTCATAGCCATAAAAACTTACGCAGTCCATAAACAATTCGGGATTATAGATTGGACGAACACCGATCCGGAGGATATTATGAGATCGACCAGGATAATGATGACCAAGAGGCACCAACACCACCCGAAGTCCGCAATCGAGAGACTGGGCATAGCCAAAGAAAGAGGAAGGGATTGACTGACTTCACTGAACAAGATAGGAAGGAGATTAGGAACCTGCGGGATTACTTCTGGAAAACACAGCATCAATCTACAAAGCCATAAGAAAGTTAGACAAACGGCAAACAACACTCAATCTGAAGAAGGACCATACTCACACAGACAGAAAGATGGGCGAAGAAGGCACTTAATGGCAGACACTACAATGGCCTCCATCAAAACTACATAGATAAAATAGCTTCCAAGGCTTGGCTCGTGAACGGAAGACTCCAAGACCGACGGATTCATGCTCGCCATCCAAGACCAGGTAATAAACACCAGGAACTATAGGAAATACATCGCCAAGGACTCCGAAGTATCAGATGACACATGCCAACGATGCTGCCTGGCCCCAGAAACAATCTAGCACATCACCGCAGGATGCAGGGTGATCACCCAGATGGGACACGACTAGGTGGTCAGGATAATACATCAGAAGCTATCGCAAAAATACCAGCTGATCAAAAAAAGTTTACCGTATTACAAGTACGAGCTTCAAGCCAAATTAGAGACCTCTACTCATATGCTATACTGGAACCGTGCTATCATAACGGACAAGACTACCCCGCACAACGACCAGACATAACCCTCATTGACAAGAAGGAAATGACTACCTACCCTACCTGATCGACTTAGCGTTGCTCAACCAGGGGCCTCCAAAAACATACAAGGACAATATCAGGATGTATTCGGACCTAAGATAGGAAGTCAAATAAATATGGCATATAGAACAAGTAATGACCATCCCGATCGTCGTGTCAACCACCGGAATGTTGCCAAAGAGCCTCCATAAGGACCTAGTAATAATGGACCTCCCAGAGAATATTTACATGGAACTCCAGAAAGCCGCGATCGTGAACCTGCAGGATAGTAAGAGAGTCACGGGGCGTAAAAAATCCCATAATAGGAGAAAAATATTTTAAAAATAATAATACGGTGTACGTATTATGTGATTTATATGCAGAAAAAACGGAAGAAACAAGCAGTCTTATGTGATTAATATGCGAAAAAATACACGAAGTTTCTCAGTACTCGTCTAATTTGTTCAAACCTCTAGTTTCTTACGGCGTGTGTCTTGTTTTCAGGTGACAGATTTTTTATGCTCCTTAATGGTAATTGGATTCAGGTTGTTGAAATGGGTGATTAATTTATAGCAAAAAAAAAAAGTAGTCTCTGATCCTTCTAATGATAATGATATACGACACAGAAATCTGTCTTGTTCCTAAAAGTTACTCTGCACGAGAGAGATTTTAAGTTTTTTTCCTCTCATCTACAAGCACACATAACTAAATTGCATGCTATATTTTTCCCATCGACTGTATAAAACTGAAAAAAAAAAAAATAATAATAAAATTATTTATTATTGTTTTTTTTTTTTTTAGTGGGGAGGGGCGAAAGAAAACTTTTCAGAAAGTCAAGATGAGTCTTAACATATCAGGAGCAGTGTAATGCAAAAACATAGGCATAGTGCTGGAAAGTTGGGAGGGGTGGGGGAGAATATTATACTGTTTTGCAACCACAAGAGTTAGTGGTTGTAATGGAGAAATGAGATGAGTTAATGGTTGTAATGGAGAATGTTATTCTTTCCAGCAGTTTTCATTAGGATTCTAACGAAAAAATTCCTTCGCCTTATTTCAAATTAAAGACAAACTAAAATGTGCACGTTGTAATCATTCATTGACGTTGCAGGTTTCCCCAGTGACCACACCTCTTCCACGAATGGAAACTTCACTTCACAATTGGGGGTTTTATCCATTCCTGTTACTCTAATAACGCACGTCTTTTGTTCTCCTCCATTCATTCATCATAACAATTCGAGATCCTTAGTTGTTTGAATTAAGTCTAGATGTCTAATATGTAACCTAGCCCAGTTTTTTTTTTTTTTTTTTTTGATTTAGTAGTTGTTGGCGCATCGGCTTCTGTGGCCATATTGCACCTCCCAAGGTTTTTGCAGTACTTTGATCCAAGCCCGAGGCGGGAATCGAACCCGCGACCTTGGGGTTGCCGGGCAGGTACTTTACCCACTCGGCTAGCCCGGTCGGCTGCCTAGCCCAGTGGTCAAGAGCGAGAGTGCATTGTACGGGTTCCTTGAGTGGACCGGGCTTCAAACCCTAACTACTAAATACGATAAATATTTGTATTGACGATTTATTGTAAACTCCACTGACTTGGTTGTCGTGCCGGAGTATAAACAGAAAATTTATACATTTTGAGTGTTGAAATATCATAGTACGTTTAATTTTGTGTTTTTTTTTTTTTTATGTAAACCCCAAACACGAGAGGTATTAGAACCTATAGTACTTAGTACCGTGCTTGGGTTGGAGGTTGAGAAGACGAAAGAAGATATTTGTTGACATTAGACTCGAACTTCTGTAGACTATAATTTTCAGGAAATACGTATGAAGGAAGGTTGTTCCAGAAAACTGCAGTTGAATGAATAAACGAGGAAGATGAAAAGTTGATTCTGTGAGTTTGAAGTTGGACAGTAAATGGATGTTGGCTGGGGGCGGCACGTGTTCGGACTGTTTTGAAAGAGCGAGCAGGAATTATAGAAGCCAATTGAGAAGAACAGTGCCCATGGAAGTATCTGTAGAAAATGCATGCAGCAGAAACAGTACGTCTATGAGACAGCGAGTGGAGAGACTCTGTTAGAGATGAATCATTAATTAACCTAACTGCCCTCTTCTGAATGGAATCAAGAAGCCTGAGAGAGATTTTGGGAGCACCGCCCCAGATTTGGGAATAATATTCCATGGTAGGGTGGATTTGCGATTTATAGAGTGAGCAGCTGTTTAGAAGAAAAGTAACGCCGAGAGCGAAAGAGAAAACCAAGTTTTTTAGATGCAGAGGAAGCAATATTTGTAATGTGCTTGTGCCAAGAAAGATTAGAAGTCAGGGTAATCCCCAAAAGAGATATGTTGTTGTTATTTGGGTTTTAGGAGCATTAGCAACTAAGGCCATATTGCTCCGGGGATATGCGGTGGTCATTTCCTGACCTTTCCGCATCCGCCGTATTTGGTGGTCACGGGTTCGAACCCTGGTCTAATCAAGAAGCGTGTGCTATGCACTGCTGCTCCTTCCCGCCTGGCTACGGAAGCGCCTTATCAAAAGAGATATATCATTTTGCCTAGAAATCGGAGTGTCACTAAAGATAAGCATAGGAGCAGAAGAATCCTTTTTGCGAGATATAAGACAAGACTGAGTTTTAGTTTGAAGGGTTGAAATCAACTAAGTTGTCTTTGCCCCACTGGAGAATTACCTGAAGATCAGCATTTAAGGAATGGGAATTGATAGCAGAGTTTTGACAAGTTAAACTGATGAGCAGGGCAAGGTTTCTCAAAATGGAAAGTAGAATGCAATGTGCTGTCATCGGCACAACTATGGATAGGATTTCCAGTCAATGGAAGAAGGTCATTAATATACAAGAGGAAAAGAACTGAACCTTGGGGGACACCGGCATTAGTGGAGATGTTAGAAGACAGAGAGCCATCTACCACCACCCTCAGTGAGTGATCAGAGAGAGAAAACTGGATAACCAATTACTAAAAAAAAATATGGCAAACTATAAGATGAAAGCTCCTTTAGAAGACCTTTATGTCAAACACGATCGAAAGCCTTTGAGATGTCAAGAGCAACTACTTGTGTTTCACCGAACCTTTCCATTGAATTAGTCCATAAATGTGTAACATAAGCCAGAATATGTGTAACATAAGCCATAAATGTGTAACATAAGACGGAATCCATACTGGCGATCGTTGATCAGATGGAAGGTTTCTAGGCAGTTTAAGAGTTGGCGGTTAATTGATTTCTCCATTACTTTAGAAAGAGTAGAAGTAATTGCAATGGGGCGATAATTGGATGGGAGGGATTTGTCGCCCTTTTGAGGAACTGGCTAGATATGAGCAATTTTCCAAGCAGAAGGAAAAACACCTTTGGAATACGAAAGTGAAAAAAGGCGGCAAAGAATAGGAGGTTTTGAGAACAAGTGGAGAAATACCATCAGGACCTGGAGCTTTCTTAGCATCAAGATTCGTCAAAATCCTTCTGACATCCTTTTGACGGAAGACCACAGGAGGCATTGAATGGAGCGTGTTGGGAATGATGGGAGGTGTTTTACCAAGGTCATTAATATTTGAGTTGGAAGAAAAATGGGATGCTAGCAGGCCAGCTTTATCCTTAGCTGAAGTGACAACAGAGCCATCTGGTTTGGATAGAGGTGGGAGCAGAGATGGGCAAAAGTTGCGGCCAATAGCTTTGGCAAGAGACCAGAATGCTAGGCTACCACTAGGGCAAGAAGCAAGTTTTCTACTCTTAACCTGTTCAAACTCTATTTTGGACTGATTAATAATTGATTTACAATTGTTGCGAGCTTTGGCGTAGGCAGAAAATGAAACTGAAGAATTAGAAACAAGCCAATTACGATATGCAACATTCTTCTCTTGAATAGCCTTAGCACATTTATTGGAAAACCAAGGTTTAGATAAAGTACGAGATTTTAAAGTGGAGCGTGGGATAAAGGATTCCATTCCTGCAAGAATAATTTCACTGACACGATCTGAGCAAACGTTGACATCAGAAGTTTTGAAACAGTAATCCGACCAAGGAAAAGAAGAAAAGAAATCTCGCAGGTCATCCCATTTTGCATTTTTGTAATGCCAAATTGGAGAAGAGACAATCACCAAGTTGTGATCTGAAGTGCCTAAAGGACCTCTTACTTCGACTGTGTACTTAGAAGGGTTGTTTGTGAGAAAAAGATCAAGTGTGTTGGCTGTATGATTAGGATTGCCCAGTATTCTTGTAGGTAAATGAACAATCTGGGCAAGGTCATTAGTAATTGCAAAAGCCTCAGCATCTCAACCAGCTGGGTCCGTGACTAGAAAACGATAGCCAGCTGGAATTGTGAACATTAAAATCACCAAGGAAAATTACCTCACTTTTAAGAAAGTTTTACTGGAGAAAGTCAAGTTACAAAGAGAGGAAGTCAAAGAGCTCCAAGTGATTAGTAGAGTTGGGAGAACGGTAGAGACAACAGATGAATTAGACATAATGAGGTAGAGAGATTTTAAGCCAGAGAAGATCAAAGAGAGGAGATTCCAAATTGCCAAGTCAGTGACAGGGAACATCAGAACGTACATATGCACAAGTACCACCTTTGAGGCGAAAGGAATCATACAGCGAATAATTTGGGCATCTGAGATGAGCAGTAGTTGAATCAACTGGTAACTAAGGTTCTGTCAGAAAAAGTACATGGGGTTTGGCAGACTGCAAGTGGAAATGGACATCGTTGAGATTACAATTGAGACCACGTATATTTGTGAAATTAATTAAGTGCTTGGGAGGTTTAGATCTTCTCGCAGATAAGCTTGCTCTGTTAGCTTGACAATTCATGGTGTATTCGATAGTAAGAAAAAGTGGGTGGGACATGCAGTATGAAGATGAAGAATATACCCAGATCCTTGACATAACATGGCTTGGACAATGCTTCCCGCATACACGCTACTCGGACTCCGTCCACCTCCAGTCACTATCTGACAGAGTAGAGGTAGTAAGATTATACACTAGCTGATCCGGAAGCCTCCTGGAGAGTTACCAATAGGTTCGGTCCGGTGTACTAACTAGCGGCCGGCCTGCGAACACCGTTTTAGAGCTGTACCCTCGAAATGTAAGGAATATTGGATCTCGCCACGATGTTCATCGTAACCTCAAAAGTCATCAATCATACTGCATGATGGAAGAGATGGGAAGCATTGACCGGAACTTAGCTCTAGAGACTAAACATTGTTTCCACAACTTCAAGCTTCCAATAGGTGGTGTTTAAAATAGTCTTCCGTTTTTAATCTGATATGCCATTTTCTTTAATAAATTTTGCAGGAATCGGATATGTTGTGGGCTATTAACCTAACTTTCCATCGTAACACTGCGACAATGGATAATGATTATTCGCAAACCGCTGATTCGCGTAACGTGCGAGATTTTCATAAATGCATTAATAACAGTGTTCATGGCCGAGATGGTTATTTTGAATTTGCAGTTTCTCCTCCAGATCTGGCCGTAACGTTTTCTTTAAGAAATAAAAACTTGCCTGTTAAGACTAACAACTATCTCATGTGTATATGAATTTGTAGCAAAGACTAAAGCATTTAAATTTAACATGTTATTCATCTGCGACATGTCTGGAACTAGCATTCTTTTCTAAATTATGAAAGCGTTGCAGAAACGATATGCTCCCTGTTTGTTATCTGCATTTTGTGTGTGTGTGTGTGTGTGTGTGCTCTTATAGCTGTTGCCTGTTTTATCGGTGTTCCCGCTGATTTTATCAGCCATATTTTTTGAGTAATCCGTAATAATTTTATTGTACAAAGTTTTATTAATTATGTCAGCATTTGCATTATTTCACTTGTTTTGTTTTATCTTCCCAATTACTTCGTTCTTGCCAATTAATAAACAGCAAGTATAAAGACATCTAACAAATATTTAAACTAACTGATCAGTTATAAATCTAAAAAATCACTAATTGGATTAACAAAGTTATAAATAAATTACAAAAAACGTAGTGTTTATACTAATTGGATGAGTAGCCCTATGCGGAAAACCACAAGATGACAGATCTAAAAGAATGGTGTCACTGAAATTCAGTAATCCTCTTGGTGGAAAATTAAACGTTGATCAATTAAAAAAGTATTTCGTGTGCCAATTTCGATGTATTTTTATTTTTATTTATTTTTTTTTTTGTGGCCACGTTGAGTCCTAAGTGAATCATGACTCTTTATTCATAGCATACAGTGCATTAATTAGCATACTTTTTTAAGATTTTTATCGGTAACTAATGCGTTCAATAATTCATGGTTCAGTAGATTTACCGAGACGACTCAGTGGTTTAAGAAATCGTTGAATCTTTGGATGTTATGCGGTGCTTACGAAAAGAAAAAGCAGACATCCGTGAACGCTCAGATATTTAAGTTGACAAAATAACAGACTTCCGCGAATGAATTTAGTTTACTGCGAACTGAATTAATCATAGATGAGCTATTTCACTTATTTTGTTCAAATCTTTGAGAACAAATCACTTATTTCAAATATGTATTTTGATTCTTCATAAACAGCTGTTAAACATTAAACTCTAGGTATATAGCAGCGGTTCTGAAACTTTTTCAGCTAAAATTTCAACACCCTAAATTTATGCACTATGACGCACGGCACTTTTTCAAACAGAACCATAATTTTCGGAGGATGGTGCAGGTCCCACAGTAGAACTGAGTCTCTCAACTCAATTCTGCTGTAAAAGAAATTCAACTGAATTTCCTTTACACTATTTCTACTACAAAATAAATGTAAAAGAAAAGAGATTAGGGGGGGAAAAAGTTCTACTGTAAAATAAATGCTACTGAATTTCGTTTACAGTAGAGCGTCGGTTAACCGAACGACCAACTATCCGAAGTGTAAGGCAGACGAGTGAATTCCACGAAGTTTCTCTCTCAACTCAGACAACTTTTTGAGAACGGAAATTCAGTTACTGCATTGCTCAGAAAACTTCATATCTGACTGCACAATTATTCCCAAGTCTTTTTCATTTTCTACCACTCTGAGTGTAGTACCACACAGTTTGTTCGTTCCTCTAGGGTTACTTCTACCCATATGCAGTACTTTGCATTTGCCAATGTACTTCATATGGGTAGAAGTAACCTCAGAGGAACAGTGATATCCAAATACAATATTTTTGGGTGCTGACGTTATAAATAGACACACGCGAGAAGTGAAGTGCTCAATTTATTTTGATGCAATTGATGAACATTGTTGTAGATTATTTAAATTTTATTCGAATGTGTAGGACTGATTTGGTTTTAGACGAGTGGTTTCTGGTAGGCGTTTGGAAAACTAGAGCCATGAGGTCGATTTGCAAATAAGTGGGAGGGAAAGCTGATTTTCCAGTAGAAGAAATCCTTCACTGTAGAAGAAATCCTTTCCTAAAATCGACTAACTGTGGCTCTGAGTGGATGGGTGGCGGTGTCGGGGGGCAGTTTTAGAGCATTTTTCCGGTCTGGATTATGTATGTATATCGATATTTATTAGTGAACTTATTAAGACAGTATAAACATGTTTTTCTTTCTTACTTGAATTGATCAAACGGAAATGCAGTTACTATCTGGAGGACAACTTAAAAAATTCATACTAATCTTTAAAAAGCCTTAAAAAATGATACTTTGTGTTTCGGTTGTGATGCCTGAACATTATGCAATACCTTTTTCTTTTTTAAATAAGCAATCGTTGTGTGAATGTTATGCTTGGCGTAACTAAAAGTTACTTGGCAGTCCTTTGTTCGTCTGCACACGCGGTAATACTAGAAGATGAACCGAGAACTGGTATTGGCAGCTCTTGTCGTGTCAGGTCATCGGAATTGATTGTTGTTGGTCGTACGCCAGTAAGCAAGAAAAAGAAAAAAACTTTTCCACTTTACGTCATACGTTTGGTTGTGGAGTGCATTGTTAGTGGATTAGGTCTGAATGTTATGCTATTTGAGGACAGAAGAGGGATCTATTTTTGCAAACAGTTTCGGGTGAGCTTAATTTAGCGTCTGGTTGACAGTAATGACAATAATGTACCTTCGGTGAAAACTTTAACTGTGCACAAAATGGAAACTCACGAACAGATATTTTGGCTTTAAATTGGAAGAATCTGTATTATTATCGTAATCAAGGAAATTCTTAGGGAATATTTTCATGCTTTATAATTTCCTGGAATTAGAATTTTAATTATTTCAGGCTCAAAATGCGGACATACGAAATTTTATTATTTTTTTTTCTACGCATATTGTTTTATTCATTCGTTAATTCAGGAGGATTTGAAAACATCGTAAAATGAATTTGCTAAGATAAATTCGATTTATTCGAAATCTGCTATTATCTTTTGTTTCTGAATTAAAAAAAATAATAATAATAAATAAATTAATTAAACCAATGAAGTTTTGGTTTTTGACGTATTGCCCCCCCCCCTTTTTTTTCACCTAAACAGAAATTTATGCCCAGGTCTTAAATTTAGGTTTATTCATTCTTCATTTGCAGACATTGATCAGCGAATAGAGGCTTGTTCGTATAACTCAAGAGGGAACTCTACTTACTTCACTTCAGAACACATAACCGAATCTCCTATTGAAGAGGCCTTTAATAATTCCTCCCACGCTCTGACTGGATTCGGACCCAGACGTCCCATAACAATCGACAAGTGGCGAACACAGTATTCTTCATGGGAGATAATATGCATGTAAATGAAGTCTTGAATGAGGACTACAAAGCTTTAGAAACCTGCTCAATAAGTGAAAATTCTTGATGGAAAAATTATTTCAATTTGTACTTGCACTCTGCGAGCATTTAAGTAACTTTTTTTTTTCATCCTTGTTCATGCTAAAATGAAGTTAATACACTTTATTCTTCCCTATCTAGTAATATGCTATAACTGCAGTGGATGGTAAGTATTCACTTGATAGGACAAGCAGTTCCTTTGAACACTCTCAAAAGTCATTCGACACTTATAAACAAAATTGTGTTTATTCAAAGAAATTCGATTGTGACATCCCAACTTTGGCAGTAATGATTGCTTCTATGCATCAAGATAAGCTCTCGTGGGTAGCACAGTTGGTGAATCACTGTCCTCCCCACACCAGGTGGAAAAGATCCGAGTTCAAGTCCAGTCGATAATGTGAGGAATTTTTATGGGCTTTTTTTCACAACGTGGCTGAGTTAGTCGGCCTCAGGCGAGGGTAGCAAGGTTTTTCGTCCAGCAAACAGAAAATCGACCACAGAACGCGCAATTTGCAGACAGTATATTCGGAGCAATATAGTCATAGTCGCTGATGCGCCTAACACGCTACAACAACGCCATCGTGAAAGACTCCTACTAATGTCTGTCAGTGTCTGATACTACACTGCCATATTATGCTACACATTTTTTTAAGCATTCTTGCATTCCACTAACAAAAAGAGCTGTCTTGGCTTTCCTCTAATTCTGCATTCCAGTTCATGCCATGGATCTTCACTTGAGTTGTGGTCGAACTCTGTGCTAACCACTGCATTTTCCGCTGTTATTCTCTTCAAATCAGCCCTCGCGGTAGCACAGTAGATATAATCATCGTCCTTCATGCATCGGGTGGAAAAGGCCTGGGTATGAATTCCGTCAGTGATACGAGGAACTTTTATGAGCTTTTTTCACAACGTAGCTAAATTAGCCGGTCTCAAACGAGGGTTGAGTGGTTTTTTC
The DNA here is from genome assembly GCF_048544385.1 of Mastigoproctus giganteus. Classification (NCBI taxonomy): domain Eukaryota; kingdom Metazoa; phylum Arthropoda; class Arachnida; order Uropygi; family Thelyphonidae; genus Mastigoproctus; species Mastigoproctus giganteus. The sequence continues at coordinate 75,758,395 of NC_143584.1, read as the reverse complement.
CTACAGGAAACTCGGGTTTTCGTCCAGCAAAGGGTGGTTGGTTGTTGTAAGGTTTAGTCGCATCGGTAACTTAGGCCAAATTGTGTATGTTCTGTATTCGATTTGCTGTTTGCTGGACGAAAAACCTGATCAGTCGTGGGTAGCACAGTTGGTTGGTATAATCAGCATCCTCCCCCACACCGGGTGGAAAAGACCCGGGTGGTTCGAAACCCTTCAAGAAATTTTTGAGGAATTTTTATGGGTCTTTTTCACAAAGTGGCTGAGTTAGTTAGAGTGCTTTTTACCCCGAAAACTCGGGTTTTTCGACGAGCAAACAACAAATTTACCACAAAACGCACGAAATTTACGGCCTAAGTTGCTGAGGTGCCTAAAATTCGACGACAACTGAAAAACCCGAGTTTCCGGGAGAAGAGTTCATCATACCTTTGCCTGAGACTGACTAACTCAGTCACATTGTGAAAAAGACCTATAGAAATTTCTGATGGGGGTTCGAACTCAGGTCTTTTCCATCCATTTTGGGGAGGACGGTGATTATACAAACTGTTCTACTCACAAGGGCTAATGGCGCCTCCGTAGCCAGGTGGACAGGAGCAGCAGTGCGTAGCACACGCTTGAACCAAATACGGAGGATGCGGAAAGGTCAGGGAATGACCACCGCATATCCCCGGAGCAATATGGCCTTAGTTGCTAATGCTCCTAAAAACCAAATAACAACAACAACAACAACAACACAAGGGCTAACAAACAGGCAAAGCGATCACAGAATACACCCAACATATGGACACATTAACGCTTCATAGCTTTAGTTGCTTTGGCGATTAACAAAAATAAAACAAAATCTTCAAACCACTCTTTCATAAATCTTGTTTTATGACACATAGTATAGGGACACTTCTATAAAATTGCAACAATGTAGAATTGTCCGGAACATCAGTGTAGAGGAGCATTCATGGTTCCATTTGCTGCGGGTAGTGGAGCTAGTCCGTACAACGACAAACGTCACGAGACTGTAACTCTTCCTCTCGATTTCAATTTGGGACAACACGCTCAGGTAGTTAGCATTCCCCAGGATCCTCCATATTAAAACACGTCTAATACTGAAAGAACTTGAATGAATTTCTCTTTTTCACGGAGGATCTTCATTGATCCACTGTCCAAACTTGGTGTACTTTCCGACACATCTCTCCACGGAGGATTTTCATTGACCATACCGATTGATGGTGAGCATTTGTTTTTTGTTTTCAAAGGCTTGTTTTGTTGGCTACAGCTCTTCTGTAGCATGCACCTTTCTATGTGCCATGGAAATGCAAGTGTGCCGTTGACTGCTTGCAGCTCCAAACTCGGATTCTCTAGGGTGTGATGGCAAGATGAGGTAACCAGCTATCTCCAGACACATCAATGCTTTGGCTCCTGACAGCTAGGTCCTCGTGGGTAGTACAGTTGTTTGGATCGCCGTCCTCCCCACACCGGGTGGAAAAAACCTCAGTTCGAATCCCGTCGATGAAGGGATGAATTTTTATGGGTCTTTTCACAACGTGGCTGAGTTAGTGGGTGTCAGGCGACAGTAGCATGGTTTTTTCTCTCGGAAACTCGGATTTTTTGTGCAGCAAACAGAAAATCGACCTCAGAACACGGGCAAATTTACAGACAATGTACACTGCGCAACTTGGCCTTAGTTGCCGATGCTCCTAAAAGCAAACCAAACAAGCCAAACAACAAACAAACCTGACTAGGTTTGCTTGATAGGGAAACGTAAAATACTAGTATTTAAGAAGAATTCTTTATTGTATACAGAAGGCTGTACATAACACCCTTCACTGTTACAAGCCAGGGGTTTACATTAAAGGAATAACACAACGTAATAAACAAAGAGGAGAAAAAAAATTTTGTTGTATTCAATTATAAAACATAATTAAAGCCTGGAGCACACAAATGACAAATTTACACACGAAAATATATTTATAACAGCGTATTAGCAAGTATCGTTATTTCGAGGGAGAAGTCCTTTTATAATAGAGGACAGTCATCATACAGGACGTAACAGTTGAAGTCCAGACTTCGGCGCCTAGAGTATGACCGGATATACACGTCTTAATGTGTCTGCACCCAACAGGCTGGTCATGAACGTGTATAAGTTGTTGCTGAAGCACCCACCGGAGTCGACAGAAATTTATTTGCAGGTGTGTGGTAGAAAGTAGAGCTTTAACCTCTCACTTTTACGTCTCCCTAATCGTTTCTTGTTCTTATTGCCACCGTTGGATTTCCATTTCTTCAAATATGTTTTAGAAATTTTAGTTTGTGAGCCAAAGCACAAGGAACGACTAGGGAGATGTAAAAAGAGACGTGTTCATCCTTCAACGTACACATTCGGAATGAATTACGAGTTAACTGCTGATCATTGTTATAGAACAAAATATTTGCATATTTTGAATTTTATATTTTTAATAGAAAAATGTAATTTTGGTGCCTTTAGGCGAAATCTGTTATTATTGTTAACAGCTACAAAACAGCAAACAAACATGCCTGAGAGTGTATTCTTCTCTAACAATCGCAGTCTTCGAATTTCTGGGGTTTATGGGTGTCTTCATTTAGAGCAGTTTGCAATATTTAAAGTTTTAAACATTGCTAAATGTTGAAGATATCAAAATTAACAAAAAAAAAATTATATATATATATATTAATTGTAATAAAAAAATAAATAAATTCAGTAATGCATTTGTTTTAGAATAAAAATGGCCAGCCATATGAAAAAGTAATTGCGCCATATAAAGTACGTCATTGTAGAAACACAGATGTAAAGCTGGGTGATCAACAAGCCTGAGAAGACTGTCACGCACTGTTTGCGACATTCAGTGACACTGCCTTTCTGCTGTTAGCTTTTATAATTATGTGCTGCCTTTCCTTTTCTTTCAAGCTATACGTTTTTCCATAGTGTGCTGTTCTGGGAAACCAGCAGTTATTGCGTAAAACTGTGGTCACCGAAATAGTTATAAATAAAATACATTAGAGTTGAATTTCGAAGTCATTCACAGAAACCTGTCTAATGATCCCTACGGTTGAAACATTGCACGTCAAAATGTCTAGCTGTTATTACTGAGATAGCCTATTTGAAGAAAACAGAGTGCAAGTTAGTAACCAACTTCGTTGCAACAGAGAAGAGAGAGAGAGAGAGAGAGCGATCGATCACATGGAATTAACAAAGATTATAGCAAGATCCAACAGCAGAGCAATTGTATATTCTCCTTTCCAAAATATTATTTTCGTAATGAACGCTATTCGGTAAACACTTTCCTAAAGTAAAGTGTTTACCAACGTGTTTCCTAAAGGAAAGTGTTCATCAAAACAACAAAGGAAGAAATGCAGAAGGATGAGATGTTCAGTTGGGGCTGCCAGACTACTGTATCCGGTTTAGAGAGTTGGAAGTATAGTTTCATTTTTTACAACGACTACTCCTATTGTGCCTTGATGGAAACTGGGCGAACAGTTAGCCCACTTTGTTATTAATTAGTCATAAATCAATCGACAAAAAATTGTTTTAAGGGGAAAGAAAATCTGCAATTCTGTGATGCAGGTCCTACAGTCCTTAATCCTGTCTTTATGGACATTGCATTCTGAGCTCAGTCCTGTATTACTTTATTGTAGAGTAATCTGATAGTCTAATGGAGTCTAGTAATGGTGCATTTTTGCTTTCCTTAAATTAGTAGTTTCCATCTAATTTAATACACTACTGGTCATTGAAATTTTCCTTCCTAAAAGAAGCGCATGCTTTGAGCTCAAAATAAGTGGAGTGATAAATATCACTGTAGATAAGAAATTATTAAGTTTGCATATCAATGCAGCAATACTTACTTTCGAAAATATGGTGACCATATTTCGAAAATACGGTGATATGGAAGTGGCCTCCATAAACAGCGAAACGAGCGGCGGCCAAACCTCGGCAGAGGGGAGTGAGGAAAGTGGTGAATGTCGTCTTGGTTAGCACTGAGCCATTCTTTTTGCATTTCTGCTATGGGCTAGATTATAGTGGTAGGGGGACTGACAGGCAGAGGCACATCCCACATGCATTTGGGATGTGCCATCACATCCCAAATGCATCCAATGGGTGACAGATTTAGCGAATGCAAGCCAAGAAAGTGAAGATCTGGTGAGGCCATCCAACGTACAAATTAATAACACAAGAAAATTACAAAATAAAGAGGCTTCAAGATTTCATCATGATAGGACTTATCAGTTGATCCGAGTCGATTTTCAGCGAGTTGAGTGTGTCAGGAGTCACATTTAGGAAGTGTCAAAGCTCTGTAACAACTGGAGCTTTGAATGCAAGGAGTGGTGTTGCGGAGGTGGCTGTTTTCTAGCAACCTCTTCTCCCTAAGCATTCCAAATGTTTATTCTTTTCTTTTTCTTTTTTTTTATGAAAGCCCTGTACACGAAACTTTTTAGACCTATAGTACTTAATACCGTGCATGGTTTGAAGGTTGTGAAGATTGAAGATACTAGATCTTCACCACATCGAAGGGTGCACTCTGCTCCAACCTTGGATGAATCACACAATCCACAGAGCCCAAATGCTGAAAACAAAGGCACGCTTCATCTGTGTTCGTCCAAACATGATTATATACTTGTAAGTACAGTATAAGTATCTTCAGTCATCACAACCTTCAAACCATGCACGGTATTAAATAATATATGTCAAAAATCTTTCGTGTATTGGGCTTTTATAAAAAAGAAAAAGAAAGAAAATAATAAACATTTGGGACGCTTATGGGGCAGAGGTTGCCAGAACACAGCCACCTCCGCAACACCACTCCTTGCATTCAAAGCTCAAGTTGTTACAGTGCATTGACACATACTAAATGTGACTCCTGACACACTCAACTCGCTGAAAATCGACGGGGATCTATGATCAACTGATAAGTTGATCATAGATCCGGGTCGTTCAAGATTTCATCCTATCATTAAATCTTCAACCCTCTTTATTTTGTAATTTTCTTTTGTTATTAATTTGTATTGTAACTGGACTCCTGACTATATTGTCGGATGAACTGTGGTGGTGCATGTAGCATAATTTTTTATTTCCCTATTGTTCATTTGTGATCAATTTATTGTAAGACTCCTCTGATAATATATATGGAATCATGAATGTGTCTAATTTAAGTTAATAAAGAACCTTATTATTGTTATTATTATTGTCTTCATCACGTAGATGCTATCACGTTATGAGAGCCATTAATGGGCAGGAATGTCCTGCTTGGAAATTTCGCTTGGAACGGTGCGTAGAAAAGGCAGAATAACTGGTCTAAGATTAGTTTCAACACGCCGGCTGTCAATGCACCATCAATAATGACTAAAGGTGAATGGCTATGGTATGGAGATGGCTTCTGTCCCTGGCATGTCTCCAGACGCACATACGGACGTCACTGGATCCCAAATAGGAACGTGATCCATCATTAAAGACGAAACGATACCATTCTTGTCCCCAGATAACTCTCTCCCAGCACCAGTGAAGACGATGATGGAATGGTGTCTGTCTGTGGGTCTATTAATTTCGAATTGCATTGAATCCTTAGATGCTGATCTTAGCAATTCATTCAACCATTTCTTGGCACAGCATTTACCGATTTGGCGGAGTTCCGATCTTTGAATATACGTAAAATTACCTTCGTAGTGCAATAATTAATACTATAGCTAAATTTTTGAAATTCTATTGACCTCAGCTCTTTTCTGCTATTTTTCATTTCAGATAATCATTGTGGTATTAGGCCAGCATTTTCCAGTGTTCTCACTTCATCATAAACCTAAATCACATAAACGACTAATGTGTCATACTTAGATCTTTCACTTTATTTTAGTAAGTTGTCGGCCTATCTGTAATATACACGCTGTTTATCATGCGTTGTAGGGAAAGTTTTTCCCACCTGTATTATGTTTTGTAAATCAAATCGAATAAGATATCTTTCTGAGTGATAAAATATTCATCACACTCTATAAAATCTGCACTTCTTTTGGCTCTCTTCATCTTTTTCCTTGATTGATATCCTAAGTGTAATAGCATAGTTTATATTAATTTTCATCATATCGAGTGAATTTCTGCTCATCCCATATCTTGGAGGTGTAGCCTTGAAGTCCAATTCCGTAATCTTTTTTTTTGTTTAGCAAATTGCAAGGATGACCTTAAAGTAGTCGCTTTTGATATTTGCTATTGTTGATAAGTTCGGTATAAAGCGAAAACCAATTTGAATTTATATTTGCCCTTAAAAAAAGGGGGGGTTAACGTCAGTTCAAGGGCAAAGATAGGACTGTAGCGTTGCACGAAGTTACAGTGAGAGAAAGAGATCAAATGAAAATACGAATGAAGAGTGTTAGTTTTAACTTGCGCCTTTTAATAATATAGGCCATTCGTTTGATTCAATTGGATTAATATTATTAGCGGAGAAGTAGTATTCCTGTATGACTTACAGTACGCAGCATTTTTTTTTATTCCTGGAAAGTAAATATTTTTAAAAAATTGTTTCCAAATTCTCTCTACCACGATCGTGGTATGAAAGTAACGCGTTCCATTTTTTCCAAGAATTTTAATTACGATTATTTTCACAGAGAAGATGCATACATATGTGACAAACGTTAGGTTATTTTTCCACACAGTCCATAATAACTACAAATACACTTTTACCAACGCGGAACCAGGCTCTGAACACCAACGTTGTATAACGTCTTGCGAAAACAACGGAGACTGCCATGAATCTTCTTTACCACGTCATTATCATCCTCAGAAGGTTTTCCTTATAACTCACGTCTTAGGCTTGTTGCGTGAGGCCCTTGTGAAATACTAGGCCATTCTAGGGTCACACTTGACTGCCATACCTAAGAGATTACATCAGGAGGCTTTCCGCTTTGGCACCCTTTGCCTTTAAAATTATCTAGAAGGTAGAACCGAATCCTCTGCTGTGCAACCCTTTAATTTCATAAAGGTAATCATGTAGTTTATATTAATTTTCATCAAATCGAGTAAATTTCTGCCCCTTGCGTATCTTAGATTTAGCTTTAACGAATGACTGAACTTTTCCCGCATTGTAGCTGAATATACTGTATTTGGATTTCCTACTCGAAAAAGGTATTTTAGGTTGTTGAGAATGTTCAAAATTGCTTTGCCAGCGATGCCCTGAATCACTGAGAAAGTTTACTGGTACGTACGTTATCTCGAGAATATATTATGATTGATTTAATAAATCAAGAGAACATTAATTTAAGCAGTCCATTCAGTTTCCATTTCGAAAATTCATTTCCTCAAATATTTCTGCTCTTTATATTGTGCAGAGTTTGTTAGGTTACATCTCTTTCCCTGGTAAAATCCACTTTGCAAAGAAATAAGTTACTTTATGTTACTTCACATTGCAACTGCTAAAACATTAAAGAATCCATTTCGTATGATTGATTATTAATATTCTTTCATCTCTTACAGTTTATATCATCGCATCACTGAGAAATACAAAACCAACAAATGATATAGAGAAAATAAAAGAAAGTGAAAGAATTTTTGGAAAACGATATTGCACAGAATTTGGGAAACAAGTTGAAGCTGGCACACTTCGTTTTTTCATCTTGTCTTTTCTTCAGAAGATAGGAGAGCTTTCAGTGTTGTTTTAGAAACTGAATTTTGCTTGAGAATTTCGAATAATTTTCAAAGTCTTCCATTGAGGGGGTTCTCACTCATTTAGACTTTCTGTACCTTCTTTTGATTACCGTTCCTCAAATTCTGTTCATCTGCTCTCCGCATATATTTGATCTTTCTCTTATTTTCTCTATAAATTTGTAGGTCAAAGATTTCTCACGGTGGTACGATGATATACTTGTAATCTGTAACGTATGAACAAAAATGAATGTAAGAAGGATTTTAATGAATCTTAACGCAACTCAGGACCTTAATCAAACATTGCCGACTTTTTTTGGTTGGGTGGGGAATTAGAAACAGTATAAAATTTCTTTGTAACAACAGTTTCGGCAATTAATTATTACTAACTGTAATCCTCAGGTTGTGCGTTGTTAGTATTTTACTAATCATTAAACAAGCATGTTCCAGTATTTGCGAAATGTATTATTAGAATGCAAACAGAACTCTTTCAGAACTCATAAAAGAAGATGCAGTAATAATGTCTTGTCCATTGCTGTAATTCTCATAGAAATTTTTGGAGCGTATAAAATTGATTACTTGTTCAGAGACGATCTAGTCGAACTAGACCCCTGCTCTTGTTAATTGCAATCCTTTTAATTCATTAAATTGGAGGGATTGAATGATTTAGAGGCTTGTGAATTTTTAATATAATTGGTGATGAGGTCGTTGCACTAGAGTCGTTCATTGATAAATTAATAAGGCGAAAATACATAATATAATTAATATTGAAAACAACTTAAGTATTCAATGGGAATTTTAAAAACAAAAGCATTTTAAGCATTTTAAAAACAAAATTTTCCCCCTGTTTTCTGGACAGACACACATATTACAGATTTATAAATCCACTCACTGCATTTCATCCCTTGTCTACCTATGCATTAATATGGAACTGCATTCCAAGCAACTAGCAATACGTTGTTGTTGGGTTTTAGGAGCATCAGGGACTAAGGCGTATTACTTCACGTATATTGTCTGTAAATTGCACGTGATTTCTGTTTGCTGGACGAAAAGCCCTAGTTGCCGGGAGGGAAAACCATGCTACCATCGCCTGAGACCGACTAGCATAGCACTTTGTGAAAAAAAAGCCCATAAAAATTTATCCCGTCACCCCGTCGACGGGACTCGAACTCGGGTATCTTTCACCCGGTGTGGAGAGGACAGCGATTCTACCAACTCCACTACCCACGAGGGCCTGACAACACGTCTCCAGCGGTGGGATGATAATGTATTACAATCAACCCCATCTGCTTATAAACACTGACTTTTGTTTTATGTGCTCAAAGATGTCTCAATATCTGTCTTGTCCATCTCTAAACTTACACCGATGAGCCAAAACATTATGACCAGCGAGCCGTTATGCAAATCGAAGCAACTTCAGGTGAATTACGACGCGTGCGCGGGTCGGGACAAGGTATAAAAACACCCGATACTGAGCTCCGTTAATCAGTGTTACTCTTGGTCTTCAGATGGGAAAGGCAGCGGACTTAAGCAAGTTTGAAAAAGGCCAAATTGGTAATGGTCAGACGACTGAGCATATCCGGAACGGCACGGCTGGTGGGATGCTCACGGTCAGCCGTGGTTAGTATCTACCGAAGGTGGTTCCTAGGAGGGAAAACCCACGAACCGCAGGCGAGGTGTTGGACGACCACGGTTCATCGATGCTTGAGGTGAGCTGGGCGAAGTCTTTCCCGGATGATACGTGGCAACAGAAGGGCGACTGTGGCGCAACTCGCCGGTAATTGGAATGCTCGTGACGGGAGTAATGTGTCACAACACAAAGTACATCGAACCCTGCTGAAAATGGGGCTACGTAGCCGCAGCCCGCGCTCCGAGTGCCATGCTAACCACGGTTCACCGGCGACAGCGCCTACAATGGGCACGCGAGCATCGAAACTGGACATTGAGTGATTGGAAGAAGGTCGTCTGGTCCGATGAATCACGTTTCCTGTTGCATCATGTGGACGACCGGGTACGTGTGCATTGTTTACCTGGGGAAGTGATGGCGCCTGGACGTACCGTGGGACGAAAACAAGCCGGTGGCGGCGGTGTCATGTTTTGGCCGATGTTTTGCTGGGATACCCTGGGTCCAGTCATACATGTGCCGGGCACTCTGACGTGTACCACCCACCTAAGCATCATTGCTGACCAGATACACCCTTTCATGGCAACGGTCTTCCCTCTGGCGGTGCCGCTGTCTTTCAGCAGGATAATGCGTCATGCCACTCCGCCCGGATTATTCGAGGATGGTTCGCGGAACATGGGGAAGACTTCCTGGTATTGCCCTGGCCTCCAAATTCCCACAGATGCTCGATGGGATTGATGTCTGGGGATAATAATCCCCAGACATCAATCCCATCGAGCATCTGTGGTTTGTGTCGGAACAGCAACTGCGATCTGCGGCGTCTCAACCACGGACCTTACAGGAGTTAAAGGATCTGCTGGTTACGTGTTGGTACCAGATACCACAAGACACATTTATAAATCTTGTAGCGTCCATGCCTCGCCAGGTACGAGCTGTTTTGGCTGCATGTGGAGGACCAACATCATATTAGGTAGGTTGTCATAATGTTTTGGCTCATCGGTGTATAAATAGGGCTAGTTATGAGTCACTTAACGCTTTTATATCAATATTTCAAAAGAAAGGATGAAAACTGATTTACACATAATCGATTGAATAAAAACAAGATCAAAATCGTAACCAAACCTTCTGAACAGTATTTTTCAAATTGGTATTCTTGTGCCTCAGTACTGGGCAGATGGATACCAAAGAATTCTTTTGTGCGCATGTTGGCACACCCTTGTTAGCACATGATGCCCTCGTGGGTAGAGCAGTTCGTAAATCGTCCACCGCCCTACGCCGGGTTGGAAAGACATGAGTTCGAATCCCATCGATATCGTGAGGAAATTTTTAGGGCCTTTTTCACAACGTGACTGAGTTACTTGGTCTTATGCGAGGGTTGCATAGTTTCTCCTCGGGAAACTCGTGTTTTTCGTCCAGCAAACATGCAAATCCACTACAGCACACAAGCAATTTGCAGCCATCATTTATACTGCGCAATATGGACTAAGTCGCTGAAAAATCGTCCTACACGCCTTAAAACCCTACAATATTCAATCAATCAATTAAAAAAAAAAACTGCAGCCATTATCAACCCACTGCAGAATGGAAGCCTTCTCAACAATTCATGCTGAGGGAAATGGACCATAATCTGCCACGCTGGTCCAGTGCGGGTTGGCAGATCGACCGTATTTAGCAGTCAGGGGCTTGAACCCAGAACGTGTGCTACTGCATTGCCGCTCCTGACCACTCGGCTACGGAGGCCTCTCATTAGCACGTTATTAATTAAAAACACACCTGTTTGATGAACTTGAAGCATTAATAAATGTTTTTTTGAAGATATAAATTTACTGCCATACACCTTTTCTTTCAAATAACTCAAGAGCAAAAGATTGCATGAGTTATGTCACGCGACAGTGGAGAGGAGAACACTCATTGAGAAAATTTTCCTTCTCGCCTACCTTTTAAATAAATTCCATTCTTCTGTTAGGAAAATTCGTGGAAAATTTCATTCTTCTGTTAGGATCAGCATCATTGGGCCTAATATAATTTTGGGATCTAAATTTTACATCCAGAGCCTTTTAAAATTCTTGTAGTAGAAATTTGAAACAATCTCGGCTCATATGCTAGCCATCCTGCTGCCTTTCGAGGACCCCTTAGGGCTTTATCAAGTCACCTAGCATTTTCTGTAATTCTCATAGAACGTGGTTTATCGCTTCCAGAAGGGTTTGGAATATTCCCAATACTCTCAAATATCTTATTTGTTGAATGTTATGGTGGATCATGTAAAGCTTCACTATTAGAATTCTTTCTTCTTATTAAAAAGTTACTTTATAGAAAAAAAGTTTTTTAGTGTTGTTATTGCTTTGTTGTTAACCTGCTATGGTTGATCATCGACTAGCTGTCCTCCTACAAATTTTACTTGAATTTAGCTGGAGACTAATAAAATTTTGCCTGACATCATTCTAACGTGTGTAATTTCCTAAAATCTGAGATCATTTCTAGCTGCCGTTGTTTCTTTCCTGTCCCCAATGAAGCATCTGTGCCATTTGCCATGCTGATAACTGTTAAATACGTTGCATTAAAAGATGCATGTTAAAATTAATGGAAAGCCTATGAGATTTCTTTGGTAATGTGATGTTATAACTTCCTCATCGTTGCAACTTCATCTCCCTTGTTTAGAAACATGTGAACCACATGATTAGAACGGCCAAACTGTTAAAGAGGGAATTCTCCGAGCAAACGTTAAATTTTCTCTTTTATTCTCAATGATTCTACTTTCAGAACGTTTGGTAATTATTTTGTGCTGTGAATAATGCCATTTCAGAACATGCTGCATCTAATAAAGCTTTGAATGTAATTTATATGGTGCATGCTGATTTGAAAACATTGGCCCGTGTCTTACGAAATGTTCCAGGAATCTTCAGGACGTAATAAAATTATGTCCCCTAAACAAAGGATGAAATAAAACTCGATGTGTCTTTACCAGAATGTAAATTTTACAAGTAATATCGGATTTATTCTTTTCAGCTCCACATTTTGAAAAGTAATGCAGATTACAAATCTGCATGTCACATGCCTCAAGTATAGTTCTTTAAGATGATCGAGCCAAACTTAATGAATTTTTTCTCACAATTTTCATGGGCGATTTTTCAATATAATATGTATTTGTGATGGTCTTAACTCTCCTACAATATTGATATAAATATGATAACTAAAAGTTCAGTTGCTGATATAAGTTTAATGATTTTTTAAATATGTTTTTTAATATCCAATTATCCCAATAAAAAGACAAAAAGCAGAAGAAATATACGAAAAACATCTGATTAATTGAGAACTAAAACACTTCAACGGATTTCATATTTATTATTCACATATATATTTGATGAATTTAATAATACTGCAAATGAAACGTCGAGACGAAAATCTTCATCTTTTAGTATACTAATAATCTGAGGTTTTTTTAATGGGTATTTTTCAAATTCTTGCACTTAGAGAGCTGATGAGTTTTTGTTTAAGAATCGAATTAACCATGGGTTTAACGGAATACTCATTAAGCAAAAGCGAACCCTGAAACGCATACTATATATGGCTTGGTCACTGCGACATAAATGCGTATAGGATAACGACAGAATTATCTGTCATTCACAAGAAATTCTGCGAAATATATGGCAACTTCGCTCTCCTCCTTTGAATAGGATGGTTCTTCACATCCAGCCAGCTGTATCTACACATCATGCAACGCACGAAGGTAAACGGCTGTCATTTGATTTCTAAACGAAATTCTTGGTTTAACTCTACTCACTTCACCATTTCTTCATATATAACTTAACTTATATTTTTGTGTCCTTTCTTCAATTTAATTTCATCTAAATCGGGTGTTTACATTCCATTTATTCCGCCAAGCTCAGTAATTATTACTTAAAGTTAAGGGTAATTAGACCTTGAACTTTCCCTTCAGTATTATTTTGTATGTATGTATATGAAAGCCAGTACAACCTGTAAAGGCATTCTTTATTTAACGTACCAAACATTAGAGTTAAAAATAAAAGGCTCACAGTACACGCCACGGCAGGAAGCTAGGACCTAACAGAAAATCGATGTGATGTAATTGGTATAAATATTAAATATTTAAGATTATTGTTGGAGATAGGTACTTTAAAAATACAGCTTTGGCCATTAAGAATATAACAATAAAAATATTGTACATTTTGTCACTAAAGCTTCCGGCTGTCTTAAGTAACTAAACAGAAGAGCAGGTGTGCTTCTATATCTCGAGACTCGCCTCTGAAATTCCTATGGTTTGATGAACTGGAAGCATTAAAATGAAGCTCTCGTATGTAGCACAGTTGGTAGGATCGCCGTCCTCCCCACACCGGGTGGAAAAGATCCCAGTTCGAGTCCCGTCGATGATGGGAGGAGTTAGTGGGTCTCAAGCGAGGGTAGCATGGTTTTTTCTCCCGGAAACTCGGGGTTTTCGTCCAGCAGACAAAAAATCGACCTAAGAACACACGCAATTTACAAACAGTATACACGGAGCAATATGGCCTTAGTTGCTGATGCTCCTAAAACCAACAACAACAGCATTAAAACGAAATTAAAATTGATAAGCTGCTTTTGGGAAAAGTGCGTACTATTCGCATCGGTTCGTCAACATCGATAAAATTAAGAGTTAAAACCAAGCGCTCGAACTGGTAGCTGTCAAGTACCGTCCTCATTTGGTCTGAAAGTCTGTATGTGAAGTACGTTGATATTTAAAGAAATAGAATCTTTGCAGTCCTCTTTAACATTGGCGTTTAATTCACACCTTTTTTTTTTCTTCAATTTTTTAAAAGACGCTATTTATATACTTGCGAAAAATCGACTGATAGCCGAACGTTAAAAACATCCCAAGAATATTGAATACTGTAATGTGAATTTTGCGTATTACTTTCGTAGTATATTTAGTGTTCCTTTTTCTACAACAGCCTGGAGACATAACCACTGTCTTTACAGTAAAATCGCAAGAAGAGTTTAGTTGAACCATTCCATGTCAAGGTTTCATATACAAGTTCATTTCAAAATATAAATTTCATATACAAAGTTTCATTTCAAAGTGATAGTTAGGTACACATTACTGTATAAACAAAAAGTTATACAGACAAATATTTTTGATATAGTTCATACAATATAAGAATATTGTCGAAACATGGCGACTAGGAGTTTACATAACAAAATATAAATAATAAGAGCTTGATAATTCATAAATTGCAAATTGAGATAATTAGAATAGGGGTGTCCGATTGCTGGCCAAGTGCAGTCATCTTGTGCCTTGAGCAATATCACCAGGAGAGGACAGATGTAGTGTTAGTCTCTTTAACTCAAGCATTGAACAATGTCATTTTTAAGAAAATTACATATATTCACAACTTGGAGGGGAAACATGTGAAACTGAAGCAAGATTCTGATTTGCATCGATAATTGGTAGGTTCCTCTTATCCATCTGAAGCACGTGATAGTGCTGTTGACATCCGGGGAATCTCGCCGCAGAGTCTAGATCTGGCTTAGGGTTGTGACATTACGTGTTAAAATGAGCTTCTTGCATGGCATGATGTCAAGACCCGGTTAGTTCTGCCGTCAAGACTATGAAGAGTTTTCATGTAATCCTATTTAGCCACCGTAGGAACCAATATTCCAGTCCGAGGGTGGCCGACGTAGCCGAGTGGTCATTAGCGTCACTGCAGTGGCATACCTCTTTGAGCGGGCAAGTAGTTCAATCCCTCACGACTGCTAAATAAAACGGTTAGCAATTGTATTAATGATTTCTTATAAATTCCTCGGACCAGACGACCTTCCAATCACTCAAGGTCCAGTTTCGATGCTCGCGTGTCCATTGTAGGCGCTGTCGCTGTTGAACCGTGGTTAGCATGGGTACTCGGAGCGCGGCCTGCGGCTATGCAGCCCCATTTTCAGCAGGGTTCGATGTACTGCGTGCTGTGACACATTACTCCCGTCACCATCATTCCATTTACCGGCAAGTTGCGCCACACTCGCTCTTCTGTTGCTACGTGCCATCTAGGAGAGCCTTTGCTAACCTCGAGCATCGATGAGCCGTGGTCGTCCAATACCTCACCGGCGGTTCGTGGGTTTACCCCTCCTCGGATCACTTTCAGTAGGTACTAACCACGGCTGATTGTGAGCACCCAACCAACCGTGCCATTTCAGATATGCTCTGACCCAGTTGTCTGGCCATTACAATTTGGCCTTTGTCAAACTCGCTTAAGTCCGCTGCCTTTCCCATCTGAAGAACAAGAGTAACACTGATTAACAGAGCTCAGTATCAGGTGTTTTTTTACCGTGTCCCGACCCGTGCATTCGCCGTAGTTCACCTGCAGTTGCTCGGATTTGCATAACGACTCGTTGGTCATAATGTTTTGGCTCATCTGTGTATGTTACTTCACATTGCGACTGATAAATCATTAAAGAATCCATTTCGTATGATTGATTATTAATATTCTTTCATCGTATAACTGAGAAATACAAAACCAACAAATGATATAGAGAAAATATAATTTGTTGCATTTTCAGAACAGTTTCAGTCTGCGCGTGTAGCACAGTGGTTATACTTAATGTTCTCCCCCACACCGAGCGAAAAGGGCCGGATTCGAATACCGTAAATGATGCCAGGAACTTTCATGAGCTATTTTCACTCCTTCTTTTAAGTTAGTTGCTCTTAATAGGGGATAGCAAGGTTCCCCCCTCCCAAGAAACTGGGATTTTTCGTCCAGCAAAAACGCAATTTATGGACATAATACAGACGGGTTATAATTTGAGTTCTGGGTAGCCCTAATGTCAATTTTTATTGTTATTATTATTCCAGTCCAAGTCGGTACATGAGAGCTGGGAAGATGCACCATTTGCGATGAATGTGTAGGAGTGTATGTGTTCACACCTTTCTTCTGTGGGGGGCGGGGATTACTACGCTAGTGCGCTCTACAGGCCGAAATTGTGACGGAAACGAATCTGGTCGAAGTGCTTCCAATATAGCGCAAGATTTGATTTGTAACCGAACTGATACTGTGAATCAAACATTATTGTTATCTTGTGTGCTATGGCGAAAACCAACTAAGTAATTAAAATATTATAAAATTTTTCTTTAAAAAGGGAAAGGATTAGTGTAATATCAGTACCAGAAAACATTTTTTAGGCGACGCTCCAACTGGCAATGGATATGGCAATATGACTTTGTTTTGTGAAAGGTTTTTTTTTTTTTTTTTTGGCACTTGATTCTGTAGTCTTATGTTTTTCTTTCGAAATGGTAATGTGCTTTTGTAAACTTACTGTCCATATGTATGGATGAACTTGAAGAATTATTTTTAACACTTCAAGTTCAACAAACCACAAAGATTTCAGAAGTGTATTGCGAGATATAGAAGCATTTGCCTGTTCATTTAAAAATAAAAATTAAATTAAAACTAAGGGCCAGGCCAGGAAAAGGGGAAATAAGCATAAATAGATTAGTAGTAGTATTTATTATCACGTAATTAGGTATGTTAAATTTTGTCAACAGTTTCATTTCTGTAATATTTTGGTAATTTAAATTATTGTAATATATATTCTGTAGTATATTGTAAATTTAAAAATTGTAATCTTTCTGAAGTTCAGATTTTACCTTAACAATCCAGTTACAGTACAAAATCCAAGGATATCATGACCCAGACGGAAAAGACTGGCATTTCCGATGTGAGTCATGAGTTCGTTATTTGTATATATCCTGTGGAGTATATTCTAAGGTTGGTGTAGTGGACAAACCTAGCTCAACTGACGATTCTTTCCTTTGCACCCGATGTAAGGAATGTACCGATCTCAAATTAGAACTTGGTGCGTTAAGAGAAGAATTTGAGTCACTGAAGTAACGAGCGCTTGCCCTAGAAACAAATATAACTGGGAGCTAGTCAGGTACTCAAGTATCCCATGACCTGTCAAGTGATGCATCCCCGATTCTGGTACCAGATAAGAATAAAGTGCATGCCTTTCTGGTTGAAGGTGATCTAGTTTTATTGGAAGATTCTATTGTCAGGGAAACGGGTATTTTTTTATTTTTTTTTGTAATAAATATAGGTGACACCAGAACCAGGGTGTGTTTGCCGGGAGCAGCAGTTGATGTTATTACCAACAGATGTCAGATTTTAAAGGGGTAAAGAGAGCATTATTATTCATGTGAGGACTAACGATATTAAATAAACACAACCTGGCCATTTGTTGAATAAATATAGGGCCATGCGGTAAAAATGCCGCTAGTTAGGTCTGTATGCGTCTACAATTCCGCCCAGACACGATAGGAGGGATTATATGCTGAAAGCTTTGTGGATTAACTCAAGACATGACAGAATCTGCAAGACTCTAGGGGGAAATTTTTGGTGCAAGGATTTTGCCAGTATCAGTGCAGTTGTGGGAAACCACCGGTGGTGCCCCAAACCCAAAACACTATCATTCATTAAGGATGCCTTAAGGATTCAGGGAAACTGCTAGTTAAGGGGAGCAGAGTAATATAAATACGCGTTTATCTGATGATATGGGTCAAAGTAATGCTTGCACTCATCTCGAGAATTCTTGTTGGTTGCCACAAATGCCGATGTTGACAATATGTTCTGAGTGTAGCAACGTTTCAATCGAGCGAGATATGAAAGATAGGAAAACAAGCCTAAACTATAAAAGAATATTTAATCTTAATTGTGTCTACAGTAATGTCGTGTTGTCAATAAATTGGCCGAATTTGAATTCCTCGTTAGGATATCTAATGCTGACATAATAGGTCTAACAGAAAAGTGGTGCCGCCCGGAAATTGGAGATGACGACTTCCACTGTGGTATGTATAATGTATTTAGGGAAGATAGGAGAAGATGGGTGGTGGTGTCATGCTTCTTATCAAAAGCAGCATGAGCGCGAAAAGAGCTTTTGCTGAGTCTGAAGTTACGTCTGCCAGCATAGAATCTTTGTGGTGTGAGTTAGTTGGAAGCAAAGGTATAATTAGAGCGGAAGTAATCTACAAACCAGAAAATTGTGAAGAATATGATGAGTCTTTACATGCAAAAGGAATGGGCAAGCAACGTGATGTCTTATTATGGGCGACTTCAATCTGCCCAGATTGATTGGAATAATTGGGAGGGAAACAGCCTGGAGAAAATTTTTTCTAAATAACCTAGATGATTATTATTTGTACCAACCTATCAGAGATATTATTAGGAGAATATTCTTGGCCTAAACAGTACTCGCGAATTAGATGGTAGATATAACGGGGCTTAAAATACAAGAACCATTGGCAGGTAGTGATCACGCAGTCGTCAGTTGCAAGATGAAGAAAGATGTTGCAGCAGTTAACGGAAAAGGCACGGATGTTAATTTTTTCAGAAGGGGGGACTTTGACAGTTTAAGGTGTTATATGGCATATATTAATTGGGTGGATTTCTGAGTGATGGTGACTAAAAAGAAAAGAAAAGACACTTAAATTATGAAATACCTTTAAAGCAGAAATCACAGAATCCATGAACGCATACATACCAAAGGGATAATCACCTCCTTGTCTCTGCTAGCAAACTTCCTATATATCATTGACAATACTCCATGACCTGCTCTTGCAGCCCGTCTGCACTGCTCAGAGAACTTCATATCTGAATGCACAATTACCCTCCCCCCTTTATTTTCATTCTCTAATTCCCTGAGTGTAGTACCACAGAGTTGGTATGTTTCTCTTGGGTTACTGCTACCCATATGCAGTACTTTGCATTTGTCAAAGTTAAACTGCAGTTGCCCATCTGCCTAACTTTTCTAGATCCTATTACAGTAGCATACTGCCAACCTTTGTATCATCTGCAAACTTGGACATTTAGTGTGATATACCTTCATCGATATCATTGATAAATACACAAAACAACAATGGGCCCAGCACCGAACCCTGGAGGACTCCGCTAATAACATTAGTCCACGTAGAGCAATGTCTATTTATTCCACTCTCTGATGTCACCCACTCAACCATCCCTTTGTCCATTGCAGTAACTTATCCTTAATGCCATAACTCTCCAATTTGTACAGCAGTCTTCCATGTGCGACAGTATCAAAAGCATTCCTGAAATCTAAGTATATGATGATTTAAAAATTATTTTTAGCTTCTAGTTCCTTTGTGACCACATCGTGGTATCCAGTCAAATTGATCAGACAAAACTTCCCCTTAACAAACTCATGCTGTGTCTGAACTATTGCTGCTGTCTTGTCTAGGTGATCCTGTATCACCTCTTTAACCAGTGACTTCGTTATTTTCCCCGTAACAGAAGTTAAACTAACAGGTCTATAATTATTTGTGTCACCCTTTGACACAAATAATTTGTGAATTGAGGATACATTTGCACATCTCCAGTCCATGGGGACCTCCCCTGACTCTAAGGGTGCTCTCATAATTATGGCTAAGGGTTTGCTTACTTCCCTTGCTGGACCAGACTTCCATCTGTTGTTGTGGAAGTTAATAGCTTAAATAAATTTAAGGCTGAACTACACAAACATTTGGAGTGACTGGACGGGTGAAATGGGAAGGTTTTTTTTTTTTCTTTTGGCTGATGCTGTATAAGCTTGCTTTCTTTCATCATGTGCCTCAACTAATGTTGATGCATTAAGAAAATATTGCAGGAAGAGGATCCCAAAATGGATGAATGAAGAGCTGGCCAGTCAAATAGAGCAGAAAAAGATATCATAGGACAGTTACAGATGGATGAATAGTACTGAAGCCTACAACAGCTACAAGTTGATTTGTAATGGAACTAGTGATAAAGTTAGGAGGGCAAGGCTGTATATGAGAAAGCACTGGCCAAAAGAGCAAAGAATAGGGACAAAGAATTTTTCATGCAGGTGAATACAAGGAAGAAAAATGCGAATCAGATTGTATCCTTGTGCACCGGTGTTGAAAAGTCTTAGACAACCCAGCTGATGTTGCGGATGAATTGAACAGGTACTTTGCATTTGTCTTTACTGAAGAAATGCCCTTCACGCTGAGAAGAGGCTATACAAGTGAGACGAGTCATATGAAATTAGTTATTTCGAAATTAAATGACTGTTTATTATGAAAACTTTCGAGCATAAAGGCAAAAAGTAAGGATCCTGGAGTTAATGTCATGTACCTAGTAATTTTGACACTTCTCCAATTCCTTTGGATTGGAGAAGTGCCATCTTATCACCAATACATAAAGGCGGTTCTAAGAGCGAAGCTGGCAACTACAAACCCGTTAGTCTAACTTCAGTAGTAGTGAAAATCTTAGAAACAATGATTAAGAGTGCAATGCAGGGACATTTAGACAGATGTGGCATTTTGGATAACAGAGAACATTGTTTTATTAAGGGAAAAGCATGTTTAACTAATTTAGTAAATTGTTTTGACACATTTATTCATGAGCTGGATGTAGGGAACAATTTCGACATAATTTATTTGGATTTTAGCAAGCCATTTGGCCCAGTCCCTCATGAGAAGTTATTGTATAAGGTGGAACATGTTGGGGTTACTGGAAAAGTTCTAAAGTGGATTGCCTGGTAGCTGTATGACAGAAGGCAGAGGATTCTGATTAATGGATATATTCTTGAAACTGGTGTGAAGTCAAAACTAGGATCGGTAATCCCGCAAGGATCGGTTCTTGGACCACTGTTGTTTATGATTTTCATAAACGGCATTGACGATGGGATGGAACACTTGATGTCAAAATTTGAAGCCGACCTGAAGCTTGGTAGAGTAGATAATGATCAGTACTAAGCAGCGCTTCTTCAGGATGACTTCAACAGGTTAGAAGAATAGGCAGAAAGCCATTCTATCTATTTTTAATGCGGCAAATTGCAAAGTCTTACACTTGGGGAATAGCAAACCCACCATAAATTTCACACTTAGTAGGGTTGAATTACAAACAATAGAGGGAGAAAGGGATCTGGGAGTTATAATACGGGCAGATATGAAGTTTTCAGAGAAGTGTAAACAAGCAGCCAGGAAAGCCCAAGGTGTTTTATCGATGATTTATCGAACATTATCCTTTTGAGATAGGGAGGTTATAATCCCACTGTATAATGAAAATGTAAGACCACATTTTGAATACTTTCAAGTTCAAGTATGAAGACCTCATCTGAAAAATGACACTGAGCTTCTTGATAGGGTGCAAAGGCGGGCAACTCGAATGGTGAGATCGGCAAAAGGATGACCGTATGAGGCAAGACTTCGATTATGTGGGCTCCAGAGCTTGGCAACCAGGCACTTTAGAGATGACCTTGATTGAGGTTTATAAAACTCTAGAGGGGTTAGTAAATTGAACGAAGACGGAATTTTCATTGTTATAGAGAATTTCAGAACTCGGGGGCATAAATTCAAATTACAGGGGGGGGAGTTTAGACTAGATTGTAGGAAGTTTTCTTTTAGCCAGCGAGTCGTTGATCGCTGGAACAGGTTGCCTTCATGGGTAGTTGAGGCTGACAGTTTGAATAAATTTAGAATTCAACTGGATATTATCTATGTAGGAAGCAAATAATTTGCATTTCTTATCTATTCGGGTGTTTTTTTTTTTTTTCGTCTTCATCTTCGAAGTAACAGTGATGGCCTCGAAATATTATTAGAATTTAAGTGGTTAACACAGAGACTCGAGGGGTGCAGTCCAGTCAGCAGCTTATAAACTGCCCGTATCACGCATGATATTGATTTCTGATCACATCAAGACCATCTGAAAGCAGTTAAGTGGTGGGGTCCAGTTTATTGCTCAGGGAAGCAATTGTAGAACGCTGTTTGATGCTGATACTGAGTTGTAGTGCGAATTGTGTAGGTTTGGCTTGGATACTGTTTGCTTTTGCTTCTTTTGGAGCTTCTATAGGCCGTTACTTCAGAAGTAGCGGGGTAATTTGGTGCTGATGTATAGTAACAGGAATATGAAGGCAGGGTTAATTACTAAGGATGATAATTGTGATATATGGGTGCTCAGAGAAAGGCGGCATATTAGTTGAGTTACATTTTCTTAGCCTACAAGATGTGAAGACGTGATCTATTACTGTGAAACTATTCATTTGACAAAACAAAAGCCTGATAATTGTTCCCAGAAGTCAATAACCTATAAATGCCGAATACCTTCAAAGTGCCGGTAACCTACAAATGTGAGCGAACGGCATTCAGAGAGAAGAATGCATAATTAGCACTTTTCGTGTTATTTGCTAGACATATTCGCGTCTAACATTTCGTTTCTAATCAATTGAGCATTCATTTGAGGACCTATTTGAACCCAGTCGAATCCAGCATCAGCAATGTGTTTAGCATAAAGGATGGCTGCAGCGCTTTTAAAACTCTTAACTGTGATGTTCGTGAGTTAGAACAGATTCTGGTATTAAGATCTAGCTTGGAAACAAATAAGCCACGAAGCATGGGTTTAGGATTTTCCTAATAGACAGCTGCTGGGCGATATTCGCAGCGGATCTAACGCAGTATTCTTAGAGAAGAGAAAATAAAACCGAGAATC
The DNA here is from genome assembly GCF_048544385.1 of Mastigoproctus giganteus. NCBI lineage: Eukaryota > Metazoa > Arthropoda > Arachnida > Uropygi > Thelyphonidae > Mastigoproctus > Mastigoproctus giganteus. The sequence continues at coordinate 75,735,666 of NC_143584.1, read as the reverse complement.
AGCACATTATCACCATTTCTGAAAGCAAGACAACAAGATCATTTTGACTGAGTAAAACTACTTGGCTGAATACGCTCTTCTGCAGGCTCTTGGTGTGCAGAATTTTCAGTATATCCGCATATCAACGACTATAAAGTTTTAATGTATCTTGGAAATGGGGGGGTGAAGCACATGGCATGACAGAGATCGAAGTCATAGTAGGAGTAGGAGTCAGTTTGTTCCATTAGTGGGTATCGGGAACGTCGATGGAGGGGAAGGGTCACCTGTCCTGGACCCGAACATTGTGAGAGGGACAGTAATTGGAGTCAGTGATCCCCCAATGGAGATCATTGACTCCAATTACTGAGAGGCCTAGTGAAGATATTTGTCTCACATTCCATGCTCACTCTCGATGCACCTGGTGGGGGAGAAATCTAAAGGCGTATTAAACTGTTGTACGTTATCCGAATTGCTGGAAGAAGAAGGACAATATAGAGAGCATACTGCTCCTGCAAAATCTTAGCGCAAATAGGTCCTCAAATTTTTTGATCACAAGATCATGTAACAGGATTCTAATATCGGGCTGTAGATGCGAGAGAGAGAGGTGGGCTCAATTCGCCAGTTCCATGCGATTTTAAATTGTGCTCATTAACCACTTTCGAAAACTTAGGATCTAGCATCAGCAGGGTGTTTGGCATAAATGATGGATGCTGTTGTTGTTATTGTTATTTGGTTTTTTAGGAGCATTAGCAACTAAGGCCATATTGCTCCGGGATATGCGGTGGTCATTCCCTGACCTTTCCGCATTCTCCGTATTTGGTGGTGACGGGCTCGAACCCCGGTCTAATCAAGAAGCGTGTGCTACGCACTGCTGCTCCTTCCCACCTGGCTACGGAGACGCCGCCTGATGGATGCAGTGCTTTTAGCGCTCTTAATTGTGATGTTCGTGAAGTAGAACAGATTCGGGTTCTAAGATCGGCTGCAGGTAACAGTTGTTGGCGCACTTACAACTTGAACAGTGTGTTTTCGTTGTTGAACTCCTTTATTTCACAACAGAGATTCAAAATCCATTTTATAGCTTTAACTTTAGCGTTTGCTGATTTGTACCATAATGAAGAAGTTATCAAAATTTTGAGTTTCGTGCATTTATGATGAGCATTTACTTCTTTAGTGATGTCAGTAAAAATTTGAATTTTTCCTCCATATTTTCTATTCAACTGTGTAAACAAATACTACGAGGCAAAGAAATCGAAGAATTAGCGATCTGGCAATTTCGCCAAACTATGGAGAGCTAGGAATATAAGGGATCTACGGTCCAGTACTGTCAATACTAACGGCAGGCAAGGGATGAAGTAAGGTAAGGCTTTGGAGTGACTGTTATGTTAATAACAGTCACTCCAAAGCCTCATGACGACTGACGCTATGATCATTGTGGCCGAAAAGAGCAACTATGTCGACCACAGTGATTATGGCAACATTAAAAAAGAAAAATAGTTATCTAAGTTGATGTATCCATCCAAGCGACGAAAAGCAACTAGTACTACATCATAAAGTGGTTACTTTCATAATCTGGGAACAGCAAGATGATAAATGCAAGAAACGGCATCGATGGTTAATGGATACCATGAACGAAGATGGATAGCACGCTTCATCAAAAATATAGAACGTCAAGAACAGTATATCGTGATCACTAAATTCACCATTTACAGCACAGAATGTTAAAAATTTACATTTTCTGTCTTGTTTTGCCATACATCGAATTCTCCTAAAGAATCCATCATTTTTCTTTTACTAAATTGTCATACTCCGAATTATCACAAGCAGCGAAATGTAATTCACCAAATTCTCTCGTACACCGAACTATCATCCACCGAATTGTCGCATACACCGAACTCTTGTACAAGGAATTGTCTAGTAACCAATTGACGTGGACCCGCAAGAAACACTCTGAAAAAGTACAGAACAAAGACAAGTACAGTATACGCCATTTAGCGGCACCCAGGTTCGCTAAGTACCCATTAGCCTTTGATTCCTCATAAACTTAATCCCTACATGAATGGTCGCAAATGACCTCATTATTTTAATGTTATGTTAACCACGAATAACAATGCTGGTTCGTGCTCAGCAATTAGATAGGCAAAATATTGGAAACAGCGTTATCTAATCCAGTTTTGTTCTGTATATAAAGTTTTACACAAATTAATATTCATCCGAATGATGGCAAGAATTGTGGCGCAGTGTTTGCATAGATAGGTAGACAACTGAGATGAAAACTGGTCTTCCTTTATAATAGCACAGAACTTTTTATATGATATTACGCCTGTGTAGTATTGTATTTATTCTATGGATATCGAATGTCGAGACTGTGTTCACGTAGCGTAACCTCATTCTTCGGTGAGATTTGACACTCGCGATATTCGAGATTTCAGACAGCCACTCGGTCGGTGTCAATGCCGTATTCATAACATTTCTTGAAAGGCCTTTCTTGTAAGGTGGGTAGGTAGAACGTTGTAATGGTGGTTTGTTTGTTTTTTGTTACGAAATGTTGTTAGTAATTATCTGCGTTTGAATGGCAGGAATGAACTAGAAAGATACGAACATGTGTGGGAAGGCGGAAGACTTTGACCCACTTTCGAAACTGTCATAATAGGCTGTTCGTCAGCGTGTTGGTCTTCTTTTTAGTCACCAGAGTTGTAATTGTTGCTGCGCTGTATTCATGAAAATCTTAGTAGAGATTTTTTTGAATTGTACCTCTTCTTTCCTGCCTTTCTCCATTTCGTACTTTGTGGATGCCCGTTAAAATTTCAATGTGAAACCGCTGATTTCTTTCTATGCCGAATAATTCAAGAGACAGATATAATATGATTTGGCAATGTTTGAATGTAATAACGCCCTCAACACTGCCTTCGAACTTATATCTAAACAGGCTTTTCAAAAAGGCTAATTTTATAGAATAATGCAGACATTACGGATACATTTAGTTTTTAAATTGAGAGCGCTAAGGCGTAATAGAGTCTGTAGTTCCGTGCAAAAGTCAGTTATTGAGAGGGACGATCTTGGAGTTCTGTTTCCCTCATTTCTCACCAGTCCACGATGGAACGTTTACCTGCGAATTTACGAATTGCATGCGTTAAATATCCTTGAAGACGGATTTCATAACGAAACTAAACATAGATTTCTTTAACGGTTTCAAATTCTCAGTACTCCTTATCAATCCGTGTTAACTTGGATTGCCAAATGGCAGACTTAATGCAAAACACATATCGTATTCCACACCAGTCGTCTGTGATCTCCAGAAAATATAAATTAATATTTTTAATTTTAATAAGGGATATTAAATTAAAAAATAAATATTGCAGTTGCTGCTGCAATAATTTTTAATTTACGCAGACCAGTTAGATGTGATGCTGCAGTACTTCAGATTTTGGATAGAAGTATTAGAAGAATATTGCCCCTGACGTTCTATTCTACAAGATCTGTGTTTATGCAAGAATTGTCAGAATGCGACAAATTGATATCTCATCAAGTTGCGCAGCCAATTTTCAAAATTTAAAAATCTTAACGAACTGATAATTCTCGATGGAAAAGTTCTTGGCAAAGTCCACATAAAATGCATCAAGCTTCTCTTCATTCAACTGTATGTAACCGTACAGTATGCTGCTTCTTTTGCTGACATAATCTGGTCCCCCCCCCGTCCCTTTTTGTTTTGAAAAATTACCAAAGTCGAGAATGTAACAAACAGTTACAGTACTGTAGAAGTTTACCCTAGCTTTCACGGATTGCACAGTGGTTGTAATCACTTTCTTCCCATATCAGGTGGAAAAAGCCTGGGTTGGAAGTGAGAAATTTTTATGGTTTTTGTTTCCCCAAAGTGTTAGTCCATCTTACGCGAGGTTTGCGCGGTTTTCATCCCGGTTTTTCGTCCGGCAAACAGCAAACCGACCGGAGAAATATACACAATACATACACATTACGCTGATGCCTCATAGTCTTAGTTGCTTTGACTATTAACATACATCCCACCACCTCTGATTGAAATCTATCTCGTTGCTAAACTACACCGTCTCAACAACCAGAATATTTGGTTCTTTAAAATAAGATCGAGCCTCTTCCCACAGAACTATAGTTTCTCTGCATCTTTCCGAAACTTGTTTCCAGGATGTTTTATTTCACTGTATGGAGACATTTTTTGGTATCCATTCTCTTCGGACTACACGGCGTCTGATTTCTTTTTGTGGAGAACGTTGAAAAACAAAGTTTACCAGTCATATCCGACCGTGATTCAGGATTTGAATATTAAGATCCGCAAAGAGATAGTTGCTGTTCCTCAGCAGACGTTGCAGAAGGTAATGTCTGATGTCACATCACGTGTAGCAGTGCATTGCTCGAGAAGGAGGTCACCTTGACGACACTTTCTTCAAGACATAAGATGATCAGACTGGCTTAGAATATTTTCTAGTATTTTTAGTATATTGTGCTAAAGGATTTGACTCTTTACAATATTGTACACATCACGACAGATATTAAAATATAAAATGGGTTTCTGCACTTTCTGTATATTACATGTACTGTTTTCGTCGTGTCACTGATATAATTTTAACAGCCGGAAAAAAAAAAATAACTTAAAAAATAAATAAAATAACTTTGAGTGTACAATATGAAAACATCTTAGGGGGAACATTTCGGCCGGTTCCTTACTCAATGATAAATTTTAAGAAAATTTCGAATATTAAATAAATAAAATAAAGTCGTGCGTCGTTTGTCAATTTGTAGCAACAGCATTTTGCGGGTATCACGTGTCTTGTCTTGCATCGTGCAACGAACGCCATAATTGCTTCATAGAGCAGTGGAATTCGGTTTTATGGAATGCGAAAACTCTACATCCGATTCGATCAGAATGTAGAAGTTGCATCGAGAATGTCTGCTGTCGGAGTGCATTGTGGGAATAATGAAGTTCGTAGGAGTTCTGTTATGATGTGCACTTATTTTTCGTGGTATGGCCTAGGATTCTTGGTGGTCTTGCTGGAAATCATAAACGCCGACACCTAACCTTAACATTTTGGATAATTCCATACTCCTTACGATGTGGCAGTTCTTTGGCACATAGCCATGTAATTAGCAGCCAGATTGAGGTCGACTGGTTATTGAAGTGATTGCAAGTGATGTTACTGTGAAATATTGTACGATATTTCGCAGTAACAATGTATCCGTGTGTCTGAATTCTTTTGAAGGGATTGTTTACATGCTTATTGTTTCTGCGTTTTTATGATTTTACCCATGTTAATATTACTTATATAGATGTGTATGAAGCAGCAACGACCTTGCTGTGCTGTTTGTCTCGTGGCTTCCACACAATGTGGAAAATGCTTGGATTCGAATTCCACTGAGATGGAAGGAATTTTATAAGCTTTATCCACACCGTATCCTACTTAGTCGGTCTCAAGAGAAAATTTAAGGTTTTTATCTCCTGGAAACACGGGTTTTTCTTTGCCCAGCAAACAGGCAAATTGACTGAAGAATATGCGAAAATAAAGACATATACTGACGCTTTGGTTGTTTCGCACTTTTATACACACGAGCAGCAGCATCATCTTGGCCACCGCCGAGCTTGTATAGCTTATCATTCTTTAAATTGATATTCCTGACTTATAAAATAAATAAATTTTCTGTTTATACTCCGGGACGACCAAACAGTCAGAGGAGTTAACAAGATAGACAGAATACAAGAAACAGCACCGTATTCAGCAGTCACGGGCTTGAACCCCGGTCACTCAAGGCACGTGTACTTATGCACCCGCGCGCCTGACCACTAGGCTACGGCGGCCTTTTGACAGATCATTACCCTTATCCTATCTAGAGAAAACTTCAGACACAGTCCCATATATTGAATTCAAAAGAAACGACCTTTTCTTATTCAGTCTTCGATCTTGCTTTACTGGTAAGAGATTTATAGGAATTTAGTAGAATAATCTCCACTGAAAAAGTAATAGTAGAATAATCCACTTTTTCAGTGGAGATTATTCAACTCCATTTTATTGCAGGTTATTTTTCTCTACGAGGAGGGATTCAAAAAAGATTTGTATTCACCCAGAAGTAGTTGTGATAGAAGGTTGAAACAAACACACAATTTTTCAACGTAGTCATCAGACAAAATGGCACATTTTTGCTACCTCTGAGTACACTTCCACAGGCCAGTTTTGTAGAAGTCCCCTGACTGTCCTCGGCAGCAGAAATCACCCCCATCATCAGCAGAAAGTGTTTTCCATGAAGAAAATACTTCAGGGGGAGGAAAGAGAAAGAAATACCAGGGTGCAAGGTCGGGGGAATAACAGGGATGCGGCAATATTTTAGTTTTTCCTGATATATCGGCAACATTTCATGTGCACATTGTGCCCATTCCTTCTTCTGGTTAGAAGTCTGGGAACCCATCTAGCAGACACTTTACTGTTGACGGGTGTTCTCCACAGATCCTATCTTAATTTAGTGCTCTGCAGCTAGTTCTTTGACACTAATACGGCAATATTACAGAAATAATGCTTCAATTTTTCCAACACTCTCTTCTGTTGCAGCAGTTGCTGGATGTCCTGGAATTTCTTCATCACGCACCGAAGTTGCACATTTGATTTATTCATACGAATGTGCTTTTTTGATCTTCCCGTATTTTACATCTCTAAACCGCCAGTAAATCATACAGAAATGAAATAAAAAAAAAAAAAAAAACAGTTACAAAATGCTATAATCAATAAAGCAACAATAGATAATGTGACAAAGGCTAAAGTCTAATTTAAATCTTAACATCTATTCGGAGAGGAATTTCGTCCACACAGAATACTTCGCCACTACATTGCTAATGAAACGCACTTCGCCATTGCTACCCAACGAAACAAAGCATTTCTCATCATCCCCAACATTCTCATAAACTACCATGGAAGAAAGACGTAAATAGACTCAGCTGGGGGAATGTCACCACCACATCCCTTAAAATTCCCATGAATGGTCACATATGTAAGTAAATAGCAGCCGAAACAGTCTGTCTGCTCTTTGTAGGTCGTTGTCATTATCTTTGGGTCGAAGTAAAGAAGAGCAGTAAGCAGTCAGTTACTAAAATTGAAAGGGAAAAAAATAATAATAAACGTACTTTCCAATATCAGATTTAACAGAATACCACATGTAGTGTCTACCAATAAAAGCTTAATTTTAAAACAAACCAATGGGAGAAAATTAAGTTATCATCAACTCCCAATACACGTCTGTATTGGGTTAGTTGGATAAGTCTAAGACCCGCAAGTTTTACGGTTTTATTTACAACTCAAAGATCTCAAAGAAATATAATAATTTGAATAAGTTCCAAATTTCACAGTTTTGTTTTATCGAAATCTTAAACAAGCATAATGATTCAAAAAACGAGTTAAACAGAAGACGAACTTTAAAAGTTTTCTCTCAGGATAACTAATTTGACACCTCGTAAAAAATTGAGTTGGAATTGAATCATTAGCTTGCTTAAGTTGATATTTTACGTCTAAAACTCAGAAATTTTGGCCTTATTTACGCTCTCCACGAAATATATTACTTTGAATAAGTATTAAATAAAATGATTAATTAGTTATAATATCAAACACGCAGGATTTATATATGTAGATGGAATTTAAGAAGGTTTCACTATACTATTTTATTTTCAACAAAAAAAAAAAAAAAAAAATCGCCACTTAAAAACAAAAGTGAATTAGATAATTCACTGACCGCATCCCTCATCGCATTCCAGTAAAATACCCGTATGTTAATTTGATACGATACTAACCAGCTCGTCTTGACCTTGTCGCCAAAGTGGGAACATCTGCTGGAGTTAGGGTTTTCCCACTTTGGGTTGAGTTGGTATAAACACCTTGAGTGCTTATGTCGACAGCATAACTACTGTTCCTTCTTCGAAACTTCGACAGTAAACGACATTTAAGATTCTTCTTTGACTACAACATATTTGGACCACTCGAAAACAAATTAATTTACACATGTGTATTATGTTCGTAAACTGCGTGTGGTCTCTCTCGTCAATTTTCCTGTTTATCTGAACGAAAAACCCGAGTTTCCGGGAGGCAAAACCTTGCCATCCACGCCTGAGACAGAAGTGAGAAAAGCCACTTAAAGTTCCTCACGTCATTAAAGTTTTTGTGTAAATAATGTTCGGTAAATTTGTTAACCTATCAATTAAAACCTTTTTTTTTTTAGTTCCACAGGCAGTCACATATATTCTCTCATGTATGGCAAGCTGGGCTTGCTACCTCGGGGTCTAGAATGCTGATGGAACTGATATTTAGGTGACACTCAAGCGGACCCAATTTCGGCGACGTCCAAGTCGTTCTGTGACAACAAAATCGTCACCTTCACGATGGTAGTAGGACTGTTAATAACTCTGGGTATAACCCTAATGTGCTAGTCCCGAAATGCGGCATCTAGTATAGTGGAGATTGACCACCCAGGTGGGAACCAACGAAAGCAGGGGTTGAAATTTTGGCATCCACACCACACGGAGGAATACCGCCCCTCTGTTACCAAGCAATACTACGTGGTAGATGACTCTCATCAACCGGTTCAATACCATCACTTTCCTTCTCCAGAGCAAAGCTCCGCAACCGCGCTCGCATCTCTTTCATCATACATGATTAATGTCTTTTCTGGTTATGATGAACATCATGGCCAGATCTAATCTTCCTTATATTTCGAAGGTCCAGCTCTAAAGCAGTGTTCGCAAGCCGGCTGCTAGATAGTCCCAGACCGAACCTATTGGTAACTCTATAGGAGACCTCCTGATCAGTTGTGAATAATCTCGCTGCCGCTATTCTGCCGGATAGTGACTTGAGGAAGTCAGAGTAGTGTGTATGCGCGGGCATTGTCGAGGCTACGTTATGTCAAGGAACGGAGTTTTTATTCTTGCCGTGCGTATACCATATCCGAAAACTTCATTACTTCATACCACATGTCCTCCCTACCTTTTCTTACTACTGAAATCATCATGACTAGTCAAACTAATACAAAAAACTGCTCTGCGAAAAAATCTAAGCCTCCCAAACACTTCCTTATTCATTTCACAAATATACATCGTCTCAGTTTTAATTTCAGTGATGTCCATTTCCACTTAGTCTGCAAACTTCACGTATTGTTTCTGACAGAATCCCAATTGTCGGTATATTCAACCACTGCTCATCTCAGTTGTCCGAATTATAATTATTCGCTGTATGATTCCTTTTGCTCCAAAGGTGGTACTTGTGCATGTTTATGTCCGCTCTGATAATCTCTTCTTTGGCTTAAAATCTCTCTACCCCATTCTGTCAAATTCATCTGTTGCTTTTATCGTTCTCCCACCTCCACTAATCACTTGGAACTCTTTGACTGTTTTTCTCTTTGAAACTTGACTTTCTCCAATTCAACTTTCCCAATTCTGATGTAATTTTCTTGGTGGTTTTAACGTTCACAACTTCATCTTGCTTCCATTTCCCAGTCACATGACCCTAGCTGGTCGAGATGCTGAGGCTTTTGCAATTACTGATGATCTCACACATATTTTTCATTTACCTACCAGAATACCAGACAATTCTAACCACGCAGCTAACACGCTTGATCTTTTTTCTCACGAACAACCTTTCTGAGCACACGGTCGAGGTCGTTGTGATGGTCTCTTCTCCAATGGAGCGTTTCACTCGTGGCCATTTTCAACCTCGCGTTATTTGGCAATATGGAAAAATCTGCGAGATTTCTTTTCTTCTTTTCCTCGTCCGGATTACTGCTTCAAATCTTCTGGTGTCAACATTTGCTCAGATTGTGTCAGTGACATTATTCCTGTTGGGATGAAATCCTCTATTACACACTCTATCTTAAAATCTCGTCCTTTATCTAAATCTTGGTTTTGTGCTAAGGCGTTCAAGATGTTGCATACCGCAATTGGCTTTTGTCGAAATCTGCAGGTTCATTTTCTTCCTACACCAAAGCTCGCAACAACTGTAAAGCAGTTATTAATCAGTCTCAACTAGATTTAGAACAGACAAAGAGTATAAAACCTGCTTCTTGTCCAAATGGTAGTCAAGTATTCTGGTCTCTCGCCAAAGATATTGGCCGCAAGTTTTGTCCATCTCTATTCCGACTTCTGTCAAAAGCGGTTTGTTCTATTGCCACCTCAGTTAAAGGTAAAGCTGACTTGCTAGCATCCTACTTTTCTTCTAACTAGTGTATTGATGATCGTTGTAAACCATGGCCTACCATTCCCAGTACGCTCCATTCAATGCCTTCTGTGGTATTCCGTCAAAAAGATGTCAGAAGAATTTTGAATAACCTTGATGCCAAGAAATCTGTACTCCTGAGCTTATTCTGTTCTCTGTCGCTTTTTTACACTTTTTTATTTCACTGGTGTTTTTCCTTTCGCTTGGAAATTTGCTCATATCCAGGCAGTTGCTAAAAAGGCTCTTGACATTTCAAAGGCTTTTGATCGTGTTTGGCATAAAAGGTCTCCTAAATAAGCTTCTCTCTAATGGTTTATCAACTGTTTTTTGTAATTGGGTATTCAGTTTTTTCTCTGTGACCGCTGACCGCTTCTGATGGCACACAGCTCTCTGTCTTCTAACTTCACTAATGCAGGTGCTCTCCAAGATTCAAGTCTTTCTCCCACTCTTTTCCTCTTGTGTATTGATGACCTCTCATTGACTGGAAGTTCTATAGTTTTTCTTTGCATTCTGCCTTCCAGTTTGAGAAACCTTGCCCTGCCCAAACAGCTTCTACTTCTCGAATATCCGCTACCAATACCTTAAATGCAGATCTCTAAGTAATTTTCCAGTGGGGAAAAGATAATTTAGTTGATTTCAATCCTTCTAAAACTCAGTCCTGTCTTATATCCCGCAAAAAAGGATTCTTCTGCTCTCATGCTTATCGTCGATGACAGATTTCTAGACGAGATCGCACATCTCTATTATTCAAGGAATTATCCGGACTTCTAATCTCTTTTGGCATAAGCACATCACAAATATTGCTTCCTCTGCATCTAAAAACCTAGATTTTCTCTTTCGCTCTCGGCGTTACTTTCCTTCCAAACAGCTGTTCACTCTTCTCCCCTCACCAAACTGCTCCTGTACAGCGTAGAGGTGAAAACAAAAAATTCCCTTTCGTATTGATGGGGTTCGAACCAAAACCTTTTCCAATGAGTGTGGAAGGACAATAATCCTAACCAATATACGACTCGCGAGGTCCGTTGTATATACAACTAGAAAAGTATAGGTTATCGTATTTTTTTAAAAAACGAAGGTTTTAATTTCTTCTGCCAAATATTTATTTCCTTATGGTATAATATTAAAGAAATCAAAAACGGTTCTAATGGCGGGTATAAACTCTGAGTTCGAATCCCGGTAATGATGCGAGGAATTTTTTTAAAAACGTGGCTGAGCTGATCGGATTCGGGCGAATGTGGCATGGCTTTTCCTCCAGCAAACAGGCAAATTGTCCACGGAATTAACAGACACGATATACCGAACCCTCACAGCCTTAGTTGCTTTGGCTTTTAATTCTAAATTAAATGTATATTCGAATGCATATTCGTAAGAAATAAAAGCAAAGAAAGCTGCTTTTGAGGTTTGTAATAACGTTAGGACGAAATTGCCAATAGAAAATCACAAATAGCCAAAGTAAACGTGTATTAGGTAAATACTTCAGAATGGAACTACAGTTAATCGAAGAATCATTGAGAATACCAAAAATAATTATCTGTTTTTCTAGCCTTAAATTATTTAAATCAGAAAAAAAGAAATTGTGTTAAGAACTTATTTAAGTAACTGATACCGTCTCTGTCCACGTACAGGATTTTTTGCTGCTCACAACAAACCTCAGCACCTTTCGGTAGTATTTTTCGGTAGCCACTTCTGTATTTTGAGGTGACACAAGCTGGTGAGCAGTGTTAATAGATATCTTTAGCGTTATCACGCATACCTGCGTGAGTGTTGCCCCATGCCAAAACCTCTTTTAGATGGAAATATTCGTGGCTCAATTTTCTTCGTAAATTCTTTTTTTTTTTTGTCATGTGCGCGTCTTTACAGTGATGCGTGATATGACAACAAGATTGCTAAATTGCTTAAGTATCGGCGATGCTTTTGGCATATTATATTGTGAATGCAACAAAAACATACACAGGCGCCATAATTTGCCACGCTATTTGTGATCTTCCTGGAGACTTTTGACCCAAACGAACAGGTGTTATCCATGGTTGCAGTAATAATGAATCTTCTCTTGACAGTCACTCGTAGAGGTGTATACCACAGTTGGTTGCTGGCCTGTCGGCGACTGAAAGAATCACGAATTTAGTGGCGTACAAATAATGGTTTATGTTAGCAACATTATTAATGGCAGTGTCTGTTCTGTATACATTATGTGGTCAGTTTGTACTCCGATTAGACTTCCAGCACACGCAAAGAACGGTAATCTGGGCACGTTAATGCGAAATAAAATAAGATCCTTGTCTGCTCAATTCAAGGGCAAAACCGGGTTACAGTGGAAATCGATTTAAATTAGGACTTTGAAGTGGAAATTGTTTAAAAGTGCCAATCACAAATCCGATAGAGTGGATTGTTATTAATATGCTGTCTGGTTATCAACTACTATCATCATGACGATTATAGAGGTAACGATCTCCTCAGCAAAGAAAAGTAATGTTCGAGAGACATAACGACTGAGCAACTGCAGTCATGGATATATTTAGAGCCCATGGCCTCATGTTTCAAAGCCTGGCGGTCAAGATTGTTTAAGCGATAAAGGCGGAGACCGGATCAGTTGCAATGAGTACGTACTTACATGTTAATGTTCATTTATTTAGTACCGTATATAGGTATTTAACTCTATTATTTTTAATAGAGTCGGATAAAATACGGGCGTCGCCCGCGGGGCGGGGAGGGAATCAGTGGGTCAATCAACCACCCGAGAAAATTATCATTTATATCATCTCACATATTAGTAAAAAATATTAATTTTCTTAATTTAAACCCTACCGCACTATTCTCTCTATGAAAATTCCTGGCGACACCCTTAAGGAACCCACTTAGCTTGAAATTTATTATAATGAAACTCATATTGTTAAGCACTTGCAGTTCTTACTCAGTCAACTTCATACCATCCCATCTGAGGTGTGCGTTGGTTACAGGAGACACTTTCAGACTGCCCATGATAAGTGGCGCCATTGTCAGCCATTATTTCCTATTACACCTCAGGTGGCGTGATATGGAGTGGATGGAAGTTGACCTTCTGAAAGGATAGAGTCGCTATATATATCCGATTATTGCTCAAAGGATTTGTACTCGCTTCGTTGTAGGAGAGATGGAAGCGAAATCCAGCTGAGACTTACCAGAAGTTGTAGAAAGTATGCCCAGCAGGGTTGAGACGGTCATGCAAGCTAAAGGTGGCCCTACTATGGATTAAGTTTTTGTAATAAAACCCTTTTTGCCTGTCTGTGTCCAAACACTTTTGATCATGTAGTGTACTTAGGTGTTAGCAACGTCTTGTGCATAATTTGGAGACGTGTTACATGGTGGTCGGTTTTTTGATTTTACAGTGAATATAGTGAAATAAAATAAAAAGTAAAAAATTTCAGTGAATTGTGCAGTTGGGATCCACAACCAGTCCGAAGCCAAACAGCTTCTCCTTGTAGGGTCCGTGTCCGGTTAATAGTGTTGTCATATGGTACCCTGGGAAGTACCAGGCCGGCTGCTTTGGGTATATTTTCCGGAGGTCTGGTAGAAATCTTTTTGTTACTTCGCCTTTTGTAGTCTCCGTCCACCTTCTCTGCCAAAGGTCTAGGAGGTGGGTCTGTAGCCTAATTTTTTCGTTTTTTAGGTTGCCCGCCGGGTCAGTCGTGTATCCTTAGTGGGTAGCGGCCACTCCCCTGGCCAGCAAAAACAGTAGCCCCGCCCGAACAGCCTCCAGGTCCACAGGGAGCGCTCCAGCAAGTACCTACAATGCTGGGGTACTTACCATGCTACAAGCACGCGTTGTTGATAGCAGTGTGGTCCTTTGGGTCATTTCTAGGTTTCTTTTGTTGACTACCAGTGTCGTTTTTGGATAGCACACCGTTGCTGCGTAGTTGATTCCTGGCAGGAAGGTTGTTTTATAGTAAAGTAGCAGTGTTTTTTTCTTGCGTCCCCAATCTTTCCATGTGATTCTGGTTACCAGTCCGGAGTATTCTCTGATTTTTCTTATGTATTTTAGATGCGACTGGAACGTCAGGTTTTTATCTAGAATCACGCCGAATTACTAGAATCACTTCAGTTGGCTCACAAATTTGATGGTTACATTGTTGATTTTAATTTGCCGCGGTCGTCGTAGTTGTAGAGTCCCCTTTAGGAGGATCGATGAAGTCTTGTCTGACGATATTTTCAACTGGTTCTTTGATGCCCATTGCTGCAGTCGCTGCAGTGCCTGATTTGCCAACGTCTCCAATTGGACCCTGGAGTCCGCCTCTACCGTCAATGTCAAGTCGTCCGCGAAAGGGTGCTCTCCGACAGAACCCAGGTCCGTCGTCAGGAATTCATCGAGGACCATTGTCCACAGGAGCGGCCCCAGCACCGACCCCTGCGGAGGAGACAGGATAGCAGAAAACGAAAGAAGAAGAAAATAGCATAAATAATAATAAAAAAAAAAAGTGAAATACGATAATGGATGCTGCGCGACTATGTCTTTATCCAGTGCTGCCCAAAGTGGTCCACAAAGAGTAAATGTATTAGATTAGTATTAGAATGGGGAATGGTGCAAAGAAGCGAGCTTTTTCTACAGCTGCCAAATAAAAAAAAGTAAGAATTTCCCCAATCTTTCTACTTTCCCTATCACCAAAAGGTGACCATCTAATTCCCCTTTAAGTATTACAAATATTCACATCAGAATTTGATGCTAATATTAAACAGTGAATTTCAGACTGACTTCTTAAGAGTAAAGTTTTTATTTCTTATACTCTGCTTAGATAAAATCCTATTAACAACCTTGCCTGAGTGGAACAGTTATATAGATAAGCTACATAACTGTTCTTCCAGAAAATGGTAATTACGCTTTAATACTTAACCAGTGGCGTATCCAGATATCATCGTAAGGGGGGGGGGTATGCCGACCAGGCTTTTGAATTTTTTGTTTAGAAAGCCTCCTGCGTTCTTTTTCTTTAATTTAAAATTTTTGGTTTGCATTGCGACCGACCGGTCGCAGTGCATGTTTTGCACCTCTTCTTTTTTATTTCTATGCCCGATCGCGGTGTATAGAAATAAAAATACAAATATATTTTTCTCAAGGACACCAGTATCAGAAATCTCTTTTAATTACTCACCTGACTTAGTTTTTAGAGTTCTTCAAATGTTTATTTTCTACCTACCCGTTAAATTATACCAAGGGGTTAAATTATTTCCGGGATGTAATTTACTAGGGCAGCGAATGGGGCTCTTTCAATAATATACTGGGAATTTTTCAGTAGAAATGAAGAAATAATTATCCCCTATAAAAATAAATGGCTAGATCGCATCTTCAGTAAGCGAGACCGGCATTTAGTTGTAAAATGTTTCTTTTTTTTACATTTACTTCTAAAAATAAGGCTGTTTATAATAAAATGAAGACGAAATTTAGTTGCGAAATTTACTTATAATCACCATTTTTTGATTGCACTCCTGAACTGGAACGTTTATCTTAACAGTTTTATTTTGTAAATATTTTCCCGAAACGCATTGCTACAATTGCCTCGCGTGTTGATTTACTGTAACACCTACGAGGATTGATTGTAAAAGAAATAAATTGATGGAAAAATTTAATGCACAATTTATGCAAATGTTGCAGCAGAATCATTTCAACATAACTTTATTCATATGTAACTGCAAGACTCTATTGCTCTCTAGATCCTTTTAAAAAACGCAGTCTCAATCTTTTTCATGATTTTTATCAAAATGAAGACAATAGTAGCTGTATTACTTCTGTCTTCATTGTGATTGTCATTTCTTCTGCCTTCAAACATGGTCACATAATTCCAATTCGCAAAAAAAAGACGATAGCATTGATCTCGTTATATACTGTCAATCACCATATTTAGCGCTATTGTCTTTGAAATCTTTGAATAATTTTCAAGAATCATCCGTGTAAATTTAGAGCCATTAAGCTCGAAGGTTTTCATATATTTAAGTATTCACTTCCATCTTTTTTGTTTATCAATAGTTACCAACTTTTTCTTCCTAAAAATCCACTTTCCAGTTTCGCCTCATGTATCCACACGTACCAATTTTGATAAAAAGTAAACGGGTTGCAGGATATGACTTATGCATTTTATTCTGTTTAATCTCAACATTCTCCTCTTTAAACTTTCTACTTGTGTTATGTTTCTGTGTACTGAACTGCTTGAAGATACTCAGTAACCGTCATTTATCTGTTAAAGGTGAGGCTTCCATTTATTTTAAATCCCACAAGATTTTCCTTTAGGGAATCGTCCGTTTACTGTATCCAACCGATTTATCTGCCCGTCTTCTAGTTCCCAACTTCAAGGAGCAACTGTCACGAATGGCCTCAAGCTTTACAAAGTTATTAGTTCATCCTTTGACAGGGCAGAGCCTCATGTTATCTCGATTCTCTCTCTCTCATTAATGAACTTCATCCTAAAAACATGTTTCGAAATCCTCTGAAATTTTCTCATAAATTAAGATAAAAATCTATAAATGCGTCGATCTGTACAGTGTAAACGTTTCTTGAAGGCAACTGTAATGTATTACAAATGATCCCGTTTGAAATGTTATAACTGAAACCGCAAATTAAACTAAATTTAAATTGCAAAGTTTTAAACGAAAATTGAATTCAGCAAGTTTAAATGCAAACGTATCGTCATAGACTTAATCTGCAGTACAGCAGTGAATAAGTCGAAAAAATTACTAGTTGTTGATAGAAAAGGGAATAATTTAACTGCAACTCATACAACTTACGTTTGAAAACAAAATCCTTCTATACCATAGTTCCATGATGGCGAATTGCTCCGACATCCCTTGTCCACTTAAGGCCGACGAGAAATCTGAAATGTTACAATTTGACAACAGTTTTTTTTTCTATTTTATGCAGCTTTAGAAGCCACATTTCGGGAAAGATATCGACGTACTCGACTAACTGTGGATGCAAAGAGATATTCTTACAAGAAGAAGAAAATCTTTATTGTACAGTAAAGATACAATAATGTGCCCGCCACAGCCAGGAGGCCAGGGGCTTGACAATGATATAGAAATATAAAAATATGTACAGTATAAAAATTTGTGCAGTATAAAATATTACATAACAATTAAAAACGTAGCATTAGCCATTCAATAGATATGAGTATGTACATAGTTGTGAGGCAGACAGTACACCAAGGTATGTACACGTTCATATGTACAAAGCACATATTTAAGCATATTCACACAAGTCAGAAAATTTCACAGTGCCACATTATTGTTCGGTATTGCATTTTCTTGTGAAGACAGTTCGTCGATTTTCCTGCGACGTGCCGTTATGCACCTCATAGGAGATAGAAGATGGAGATATCAGTATGAGTCGACATCAGGGGCCAAACAAAAGGGGAACAAGTTCGGCCAACGAGCGCCTGTAATTGCGATCAGAAGCGAATTTCTGCAGGTCAACTCCGATCATTAGCAGGGCTTGTACTGTAGGAAGTACTTGTCCAGGTAGGAATCTGTCACTGATCTTCAGCCTGTTCCGTTGTAGCTGAAGAAGAGGGGTGGCTCGTAAGGACGGAAGTGGAACATGCCACTGGCATATATCCCAGAAGTCAGGGGAGTTGATTTTGCCAACCAGCATTTTGACTGTGGTCACAGTTCTCCTCATGCTGATTATTTGAGGCAGCCGTGGGATTTGGAGTTGGTCGGCCATGCTGGTGGTCCTCTGCTGAGGGGGGAGTCGATGTTTGTGGGTTGCCCACTTCAATATCCAGTATTCACTGGCGAAGATGGGCTTCATGAGAGAAGGTACTGCGGATGCCCATATTTCAGAGGCATACAGAAAGGTAGGATACACAATGGTTTCCAGATATCTGATTGTGGTTCTTGCGTCTGTGTTATGAAGAAGATGTTGACGGGCAATCCAGCGCATTCGGTTGATCTTGCGTAGAACACATTCGATGTGACAGTTGAACCTAAGGTTTGGGTCGAAGGTTACACCGAGATCTTTGTGTTTAGTAACACTTGGAATAATTGCGCCCTCCAGTGAGGGTTGTATGAATGTGGGACACTTCTTCAGAGAAAAAACCATAATAACGGATTTTTGGGGGTTCAGTTTGAGACCGAAATGGTTGAGATGGCTAGAGAAAGCTGTGATCTTATTACAGATTTCCGATGTGATCACTCCCCTGTCGGCTGATGGTGGTATTTCCGTTAGGAACTTTATATCGTCGGCGTAGGTAATGACATCATCTCTGTTACACACAAACGGAATAAGGAGGGCTGTAAAAAGTAACCCCGATAAAACGCCACCTTGCGGCACACCAGCATTGATGGATCGGGTATAGCAGAGGTTACGATGAGTGAAGTACACTGTTCTGTTCCGGAGGAGCGAGTGCAGAAAAGCGAAAACGTCACCTTTGATCCGAAAGAAATTGGTTAGGAGATTCAGAAGGGCTGAGATGTTGAGGCTATCAAAAGCAGCTTCAATATCGGCATAAACAACCGCCATTTCTGATTTGGCCTCAAATGCATTTAAAATTTCCGTTTGGACTGCCAGAAGGTTGGAGACAGTTGATCTATTAGGGAGAACATAATGGAGTTGTTTTGATGATTGTGGAAGAAGATGGCGTGTTATATGCGGAAGAAGAACTTTTTCCAGTAGCTTTAGGAGCGTGGATGCAGTGGAGATCGGTCTATAGTGCTTCGGAGAGGCTGGCTCTGCAACTTAGTTTGAAAATGAACATCTGATTGAGATGGTTACGCTCTTAAATTTAAGTACTGAACAAATATAATGATGGAGATATATTACCTCTTTTATTGGATGACGCAAACAAGGAGACATGTTTCAAATTAAGAAAAGATAATTGTAGAGTTGGTGTAAGAAAATTTGCCTTTAGTCAATGATTGATCACCTAGTCTCGTACAATCGGAGATCTTACGTAAACTTAGAGGGGCTGACTGCATGTTTTAAAGTAGTAGATTAAATACGAATACTGGAGAGAAAAACTTTTCTTTTTTCATGACTAATGCTGCATGAGCCTTATTTTCTTACGTTCTCCCGACACTTTAATACTATTCGTAATCTCAATCTTTAACACGCCTCTGGCAGAAATTTGACTTCAGAATGTTATGAGCTCTCTGGTTTACTTTCTGCAAATAAACGGCTGCACTTTTCTGACATCCTAATCCAAACTGGAAAATGTAACTTTTTCTCACCTGAGTTTTTTTTTGGGGGGGAATGGGATCTTAAAAATAAAAGTAAATTAAAATTACTACGAGATTAAAATTATTGCATTTTGTATAGTTTATATTGACGGTGGCGTCTCTAATAATGCGTATATTAACTGTGGTAATCTCTTTGAAAGATAGATCGGTGCAGCGTAAATCTGGCAGTCAGTTCACTTGGCTTTATACTTGTTTATATCATCACTCTAGATAAATGGACCGTGCTGTTTCCGCAGTTTTAACATCCTTTGCTAAATTTGCACTCATTTCGTTTCTGTTCTATATCCGTATTAAGGAGCTGTGAGAAATATCCCAATAAAAGTTAGCTGTATTTTTTATGGTAGATCCGCGTTTCTTGAAGTTCAAACTTCAAGGCTATTTTCTGCTGTTATCATCTATGCTAAGATGATAACTCTTGAAATTTGCCCTTCAAAAATTTTTGCGAAAGATGTTATTTAATATAAAAAAGAAAACGTCTGCTATTCAAATATCATAACCGTGGAATCTGCCTTTATTATTTAATAGACATTCACCATTAAATTATGTTCCTCTTTCGAAGTTAGAATACTGTAGTTGATTTTACTCCCCAACCCACTGCATCAGTTGAAAAAATGAAAAAAAAAAAAAATGAAAATGTAGTTCGAAATGGAGAAAAAACACTGGAAAAGTAATCACCTTTTCGTGTATTTTTTGTCGATTTTCAATTGCATTTCTGATGAGGATGGAATAGAAATAGATCGTTAACACTTAAGGTATTTTATGCCGTTTTGGAAACTATCCTTGAATTTGTTTGCAGCGTGTGTGCGATGGCACATACCTCATGAACGAGAAAGTTTTTGCTGCACTCACACACTAATGATTCACGCTTGCGCAGTCGTTCTTGTGTATAGTATTGATTTTTTTTTGCTTCCATAAGCATGTTGCGTTGTAGATGAGAGAACAGGCACTGAGAGAGATGAGGGCCCCATGCTGATGGCGAAAAAAATTTGTTGCGTTGCGTGACCAGGAAAAGAGAACATCATACATCACCGAGAGCGGAGGGATTCAATCGAAGAAATGTAGTATTAGGGAAAAGGATTAATTTTCTTATGCAATGAAATTTCACGAATGCATAATTTTTAAATTTCCCCACCAACGAGCAGTCAATGATTTGACTGCTTTTCGTCTCTCATTATGTCTCTGGTTTCGTGGAATGTTCAGCGAGGCCAGGGTCGGATTTAAACACGATGAGGCCCTAAGACAGGTGTGTCAAACTCATTTCTTTCGCGAGCCATTTTGTGTGATGGTATGATTTTTGCGGGCCTCATAAAATTTTCTTAAATATTATATATTGATTCAGGATTCAGTAGCATAATTAAAACTCATATGTAATTAACATTTACATTTTTATTCAGCTCTGCAGAATACAAGTAATTTAGAATTTAGTATGTATAGTGAAGAAATGGGAGTAAAGTGGCTGTTGATGAATTGGTAACCAAAGAAGCGCAAGGCAGCCAAAGTAACACTTTGGCTATTAGTTACAATTTATTAGGAAACGTTTCGGAAATTTCTACAAAGACTGAAGATGGATTTTGTAACAATTTCCGAAACGTTTCCTAATAAATTGTAACTAATAGAGTTGTGTTACTTTGGCTGCCTTGCGCTCCTTTGGTTTTAGTATATACATGTATAATTGCTATATTATTTTTTTTATTTAAAAATTAAATATTCAATATATTTATGAAAATAATTAATTTGTTTTCCCGGAAACCTTCCAGCGTTTATCCCCTTCTAGTTTTTCAATATCAGGAGTCAAAGACTGGGAACATACAATTTTCAGTATGTCGGAAAGATGTTTATTTATCTGTCAATCTCGATCTATACGCCGTTTTATTTAATTTCATACATGAAAATAATTGCTCGCATAAGTATGTACTCCCAAAGTAGCGCATAATTTGCGCAGCAAACTTTTTAATTTCCGGGTATTTTTTACCTAAGTAAGAATATATTTTTGGAATTCCTACTTCTCGACATTTGTCTTTCAAAAATGAATTATTTTGGAAATCAATTAATTCCAGTTGAATCAAAGTGGGAGCTTTTTCGATTTGAAATGAAAAAGGTCCAACAAAAAGAGAAAACATATGTTCTAACTCTTTAAAATCATTAAAACGCTTATCGAATTCGTTTTTTATTTGCTCAATTTTATCACAATATTGTGAGAAAGAGCAATTTTCATTTTGTGTTTTTAACTGCTCACAAGTAGGAAAATGGGTCAAAACGTCTTTTTTTAAATGATTTTTAAACAACGTTAGTTTTTGTACAAAACTTGCTATTGCGTCGTACATGTTCGTTCTTAACTTATTTTTACCTCGAAATGAAATGTTAAGATTATTGAGGTGGCTTGTAATATCAATTAAAAATGCCAAATCCTTAATCCACAAAGGATTTTTTATAACTGATACATTTTCATTTCAAGAAAAACTGTTGTTTCCTCCAAAAGCGTATAAAATCTCTTTAAAACTTTGTGGCATGATAACCATCGAACTTCTGTATAATAAAGGAAGATCGTCGAACTCTGATTCTAAATCTTTAAGAAGAGAAGTAAATTGCCGATGGTTGAGTGCTCTCGAATAAAGTTGATTGTTTTTGCTACTGTTTTCAATACATCGTCCATTTTTAATATTTTTAAACGCAGAACTTGTTGATGAATAAGGCAGTGGACAGCCATGGTTTTCGGTTTATCTGGGTACTCAGCTTGTAATTTTCTAATCAATTTTGATACAAATCCTCGATTTTCACCTGTCATTGATTTAGCACCGTCGGTTGTTACAGACACAAGTCTGTCAAGTGGAAGCTTACACTTCTCTAAAATGCTCCACACAGCGGCAAAAATATCTTCGCCAGTCGTAGTTCCAAGAAGAGGGATAACTTCCAACAATTCTTCGGTGATCCTCGTGTTATTATCGCAACCACGAAAAAATACAACTTGAGCAACATCTCGTATATCTGTACTTTCATGAATCGCAATTGAAAAGAAGAAGACTTCTGTAGATATATCCTGTAGTTGTGAACTGATGTTATCTGCCATTTCGCTAATTCTCTCTCTACCACTGTATTTCTTGATTATGAAATATGGCGAAGTGATTGCAATTTTTCAGGACAGACGATTTCAGCTGCTTTTATCATACATTCTTTAATTAACGAACCATCCGTGAACGATTTTGAACGTTTTGCTAACAAATAGCTTATTTCGTAACTTCCTCTTACTACTGATTCATTAGTTTTCATGAATTTTGTAAATGCTTGTTGTTGACTATGAAGTGTTTTCTTCATTGTTTTTATTTTTTCTTCTCTTATTTTTCCTTCGAAGCCCGAATATTGTTCCTTATGATTAGAGTTATAATGCCGCTTAATGTCGTATTCTTTAGCGACACTAATATTTTCCTTACAAATTAAGCGTGTAATTTTACCGTTCACTTCCATACAAAAATAGTTCAGCTCCCACTTTTCTTGGAATTTTCTTCCCTCGTTATCAATTTTTCTTTTCTTGACTGGTGTTGAAAGCGACATTTTCTATATAAATTCTATAGTTGAAATTAAAATTATAAAATTTAAAAAACGATTACTTAGGTATTTGTTAAATTATAGATAGCAAACACAACAACAGATCCCGACAAAGAAACTAGTACAAATGAAGTATATTTTCGATTAAAATTATAAAAAACGCTGCATTTGCAATATTGTAATATTAGTTTAAATGAAAAAGAAATTTAGATTAAGATTTCTCCATTTTTAAAATATTTTAAAAAATAAAATGTAACTCTTTTATTTTTAAAGAAATAAACTAAAAAGTTACAATGTTATTTAAAGATAATAATTTCAATTTTCATTCATTTGAAATTACTATTTATATTTTTAGTTCTTTCTAATCAAGGCTCCATCGATCCAGTCTTTTTTTTTTTTATTATTATTAATTAAAATGATTATTTTTATATTTATTACAGAAGTTTTTTAATCCTTATATTCTAGAATTATAAATAGGTACTTTTTAATTGTTTACTTTAACATTTTATTTTTGGGCATCGCGGGCCACAAAAATTTTGTCGCAGGTCGCCAGTTTGACACGCCAGCCCTAAGAGAACAGACACTAAGGTCCTGAAATATGTAATTATAGATTTTTATCCTCACTAAAGCAAACAGTGAGGCCTCAAGCCATGGCTTATTTGGATTACACTTAAATTCGATCTTATCCGTGGCTCCCTTTTACAATATTCGTCAAGATTTTAGTTCACTGCTTATGAAAAAATAAACGTTTTAGTAATGTAAATGTAGAATCTTGTGAAGGCAAGAAGAATGGGGTATTTAGAATTAGGTTACCTAGCTTGTCGTTGAGTATGGTGGGAGATATAAGAGTGAGTAACACACACAAGAAATCGGACATCTGGTTGATATACCCATCCCCCAAGAGTTCCTTCCAATTGGAACACCCCTCACTTCTGCCATCAAACCAGGACAGTTTTGATCATTGCCTCCTTCTTGTGATAGTATGTGTAGACAAATTTAAACAGAAAGGTTCCTTGGTTCAGTGAGCGCAGTCATCACAGCAAAACCTTGCCCATTCTTAACATCTATCCAGAGAATTTCTAACAGATGGAGCCGAACTGGCACTGAACGTAAAAACGCTTCTTGAAAATGGGTCCATAAGACAGAGGTGAGAGGGGAATCGACCACAGTAACACATTGCACGTCGTGAGATAGTAACAAGGCTTATTCGTGTGATGGCGTATCGGAAGAGAGTGCAGTAAGCTTGTTCCCATCTCTTTCCGTGTACAGTTTTTATTTATTTATTTATTTATTGTTTATGTAAACGCGATTGAGCTTTGCTACTGCACTGGCGCATTCTCTGCGCTACAATAGTATATAAAGATGCGTTTCTGAAAAGCAGCTCGTAGTAACCAGCTGTAGCCTGCTGTTAATTAAATGGTGTGATATCGCTTTCTACTTCTGAAGTTGGTTTGGGATAGCGGTTTCCTAATGACCTTCTTGTTATATTTAACAGTAGCTAGCAACAAGTTAGAGTTCTTTATCTTGGAGTATAATCAGATTAGTTGTGTTGGTAATAACTTGCACACGAAACAACTTAGAGTCGATTCATTACAACTCAGTTGAAATGGTTATCACGTCCTGTACGACAATTACGTTTTAGCTACGGGCTTTTGCTGATTTCACGTTTTAAGCGTTCCGACCACACCACCTGTTATGATCTTTACATCCCTCGTGCTTCTATCGGTAGGTTAGGAATCGCGTGACTCCACATAACAGGTGCTACAGAATGTAGCAGCAACGGTTAAGCACTGTGTCTTGCTGTGGGCATTAACGACAGTATTCGTGATTTGAATTTATAATTGGTCCATAAACAAATCACATTGTTGTATGTCTATCGCCCCGTGCATCGGATTGGGTAATCACAATATTTGAAAGACCTTGGGTTGTTTATCTAAAGAAGTGTGGTTGAAATGCAGCTGCGCTCTTTGTAAATAAATCCTCATGAGTGGCTAAATTAGGAATTTTGGCCTGCAGGTTTCCTTTTCTTTCTTTTCTGGACTATGCGGATACGTTTCTTTAATTAACCGTTAAGTTTTCGATACAAAACGTGTGAGCGAATACGCATGATCACTTGTATCCATCTGTGCGATTTACCATTATTCCTCTATTAATATTTTATGTTCTGATTGTGTGTGTTTCGTGAGGTAAAATGACTGGCGAATTAAACTAAGGACAGCATATTTACATATTATTTTTCAAGCGCATCCTTATATAGGGCACTTTAGTTTTAATCGCGTATAATGTGTAGCATTTTCAGTATGAGACTTCAGCGTCAGGTATCTTTGCAAATGTTGACGAAAGCTTTGTATGTTACTTTAATAACTGCGAATTTTGTGGGTTCCAACTATAGGTTGAAGAAACCCATGAAAACAACTGAAATACAGATGACGCAAATGTGACCAAATCAATTCATTCGCATTCAAAAGTCACTTAGTGGTTAAAAACCTATTTGCCTATGCGATCTTGCCACCGTCTGGTTGGAAATAAACTCCAGTACAGAGCCACACCATATATTGTGCTAAGCACAGCCCTTCCCTCATCGACGCTTTAGGCTAAATTGCGGCTATGTTTTTATTTCTTTATTATTATTATTTATTTTTGTATGTATTTTTTTTTTTTTTTTTAGATAAAAGTATCCAACTTGAACCACCAGCACACGGGTCGCAAATTGTTAACATTGTATTGCTGCTCCTATGCTTTCCAGAATGGGAATAAAGCTAGCTTAAAATAACTTCCAGTTTACTATCACCATTCATCAGATGTTTAAATTGCAATGTACAACTCACAGTCCAGCATGTCCTTGCTGACTGTCCGTTCTTCAACGGGGTTTCAACGAAAACTACTTTTAGGTTGGGTCGCTTGAACCTTTCCAATCTTGAAACAGCTTCTTAGACGATGGGTTGGATATTATCTACATTCTAAAATAAATTCGATGCTTTCATAATATATGATGCTCTAGAGCAGCGGTTCTCAAACTTTCTGAGCCCACACTTCCCTTGACCTGTAAAATTTTTCCGGCGCGTCCCTTAAAGTAAAACATCTATAATTGTTCAATTTCTTATTTTTAATATGTTAATACTTATATGTACTTATATGTTAATACTTAATTCAGACTCGTGCATGGTTAAATAACGTGCGAAAATACCCGAACCAATCGCTCGTAGTAATCGGATCCCAAGAATACGGTCAGGGAACACTAGGCCCTCTCTTCGTCAAAAATACCCCAAATATTTTCTAGAATTATTTGCATTAATAATACAGATCAAACAGTAGTAGATATCTAATAGTAAAAAAAATCATTCAAAAAAAAAAAAAACATTTTTAATATTTGCCATGGAAATCTTACATCTTACATGGAAATCAAATTGCATCTCTGGCCTTTAGTCAATAGAGCTGCTGCTGTAGAAAGCACGAATTAAGAACTAAAGGGATTAACATTCCACAATTCAATGGTGTTCGTAACACATTCACAACTGCCTCTCCCGCATACTGTACCAAGTCGCGCTGGTCAACTGCTTGGTCAATTGCTTTCTTGTGTCCATAGCCAGTGGCCAAGATTTAGGCATATATTCCCGACGCGGACAATACGCCTGGTCAACCTGCGTTCTACTGTAAGCACCCTATTAGAGAATTAGGAAAGAGTAATTTTCCTTTATCCTGGAAATTAATCTGTTCTTTCGCAGAAATAAGTCGTCCACACTTTCAGTAAATTTCACCTGTCTCTGTTTGCATGGTAGATACAAGGGCCCTAGTTTCTATCAAGGGCATTAAAAAGCAAGAAATCGCTTTAAAAATTTGAGATTACAGAGGGCCCTTCGAGGCCCCTCTATGGTGAAGCTCGAGGCTAGCGCCTCATGCGCCTGTTCATAAGTTCGTCCCTAACGCGAGGTGAAACTGAATAATTAGCACTCCGTTATCTGCGGAATGCGGAGTTTCAGGACACGTCAGACCTAGTCTGATCGTAGGAAAGGCCATCTTGACCGAACGTGTTTCATCTTTCCTCAGAAACAAAGGCGAACTTTTCTTCTAATCTAATATGTCAACACAAGTTCTATATTGTGCGTTTGAAACGGGGAAAAAAAGTTTAGAAGTAATAATTGCAACATTTCCAAGGAATATTCCCGAAGAAAATCATGGAATAGTTCAGACGGAGTAACATTACTTTATGGCCGCAGATTGTGTCAGGCTTAGTTTCTGTAGAAAAAAAAAAAAAATCTTTCCCCTGGTCTTCAGCTTCTGGCGCCTCTGTAAGAATGGCGTCCCGGGCGGCTACCCTCAGCCTGTGTGACAGGATAGGAAGGGAGGAGGAGCTATGCTATTAGTTAAGAAACACATAAAATCTGCACAACACTGCACTGGCCACCCATGTGGCCAGTGCAGTCAGTTTGGTGTGACATAAGCACTGGGGAAGCAAAAAAGGGTAGGAGTTTGTTATAGGCCTAATGACGCTGATGAGTATAATGAACAACTATACAGAGAAAAAGAGTGGGCCAGTAAATGAAATTGTCTTATAATGCGGGATTTTAATTTCCCAGATATTGACTGGAACTTGTGGGTTGGTCACTCGCACACAAACAAAACTTTTGTGGATTTATTGGATGATTGTTTTCTGCAGCAGCGTGTTCGAGAGGCAACCAGAGAGGGTAATACTCTTGATCTGGTTATCAGCAGTGATCATTCGTGTATTAAGAATTTACAGATAAAGGAACCACTAGGTGGCAGTGAACACAGTGTACTGATGTGGGATTTACTTAAAGATGTAACTACCATCAAGGCTAAAGGGAAGGGTTTTTGCTTTCGTAAAATTGACTACAGGGGTCTCAGACAGTTTTTAAATTCATCGTCAGTGGGACCAACTGACGATGTTACCAACGTTGAATTCTAAATGGAAAGCCTTCAGGGACTTAATTTTGGAGGCTACGAGGCTTTTCGATCCAACTAAGAAATACGTTCAAGGTTTAAATAAATATGTTCAAGGTTTAGGCCTAAATGGATGTCAGATGAATTAATGAGGCTCGTGGCAGAGAAGAAGAATGTATGGGATGCATATAAAGTATCAGGTGACACAGAAGCCTGTGGCAGATATAAGCTAGTCTGTAATCAAGTCACAAAGGAGGTTAGGCAAGCGAAGGTAGGTTCGAGAAATCTTTGGCAAAGGGGGCAAAGAAAAACAGCAAAGAGTTCTTTACTTATGTAAACTCTAGAAGGAAAGGGATGAATCAAATTGGACCACTTAACATAGATGGGTTGACTATTGATGATCATGCTCAGGTAGCTTATAAATGAATGTGTATTTTGCATCTACATTCACACATGAGGAGTTATTCAATGTGGGGAATGCTAGAAGTTTATTAAGCTCTAACAGGGAGCTAAGTGATTTTGTAATAACTGAGAGCAAAGTGGAGGAGAAATTGTTGAAAATTAAACATGAAGACAGCACCTGGGGTGGACAGAATCTATCCAGTTATATTAAAGGAGGCAGCAAAGGAAGTAAGCAAACTTTAGCCATAATTATGAGAGCTTCCTTGGACTCAGGGGAGATCCCCATGGACTGGAGGTGTGCAAATATAACACCAATTCACAAAGGGGATTCAAAAGGTGACACAAGTAACCATAGACCTGTTAGTTTAACTTGTATTCCGGAGAAAATAATGGAGTCTCTCGTTAAAGAAGCATTGCAAGAGTATCTAGACAAGACTGCAGTAATAGTTAAGACACAACATGGGTTTGTTAAAGGGAGTTCTTTTCTTGTCTGACCAATTTGATTGGATACTACGATGTGCATTGCGGGGCAAGTTCTCGTCGCCACTCATTTTGTAAAATTCTTAGGAGTGGTAATGGACGAAAACCTAACGTATAAGGAATAAATCCAGCAACTGCGTTAAAGAGCATTACGGGCTTTCTGGGGTATGAAACTTGATCTCTGTAGAGCGCACAACAAAGAAACAGTCAGAAAATTTAGTTCTCTCATAAGCTATGGTATTGAAGTTTGGTCGGCTGCTCCTATGTCCAGTCGGAAGACGCTCTTGGGTCTGGAATTCTGGGTCCTAAACTGGGCCAACAATTGGGCTCACCTACCCTATACAACATCAAAAGCACAGCTCTGTATAAATCTGAGATACACCTCGGCCCAGCACCTGGAATATGCGAGGAAGCTCACAATGGCGCTTAATCTGTGCGCTTCTGCTCTCGACTTCGTTAATATCTGTGAAATCGTAGGCTGGAAAATCTCTGGTAGAGCCCTCAGAAACCTTCCAGTGCACTGTTCTAACCTGCAGAAACTCTCGACCTTTAAGCGGAACTTTCCGAACAGCATCATCGGCGCGCTGAACTCCGCAAACATTGATATGGATGTGTGGTCCAGAGATTCAGCCTACAGAAGATAAAAGCGCAAATCCACAGTAAAGTGCAGTC
Organism: Mastigoproctus giganteus; assembly: GCF_048544385.1. Taxonomy (NCBI): domain Eukaryota; kingdom Metazoa; phylum Arthropoda; class Arachnida; order Uropygi; family Thelyphonidae; genus Mastigoproctus; species Mastigoproctus giganteus. The sequence goes on along the minus strand of NC_143584.1, from coordinate 75,706,285 downwards.
AGCATTCCTGCAATTGTCAGCGGAACCTGTCATGACTCCCAGTGAGTTTCCAGACTTCCTCAATGTGTTGCAGCTTGTATATAATGACTATAAAATCTATATAATGCAATATTAGCGGTGTATAATCTATTGCACTGTCTATGTATCTTATGTATTTGCTGTGTACCAACGTAGTTTTTTATATACTGAATGTAATGCGTCCAGCTAATTGTGAGATTCCTCTGCTTGGATGTAGCGGGAATGGTGTCCTACATTTCTATGAATAAAGAATTTTATTATGATTATGTGGTCACAAAGGAACTGAATGTAAAAAATAATTTTGATATCATATACTTGGATTTTAGGAAAGTTTTTGATACTGCTGCACATGGAAGACTGCTACACAAATTGAAGAGGTATGGCATTAAGGGTAGGTTGTTACAATGGACAGAGGGATAGTTGAGTGGGAGACAACAGAGACTGGTAATCAATGGACACTGCTCTGCTCTTCGTGGACAAATGTTATTAGTGGAGTTCCTCGGGGTTCGGTGTTGGGCCCATTGTTGTTTTCTGAATTCATCAATAATATTGATGATGGTATATCAGGTTTAATGTCCAAGTTTGTAGATGATACAAAGGTTGGCAGGGTTGTTAACGACAGTAAAGACAGTATGCTACTCCAACTGGATCTAGATAAGTTGGGCAAAAGGGCTGAGAAGTGTCAACTGAAATTTAACATTAACAAATGCATATGGGTAGCAATAACCCAAGAGAAACGTACCAACTGTGTGGTACTACACTCAGGGAAGTGGAAAGCGAAAAAGACCTGGGTTAAATTGTGCAGTCAAATATGAAGTTCGCTGAGCAGTGCAGACGGGCTGACAGGGCAGGTCATGGAGTTTCGTCAATGATATATAGGAATTTTGCTAGCAGGGACAGGGAGGTGATATCTCGTTATACAAGGCATTGGTCAGGACATACCTAGAATACTGTGTACAGGTCTGGAGGCCTCATTTTAGAAAGGATGTAGAGCTGCTGGAACGAGTACAGAGAAGGGCAACAAGATTAGTGAATGGAACAAAGGGTCACTCTTACGAAGAAAGGCTTAAGTTCTGCAAATTGCAGCGCCTGGAGAGTAGGCACCTGCGAGGTGATCTGATTGAGGTGTATAAAGCCTTGAATGGGTTGAGCAAGCTGAATGCCGATGGGATTCTTCCTCTTGCACAGATTAAGAACCTGAGGGGGCATAAATTCAAATTGAAGAAAGACAGTTGTAGAATAGATGTGCGGAAATTTGCTTTTAGCCAGCGGTTAGTTGATTGGTGGAACAGACTTCACTTCCATTTTTTGTTGTGGAAGTTGATAGCCTAAATATATTTAAGGTTGAGCTGGACAAGCATTTGGAACGAACAGAGGGGTGAAATGGGAGCGTTTTTTTTTTTTTTTTTTTTTCTGGCTGATGCTGCATAAGCTTACATCGTATGCCTCTACTAATGCTAATGTTAACAGCAGCATGTTCGAAAGACAACTAGAGGGAGTAATATGTTTATCAATAGTGATTCTTCATGCATTCAGAATCTGATAATAAAGGAACCACTAGGTGGCAGTGATCACAGTGTGCTGATGTGAGATTTACTCAAGAGACAAGGGTTTTTGCTTTCTTAAAGGTGACTACGGTGGTCTGAGACAGATTTTAAATTCTATACAGTGGGATCAACTGACGATGTTAGCAACAGTAAATTCTGAATGGGAAGCATTCAAAGAATTATTCTTGAAGGCTATTAAGTTTTTTTATGCCAACTAAGAAATATTGTTCAAGGTTCAGGCCTAAATGGATGTCAGATGAACTAATAAGACATATGGCAGAGAAAAAAATGCATGGGATACATATAAATTAATGGATGACAGTGAAGTCTATGGTAGATATAAGCCAGTCTGTAATCAATTCACAAAGAAGGTTAGGCAGGAGTAGTAATGGGAGTAGGTATGAGCCGCTTTCGAGGGGACGGGTCCCCAGGAGGATGCGGTCCCGACAATATGAACCGATTTTGCGGGGACGGAGGCGGGTCCCGATTTGGCGGGAAATGGTATTTGGGAATAAAAAGGTTTCTTTTTCTCTCGATTGATAGCGCTAGTTGTAATTTCTGGTTATAATTTTCAATCTTATTTTTACCTTTGGGCCGGGGCGAGAACTGGCGTCGGTGTGTACAGTGGGCTTCGACATTTGCTCACGACTGTGCGGGTTTCCCGGTATTGGAGGGTTAGATGTAGTCTTTGAATGTATCCGTTGTGATGTCATAGTGGATTTTTGTGAATAATTGTAACATTAATTATGTGGCAATTGATTGTGGGTCTTAATTGGGAAAGTCTATTGGGGGGGGGGACACACCGCCGCCGTGTTTGCAATGCGGCATCTTGTTTTTGTGCGGGATAAAAAACTTTTTTTTTTCTGAAAGATAAAAATTCTTTGTTGTTTCCGTCTGTTGCTTGAGACCTGAAAATAAAATTATCCGTATTCTTAGTCTTTTCCTTCTAAAGATCCATCTGTTCTTGAAAAGCTGAAAAATTAAACCTGTGTGTTTCCTTGGAGTTTATCAAGTTTATCTGCAATGTTGATGACTAAAATATATTCCCAAGTAAAATGAAACAGTTGTTAAAAGGTTATTACCTGTTCTTGAAAAGTTCAAAATTAAATCTGTGTTTCTTGAAGTGTTATCAAGTTTATCTGCAATGATTATGTTATTTTCTCAAACCTCTGTGTATGGTGATGAATAAGATTTAAGATTTTAGGATTAAGCTCTTTAAGATTTAAAATTAAACGCTTAAAAGGTTATTTTTCTCTCTAATACTAAAGAATCACACAGACACAGATAATATTTGCAAAAAAGTAATTTTCATTGGCTGAAAAAAAAATAAATAAATAAAAATTACAATGAGGGAGGAATTTACATATTTTTTCCAACTTAAATTCCTTTTGTTTCGGTCACACTTCTCTGTAACCCCTCCATCATATGTTATTTTTCCAAACCTCTGTGTATACTTGATGTGTAAAATATAGTGAAAACTGTCTGTTTGTATATTTGAAACGTAATCCAAACAATTAAAACATGTTGGAAGATGACATGTACAAAATCCTTTCTGCTGTAGTCCTAGTGGTTGTGATGTCCGTTTGTGTTCATTTTTGAAAAACTATTTCTCAGTGACTGCATTTAGTTTTTCCTTAAGATTGTAATTTTGCCATTTTAGTTGTTAACACAAGATGTTAATGTGAAAATTGCCAACGTTAAGTTCGACGTTTTAGCTGTCACACCAACAATAAAAGTGAATATTCAGCGACATCAAGCGTGCTTGATGTCGATGAGGCTTTTACACCAGTATACAGGTGTAAAAGCCTCATTTTAGGTAGGATGTAGAGCTGCTGGAACGAGTACAGAGAAGGGCAACAGGATTAGTGAATGGAACAAAGGGTTGCTTTTACGAAGAAAAGCTTAAGTTTTGCAGATTACAGTGTTTGGAGACTATGCACCTGCGAGGTGATCTGACTGAGGTGTATAAGACCTTGAATGGTTTGCGCATGCTCAATGCTGATGGGAATCTTCCTCTTTCCCAGATTATCGCCTGAGGGGAAATAAATTCAAATTGTGGAAAGACAGCTGTAGAATTGATGTGCGGAAATTTGCCTTTATCCAGCGGGTGGTTAATTGCTGGAACAAACTTCCATCTGTTGTTGTGTAAGTTGACAGCTTAAATAAATTCAATGCAGAACTAGAATAACAATTGGAGCGAATGGATGGGTGAATTGGGAAGGGTTTTTTTTTTTTTTTTTTTGGCTGATGCTACATAAGCTTACTTTCTTGCATCATATACCTCTGCCAATGCTAATCAGCATTACCAAAAAGGAGCAGTCACACAGTTGTCGTTGTTAGTTGGTTTTTAGGAGCATTAGGAACTAAGGCCATATTGCTCCGGGGATATGCGGTGGTCATTCCCTGACCTTCCCGCATCCTCCGTATTTCGTGGTCACGGGCTCGAACCCCGGTCTAATCAAGAAGCGTGTGCTACGCACTGCTGTTCCTGCCCACCTGGCTATGGAGGCGCCAGGCCCATGTTGTATTGGGTATTCAACTCTTCAAGAGTGCTGCGCCTCTTCGCCTGTACGAGTCGTCGGACCGGCGATCACCTCTAACATCAACCTTTCGCTGACCTTTGCAGTTTTGCCGTCGGGTCGTTGTTTGGCCATTTTGAAGCTAGTCCTGGTACACTTTAACTACGGCGGCTCTCGAACACCCCACCAGTTCAGCCGTTTGGGAAATCGAGGCACCAGTTCTTCGAGCACCCACAGTCTGTCCTTTATCAAAGTCCGATAAATTCTTCCTTTTACCGGTCACTCTCAGAATTTTACTACCTACTGAACCGCTGACATCTTTTCTATGCTACGTAGGTCGACTAACTGCGCACTCTCGTATCTCACGTGGTCAACGAGTCGCATTCAGTTTTCATAAGGATGGTCATAATTCAGTGATCACTCAGTGTATATGGGTAGCAGTAACCTCAGAGAAACGTACAAACTGTGTTACTAAACTCAGGGTGGTATAGAATGAGAAAGACTTAGGAGAAATTGTGAAGTCAGATGTGAAGATTTCTGAACAGTGCAGACAGGCTGTAAGAGCAGGTCATGGGATATTTATACAGGAATATTCCTAGTAGGGATAAAGAAGTGATTATCCCTTTGTATAAGGCAGTGGTTTTCGACTAATTTTTAATAACGGCACCCTTAAGTAATTTATTTTATTTTGCGGCCCCCTACTCAATTTTCTGCCTGTTAGATACGACTCTCTCTCTCTCTCTCTCTCTCTCTCTCTCTCTCTCTCTCTCTCTCTCTCTCTCTCTCTCTCTCTCATATTAAAAATGTGTTATATGATAGTTATTACAATAATATAACTATAAACAAAATTATAATTCCTAATACAAATTATATAATAATTTCATTCTTTATATGGAGGTACTAAATAAACATCAATTATAGATCACCACAAAATTAAAAAGTTACCGTACACCTTTTTATAATGAAATAAACATATAAATTAAAAAATAATAATAAAAAGAATGGTCAGGCCACGCCTTGAGTACTGCGTGCAGGTCTGGAAGCCTCATTTTAGGAAGGATGTAGTTTCTGGAACGAGTACAGAAAAGGGCAGCGAGATTGTTGAGGAGAGCGAAGGAGATCCTCTTACCAAGAAAGGTTTAAGCTCTGCAAATTGTAAAGTCTGAAGACTAGCTACCTGCGAGGTGATCTTATTGAGGTGTATAAGGCCTTGAATGATATGAGCAGGCTCAATGCTAATGGATTCTTCTTCTTGCTCAGATTACGAAACTGAGGGGACATGAATTCAAATTGAAGAAAGAAAATTGTAGAATATGTGTCCAGAAATTTGCCTTTAGCCAGAGGGTAGTTGATTGCTGGATCAAACTGCCATCGATCGTTGTGGAAGTTGGTAGCTTTAATAAATTCAAGGAAGAAGTGGACAAACGTTTGTAGCGAATGGATGATGTCAGAAATGGGAAGAGATTTTTTTTTTTTTTTGTTTGGCTGATGCTCTTTGAGCTTGCTTTGTTGCATCGCATGTCTATGTTAATGGTAATGCTAAGTGCATCATGAATTTCAATAATTTTAAAACTTAAGAGCTTTAAACAATCTATGCGATTTTCCCAAGTGTTTCACAAAGCGGTTTAACTGTGAAATTTGTCCCTGTGTTAGCTAAAATTTACCGTCTTGCCACAGATGTGGAAAATAAAGAATAGATGTGGCGTATAATTCCAAAGGATGATATTGATTGTGTGCAAGACAGTGCAGCATCTTCAATCACTAAATTTAAAGAATGACAACCACAAGGCATATAAAAGGCAAGTGGATTTTCTTGACGCATATGTGATTGCAAACCTGTATTTCTCCCCCCGCATGTTTAATCTTTTATGATAACCATGGCCTCTGAAATCTTTTAAATTTAGCTTTAAATCCAATAGTAATGTTTTTCTCACTTCAAACAATGATTCACCCTTTGATCCTTCAATTTCTTGGAATGAAATGAAATGTTCTTGTATTTTTAAATCTGGTTGGTATATGTCTACGAATCTTACTGTAATTGAAAGCTGCTCTTTGTGACAAATATCAGGAGTGCAGTCAAGAATATTCGAACAGCTGATGCCAAGAGCGAAATTATTTTATTTTATTTTGAACTGCTTTGCTTCAATACGTTACTAGTCTCTTGGGAAAGAATGCGACGCACATGTCCGTGCATTACGACATCGTATTTACTTAATAATTCAATTTAACCCAAGAAATTGCCGTTTACTGAAGTACACATTTCATCTGAAGAACCACGGAATGACAAGTTGTGTGCTGATAAATACAATACAGTGTTATACAGGCGATTTAATGCAAGTTTCCAATGCTCTCGTTCCTTAGCAATGGCAGACTCTAGTTCTCGATCTATCGCTCTGCCTGTCCAAAACCTTTCACAGGTTTCAATCCATTTCAAATAGTTTTCCAAATTTAAAGGCGATTTTTCATGACCCTTTTTAAATAGTCGTTTCCAATTCGAATTGCCAACTGATCCAAACGCAGATGTTACCTTAACCGAATAAAATAGTTTTCAACAAATACAAAACACTTCGATGGATGTGGAAAAAAAAATTGCAGCAAATTTAGACGAATTAATGTCTGACAACATTCTGAAATATTCTCCCAAATGCTCTAACAGTTTTCGTTCTTCATTAACTTCTCCCTTAAAATAACGATTCAGTCAAAAATCGTGACGTAAAGCCACTCCTTAAAGTAACTGTTCATGGGGATGATAAAAATGGGGATCCTCTTAACATAGCTAAAAGTTCCATGAAGGTTGAAAGAATTGACCACAACCCGTTAGCCCTCTAGCTTGAGTTTTCACTTAAAATTTTATAAACAAGATTTAGCAAAATCCAATATAATCTTACACTCGATGGGCAAAAAGCTGAAAACTTTTTGCAATTACCATTAACAGACAATTAATCACACGATCACAAGTTTCTTGGTATCGGTAAATAATGTACTGTTTCCTCAAAGGCGTTTCAAAAAACAAAGGAAATGAACGTGTCGAAGGCAATCATCTCAAAAGTATGCAATGAGAGGGGAAGAAGAAAAAAGAATGCAGCTCTTAAATATGGGCTGAAAGTTGGTAGTCCAAGAATGAGACCACAAGAATTTAAAGTGAAATATGAGTCGCTATAGAAGTTCCAAATTGCACAGTCCTCTGTAGACTAGCCAGACTCCGAGAAATGTCCTGGCGAATGCCTTGCCTAAACTGGAAGAAATTTCTTGAGTAATTTGGAACATTTACTCATCTGGATTTATTGGCTTATGGCTTCCACGATAATTAAACAGAAAATTTTATTTAATTATGAACATTTCCCCGTCAATTGCAAAACATCTCTAGGATTATAACGAAACTGATTGATGAGTGTATTGGATGGAGATGGATATTTTAGCAGATGAACATTGGAAAACTGGCTCTTCTGCGTTCGCTTGGTGATTGACAAAGAAGCACGCACATATGGGCTGAGAGTCATGAAAATATCGATTACCCAAATGTGTGAAATTGCAGTTATGCAGGTAGTATTAGTGACAACTATAGATATCCATCTCCCCGTCAAACGAAGAAAGACCAGTAGCTCAATTTGTGTAGCAATGTGACGTATTTGGAGATATTGTTAATATTCTAGGTCAATATTGTTGAAAACCTCTGCTACATTGTTATTTATCTACGCTATTGTAGTCGTATCGTATAAATAAACTTCATCGGTGGTATTTGGTGATATCACTGACGAGGAGTTCTGAGAACGAGCTCTCTTAGCTAGATCCATGGAAAGTGGAGGGAAAGAGAGTTGTTGTCATCCAATTCCGTCTCTCTCCCGATATTAGGGAGATTAAGTTGGTTCGTACTCCTCGTGTGGTAATCGAACTTTGCATTTTTTCTTGATGGTTACGTTACATTATAACGGCTAAAGGCAATCATGTCTCTGTGCTATACAACAGCCGGTCATGCTTCTTTGTGGAATTTTGCAGATTCGAAACGGCATCGGGCGTGTCTCCGAAGATGCTATATACTACAGAGGCATGGTTTTTCGAAAAAAAAAAAATGCAAAGAATTATCACGAGAATCGAACGAGGTACCACATCGGTGATACAGTACTTGATTCGTTTTTGTGATATTGGGTTAGTCAACGGTGTCCTTTGGTGGCTGAGCGAGGTATCGATCAAGGCTGCCTTTAGTTCATTTGCGGATTAACTTCTATTAGAGGGTGGCTTTGGTATGGGGACATTATCATTAAGTGGTTGTTTTGCGGTGTGGTACTCGGAGGGGGGCGGGTTGGTGGGAAAGCGAAACAGTTTTACTGTGTCTATATTGGTTTTACTGTGGTGGCGATATTTGTTCTGCGGTAGAGTAAAATGCGTAGACACTGGTAAATTTGGAGGTACAGTTGGGTTTAAGGAGTTGGGGGGGAAACGAAAGGTCGTAGGTAAATAAGGCGGTACTGTGTGGGTTGTGAATGTGAAGGTGTTGGTGGGAAGCTATAGTTTGCTAATCGCGTTTAAGCGATTGACAAACCATAGTTGCTAGTTCCTTAATGGTAATTCAGACAGATTGTCTGAGTGCGGTGGGTGGACGGGGTCATTACCATTGAGTATACTTGTCCCAATCCCTATTTTATAACCACTTGATTTCGTGTTTCGTGTAATTCAGATTTATTACGTAATTGTTACGTACAGTATATATAAATATTCATAAATATCAAAATAAATAACAGTTCGAAGATTTTATAGAGATTTTTTATGAAGTTTTCGCATGTTGGCGCTTGCGAAACAAAGTGATCAGATATCATCGGATTTACCTGAATCTACCAGAACTGTCTGAATTAACTTTATTAACCCTAGAGATTCTCAGAACAGATGTTTTTCCGAGGCGATGTGTTATAGAAGAAGTTCGAATGGTGAAACATACTTTCGAAATTAGCTTATATTTTCAGAAAGTGCTAATAAAGTGTTTTGTATTTGTTGCAAACTATTTTATTCAGTTAAGGTAACATCTGTGTTTGGATCAGTTGGCAATTCGAATTGGAAGCGACTATTTAAATTTGGAAAACTAGTTGAAATGGATTGAAACTTGTCAAACGTTTTGTGCTGGCAGAACGACAGATAAAGAACTACAGTCTGCCATTGCTAAGGAACGAGAGCATTGGACACTTGTATTGGATCGCCTGTATAATACTGTATTTTTATTTATCAGCACACAACTTGGCATTCCGTGGTTCTTCAGATGAAATGTGTACTTCAGGAAACTGCAATTTCTTGGATTTGATTGAATTATTAAGTAAATACGATGTAGTAATGCACGAACATGTGCGTCGCATTCTTTCCCAGGAGACCAGTAACGTATTGAAGCAAAGCAGTTCAAAATTAAATAAATTAATTTCGCTGTTGGCATCAGCTGTTCGCACCGACATGGCAGAGAGCGCCAGAAAAGCCAAATATTTTTCTGTTATTCTTGACTCCACTCCTGATATTAGTCACAAAGAGCAGCTTTTATTTACAATAAGATTCGTAGGCATATGCCAACCTGATTTAAAAAAAACAAGAACATTTAATTTCATTCCAAGAAGTTGAAGAGTCAGAGGGTGAATCATTGTTTGAAGTGATAAAACCAGTACTATCGGATTTAAAGCTAAATTTAAAAGATTGCAGAGGCCAAGGTTATGTTAATGGATCAAACATGCGGGGGAAAAAAGTCTTGCAATCACATATATGTCAAAAAAACCACATCCACTTGCCTTTTATATGCCTTGTGGTTGTCATTCTTTAAATTTAGTGATTGGAGATGCTGCAATGTCTTGCACACAATATCATTCTTTGGAATTATACGACACATCTATTCTTTATTTTCCACATCTGTGGCAAGATGGAAAATTTTAACTGTTACAGGGACAAATTTCACAGTTAAACCGCTTTGTGAAAAATTAACAGCGTCAGCCAAACAACGAAAAAAGTAACTTTTTCTTTTTTCTTAGCCAATTTTGTTTTATCCAGAGGGTAGTTGATTGCTGCCCCCTCAGGTCAGGGCAGCAATCAACTACCCTCTTCGCTCTTCTCAAAGACCCCCTTCGCTGTCCTCACCAATCTTGTTGCCCTTCTCTGTACTCGTTCTAGCAACTCTACATCCTAAAATGAGGCCTCCAGACCTGTACGCAGTACTCAAGGTGTGGCCTGACCATTGCCTTATCTTCTTCTTCTTCTTCTTTAATGCTGCCGAATGGCGTTTGCGACTTCGTTTTGATATTGTTCTCTGTCTAGCGCTGCGTGTAGAATTTGTGCTGTTGTCATGTGAAGCCAGGTGTTGATGTTATCTAGCCATGCCATTTTCGGTCTGCCTGGGCGTTTCTTGCCTTCGATCTTTCCCTCCAGGATGAGTGGTAGTAGGTGATATTTTTGTTGGTTCCTAGCGATGTGACCTAGGTATTTGCATTTCCTGCTGATGATGGTTTTGAGCAGGTCCCGTTCCGTGTGCATGTCCTGCAAGACCTGTGCGTTGGTTATCTTGGCTGTCCACGGAATTTTCAGCATTCTTCGATAGAGCCACATTTCGAAGGCCTGGAGCTTTTTTGTAGTGGCTGATGTTAGAGTCCAGGTTTCTACACCGTAGAGCAGTATTGGCCAGATGTAGCATTTCAATGTGCGTAATTTGAGCATGATGTTCAAGCTCCTGTCGGTGAGGAGGGTTCTCCATTGCCTTATACAAAAGGATAATCACCTCCTTATCCCTACTAGGAAAAATTCCTGTATATCATTAACAATATCCCATGACCTGCTTTTGCAGCCTGTCTGTACTGCTCAGAAATCTTCATATCTGACTGCACAATTATTGCCAGGTCTTTTTCATTCTATACTACCCTGAGTGTAGTAACACACAGTATGTACGTTTCTCTGGGGTTAGTGCTACCCATATATATGCAGTTCTTTGCATTTTTCAATGTTAAACTTCAGTTGCCACTTGCCAGCAAATCAGCACAACGTTTCTGGATCCTGTTGCAGTAGAAACAGGATCTAGAAAAGTGTGCGATATTGCTGTCAATCATGAAGCTGTAACACTTGCGCAACAACTGTGTGACTTCTCCGTTTTGGTAATGCTGATTGGCATTAGCAGAGGTATGTGATGCAAGAAAGCAAGCTTATACAGCAACAGCCAAAAAAAAAAAAAAAAAAAAAAAAAAAGAAAAGAAAAAAACCGTTCCCAGTTCATCCATCATACTCTCCAAATGTTTGTCTAATTCTGCCTTGAATTTATTTAAGGTGTAAACTTCTCCACGAGAGATGGAAATTTGTTCCAGCAATCAACCACCCGCTGGTTAAAGGCAAACTTCCGCACATATATTCGATATTTGTTCTATTATTTTATCATCAATAACAGTTTTGACTCATTGTATGTTTTTTCCACATAATCCCATTGATTTTGTTTTTGAGGTTGAGATTTTCATCTCGTACTTTTTGCCTATTTTATTCAGTTCATTAGTCTGTAGTTCATCTTCGGATTTTGCAATTATAATTTGATCATCAGCATATAATATAATTTGGATTTTATTCCTGTTGTTCAAGTGTATTCCATTGTTAATTGTTTGTTTCCATTCTTTAATAATTTTATTGACGTAGATATTAAATAAATTTGGTGATAGTTCACATCCTTATTTGACTCCTTTATTGGTATTAATTGGGTCTGATAGTTGGCCGTTAGAATATTTTATGCTGAATTTTGAGTTTTTGTATAGGCTTTTTATCGCTTTCCAGAGTTAGGTTGGGATATTTTCTTCATGTAGAATCTGCCAAAGTTTTTTTCCCATTTTACATTGTCATATTCTTTTTCATAATCAATAAACAGAAGAAACGTTGGTAGGTTAAATTCTCTTCTTTTCTTCAAAATTTGTTGTAATGAGAAAATGGCATTTATTGTGCGTCTCCCTTTTCTGAACCCACATTGTTCTTCTTCTAAGAATTGCTCACTGTATTTATTAAGTTTATATAACTCTCTAGAGTACATATTGATTTCATTTTAAACTGTAATCCCCAGCATTATGGCTAGCGCATTATATATCTTAGTTGTTCATGCGCCGTAAACTGCAAAAACAGGAACGATCACTTTCTCGATATCCTAATGAAAAGATTGCTTTGTTGGGTGCAAAATTTAAAATAACCACGACACGTGGTCTGTGACATTATAATGGGTTCATTACTCGCCATTAATTTAGAAGGTTTGGGTTCAAATCCCATTGGAGACCTAAAGTATTCTGAAAGGACTTTTTAGCCTATCTCAGGCTAAAGAAGAGGGTTTCCGAGTTTTTAAAGTTGCAGACTTCGCTTCTGAACATCAGTAGATGTTTGAGGAACTCGCGCATCACCCACATCGGCACTTCTACTGACATAATACACGAAAAATAACTGAATAAAAACCGGTTCCATATGAAGTAGTGCACTATGACCAAAGTATTTGACGCACTAAGTGCATCAAATACTTTGGTCATAGTGCACTACTTACTTCACGTCTTGCTGACCTATGTTTGTCTGTACAGTATCCCAGAGCCTTCGGTGCGATCTTGTCGTTTAGTGATAGGCCGCAGCATAAATGAAGATTCCAGGCCACAGCTCAATCAGCTGACGCTGTTTAGCTAGAGGAATTGGAAATGGAGAGGCGAAGAACGAGTATTCTCATGACAGAAGGGCGGCCTACACGCACCAGAAAGAAAACACTATACTGTACAGAGAAATATAGGTCGGCAAGACTGTCACTAAACTGATAGATATATAATTATAGAAGAAAGAGGACATTTGATTGAATGACAGATTCGTCCGCATGATTGGTATTGTGAATGACTGGTTTAAGAATTATAGGTGTTATAAGATTGGCATTGTGAATTGCAGTTTTGTGAATAATAGGTATGATGTTATATAGCGCAATTAGAACATAACAGAAAGAATTATTAATTTTGCATGTTTAGTATGTATTAATTGACATTTACTTAGAAAATATTGTGTTACAGTATTATATTGGCAAGATTTGACATGTGTTATATACAGTAGTTATAGGGATTGGATTTTAAATTAGAAATATACTGGTTATAATGATAATAATTCGTTACCAGTTATAGGTATGTGAAATGGCATTCCATGATAGCTTGAATTGATAGTTAAGACCGTACATTGGTATCTGGGGTGGAGGTGTCCGGGTGCATGGTTGGTTTTGGGATCCCCATTCTTTTGTTAAATTATCTTATAGCATTTAAGAAACGTTTATGGTTCCCGAGTGCATCGCATCCATTGATCCCCTGTTGCACGGCCCTGGTGATTGGTATTAAATGTTATAAGTTTGGTTGAATTGAGTACCATTAATTAAGAGGTAATTTTTATATTGAATTGTTAATGGACGACGGATTTGAGATTATTTATTGCGATTACATGCAATTAATTGAAGTTGTACTGTAGTGTTGTTAACCCCGAGCTCTTGGATCGTGTGCTCATATTGAGAATGAACAGACGTGTCCAGTAAGGCTCAGAATGCAATGCATTGTAGACAACTAAGCTAAAGAAAAGAATAATAAAGGTCTTTAAAATATACCTGCCCCACAGAGCACGAACCGGCCGTATATATATCACACATGTGGACATGTGTATATGTAAGGGCGGCACCTAGAACGTTTGTTCAACTCCGCCTCGTATCTCTGTGAAGAACAGTATCACTACAGATGGGCCAGATGTGTGTGACGTCGGTTTGTGTGTATTATGTGTGTGTTCTGTTGTTCTGTTCTGGCCGCTTGGCTACCCAGAAGCATCAGTCACCTGGACAGATGATTCTGGGTACTCGTCCACACCACGGGAAGGTGGGCCAGTCCCAGTAAAACACGTACCGTCTCGAAAGAGAATATCAAGAACATCGTCGCTTATAATATAGCCGACCGGGCTAGCCGAGTGGGTAAAGTACCTGCCCGGCAACCCAAAGGTCGCGGATTCGATTCTCGCCTCGGGCTTGGATCAAAGTACTGCAAAAACCTTGGGAGGTGCAATATGGCCACAGAAGCCGATGCGCCAACAACTACCAAATCAAATCAAAATCAAACCTTATAATATATAATAAAATAAAAAGTAAAATAATGATGGTGAGGCTAATTATTCATAATAGTATACATTGAATGGTACGTTGACGAGGTCTAGCACCATTCAATGTATCCAATCAATAAGTAGCAGGGATATTTGTTTCTGTTTGTTGTCTGCTAGCTTAGCTAGTTCCAAATGATCAGCAATCTTTATTCAAATTTAACAGCAAACTGGCAAGCTAGTTTTATGCAGAAAGTGAGAGCCAACTATAAATATCATGTAGGATGTGAAGTATTTGAGCTATATACCTGTGAAAAATAAAATTATAGGATATATTAATTAATATACAAATATATCAATTATTTGTTTATTTATAGGGTATAACGCATTAACCTAACTCAGGATATCTTAGCCTTTATCGGTTCTTTTGGCCTAATGGCTCACTTTGTATACTTTTATATTTTTATTCTAAATCATCATGCTGAAGTCTTATCATACATCTGCTCTTTTCGCCTAAAGGCTCACTTCGAATACTTCTATTGTACTAGATACACTCTTACTGAGTAATTATTTTACAGATTGGTGTAATGTTTAACAATAATTTGATGGCATTAATCTGATCTGGGGCACTTTTCCTACTAAACGATAATATACATGACTGCTTAAAACCTAAACAAGTTAGCTAATGTACGCAATGAGTTACATTTCAGGGACGTATGACTCCCCCCCTTTTCTCTGATTAATACAAATGAAAAGTAAACTTTATAAAACTCTTAATTCTACTTTATTTCACACTTAATAAAACTCTATAGGCTTACGTTCTCTAAACTTAGCCATTTAGTTTAATTACAACTTTATAGTATTTATTATTTTCCCTCCCATATTGCTTTTTTTAATCTCTTTTCCCTCTCATGCACATTCGTTCACAAGACACGAGTGTTACATAGCAATACACGCGAAGCGTGCACTGACTGTGTAAATCTAATAATACAGCATTAAAACTAAATTTAATCGATGAAAAAAAAACAACTATTAATTACCAGATTTCTATTGGTCCGATTTAATGAATTCGGAATAGCCCAGCGAATGTTTTTAAAATACTAAAATATAAACTTTCACAAAAAATCCGTCCATTGGGAGTCGAATTATTACATGCAGTCGAACGGACAGACAGACAAACATGGTTAGGCGCTTAGCATATATGCGAACGCCTAAAAATAGTAAGGTTTAACCTGTTACTTAAAAAAAAAAAAAAAAAGTTTGTAAATGTATAAATGCTTGCAATTTAAAACATAATTTTTCAAGTACTGAAATATATGGTCAGAAATGTTTCACGTGCTCTTCGTATTTTACCCTAATACGTTTAGATTTTATTACAGTGACGCGGTAGATGTAATACATACACGTTATTTTTCTTTTTTGATATATCGATTTTTTTAACCCGAGTTTTGAAATTACAAAATCGGGTTAGTCCGCGGTGATCCAAATTTTCAAGCCAGCGCAGTACAGTAAACGAAGCAGACATCAGAAACACGAATCGTGCTGTTGCTCGCAGCAGTTACATTCAGTTCTATTCGCGTGTCTGGCTCACGTAACAAACACGTAAAATTACGATAGTGTAAACAACTTGCGCGTTACACTGCGCATTTGTGCACTGAAGCGTAAAGCGCCGCTGAATAAAAGTGCAACGTAACTTCGGAAAAAAGCAGCCGCGTTCTGCACGGAAATGTACCAGCGTCCATTTATTTTCCACATTCTGTTTTTTTTTTCTTTGAGATGAAGGTGAAAGTTTTATTTTCTATTTTCTGGAAAGTGCCGATAAATAATACATTTTCTGTATTAATGTTATGGATAACCCTACAGTTCCGAGATGAAATGACAATAAAAAGGAGAGTTTTCCTGTTTCTAGTTCCCGTGGTGCAATTCGAGCATGCGCATTGGAAATCACACGTTATTCAAATTCCATAGCGCTGAGCATGCTGTGAGGAGTTTGGTATTACTAAAAACTGCGTGTTTTATTTTTATTGCTGATACATTTTCTGAAAGAATTCCACCCTCTAATTGCTGTACCTTCACAAAGTTGAATTATGGTTGGATTACGGATTAAGGATGGACGATGGTAACCTTTCTAAATTAAATAAATTAGTTTATAAATGGAAGAATTACCTCTATGATGTCTTGCAGAACACTTCGGTGCTGATACTCTCCGTAGTTGAATAACTATACAAATCAATTACATGTATTCCACTCCCTCGTAGACAAAATCAGTGATCCAATGTACCACGAAATAAGGGACCCACGGACCCTAAGATCGGCCCCAAAATACATCTAACCACCACCCCAATCTTGAGCGAGAGACTACAAAACGTCCGTATTTTAAAAACAATTGAACTGCAATTAAACTATATGCTGCTCTAAAAAACCACGAAGTTCAATCCGCGTCCACATTCCAATTAAATGACTTAGTCTACACTGTATCTTGCAAGGATTGCAACTCCTCTTACAAGGGATCCACTCGTTGTACACTCAATACGAGAATGAGACAACATTCAACATCTATCCTCTCATCCCGCTTCTTGGCTTCGGAACTCTCAATCCATGTGATCAGTGAAGGCCATACCTTTCTATTCAACGAAGCAAAAATTCTCAGCATCCAACGTGATTACACCAAACTATTAATTTCGGAGACACTTGAAATTAAATTACATCAAAATTCAGTCAAGTCTCCCCTACCCCATCTCAGATTCATGGTCCTTCACGCCCATTCGCCAGGATCACGACTAAGCTCCATGCTATAAAATTCCCCCGTTATACCCGCGGTTTCACTTTCCTGTGATCGTGACCCTTGTCGAAAAGCCCTGTCCGCTTCGGGGAAGTAACAAAATTCCTTAATTTCTTAATAATTCCGAGGATTCTTAATGTTTTTTATGTTTTAATAATAATAGTTTTAAATTATTATTATTAGCTTTATGGTGCAAGGAAGCCTGAGGCTTAAGCCGCACCAGCAAAAAAAATTCCCGAGTTACCCTGAGTGTGTGTGAGAGAGAGAGAGAGAGAGAGCGCAATAGAAACACACAAAACTGCTCATGTTTATCCATTATACTAATGATTCGATTGTTACTGTTGCTTCTAATATTCTGAATTACAACGTCAGTTAGTCAATTTTGTTCAAACTGCATAAATTATTTAATTTTATATTTGAAAATTAACACATTAAACTCAGATTAACGTCGTCAACTCAATTTCTTGTTGAGACTTTCGAATGATGTAATTTATCTTTGTAGATACAAAACTCAAGACCAATATCGTTAACAAACATCTATTCAGGAATGGTTTTGGTATAATAGATTATTCCTCGCGTTTTCATGACTGTAGACGTCATCCATTATTATGAGTGAATAATGTATACAGCGCAAAAAATTTCGAATGATATCTGTCCCTTTTTTCAGCCATCTTCCTCACTCCCTACCAATTAAGCTTGTATTCATTCATTGAAAGCGTGTAATTCTGTGAATATTTCGATCAAAGTTGAGCTGGATTAAACGTATTTTCGATTTGAAGAACTATATTCAAAGTTTTGGTTTCAATTTATTTTTTTTTTAGAACTTATACAGTTGTAGTAGTTTTAGTAACACTTGATTGCCAGCATATCGCGCATTTGATTTTGAATGTCTGGCTCAGTTCGGAAAGAATTATTCTTTAATAAATTTCTCGTGGCCGGAAGGGTTTTTGTTGCAATAATTTTTTTATACTAAAAGAAATATATTTCACTTTAAAATAAATATGTCAAGTTGACTTTGTTTCTTTAAAATTCTTTTGTATTCTCTGTCAGTGCAGAATTATTTTAGTTCGTCATGTTGGGATGTATTTCATAAGGTTTGGAGTTTAAATTGATTTTGAAAAATGGATTTTTCGTTGCATTCACTAAATGAAATTAATTTTGCGATGCACATTTAGCTGAACAACCCATGTTGAGCGACTGACTCGCCTGAACTTCAAAAAAAAAAAAAAAAAAAAAACCGGGATGGGGATAATAACGACTATTTACTTTTATTTAAATGCTTCCTTTTGTATTTTTTTTTATATCGGATGCTCTATGATTAATCGCGACAGAGAATGCCTTAAAGAAAACCGTAATTCTTATTGTTCGTATTTCATGCGTGTGTGTATACATAATATTCTCAGGATGGGCCTTCTTTGAATTCTTGAAAGTTATTGTCCCCATTGAAAATCAGTGATTTGGTTGATGTAACTATTGATATTTGAAAAACCTTCGGTGGACTGTCATGCCATCTGCAGTCATTAAACACCAATGAAACCTCAGATTCGCGAAGTCAACCAAAACGAAAAATTTCCCTAATGATTTTACCAGAAACGGATGATTGGAGAATTAAGGTTGCCAGAACTTGTAGCTCTTGGGAGACTGGTTTGGCTAGAGAAAACCGAGTATTTAATAATACAAAACGGATTCTGATTTTCTTTGTTAGATGTCAACAGCCGATTATTTCACATTACTAACTGCGCCACCTTTAGTCGAGATCTGTTTCTGCTGAATGGGAGGATGTTTTTGTTGCTATCTAATGTTCCTGAGGCTTCATGGTTGGCTAGTGTGATGAGACCGTACAGTCCGGAGTGTCATTCATGTTGTCGGTGGGGGCGCTGTCTTCTTTCTCTTTCTCTTGATCCTACTCGCATGTCTAGTGCATCGGTTCATTGAACATCTCGAGACGGCTAGACGCAGTGCCGAATCGATAGACGGAGTGGCGAAGGAAGGTATCGCCGTCTGTGGGTGGGTGTGTGCGTCTGCCTACACAGCGTGGTTATAATGAATATATCGGCTTCCGTAATGGAGAGAATACGTGCTCGACCTCTAATCGTAAGTTTATTTAAATACAGGATGGAAACGGAAGTATCTCAGAAACAGAATATCTTCTGTATTTAAATAACACACCATATTTAATACGAGGATGTGCATTATAAAGGTATTTCGTTTAAAGAATTAATTCTAATAATTTTAAACGCGGTATTTGTACTAACCCGTGATTTAAGTGTGGTGTGCAGGGGGAGGGGCAGTATTACTTATGGCAAGAATAATAACAGTTCGGGTCCCGATTTTTTTTTAAATTTTCTTTTTTTTATGTTTGGAAGGACTTTATGTCAGCTCTTAAAATGACGACTTATTTTGGCTTGCAAAAACTAGTCTGAATAAAGCTGTTGAGATTGCTACTCACGCATGTCCGGGTTTTTCTCTTTCTGTCCGCGACTCTAGGAGTTACTCGAATGCCATCCAAGAATTAAAAACAAAGATGGTACCTTACAGCGCTGGAACTCAGTGAGTACTGTTAATTTTTCTTTAATCATAAACGACCTAACGTGTTATGGGGTGAAAAAAGAATAAATAAATAATAAAAATAAAATAAATATAACCTTCTTATTTCAGCATCTATGTAATGCACATCGAACCCATTCAACACATCCGATGGTCTTTATTGTACACAGCCAGCTTGTACAGCTGGCAACAAATACTCGTCACATCCTAAAGGGTTAGATTAAAAGTACATCAACGTACAGTTGGTGATATAACAACAATGAAATTAGTCGATTATGATTACAATTACTGTAATGGAAAGTAAGGCGAAATCAAAATAGGTTACCCGTTTCTAATTGTTAGATATTTATATTAAAATTATATGGTTATTACAAAATGTACACAAAAATCACCATAACCACCATAGCGTACAAATTAATGCTCGGCAGTTGCACATACCACAACAGAGGAGCGATTTCCTGCCTGAAATGCAGACTAAATTTTCAGTGCCTATCAGCCACTATGAGTTTTTCACGTACTGTTTAGACATCTTCATCATTTGTATTGGAGAAGCATGGAGGCAGCAATCATTTTGGTGAGCACGTTCAACACAGATTGGATATATTACTAGGATGGGAGGTTAGCACCAAGTGACTTGCTGTCTTATGTTTTTTGTTCAAATGCTCCAAGACGTTTATGTATCGAATATAGCTGGGACTTGGTCTGAGATTCGGTATCTATAAGCAGATTTGGTTGCAAATTTACGTGATTCTGATATTTGAATGATTGGTAGTGACCGCGCAGGTGTGAACCTATCGCTCAGGATTTGGCAACAGCATTGCAATTGATCTCAATGTTGTTGTTGTTGTTGTTGTTGTAGCAGCATCTGTGTAATGCACATCAGTTTTAGGAGCATCAGCGACTAAAGCCATGCTGATCCCGGTTTATTGCCTGTAAATTTCATGTGTTCTGAGGTCGATTTTCTGTTTGCTGGACGAAAAACCCAAGTTTCTTGAAGAAAACCATGCTACCCTCGCTAAAACCGACTTACACAGCCACGTTGTGAAAAGGCCCATAAAACTTCCACCCGTCATCGACGGTTTTGTATGTTTGTTATATGGTTTTTTTAGGAGCATTAGCAACTAAGGCCATATTGCTCCTGGGATATGCGGTGGTCATTCCCTAACTTTTCCGCATCCTCCGTATTTGGTGGTCACGGGCTCGAACCCCGGTCTAATCAAGAAGCGTGTGCTACGCACTGCTGCTCCTGCCCATCTGGCTACGGAGGCGCCCTGCCGTCATCGACGGGACTCGTTATATGGTTTTTTTAGGAGCATTAGCAACTAAGGCCATATTGCTCCTGGGATATGCGGTGGTCATTCCCTAACTTTTCCGCATCCTCCGTATTTGGTGGTCACGGGCTCGAACCCCGGTCTAATCAAGAAGCGTGTGCTACGCACTGCTGCTCCTGCCCATCTGGCTACGGAGGCGCCCTGCCGTCATCGACGGGACTCGAACCCAGGTCTTTTCCACGCGGTGTGGGGAGGATGCGATCCTACCAACTGTGCTACCACGAGGGCATTGATCTCAAGGATTGTGCAGGTGTACGTCTGGTACAAAGATCCCAGGAATTTGGAGATGGAATGACACCATTTAGCAGCTTAGTGGAAGTTGAGCCTTCTGCTGTTTATGGCGTTTGGTAGTCCAGACAGCTCCATCTGCATCGTCCGTACTTTTGGAGGAATTTGGTGTTTGTGAAGGGCCCACTTCAGTAGCCAATACTACTCTTCGGCACAGATTATTATTATTATTATTATTATTATTTTCTTTACTGAGGAAGCTGTTGACGCCCAAATTTCTGCTGCCTAGAGCACGGCAGGGTAAATTACAATCTGGATGACTGTGTGGCTGTTCACTATTGGGATCTCGGTTCTGCGGAAAGTGGATAGAATTTTGGCTTTAAAGAGATGATCATCATCTTATATTTACTGTTCAAGGTGGAAAGCTAACCCAGCGATTGTGTTATTTATAGAATTAATGATGACGGCTGTGCCAGCTACCGGCAGAATGGAAATTAGTATCTTGATGTCATCTGCGTACAGCAAAATACTGCGTATACCTTCTTTGCCATCGATGAAAGGAATGAGCTCAGCTGGACAAGAAATCCGAAACAAAACTCCTCCTGCAATTTAGAAGTTATTTTTCTAGTGTAGACTGATTTGTTGTTTCTGAGGTATGCATGTGAGTATGGATTTTATGGAGTGCAAAAGATATTTTCGAGAAGGGGGGAAAAATGATTCCAGCAGCGTACGAAGTGTTTTGACGTTGTATCAAAGACTGTCTCCGGATATAGAACGGCTAATTCTGCTTTATCATTGAAAGCTTTCAGTGGGAGGTTAGACATCGCCATTAGATTTGTCACAGCGGAGCGGTTAGCTAATGCACAGTGCAGGCTGTAATGGAAGGAGATGCTCTGTTAACAGGTGGAATTGCTTTTTCCAGTATTTTGAGCAGAGTCGACGTCGATAGTGCTTGGGTACTGTGGTACTGGCGCCTTCTGTATAGGTCTGATGGAGTATTAATTCCATGAGAGAGGGGATGCCTGTTGTGAGAGGATTGCTTTGAAAATGCTTACCAGTGAGTCTATGGGCTGAGACTGCACAATAAAATGTGGTGTTACATCGATTCTTACATGCCGTTGTGCGGCTGAAGTTTTTGGCGAAGATTATTTGCTGCCTGTTAAATTGGATTGTGTCTAGTTTGGGAAAGATGTTTTAGTTCTGTGGTCCGATAAAATTGGTAGTTCCATCTGGGTCTTCGCAGAGAACCTAACTGTCCACGTGCTTCTTTATAGCTGGCAATTTTGCTTACTGAACACAGAATCCACAACTATATTGATGTGCATCTACTTACATACCATAATCATTGACCTGTCAGATTGTATGGAGGGGGCGGTGTTAAATTAAAAAAGATTTGTTTTAGATACATTGATTGTACCATAATTTTTTTTTCCTTTTTTTTTTTTTTTTTGCTCGTAAAATGTAATTAATTGCAAGTACATCTCATTCACCTCATCATTATGTAAAAGAAAGATTTTAAGTGTTGTTTTATTTTTTTAAGGTGCATTTACTGTAGATCCTGAAATCGTAAACATTTTTTTAAGCAGTACGATTTTAAGAACAGGCTCGTGGGCACTAGCGAGGGGGAGCTCACATAAGATTATAAGAAATTGTAGTTTCGTGTGATTAAGTGATTTTACTAAATTATATTATACAGTTTCTTCTGGGTCAAGACAGTAATGACATTACACCGTTTCGTCCGGACTTTGTAGCGTATAAACCGTATCTGAGTGTGGAGGGCGATTTCCCCCTGGGGATAAATCGTATTGATGGCTGCCGTATTAGAGAGGCCAGGACGCATAAGTACACGTGCTTTGAGTGACCGTGGTTCAAGCTCGCGTGACTACTAAATACCGCGCTGCTTCTTGTATTCTCTCAATCTTGTTAACTCTTCTGGCCGTGGTTGACTAAAATATAAACAGAATTTTTGTTCCATTTTTTACCATTGCATTTTATTAATAACTTTATGTCTCTGTTAAGCGCCAAAACAACTAATGCTATGAAGAATCAGTATATTGTATTCTTCAGTCTGTTTGTTGACGAAAATCCAGTGTTTTAGAGGTGACTCAGTCACATTGTGAAAAAAAAAAAAAAAAAAACAGAAAAATTCCTGGCATTTTTGACTGAATTCAAACATCAGACCTTTTCCAACCGCTATGGGGATGACGGTGATTAGAATCACGTGCTAAGCTCCGAGGGCATCCTCAAGTTAAAGATAAGCAACTAAAAGGATAGCCTGTCGATTAATTACAAAATTACGGAAGGAGTGTCGAAATATTTTTGGCACGTGCTTTTGCTATCTTAGCCGTAAAAAACAGTTTGGAAAACACTGGTCTAAATGAGTCTTACTTCCGGGTATTTATTCATCGCATTATTCCGAAATCTCTAAACATCTTTACATTTATGTTTTGTTTTTTTCCTCTGCAAATACCACAGGAAGCCAATATTACTCAGTCACATTCCATTATGCACCTAAATCCCCCTCTGAAGTGACAATCGGTGACTAGCTTGTATTTTACGTCCTGTCCGTAATCACATGGTAATAAATGAATCACCTTGTACCGTCACAGGGCAGTTTGGGGTCTAGCGGATCTTGAAAAGGATCAACGGTCAATGGAGTGTGTTTGACTTTTGACCTTGACGCCGTCCGTCACCGTGCTGCCTGCAGTGAGGCAGAAGGGGACAGGAGCGGGGAAAAGAGAAAATTCTTCTTCACTTGCGTCATTACTTCCTGTTTTAACTTCAAAATAAGTCAGTAAGCTATCTAAGCATGCGATAAAAGTGCCTGTGTCTGAAGACGCGTCTGTCCAGTTTAGTGGCCGAGGCTTTCGGTATTCGCTAGAGGTCAGAAATCCCTAGCAACTAGGACACAGATCTAGTTATCGTCAGTAGATCGGTGACCTTGAAAATTTATGTAGGTTTAGCGTCAGCTGTGGCTTGGTAGGATTTTCCGATAGAGATCTGTACCGTGAAGTGGGAGAGCAAAGGGATGAGGTACTCACCTAGCTTCTGTTGCATTCTGTTAACTTTGTATTGCTTTTGAAAATTAGCCTAGAGCGACATTTTAAAAATTTTAACATCGTATTAAACATTATGGATAGCTTTTGTGTTATAAGGCGGCAGAGAGTAGAAAAGAAAATATCAAAATATAATTTCCTTTGTCAGAATAACAATTTCAGTTTATAATTCATTTGATGGCTAGTGAGTGACTCGAGTCATTCAGCAGAGGCACAGCCGTCTTTATGTTGATGTCGACGGCTGATAACTCGCTGCTACGGTTTCAACAAAACGACCAGATCCAAATACATACATCGTCCCAGGCTTTAAAATCTATGAACAAATCCAACCCTGTTTGGCAGGAATTTGATTCTGTTGTGTGGCACATCATATTCAAATAGATAATCGTAGCGCATCCAGCATCACTGAAGTAGAATTGCATTCAATTGTCAGCCCATTTTGTCAATACACGAAAATCCACTAAACTGGTTGAAACGAAGTAAAATCATATATCGCAGGCAGAGCGAAGTAGTCCAAAACAAATCTTTCATACTTGCAGCTTTAGTTACATTCAAAAGAATTTTGTCGAAAGAGAATGGGGTCAGTAACCTCTGACAACCACCAAAAAGCGTAGCAATGTTTGAAATCAAGTTTCTTAATCGCTAACGTATTAGTTGGGGTCTCTAAGGCGTTGCAGAATTTTGAGGCCCTGCTCTTACAAAAATTTTTTGTATTTGTATATCAACTATTTGGGCCCGAATGGTGGCTCATAACCAGGCATGCGCCTAGCGTGCATACTCGTAAAAGCGCCACTGTTCTTAATTAGAATATAAAATAATGTTAAATATTTATTAAGAAATTTTAATAGTCTCTTATTTTTCGGCAGTTCTCATTGTTTCAGTTAGTTTGTTATTATACTGTACAGTATTTACTTTCTAACCATTGTGTTTTAATATTATCGTAATTTAGATTTAGTGAGTTATGCACTGCTCTCATAGCAATAAAACAACATTAAATTGTAATTGCAATCATATTACAGTTACACTTAATTGATTGTAAGAATATCAAAATTATTTGTGAAGGTATTCTAGGGTGCATTTTTTTTTACCTACACTCTTACCATCTGGATTGCCCTTTGGAGTAAATAAACTGTATTTCAGAGGGCAAAATAAGCCTGACATAGCCGAGTTGTCAGATCGGGAGCACAATAGCACGCACTCTTTGAGTGGACCGGGGTTCAAGCGCGTGACTGCTAAATACGATTAACGTTTGCATTGATGATTTATTGTAAACTCTACTGACCTGGTGGTCGTGTCGGAGTATAAACAAGAACAGTAAGCACTTTGAGCTGCATTCACACAACCCCCACACCACAGGGAAGAATGCCGCCCCCTCTATGTTACCAGGCAATACTTAACTAGTTGATGACAGTCAACTAGTTCAATACCACCACCACTTTCCTTACTGGAAGCATGAATTGGCGGAACCCATGTTTAGTCTCCAGAGCAAAGCTTCGACAACCCCCACCCCCATCTCTTCCATCATGCAGTATTATTGATGCCTTTTGAGGTTATGATAGACGTAACGGCGAGATCCAATCTTCCTTACATTTCGAGAGTACAGCTCTAAGACGGTGTTCGCAGGCCGGCCTCTGGATAGTCCACCGTCTCGAACCTATTGTTAACTCTCTAGGAGGCTTGCGAATCAGCTAGTTGCAGTGGTTCCCAAACTGTGCTCCGCGAATCCCAAGGGATCCGCTAACAAAAAGTTCCCAGGGGATCTCTGGATAATTTCTGTAATGACTACTTTGAATTTTACTTGTTTAAAACAAAATTTAAATATCGTTACAGACTGGGTGTGGTACACGACATGAGAATTCAGCTGTTTACAATCACTCCCAACTTTAAATACTCAAATAGTAACAGTTTATTATTCAGTTATTTTTTGTATCAGTCTGAAAAGGACTGTAGATTGTAAACATATAATAAATCAGTTCTGAGATTTTAATTTTGGATACCTATGGTCTGGACACCCCATATTTAAATGAGGATCCTTGGTTATTTTTCGAAGCCAAAAGGGATCCGCGAGCAAAAAAGTTTGGGAAACACTGAGCTAGTGTATAATCTCGCTGCCTCTATTCTGTCAGACATTGACTGGAAGGAGTTCGAGTAGTGTGTTTTATTTTCATTATGTGGGCAGTCTCAGGCGTAGATGCAAGGTTTTTCCCCCCCTAAACTAGGATTTTCGTCCAGCAAAACAGACAAATCGACCATAGCACACACACGCAATTAACAGACATACGATACACAGCACTGCAGATGAATTTAATTATTCGTGTAGCCTAAAAATAATAACAGTGTGTATGCGGGCGGGATTGTTGAGGCCACGTTATGTCACTGAGCTGGGTATATTCTTACCATGTGTACTCCATATCAAAACATTTCATTATTTCATACAGCACGTTCTCCCCACTTTTTCTTACTACTGAATACACCATGAATTGTCAAACTAACAGAAAAAATTATCTGCGAAAAGAGATAAACCTTCCAAACATTTCCTCGTTCATTTCACAAATGCTGTACTGTATACGTGGTCTCAGTTCTAATCTCAATGATGTCCATTTC
Organism: Mastigoproctus giganteus; assembly: GCF_048544385.1. Lineage (NCBI taxonomy): Eukaryota > Metazoa > Arthropoda > Arachnida > Uropygi > Thelyphonidae > Mastigoproctus > Mastigoproctus giganteus. The sequence goes on along the minus strand of NC_143584.1, from coordinate 75,679,588 downwards.
CACTTACAATCTGCCTAAGCCCGTGTACTTTTTCTGAAAAATTCCAGTTATTGGTTGAATGAACTAGAATTTTGCTCATCTCAGTTGTCCGATTTATTCGCTGTATGATTCCTTTCGCTTCAAAGGTGGTACTTGTGTATATATCCGTTCTAATATTCCTTGTCAGAGACTTAGTAACTTAGAATCTCCTCTTCTCGATCTTGTCTTTCATAAAATTTCTCTACCACATTCTGTCAAATTCATTTGTTTTCTCTATCGTTCTCCCAACTCCACTAATCACTTGAAACTCTATGACTTCCTCTCTGAAACTTCACTTTCTCTAGTTCAGCTTTTCTACCAGTGAAACAGTTTTCCTTGGTGATTTTAATGTTCACAACTCCGGCGCTGGCTTCCATTTTCTAGTCACACGGACCCAGCTGGTCAAGATGCCGAGTCTTTTGCAGTTACTAATGATCCTGCTCAGATTGTTCATTTACCTACCACCATACCAGACGATGCTAACCACGCAGTCAACACGCTTGGTGTTTTTCCCATAAACAACCCTTCTAAGTACATGATCGAGGTGAGTGGTCCTCTAGGCACCCCAGACCACAATATGGTGATGGTGTCTTCTCTCCAACGGAGCCTTTCTCTCGTGGCCATTCTCAGCCTTGTGTTGTTTAGCATTACAAGAATGCAAAATGGGATGATATACGAAATTTATTTTCTCCTTTTCCTTGGTCGGATTACTGTTTCAAATCTTCTGATGTCAACATTTGCTCAGATAGTGTCAGTGACATTATTCTTGTAGGAATGAAATCCTTTATTCCACACTCCACCTTAAAATCTCGTCCTTTATCTAAACCTTGATTTTCCAGTAAATGTGCCAAGGTTGTTTGTTCAAGATAAGAATACTGCATACAGCAATTGGCTTGTATCCAAATCTCCAGCTTCATTTTCTGCCTACACCAAAGCTCGCAACAATTATGAAGCAGTTATTAATCAGTCCAAAGGGATTTCGAACAGGCTAAGAGTAGAAAACTTGCTTCTTGTCCAGATGGTAGTCGGGCATTCTCTTCCCTTGCCAAAGCTATTGGCCGTAACTTTTGCACATCTCTATTTCCCCTCCCCTCTGTCAAGACCAGATGGTCCTATTCCCACCTCTGTCAAGACTAGATGGTCCTGTTCGCACCTCTGTCAAGATCAGATGGTTCTATTGCCACTTCAGCCAAAGATAAAGCTAACCTGCTAGAATTCTACTTTTCTTTTAACTCCTGTATTCATGATCTTGATGAACCACCTCCTACCATTCTCAGTATACTCCATTCAATGCCTCCTGTGGTCTTTCGTCAAAAGGATGCGAGAAGAATTTTGAACAATCTTTATGCTAAGAAAGCTCCGGGTCCTGATGGTATTCCTTCACTTGTTCTCAACACCTGTGCTCCTGAACTTACTCCTGTTCTGTGTCGCCTTTTTTCACTTTATTATTCTTCTTTATTAACAAAACAACAAGCGGCCCCTAGCCAGAAACTGGCAAATCCGCTATGTACATACATAGATATATATATACAATGATATATATATATGTGATACATATAATGATACAATATATAATGATACATACAATGATTCAATATATAATGATACATACAATGATATATACATATAATCGTGTTAATTACAATGTTATAAGTGTAATGAACATGTAACATGTTCACACAGCAAATCACATCACGCAACTAATCAGAAGTATTACTTGTGGCCCAGGGACCACAAGACAGCAGTCTTTTCTGTCCTAGGAAGAACGAAAACCGTTCTTCACTTTATTATTCCAAAGATGTTTTCCTTCCTTTTTGGAAATTTGCTCATATCCAGCCAGTTACTAAAAAGGGTGACAAATCCCTCCCATCTAATTATCGCCCCATTGAACTTACTTCTACTTTTTCTAAAGTAATGGAGAAATCAATTAAGTACCAAATCTAAAACTATTTAGAAATCGTCCATCTCATCAAGGTCAACAGTATGGATTCCGTCAATGTTGATCCACTAGTAATATTCTGGTTTATGTTACCCATCTATGGACAAATCCAATAGAAAAGTTGGTGAAATTCAAACAGTTGCTTTTTACATTTCAAAGGGTTTTGATCGTGTTTGGCATAACGGTCTCCTAAATAAGCTTCCATCTTATGGCTTGCCAAACTATTTGTTGTAATTGGGTATCCAGTTTTCTCGCTCTCTCTAACCGCTCACCGCGGGCGATGGTATATAGCCCTTTGTCTTCTAACTTCTTCGCTAATGCTGATGGTCCCCAAGGGTCAATTCTTTCTTCCACTCTTTTTCCACTTCTATATTAATGGTCTTCTTCCATTGACCAGAAATCCTATCCATAATTTTGCTGATGATAGCACATTACATTCCACCTTCCAGTTTGAGAAACCTTGCCCTGCACAAACTTCTTGGATATCCAATATTAATTCCTTAAATGCTGATCTCCAGGTAAGTCTCCGGTGGGGAAAAGATAACTTAGTTGATTGCAGTTCTAAAACTCAATCCTGTCTTATACCTTGCAAAATGGAATCTTCAGCTCCTATGCTTATCTTTGATAATACTCTGATTTCTAGGCAAGATCATATATTTGTATTGGGAATTACTCTGACTTCTAATCTCTCATGGCATAAGCAGATTACAAATATTACTTCTTTTGCATCTAAAAAAAGTTCTGGGTTTTCTCTCCCGCTATCGGTGTTGCTTTTCTTCCAGACAGCTGTTCATTCTGTGCAAATCGCAAATTATGGAGCAAATCTACAAAAAGCACCGAAACCTGTACACGGCCTACATTGACTGCCGCAAAGGCTTCGACTCCGTGTCCCATAGCTGACTGATAGAGACACTGATGATCTGCAAAGTCAACCAGACACTGACATACTTGCTAGAAATAACCATGGCGAAGTGGGGATCACCATCAAGGTCAAGCACATCACGACCAACCCGATTTACATCAGAAGAGAAATCTTCCACGGAGATGCACTAAGCTCACTGTGGTTCTGTCTAGCACTCAGCCAACTATGCACTATGTTCAATACAGCAAGTACGGATATACCCTAAACAAGAGAGGACGAACCTGTACACCGTCTCTCACCTGATGTACATGGATGACATCAAATTCTATGCTGCAATGGAGAACCAATTCCTAAGTTACTCCGGATCACAGCAGAGTTTAACATTGACATCAGGATGCCATTTGACCTAGACAAATACAAGATCCATATAATTCATCAAGGAAATCCAGTCGGCCGAAACTACCAACTGAAGACTGCTAAGGATTGGAAGCCGTGACAGACGGAGACACCAACAAATATCTGGGGATGATGCAAGCTCACCAATTAGAAAACAAGGAGATCAAGCCCACCTGGTCGATTGAAATACCATCAGAGACTGAGGAGCCCGCTAAATCAAAACTAAATGATGAGAATGTGGTCACAGCCATGAAGACTACAGAGTCCAGTACTAACGTACTCCTTTAGGATCATAGATTGGACCAAAACCAATGATGGAACAAAAGCTTCCAACACCGCCCGAAGTCGGCTATCGAGAGACTGACTGTAGCGTGTAAAGAAGGAGGGAGGCTATTGATTGACTTCACTGAACAAGGAGGAAGGCGATAAAGGACCTGTGCGATTACATCCAGGAAAACACGGCACCAATCTACCAAGCCATAAGAAAGACAGACAAACTGCACACAACATTCGAATTTAGTAAAGCGATCAACTGAGAGACAGAAAGATGGGCGAAGAAGACATTACAATGAACTCCATCAAGACTACATAGATAAGATGGCTTCCAACGCTTGGCTCAAGAACGGAATGCTCTTCCCCGAGACCGATGGATTCATGCTCTTCATCCAAGACCAGGTAATCAACACCAGGAGCTACAGGAAATACATCACCAAGGACCCCAAAGTCCTTGGTGATGTATTTCCCCGACGATGCCACCTGGTCCCAGTAACAATCCAGCACATCACCGCAGGAATCAATGGTGATTACACAGACAGAGTACACTCACAGACACGACCAGGTGGCTAGAAAAATACAATCAGAAGTTAGCGCAAAAATATCAACTGATCAAAAAAAGTTTACCGTATTACAAGTACTAGAGGCCTCACGCTGTACTAGAGGCCTCTACTCAGAGACTGTACTGGGACCGTGCCATTATAATGGACAAGACGATCCTGCACAACAGACCAGACATAAACCCTCATTGACAAGAAGGAAATGACTACCTGATCGTCATAGCGGTGCCGAACATCAGCAACCTCCGGAAAACACACGAAGAAAAGATCAGAAAGTTAAGGATATGTGGCATATGGAACACGTAATGACCATCCGGATCGTCATGTCAACCACCGGAATGTTTCCAAAGAGTCTCCATAAGGACCTAGCAACAATAGACCTCTCAGAGAACACTTACATGGAACTCCAGAAAGCCGCAATCCAGAACACATGTAGGATAGTCAGCGAGTTCCTCTACCAACTGAAATAATAATAATAATAGTAACTCGACACAATCAACCAGGAACTTGGTTGATTGTGTCGGTAACAGCAGAAACAACAACAGGGTAAATACCATCGGTACCTGGAGTTGGACCCACTTTCAAGCTCGATAGTTTTTCTTTTGGGTTCGCTCTGATATCGCTTGTCTGGGACCTTGTCGCTTCTTGTATACTGCTCAGGAACACTAACGCAAAGTGAGATTTCTTCTGTGAAGACCGATATAAAATATTTATTGAACACACTAGCAAATATCGGCTGAATTATACTAGTTCAACAGCTAAAATATTTTGGTAATAAAATTAGTCATTTTCGACTAATATTAATGTGCTAAATAGAATATAACAGTTAAAATGAATTATTAGCTCTACTTTTGATGATATCTAGCATGTCACTTTCACTGCGCTTTTCCTTGATTTTTGGGGAAATTTGGCCTTCAGTTATAGTTTGTGGCAACAGTGCAGCCATTGATGCTGAGTCACACTATTTCCTGTCTAGACGTGTCATTCAGTCTGAGGCAGGCATCCGTCCGTGCTACACTTGTTTTCGACTGAGCAAAAACTTAAAATTTGGCATGCCGCTTGTGTAAATATTGCGGATGATTTTTGTTATGTTTGTGGTGATGGTTTGTGGATTTGCATCACAGAAGCGTGCCATTAGCCGATAATAAAAAAAAAAAAAAAAAAGCATACAACTATTATTTTGACTTCAAAGTTAGAGACCAAGATAAAAGCTGAGCGCCTTATATTTGCTGCAATATTCCTGCTTCTAATCTCCACAGTTAGTTAAATCACAAAGGCAGCTCAATGCCTTTCGCTGTGGCTATGATATGGAGAGAGCCTTCAGATCATATGTAATGGACTGTTGTTTTTGGTACCACATCTTCAGCAGGGTACTTCCAACAAGAAAAAGTGGACCTTAAGCTACCCGAATATGCCATCTGCTATTCAACCGGTACCCCACGGAGAAGGACTTCCCCTTCGTGAGCAACCAGCTGATTATGTTTTAGAATCTGATGAAGTGTCAGGTGATGACCGAGATAAATCACCTGAACTCTCCACATCAACAAATCCTGATTTTATTTCCAATTTCCTCTCTGCAGAGCCACACAAAATTACGCAGAATGAATTAAACGATCTTAATCAGAGATCTTGATTTACTAAAAATTAAACCAGAACGTTTAGGCTCAAGACTGCAACAGTGGAATCTACTTCAGGATAATGTTAAAGTGGCGCTTAATGGCCTTTAGCTGCCGTTGCGCCGTAAAACCTCCAACAACAACATAATGTTAAAGTGTCTGTATACCGGCGCCTTAAAAAAGGATTTAACCCAGTGTTTTAAAATGAAAAATTATCTTCTTGCCTGCACTGATATCAATGGTTTAATGGACTCACTTAAGAGACTGGAGACTCTTAATAGATTCTTCTAAATTGAGTTTGAGTTTTAAAGCAGTGCTACTACATAATGGCAATGCACTACTATCAATTTCAATACGCCATGCCGTTCATATGAAAGAATCATACGATAACATGAAGCATCTTATTGAATCCATCAACTATAAGGAGTACCGATGGCAAATTTGCGTTAACTTAAAAGTTATTGCCATTTGTTAGGAATGCAGCAGGGAAACAGAAAATTTTGCTGTTTTCTTAGCGTATTGAATCCATCAAATATATGGAGTACCGATGGTAAATTTGCGGTAACTTAAAAAAAAAAGTTATTCCCATTTGTTAGGAATGCAGCAAAGAAACAAAAAATTTTCTGTTTTCTTTGCGAATGGGACAGGAGATCACGGTCTTCTCATTATACAAGAAAAAACTGGCCTTCAAGGCAATCACTCGATTCTGGGATAAAAAATATCCATTACATTCCACTAGTATAAATTGAGATTTAATGCAATTTGTTAAGGCCATGGATCAAAATGAACCAGATTTCAAATACCTCAAGGAAAAATTTCCAAGACAGTGAGACCAAAATAAAGGAAGGCGTGTTCATTGGCTCAAAGATACAGGACCTTCTGAAGGACGAACACCTTGACCAGACCTTCCATGCTGATGAGAAAGCGGTCTGGGCAACAAACTTTCTTGAAAACAACAAAACAGATAACTATAAACAGGTTGTGAGAAACCTTCTGTCATCATACTATAAATTAGGCTGCAATTCGTCATTAAAATACGCTTTCTTCACTCTCATTTGGAATTTTTCCTGGAAAACTGTGGGGCCATTAAGTGATGAGCATGGCGAGAGATTCCATCAGGACATCTCGGTGATGGAGAAGCGATCCCAAGGCAAATGGAACTCTGCAGTACTAGCTGGCTATTACTGGACTGTGACAAGAGATGCCCCAGATGTGAGGGTACAAACGACAGGCGAAAAAGAAGCATAAAATATGAATAAAGAGTGAGTTTATGTATTTTGCTGATCAATGTGATTTAATATTTTTCTCACTAGCTAAAAATGTATCAATTCTTAGTATCTTAAACTGTTTTCAAAAGCTTTTTTTATAATATATAACATATCTCATTGTTTACCATACTGTTTTAATATATGTTATATTTTAATATAAAATATATTAAAACATACGGTGGATGTTCTTTATTTATCCCGTTTTAGGCCTACGTAGCGTATTTTATAGGATATAAGACAGGGTAGGTATTTTCAAAACTTGAGCAAAATAATTTTTTAATGCTGATTTCTCAAAACAATACAGAAAAATTTTTTCATAAAAGAAAAGAAACAAAAATATATTGAAAATTTGCTGACCAGTGTTACTTAAGATGTTACCACTTCATTGTGCAAAGGTCCGATATGGTTTATTATTTTCCTCTTCATATTTTACTTACGAATAAAACTTCTCCTGCCCACTCTTGGTTGGTGATTTTCCTTGCTTACAAGGGATGCCTCCGATGTCTCAGAGCTTTTGGCCCAGTTTCGCCTCCTGAATGTTCCGACTGATCCTTTCGCAGTCTTGGAGTGAGAACCGTAATATGTGAACGGACCGTATTCGTTCACATTACGAATACGGTCTGGAAAGAGTGGCATTATATCATTTCAATAGAACCCTGCGATGTAAGTGTATCTGTATGTGATTCGTTTACAGAGTGGGCAGAGAGTGAGAGGAAAATATGCTTAAGGAATTTATCTGAAAATTGAACAGCAGCCAAATTTGTGATGTTACAAATGACTTAAAGAAGATCCGCCATACAAGATAGAATTCAAATGATTTTTTCCTTAATTTTTTTACTTACCACTTTTTATGTATGTACCATTTTTGTCTAGTCATTTGAATTATTCTCATCCTAACATCATTGATGCATAATGCTTCAAAATGAACGATATCATGGATAATTTAGTTTGATTTTTCTTATATCCGGCACACATGTGCAAACTTTCAAAGCTAACATCTTCTTGTCAATCAGGTGCACACACGCTCAAGCAATTAAGTGATCTTGTCTGTCGGTGAAGAACGCTCCTTCATATACACCGCCCTACCATTAATATTCGGACACCACCCCTCCATGGATGGGAAAACAGGTCCTATGCTTGCAACACGTCACAGAACCTGCTATAAATATGCACACTGGGCTTCGAACGGATAATTGCAAAAGTGGGCATGCAAGATGACAGGTTCAACAGAATTACCTCAACAGTTCAATAGAATGGATCACCTCAACAAATGCTAGACGCCGATTAACATAGTGTAAGATGCGCGAAACCTGGGCTGTAGAGCAGCAGAAAACAGTCCTATGGACAGACGAGTCGAGATTCGCACTCTACCAGTTAGAATGGCCGTTCCTGGGTGTGGCGAATGCCAGGGTAAACAGTTCCTTCCTGACTGTATCCTCCCAACAATGAAGTTTGGTGGAAGCAGTGTCATGGTATGGGGCTCCTTTCATGGTTTGGCTTGGGCCCATTAGTCGTTATGGACAAAACCATGAATGCTGTGTAATACCAGGACAGCCTGGACAATTATGCACTTCCAACATTATGGCAATACTTCGGGGAAGGCCCATACTTGTATCAGCAAGAGAACCTGCCATACCATACTGCTGGTGTCCTTTTATATTAGAGCTGGAAAAGGAATTAGAAAATGTGAATTGGAATATCATCGGTTTGGCTGAAACAAGAAGAAGAAATGAATCACTTATAAGTTTATCAAGTGGAAATCTGCTGTACACCAATGGAAACAGTGAAAGGAGTGAAGGTGGAGTTGGGTTTCTGGTCCATAAAGATTTTAAAAACAACATTTTGGAATTCAAAAGTACATCACCAAGGGTGTCAAGACTAATACTCAAGATTTCTAAGAGGTACAAGCTAAAGATTATAATGATTTATGCACCAACATCGAGCCATGATGATGAAGAGGTTGAAGAAATGTACACTGAAATTGAGAGTCTTCTAGATGAGCAGAAAACCCACTACACTATTATTATGGGGGACTTCAATGCTAAGGTTGGAAAAAGGCAAAACAGCGCAGAAAGAGCAACTATAGGAAATTTTGGAATTGGTGAAAGAAATAAAAGAGGTGAAAGACTTGTGGAATTTGCAGAATCTCAAGGAATGTCAGTAATGAACACTTTTTTCAAGAAAAGGGTGAACAGAAAGTGGACATGGAAGAGTCCAAATGGATTAACAACTAATGAAATCGACTTCATCCTCACTAACAGAAGATATATTGTGAATGATGTTACCATCCTGAATAAGGTAAATGTTGGAAGTGATCACAGAATGGTAAGATGTACACTTGATATAGATGTAGGAAAGGAAAGGAAAAAACTGACTCGAGTAAATAATACAAAGGTCTTTGAAATAACAGAGGAGGAGAAAAAGCAGTATGTACTGGAACTGAAGAACAAGTTTGAACTTCTGCAGACTGCTCAGGACCAAGATATCGACGAGGAATATTACAACTTTCTGAAAGTGATAAGGCCCAAGAAACCTATAGGGAAACAGAAATCCAAAGAAGAAAAAATTAGTCAAGAAACACTTGTCATGATGAACCAAAGACGACAAATGAAGAGCAAGAAAAACACTGACAGGGAGAAAATTGAGTATACTGAGTTATGCAAAGCCATTAGAAAGAGACTCAGAGAGGACATAAGAAGATTTAACACAAGAAAAGTAGAACAAGCATTAAGGGAAAACAAAGGATTTAAATCAGCAGCCATGAGCAGTAATACAGAAAGACAAATGATACTGAAACTGAAGAATAGCGATGGTGTACTTATAAACAGCAGAGAAGGCATAATTCAAATAGCAGAAGACTACTATAGAGAATTATACAAGGAGCGAGGGAATGATACCAGCAGTGGGGAAGATGGATTGCCAAGTAGCAGCACATACGACATACCCGATATTCTTCCTGATGAGGTAGAACATGCATTGAAGAAAATGAAGAATCGGAAAGCCCCGGGGGAAGATGAAGTTACTGTAGAGTTGTTAAAATTGGGAGGAAGAGACATAACACAAAAACTGGCAAGGCTCTTCACAAAGTGCATTAGAAAAGGTGTGATGCCTAAGCAATGGAATAATGCAATCATAGTTTTGCTGCATAAGAAAGGAGATAAATCAGAAATTGGTAATTATAGACCAATTAGCTTGTTATCCCATATCTACAAGTTGTTCACAAGGGTCATTACTAACAGATTAGAAAGAATACTTGATGAGAATCAACCGAAAGAGCAAGCTGGCTTTAGGACAGGATTCTCAACTATGGATCACCTTCACGTAATATCACAGCTAATGGAGAAAGCAAATGAATATAAAACACCATTATGCCTGGCATTTGTGGATTATGAAAAGGCATTTGACTCCATACAGCATAAGGCAATGTTTCGGGCACTGGAAAGACAAGGCATAGATACTCCATATATTATGATTTTGAAGAAAATATATGAGAGTGCTACATCCTTTATTAGACTAGACAAAGACAGTAGAATATTTAAAATCGAGAAAGGAGTTCGACAAGGAGACACAATATCTCCGAAGCTGTTTACTGCTGCCCTTGAGGAAGCTTTCAGAAGATTAGACTGGTCGCAGAAAGGAGTCAATGTGAACGGAGAGTACCTAAACCATTTACGATTTGCAGATGACATTGTGGTCATAAGCCACGATCCCAAAGAATTAGAGGAAAATCTTAATCAGTTATGCACAGTTAGTAAGGATTTTGGACTAAAGATGAATATGGCTAAAACAAAAGTAATGATGAACAAGTATGCCACGGAAAGGGAAATAATGATTGAAGGAGCAGTAATTGAAAAGGTGGAGTCATATACTTATCTGGGACAAGTTATTAGCTGTAATAATGATAAATGGCTGGAAGTCAAGAGAAGAATAAATTTTGGATGGATAGCATTCAGGAAATATAGTCACATACTGAAGAGCAATATCCCAGTTTGTCTGAAACGTAAAATAATGAATCAATGTATACTCCCCACCATGACTTATGGAAGTGAAACTTGGGCACTTACCAAAAGAATGGAAGAGAAGCTAAGAACTACACAGCGAAGAATGGAACGAATTATATTGGGAATCAGACTGTTAGATAAGAAGAGAAACACATGGATTAGGCAGCAAACTCAAGTAAAGGACATTCTTATCAAAACTAAAGAACTAAAATGGTCTTGGGCAGGACACATAGCTAGAAGACATGATGACAGATGGACTAAGAAAATAACAGAATGGTACCCAAGAGGAGCTAGAAGAAAACCTGGAAGACAAAGGCGGAGATGGATAGATGAAATTCATGAGTTTTTGAGTAGTAAATGGATGGCCAGTGCTCAAAACAGAAGGAACTGGAAAGTTGCTGGAGAGGCCTTCATCCTGCAGTGGATTGAAAATGGCTGATGATGATGATGACTGCTGGTGTCGTAACAGAGTGGTTTGAGGACATGGGTGTGGAAAAGTTGGATTGGCCAGCCCAGAGGTGTGATCTGAACCCTATCAAACATTTAGGGTGTATTGGATCGTCGGGTACGTGCACGTCGAGATCGCCCAAAGAATAAGGCCGAACTGGTGGTTGCGTTAAAGGCCGAGTGGAGGAATATACCACCTGACATTTATAAAAAGCTGGTTGACAGTATGCCGCGAAGATTGAAGGCCGTCATAAAAGCAAAGGATTTCAGCATAAAACATTAAATGACACAATAAAAGCTCTTTTTTTATGTCTAAAGGCAGGTGTCCGGATATTAATGGTAGGGGAGCATATATCGATACATACGAAGCTGATATTCTGTATATCGGTTGCTATATATCACTAGTATCGATATAGAATTTTTTTTATAATCTTATGATCGATATATTGTTAATTTTTTTTTTTCGGAACACACGCGTAAACCTTGATCCTTCATACAATTAATTCATTGGTGGCAGCTTGCTGTTCACTCAGAGTGATCCTAGCTGCAAATGTTCAAAGTCGCGTGTACGTAGGTACTTATGGTTGAAGTTTTCGTGGCAGTAATTGGTTTTTTGAGTGATTATCAGCCAGGGCTGAAGTTTTCACGCCTCAATTATTTCACCCGAGGTCAGATTTTATTTCTAGTTTTCAAACAAATAATAAAATCCGTTAGTGTGGTCAGCGATGTTCTTCAACCTTGGTAATCACTTTCACGTTTGCTTTCGCTCCCCGTACTCTTATTAGCTAAATTAGCAATGAATTTACTCTGAATTTTAAATAATTCTACTCTAATACACTTTTGTGCACCATCTGGAGTGGAACGTGAATACATAAACTTTCCACCGTGCATGAATTCATTTTTTATTTTTGCTTATAAATTTCTAATTCACCGTAACAACTGGCGTTAATAATTACACACCCCCTGGTTGTATGGACGTGTGTTTCCGTATGTACGAAATCTAAACATTTTAATTTTTATTTATGTTCACGCTTTACGCTGCACATTTCAAATGTTCAGGTTTTTTTATGCTGATGTACTTCATAGGTGCGCGTACAAGTACTTCTTGCTAGGCATTGCCTCGGTATTGTTCGTTAAAGCATAGCAGGGGTTCTGTATAATACAGTATTCAGTATTATCGACCCCCTTTACAAGTGCGGCAGAATCCTGGCTTTGTTATTGGCATCGAGCTAAACAAGAAGTGTTTATATTCGGCATAGTCGATGCGTGTTTCTCCCGTTTCTCTGGCCTCGCATAAAAGACAGAAATAGTTGAATGGCTTCTTTCCTGGAGCCTGTAAACGATTCGTATCAGGTAGCAAATCCAGAACTGCACGTGTCTCTGTGTGGGCTTTCGGACAGTAAACACCCGCACCATTTTGTGTCGAGGGAGCGCTCTTTTTGACGATTATTACGTGATAGTGTGGTTAAAGGATCACGAAACCATGTATGATTCATCGTACGTTTATCAGAAGCTGTTAATGATTAGTAGTTTACAACGTATCATAGCCAGTATATTTTCTGGGGGCGGAGAGAGAAGGAGGACAGTATCTAGTACTACTTATAGAGAAATCAATTTTTGTTATTTTCAGATCTTAAATGGTAGTGAGTATACTTTTCTCCGGCGCATGTCTGTATGGGGTACGCTACTGTATTTTCGTGAGTTAAAAATTTAAGTTCGCTTTCGAAAGAGAATATTAAACACGCTTTTCTGTTAGATGGACGTAGTCTTTGCGTTGTTTTTAACTAGAGATAGGAGCGCAGAAACGGTGGGAGGAGACCACGAAAGTTTCATCTGAATTTATCTTCGGACACCGCTTCTCAGGATGTACCATCGGGATGCGTTACTGGGTAGAAGAAAACTATGAAAAGCAATGCTCTTATAAGCATCACTTCGCATTTCAGCAAATTTAGTGAAAAATTCTGTTTTCAAACAATACCAACAACACAAAAAACATTCTTCTAGAATGTTTTGTGTTTTTGTACGTTGTTGAATGTTTTGTATCGTAATTTTCTTCATTTCTTTATACCAAATCCTAATATTTGAGGTGAAGAAGCTTGTGAAACATGTAAAATATCGTACTATGAATGGAATTTTTGTGCAAATAGTGGGGTTGTAATTGACTTATTGTAAATAAAAAGATCACTGTGATATAATCTGAAAAGCAAAGGAGAAGGTATACAAATGTTGACAGAGATTCATAGTCAAGTCGGTGGTACATAAGACTGTTGCTGAAATATAAAAGACTAATAAATTTGATTTCGATACGCCCAAGAGAGAGAGAGAGACAAATACATTTATAATGGCGATCAAATTATACTGCAGTAGTCAGGGCCACGTTAAGGCTACGGCCAAACCGGCCATGGCCGGGAGCCTCACCAAAAAGAGGGGCCTCATTTTCAGTGTAAATATTTTATAAAGTAGCGATAAAAATTTCTAATAATAGCTTTTACTATTTTCCGAATGACAGAAACATATATATATTGAAAGTGTAAAGGAGAAGGTTGTTACTATTTAATCTACGGTATACGCGAGAAGTTAAAAAGTTAGAAATCGAGAATTAAAAGAGATGCGGTAACACAACTATAAAGAACTAGAAGAGATGAATAAGAAATGAGGTAAAATAAAATAACGTAAATTGAAATAAAATAGAATAAAGTGACTAAAATAATATAAAATAAAGTAAGATATCACATTGCCGTATAACTCATAATTTCAATATCTTCGTCAGAGGTCATCCACCGAAATTATGAGAAAGGAAGCAATATGTAGGCCTCTGTTTCCGACATGCTCAGGAACACGTGCTGTGAAATGAGTTTGAATTTTGCGGCAAAAATAGGGCCGAATAAGTTATGGCAATAATTATATGTAGAGCATATAGATCATGGATGACCTTAAGAAAGAAACAAAAAAATTGAAGTAAGGTTCTTTAGTTGAATTGTGGGTAAGGCCTGACGTAGCCCAGTGGTCAGGAGCGAGAGTGCATAGTACGCATTCCTTGAGTGGACCGGGGTTCAAGCCCGTGAATACGATAAATATTTGTATTGACGATTTATATTGTAAACTCTACTGACTTTGTTGTCGTGCCGGAGTATAAACTGAAAATTTATTTATTTAATACGGCAGTATAATGTGATGTTATGAAATGATGGCGCTATTTCACTAACTTTTATGACAGTCATCTACTTTATTTAAATATTTTATTTCCCAATGATGTGTATCCACTCCAGTTGCTTCAATCAGTAATGGACAAGTGAAGTCACCCATAATAAGACATTCCCACTTGCTTTTCCAATTCATGTGAATGTAGAGACTGTCGTCATACTTTTCACAATCGTCTGGTCTGCATATTACTTCCACTCTCATTATATCTTTGCTTCCAACTAACTCACACCACACTTACGCATCCAGCATAGATCCTATGCTGGATGCGTAACTTCTGAATCTGCGAAAGCTTTTGATGAGAAGCTTGACACCATCACCCCTTCTCTCTTTCCTGTTCTTCCTAAACACATCGTAAATACCACAGTGAAATTCATTCCTCAATTTCGGGGCAACAACAGGTTTCCGTTAACCCTCTAATATCAGCAGTAGTTATCCTAACTAGGAATTCGCATTCATTCATTTTATTTAAAACACTTCTGATACATCACTGTAGACACCGTTAAAGACTAATAATTCATCTATAGTTGACTGCTAACAACCCCCTTCCCAAAGATATTCGACATTGTTTCCTCCAAGAATTAGCTTTAGAAACATCGCTACCCGCAGACAATCTTACCGATGTCAGCAGTTCGACAACAAACAAACCTTGAGATGTGCTCAATCATAACTTTGACCAATATCATCAGATAACGGGCATGTCTGTTACCCCTTTCCGCTACCAACTAATTACCAGTTTCTCTGAACTCTTAAGGTCTCCTAAGTGACATTTTTAAGCCGTTGTTCACTATATTCCGTCAGTACGAAGAAAATCCCTCTCGCCTACTACAGTCGACCACGCTGATAAAAATATCCCTTGTATTGAGTCTATGAAATAGACGCAATACAAGGGATATTCTTTAAAGCCTTCGTGTCTTGCACACTTTGTAGAATCGCCATCCCCCCACCAACCGGGGGGGAAGACTCCAGTTCGAGTCCCGTCAGTGATGTGAGGAATTCTTATGGGATTTTTTCACAATGTGGCTGAGTTAGTCGGTCTCAGGCGAGGGTAGCGTGGTTTTCTCTCCCGGAAATTCGGGTTTTTCCAGAAAACAGAAAATTTACCATAGAACACAGGCAATTTACAGACACTATATATTGAACAATATGGCCTTTGACGCTGATGTCAACAATTCCTTAAAAAGTATACTGCACCGAGTTCTCAGCATCCCTATTTTAATATGACATACCTTAACTTAATTTATGTTATTTTCGTATTAAAATTTCAAACTGGATATCCAGTTTTATTTTGACTACGCTCATTCCAGTAATAGCAGCAGCATCAGCGGAACACCTTGCCACGCATCGCAAAAAGTTCTTTAATCTCGGTGGAAAGTGCTGAATGTGTGATACGCGGTTCATCAATAGTAAGTTTCTGTTATTCATTTACACCCTCGTTTCCAGCATGAGTAGATTGTAAAGTGCATATCGCTTTGAAGGAAGCTCATTCTCCTTGAGAAAGTTTAGAAAACACAATTTCTTAATAAAAAAAATCGATTTTATTAGCAACAATAAATTTACATTCCGAATTGCAAGTACAGCGGATCCATGGAACATGAATACTCAATAATACAATAAACAGCAACTGTAAGTCATCGGCCTCCTTTCAGCATCTTCAATGGATTCCTGAGTTGTCCCTCTCCGATTCAAGCAAGCATCCTTGACGAAGCGGTCCTAATTCGAAAAGTCAGTTTGGAAATCCGTCAATCAGCTGATCCCTAAAGGGAAAAAACAAACCATAATTAGTGAACTGGATCCGTAGACGGGATTGCCCTTACGGAAGGACACCAGCGCAAACAGATGAGTGCACCGTATACCTCCCCCTCCTAACGGGCAAACGTGTGCCGCACTGGTGCCCCCATCCCATCGTCGGGATCCAGTTCGTCCGCCTTGAATAAGCCCACCCTCAACCCAGTTCTTACAATGTAATAGTTTTTCGGTTTCTCGCCTTAACTACCCTCCTCCCCGATGAGCTCCTTTGATGGACACGTTGGGTTTCCACTACGCAGCACCCAGTGTGGAAATAATGAACGTTCCCTCCATCCTCCTAACGGACATTATCCGTACAGCAGTGTGCTGCTCAGTTGGAATCCAACACGTCCATCGCCCACCACATTTAAACTTCCTAAACAAAAAAAAAAAAAAAAAGAAGTACTTACGAACTAATATTACTATATTAGGAAAAAGGTTCTAACTATCATAATAGATAAATATAATTTTATATATTAAAAAAATAATTTTAATTACTAATTTTTAAGTTAATAGCTAACTTAACTTAACTATTAACTAACTAATAAACTAACTAATAACCTAACTATTAACTAACTAACATTAATGAATATAAATAATTTATTTAAATTATTTTAAAATCAGTTTTATTCAGCTGGGGGATAATACAATCATCTCCCAGTTGAGTATTTATCCTCGGATGGATGGATGGATGGATGGATGGATGGTTGCAATATTACGTTGCTGTTTCCGAACAAACCGACATCAAAGCAGCGATAAGTTCCATCCGATGATATTTGATTTGTTTACCCACTTCCCACGGTGCAGTTCCTCTTGGATGAGAAGCGACACCTCACTGGAGACATCTCGTAGAAGGAGTGATGCTTTAAAGTTGAAGATCCGAAGTTGTTTTGGTGTACTCGAATGCCTAATCCAACCAGTTAAATCATACGCCAATTTTTCTGATGCTGGAAGTAGTTTAACGGACTGGTCCAATCAACAATCTGTTATTATTATGAAGTCATCAGAAAGAGTCATAATCAGTGGATTGTTAAAAGTTTCCCAATCGTTATAAGAATGGACAGAAAGTTCTGAACAGTGAGGACTACTTTAGTGTCGCAATAATTGAGTTTATGACGAATCTGCAACGGAAATTTCAAATTAATAGTGAATTGAATCGATGAATTAAAAATATGTTAATAAAAATTGTGAGCGAATTGTGTTTTAGGGACTTAGGTTACCTAAATTTATTTCATTAATATTTCGTTTAATATAGAATTTTTAATATAAATTTTGCTTCGTGTTTTTTTTAAGTATTTTATATTCACTCGTTGTAAGTAAGAGTAATAGTATTCGCCATATAGTGCAAGGAAGCTACGGGCTTTTGCTGCACGGGAAAAAAAAAAAAATCAACGAAGTAGTTAAAAAACACAAATTATGTGCATCCCTACTCACACAGTGACTATCCAGTTGACCTTTGAATTTATTCAAACTGCCTGTCTCAACTACCTGCGAGGGCGACCAGTTCCAGCAATCAACGACTCGCTGGCTAAAAGAAAACTTCCAAAAATGTAATCTAAACCTCGAGCCCTGTACTGTATTTGGAATTTATGACCTCTAGCTCTGGAGTTGTTTAGAACATATAGGAACGTATAGTTTTAATTGTAATGTGGGTCTCCGGGGGTTTCCTCCAACTCCGCGTCGGGAAATGTGATGAATTCAAAACTCTGTAATGGCCAGATTTACGCAGGTTAGTGAGTATTCGTGAGGTATTAGTGTGGGGTTGCATTGTTCATACGGCCTTTTAGCCTAGGGGCCTGTGTTTTCACACAAAACCCTCTGTACGGATGGTGCCCTTGAGGAGGATGGGGGACAGTCATTACTCCCACACGGGATGCTGCATAGTGGAAACCCAACGTGACCATCAAAAGAGCTCATCGAAGGATAGTTAAGGAGAGAAACCGAAAAGCTGTTGCATTGTAAGAACAGAGTGGAGGTGGGCTTATTCAAGACGGAAGAAAGGCAAGCCCATCTACGGATCCGGTTTACTACTAATGGATTGTTTTCTCCCTTTAGGCAACAGCTGATTGACGGATTTTCAAATGGACGTTTAGAATGAGGACCGCTTCGTCCAGGATACTTGCTTGAATCGGGGATGGACAACACAAAAATCTGTTGAAGTGATGCTGAAAAGAGGCCAATAGCGTACAATTGCCATTGACTGTATTATTGAGTATTTATGTATCATTAATCCGCTGTACTTGCAAATCGGAATACATTTCTTGTTGCTAATAAAATTATTATTATTTTTTTTTTTAAGAAAGTGCATTTTCTAAAGTTTCCAAAGGAGAATGATCTTCCTTCAAACCAATATACACTTTACAATCTACTCTGAATGGGCTGTTAACGAGGGTGTAGATGAATAACAGAAAACTTACTATTGATGATCCCCGTATCACACATTCAGTACTTACCACCAAGATTAAGGAAAATGTTAGGATGCTGAGCAAGATGTTCCGCTGCTGCTTCTACTGCAATATACGAAAGGATAATATACAAAACTTATAGTTGCTTAGCCACAATCTAGGTGACTTCGTCTGGGTCAACCGCCCAAATTGAAAGTAAACAGCGACAAGGGATTGTCTGTTTCGGAAAAAGAGTAATTGAAAGTAATGAAGTGCAATTGAAACGAACAGAGCAATTAAAAGTAAAATGGAAACACTGTTTCCGTTTTACTTTCAATTTATATATTACGGGGGCCTCAAATTTATATATGGCCGGGGGCCTATTTCCTTCTTAATCCTCCCTGGCAGTCAAAAGCTGGAAGTACACGAAAACCTCGCTTTAGCGGACTACGTGGGGATAAGGTCTGTCAGCTAAATCCGATTGTCCTTTAAACTCGAAATAAATATATATATACTATCCTTCAAAAAGTATTCGAACATCCGTCAGTTTCACATTGACATTACTGCCATTCGCTTCAAAAGTGTGCCCTTCTTCTCCTTTGGGAGGGGAAGGCGGCACACTTTTGAAGCGAATGGAGACTGGACCGTGTCGTGACACACTTCATCCTCCTGGGTATGCTTTCCGCCAGTAACTTCAGCGTATATAGTCCTCCATTTCTCCCGCAGAATACCGGCCACTTGAGCTAACGATGTGGGATGTGTTGGTCTGGACCCCACTCGACGTTCCAGTTTATCCAATAGGTATTTCAGTAGGTTCAAACCGAAATTTTGCGACGGCCATTCTAACTTTTGTACATTCAAGTGCATGAACCATTCTCGAACTGCGTTGGTGGCATGGCCTGGTACATTATCCTGTTGAAACAAACAAACTCCTCTGACCGTTTGGTCGTCCCGGAGTATAAACAGAAAATTTATTTATTTTATTTAATGGGGCCTATACAAAGACCTTCCACATCGTAGGGAGTGCGGAAGTGTTCAAAATATAGGCGTCGCGGTCGTGGCTCCCGGCATACCCAGTAAGGGCCCTATACAGTACCACGAAAAGCAGCCGCACACCATAACTGAATCTTTTCCGAACTTCGTTGTTAGCATAGTGCCCTCTGGCAGCAGACGTTCTCCAGGCATTCTCAATACCCACTTGCTCGTCTGATTGGAACAGGGAGTAGCGAGGTTCCTTATTCTCTAGTACCGGTTTCCACTTTTCAGTGGACCAATTACGGTTTTCGTTGCACCATACAAGGCAAGGCCGCTGATTGCCGTTGGTGATGTCGGGCTTATGCGTTGCCACTGTTTCGTGAAAGCCGAGGCTCTGTATGTAGTTGGTACGTGCAGACTTTAACTCCTGTTGACACCTTAAACTCCTGGGTGATGGTTTTCAGAGATGTCTGGAGAGATTGTTTGCTGTTCCGAGTACTCTCTGGTTACGTGGAGCAAGTTTATGTGGTCTTCCTATGTGTTTTTTAACGTTGTTAGCATCTTCACGCTACCATTTCATGATATCATCACTGGCGGTGGACTCTGGACGATGCAAGCTGTCAACAATTTCCAGAATGAATCGACAAGCCAGCAATGTAACATCTGGCAATAACGTCCCTCTCGAAGTCAGTCAGCTTGGCTCCACGTGTCACGAGGAGAACAGTCCACTTGTGCGGTTATATCCGAGATGGTCCAGTGGACTGCAAAAACAGGAGTGTCCGGACACTTTGCGGAGACTAGAGGATAGTTATATAAGTTTGTCGGAATGGAAAGTGTTGTACTAAAAACATCAAATGTTGTAATCTTATATTATTTTACTGGAGAAGAGTTGGAAATTTTTGTCATGGAGTGGAAGTGCTTGTAGAAACTGTTGCTGAAAGTTATTTAGAGTTCAAAGAGCTCTCGCGTATCCTCGCTGGAATTTTAGATAATTCCCTACTGATGAGGAAAGTCGTGGCTCCCTTTATTGTGAAGATATTTAACTGCTGATAAATGCCATCAGACCAAGGTATGTTACGACACCGATGAAAATGGACGCTGTCCGTTATTTCCAAGATCCGTTATGTAGGCTTAACTGTAATAATTATTTGTAAAGGATGATAATTACTTTTTTTACTGTTGAAAGACTGATAATGAATGCTTTGTGGCCTGAGAGATGATTGAATTAATAAGAAAGGAAAGATGAAACTTCATAAGCGTGATTTCTGGGAGGAAGGGGGGGATTATATACTCGTTTAGTATTCCTTGGATTATAAGGGCACTTAGTGATTGTAGTAGTAATTTGTACTCGTAAGCCTAATTTGACTTAGTTGATAAAATTTGTTCTGTTACTAGGGTGGATGAATGACATTTTAATTCCTTCCTCTCTCTCTCTCTCTCTCTCTCTCTCTCTCTCTCTCTCTCTCTCTCTCTCTCTCTGTATTAATGAAATCGCTTTAAAATACTCATATTAGTATATTCAGACGAATTTTTTTTTCTATCTAAATATTAAATAATTACTATTTAAAATTATTAAATAATTACTGTTTAAAATTGTAAACAATATTGACGCGAATAGTATTAATATATTGTTCACAAATTTTAATAAAATCAAATCAAAAATATTGGAACAGAATGATTCTAAGCTGAAGTTGAAGTTGCTCTGAAAACGCTTCATAGACCTCCATCAGAGAGAGGCTGTAAAAGCCCTCCTCACTAAGTAGGTTGTTTATATGAATGAGTTAATCACGCGATGAGGAGGGGAAACGTACACTTCCTGGATTCAGATGTCGAGGAATTGACCGATTTGACCTGAAGAGCTGTGTGTGTGTGTGTGTGTGTGAGAAAGAGAGCCCAGAAATATCTCTTACAGACATACCTTATTCAGTTGATCTCGCACTCGCTAGTTATTTTTGACCTTAGGAATCCCATAATAAAGGATCATTAAGTGCAGAAATCTTTCAGACACGCCGACCTCTTAGTTTTAAAGACATAAGACCATGCGTTGGTGTTAATTATGACGTGAGGGAAATTTCGCTTCAGTCCGTTGCCGCACGACCTTTGACTTATAAAGAAGATTGATACCTGTAACCGAAAAAATCTGGAACCAAACCGTGCGGTACGAAAGGGTAACTGTCTAGACACGAGATACGTTGCACAAGAATGGCAGGTGTTCGATGAGGTTGTTCGTTAATCAAGCGGTTATTGATTTTATTCAGCGGGGTTTTCTTGCCTTCTTCACGTGCAGGTGCCACTTGACATCTGCCTGTCTGATGTCAGGAGAAATCAAACAGTCGTCGGTTAAGTGGATGGTCATAAAGTTCACCCATCGCCTGAGGTTAGGTCAGCTGGCGGTTAACAGCTGCAGCTCATATACGCTGTTCCGATGTTATATAAATCGATTATGCGTATACAGTATACGGTAAGGCGACTGTGAAAAAACGGAGCTACTGGACATATATCTGCGATTGACGCAGTTGCCCTTTTATTTAAATATTCCAGCGCTATCGAGGGAAAATGAATTAGAAATCATAGAAGTAAACGTATAGCGAAGTAATTTTCTTCAAGTTCTATTCGATAGAAATTTTAAGGTCACTATTTGAATAAAAATTCAGAATATTATCTTTAATTTTATTTTACTGTAAATAAAAAAATATATATATCCCATTTAAAATTTGTATGCGAGGAAATTATTTTGCTGTTTTTATATTAACACGCACACCCACGACGGACAAAATTCCTTTTGAAAAGGACAAAAAATCTTTTACCAACCTTTAATGATCTGTGATGACCGTGGTAGTGTGTGTGTTCTAATCGGCAAGGTCACAAAAATAAGACTGACTGCAATTAAAATATGGTGAAGCTGTTAACAACTTCATCCACATACAGCCGAACCTCCCAAATCTGGTAATCCATTAATGATCCGAAGCCACCCATTTTCAGGCTATTTTTAGACAAATGGACGAATCCGGCAAATCACCAGAAAATCGGCAAATTTAATTCTCCGATTGGCCATTCGCCAAAGCAGCGTGTCAGAGCTGATTGCGGACAATTAGAGATTTCACCTCAGAGCCATAAGTTTTTGCAGCGGTCCGATGATCGAGAAACTTGCTAAGCCATGAAATTGTCTAATTGCTATTTGTGAACACGATTAGTGACTCATTGATTATAAGCGATGGATTAGCCAACTCTAAGTTCTGCGAGTTGTACCTGAAACAGACTGAGGCAAAGACTCTCAAAATACGTTTAATGTTTATTTTTAGTTTTAAGAACTTTTGTGTTATCCTTTGTGAACAACATGGACACACCAACTGTCATTCATTCTAACTGCCCATATGCAGTTATATGCAGCCTAAAGGAAAATTAAGTAGCGTAGATGTGGCCTTTCAAAAATCGTACACATTATCAGTGGTGACTCGTGACTCTGATGTTTAGAGGTGCCGCGTCTTAAAGTTACATTAAATTGCCTTGCTTATAAAACATGTAGACATGCACAGTAATAATAATAAGCGAGTTAAAAATACTACAAAACATTAACTAGACATTTATCATTAACAGACTCGAACTTTTATTTAAAAACAAAATCCATTCTTCGGTTTTTATTTGTTGAAAATAGATTAACTTTTTCATTCAAACTTGGTGCACTGTTGACCAAGCTTTTCTCTATTAAAAGCATTGCTTGAGCTTTCCTGATCCATAGTGCTCCTTAAAAATGTTTTTATTCTTTTTAATGTCGAATGGCAGTGTTCGGGCTCTGAAATAGTCATCGGAATGATCAAAAAAACTTTTATGAGTTTTGTAAGTTCACCAAGAACTTCAGCTAGATTATTTTCTGAGATAACTTTCAGCAAGTCAGTTAATTTGCAATAATTGTGTAGATCATGTCTGCTATAGAAAACTTGTAATTCCGTAAGAAGTTTTTCTCTTTCAATCGTGGGATATGCCTCAGTAGTCTCCCGTACTCTTCCATGGGCATTTTCGTACGAAAAATAACAAAGTTCTCCTTGTTAAACAATTTAGCAGCAATTAATTGCTTTGTAAAAGAATATCTCTCACCTATGTCAACACTTATATAGCTGCATACTTCCTTCGCTTCAATCATAAGAGTTTTTGAAGGATTTTCACAGT
Organism: Mastigoproctus giganteus; assembly: GCF_048544385.1. Lineage (NCBI taxonomy): Eukaryota > Metazoa > Arthropoda > Arachnida > Uropygi > Thelyphonidae > Mastigoproctus > Mastigoproctus giganteus. Next base: position 75,655,693 of record NC_143584.1, on the reverse strand, counting down.
ACATTGAATTCCTGATTTTTAGAATGGCATTCTTAAAGTTTCCTATATATATTCATGTATTTTAACTGCCTCAATTTCTCGAGATTGCATTTGATTATAAATAACTTCCACGGCATTATCTGATGGAAAAGTTCTAACCGAAACTCGAATTTTTCATTAGTGAAGATGTGCAAAATTCCAGTTGCTTCTGAAATCGTCTTATCTGCGTTTGCTGTCGCTTATAGTTCCTCCATGCACGTTTTTAAGGATTTAAAATTTTCATAAATGCTGTTCACGGTGCGTATATTGAAGTTCCATCTTATAGGGGAAGAAGGTCGGGCAACACCGCTGTCCATATGCTTTCTGAGAACAGAGAGACGCTGTGGTGATCTCGAGAAAAATGTTGGTATCGACATGAGGTTCGAAAACAATATTCTTGAATCTCGAGTACTACTTGCTACATTTCTCATCATCAGATTCAGTTGGTGTTGCATAGCAGTGAATAAAATGTGCATTTTTGTACACTTCTTTTATTTTAGCCTGAACTCCCCCTTTCTTGCCTTTCATCACACTTGCGCCATCAAATGTCTGAGCAACCAGTTTTTCAGTATTTCCTTCGAGGATTATGTCTAATTGATCTAGAATGCACTTCGATATTCTGTCTGCCGTTTGCTTTTCCGGAGCGAAAAAAAACCCCCAAAACGCTCAAAAATGTCTCCATTCAGTTCATATCTCAGAACAGTTTGTTCTTTAATTTCTCTTTTTATTTCATCCCGGCATATTTGCAGCAAGCAGTCAAGAATATCATTCTGAATAGTTCTTTAAATTTGAATCTAATGTACAGGCGAAATTTATTAATCCTCTGAATACCCCTGGATTTTTAGAATCATCTCTTTCGACATGTCCATGTTAACGAATTTCAAACTGTCCACAAAATTTAATGCAGTCTATTTTAGATAATACCTCACGATTCTTGGTAACTTTTCTTTTATTTTTGCAGATCGAAAGTCTGTAGGCCTCACTAAGCTGATCTTTAATATTTACGCTTCCTAAAAGCGATAGTGAAATCACATTATCAATATGTTTCTTCGAACTCTCATGTTTTACCAGTTTTTTCTTTCATTCGGTTTATGTTTGTAAAGCCACTTTTTGTCCACGTTAAGTCACCTCCGAACAGTAAACATGGAAAAGAAAACAATGCATTTTTAACTTCACAATCACAAAGCCAACATTTCCTTTGGTACCATTCAGTTTTAAAACTGCGAATATATTTCTTATTATTACTTATTCCCCACTGAGAAATCTGAATCTTGGGTGTGGGGCGGCCTTTTTTAATCTCATTTTTTTCTTAGAGAGATAATTGTGAAAAACTAAGTTGCTGAAGTTTATTCACTGTCACGCGATTTACTCCATGAGGAATCTTGGAGGCCATAAGCGAATCAAATTTCAAATCAAATCAAATCAAAATTGTGTGTCGTAGAGAAATAATGTTTTGCTTACACATCACCACATAATATAACTTCAACTTACCAAGTTCAAGCTCAATTCGCAATTAAGCTGTAATCACATAATTACACCGTTGAATGTTGAGTATTGACTTAACACTGATATTATTTAGTTACTTAATGGGAATTCGGGCGAATAACAAAAAGACACCTACATTGTGGCTACACACCCATCATGATCAACGATGAAATCTGCACTGTGCGCTTTACAGTGACTTTGATTCGTTTCACCTATAAAAAAAATTTATATTGGCAAGTTGCCAATATGCTGGTTGCTAATCGCAACCAACTACCAGATATTCGCTGGAGCACAGTGAGGCCTACGGTTAATTAAACTTCAAAGTTGGAAACGATTTCGTGTTTTTATTCGTTTATTATTGAAATGATTACTGGAAATAGAGGATGCACATACTATATGGGGGTCCTGTTAATAAAAATATTCATTGCCTTGCCTTGGTCTTCACAAAATTTCATAACTCCGTATATCTAGTTTTAAATAGCTGGGGGGAGGGGTACTGCAGTGCCGCGGTGCTTATGGACGAACCGCCCCTGCACATTATCTGTTGTGGAAAAGGTTATTTTGGAAAGAGGATTTATTTTGTTTTTACTCTTTTTGTCCTTCTGCAGAGAAAAGGCTATACTAGTATAATATGACGTGCAATAAATTGCAGCGAGTATTTTTGCATGCAATATTTTTCGAGCTTTGTTTTATGACTCGAATATGAACACCCGAAATCCAATATGAGATGTATATAACTATCAAAACGGTCGAAAAATTAGTAATAAAAACATCTACGTATTTCTCAGTAGGAAGTGCCACAGCAAGAAGTGGGAGGTCTTTGCCATTTTCGAAGTGAATTTTCTTATATTCGAATAGTACTCTGATAATCTCAAAATTGGCAGAACTCCTGCACTTTCAGATTACGGTGAGGACGAATCATAAAAAGCTCTTTTCTTTTGCTTGAGAGAAAGAAGGAGAGAATTGTTTATCGTCTTGGATATTTATCAACAGTATCCCATTATTTATTGTTACCACGGATCTGAAAACTGCAACTTGATGACCTTGTGAACCACATGTGCTCTCAGCGTGTTTGTTTACTGACTTGGCGCCTACAGCTTATTCAGCCGGGCCATACTGCCCTTTTAGAAAGATCAGAAACTCATTGAAGCATTGTTCCATGCACTTCGATACGGTATCCCTAAGCCTCTTATCGAAATCCCAAGAGAAGGAAGTGTGTGTCGACTGCAAATAACTAGAGTAGCTTCCAAAGATATAAGAAACTCATTCGTACTTCTTATTTGAAAGGGGACTTGAAAATTGCAACCCAAAACCCGACTGTTGAGTGCAGTACTTAATTAGAAATAGCACGGATTTAACCCGAGAAATGGACAAGAGTATTGTCCATTACAAATAGAATATAAACGTTTAAAAATGTTGGTGGGGTGTAATACTCTTGTGAGACTAACTGAAATATGCAGCTATGGGCAGTGTTGGGTTGGGTCACCAGCCAGTTGGGTATTTGTCCAGTGGATGTGTGCCTGGAACTAGAACCGAAGCCAATGGGTATTGGAGAAAAAATTAAATATTCGTTTCAAAACTCATTCTGAATTGGCATCAGTTATATCATTTCTTGATCTAACTCAATAAATTCTGGTTAATATAAATTCGATTCCTATTTGAGACTTTTCAAGCGATATAAGATTTATCTTTTTGGATGAAAAACTCGAGGCTAATGTCGCGAACAAACATGTATTCAAGAACGATTAAGATAATGTATAATATATTATAACCACGGTAAACAAATCTGCACTAAAAGTTTCTTTCTACTTATTACAATATTAAAGAGGATCTCTTTGTTTGATTTCGGCTGATCGAATCTTTGATTTCTGGATGTTGTGAGTTGGGGTTATCTCTTAAACCTTTTATAAGATGTTAAAGGCCTTATTTGTATTCACTTGGAAATCTCTCTTGTTCCCCCTTATCTCTCATCTGTCAAACTAAAGGGGGGTTGTTATGTGCAATAACCATCGCTCATCCGCTTTCTCAACTGTAGTTTCCGGAGTTGACCATCACCCGTCGCTATTTTGAAGCAACGACAGCAGTAGCCGAACCGACAAACTACCAGACGGGCGTCAAAAGATAGTGCAAGTAATAATGCGCAATCAATGCCGCCAATACATTCCTCCTCTCACCCTATTTTTCACGAGAGCACAAAGCGCACTGTGGTGTACTTTTGTAACTAAAAGGTAGCGGCAGGCTTCGCCGTGCCCAGACCTTCCGCCTGGTGTCGCAAAAAGTCGCATTAAAACTTTACGACGGTGCCTGCTGGTTAGTGAATAATCAAGGCCGCGCTTCCAAGAAGCCACCTAATCACAAGAGCTCCCCAAGTGACGCACGCTTCACTAGGAGACGCTCACTCATCGGTGCTTCTGGATATCCGCACTTTTATGGGAACGTGTTCGTTACTGCCTGATGGTAGCTGAACATTTATCCATGCAGAGAAACCACACATATAGACACTTACTTGGCTCTTACTACAAAGCCCAATAAATCACGGGAGCCCTGGCAAGATTATCCATCTGCCAGACACGCTTGCTGTTTAAACGGGAAGGTGTCCTTAGGTATTTAATGAATAAGCTTCGATAAAGGAAACAGAATTTTTGTTTTATTTTTTAATACAGCGAAATTTTTAATTAGTAAATATTTGAATACAGGAGAACTCTTCGAGAAAGACTTGCACTAACTTAAACGTAAAAACTCTAAAAATGAATCCAATTATTTTTCAAAATCATCTGCTCCAGGACCGTGCAATGGTTGATTTTTGGGGTCCCTCTTTATTTTGTTATAGCTGTATTATAACCATTTAAGAAATATTTTGGGGGCGCTTCTTCCTGTTTCATGGCCAGGTGCATCGTGTCAATCACACCCCTTTATATAATGCATCTGGCCCCCATTGCTGTCCTTTGAGCGAAACAATCCATTTTGGGAGTAGTTCACTAAAGATTTTGATTCTACACTGATTAAAATGACGATGTAAGATATTTTAATTAAAGTTATTTGGGGATGGGGTGACTTATTATTACCTTGGTTGTAGCGTATAGGTTTATACAGTTTATATTGTATTATGTCTGTACGATTTGCATGTTGTTGGGGGCTGAAAACCCCAATAATACTCGGTAGAAAATCCCACTCAATCTGGGTTATAGTTCTCCGTCTGAGAAAAGCTGACTTCAGCCCCGATTGAAGAGGCTTTCAAGAATTCTGCTGTACTCTGATAGTAGACTCACCAAACATAAGACTTCCTTATGTTTGGTGAGGATCCTTTTCATCCCCATCAGAATACTTTTGAAGCTGCGCTGTGAAATGATTATTAATTACTTCCTGCAAACAGAAAAACTCCTTTTGCTAAGAACAGCTTATAAAGAGCATCTCATGTTTGTTAACGAAGAGTAATTTGCAAAAGTTTAGAGTTATTAATGTTTTCTCTGATGTTTCTCAATGCTCGCATCCCGATAATGTACCCCGAACGAGGTCAAGTTGTAAAGTCAAGAAATAAAATTAATATTTTTTCCTCGAAAAGCGAAGGAAAAATAAAAAGCGCATTTAAGGGCGGCTAAAACGAAAGAAAAGGTCGATGGTGGTGGAGGGGGAAGGGGTAGGCTTACTTCGAATACTACGGATGTGCATTTGTTCACGGGACAGAAGAAGAGTGATTACTCCTCTGCTTTTATCACTAGACACACACGCTAAGGTTGTTCCGTCATCAGATGTGTCTAGTTTTGTACTTCTGTAATTGCAGTTTGACGTTGCGCGCAACTTTTGCCTCGCGTTAAATTAATTACCGGGTCATAAAAAGATGGCAGCTTTGTTGTTTTGCTGCGTTCCTTAAGTTTAATCACACGTGACAAGCTTATGCGCTCTTAACTTTTCTAAATCCCCCCCCCCGTCTCTTCTAGGTACGAAATTGCATCCTTTCCGGCGAATCTCTTCGCAGCTGGCACCAAAGAAACTCGCAGAACACTTCACGCGAACTAAGAAATGAACGCCGGATGGACCATGCGAGTTTTAATCTCGCGCCGGAAATACGTTTCGGCGTGGTTTCAAACAAACAAGAAACGAATTGTATGTCGCTCTGTTTCCGTGGCTGTTGCACGGGTACAGCGAACACTTGTTCGTGAGTCGACGGCTTCTAAAAGCTATTAAGTAGATGCCGCATAGTCCAGTAACGAAGTGACGTCACTTCATCGGTAGGATGTGACGAATTTCCTACTTCTGTAAGGATGTGATAACGGAAGTATAATGAGATTCCCCGGATAAAGTGAATTGACCTATAGACGCTGCAAAAAAAGATCGGACACGTTCTCTGGTACCACCATCAAAGCTGTATTGTGGGTAGAATGCGAACTGCAAGGAACCCTAGTTATGGTCCACATTTGAACGAAATATACGTTGAATTACAGCTCTTACGTGTAATAAGAAATAAATAGCATCGTATTAACTTCAAAACTAACAATTTAAATCAATTCCTATTAAGTAATATAATTTTTCTGATGATAGTACTGTACTCCTATACTGCACCCCCCTCTTTCTAGTTTGGAAACCGTTGCCAAGTTTTCAAACGCGAGGGTACAGAAATACATGCATTTAAGTTGACCGTGGTTCAAGCCAATATGTCTGATAAGTATGGTGATGTTCTTGTATTCTGTCTACTTTATGGACTCCTCTGATCTCAACCCGATCAGTCGAGCCAATCCGAGGGTTGTAGTTTCACAGGCAACACATTGGCAACCTACCATACCGCTTAGTCCGCCACCGTGGGTTTGGGGGGAGATTTATGGGGCGAGACGTTGATATGATCCTTTAAGGTTACGTAGACCGTTCGAAAATCCTGCAAGAGGGTTCACAGTTTATAGTTTCGTCTCTACAAGCACGTAATTTCAATAACTTTTATTCTTAAAGCTAGCCTTGCTTTATTTTCATTAAAAAAGTAGCCACGTTGTATCGCCTACTCTCACCTTCGCGCATACCCAGGTTTCCAGAAGCCCTGTTTATTACTGAAGATGATCGCAGCTATCCAAGAAACAACACTTTAATCTCGCGCGGCTCCTCGCTTCTTCTGATCAGCTGCTAGGTCTGTATAAACCCAAAATCCAATGTAAGCTGAAATATTGTTCCTGCATTTGAGGTGGGCTGTTCCCTTTTGGTGTACTTTGTACTTCGAAAAAAAAAGGGAGACAGATTCTGCCAAAGTTGAAAAAGTAGAAGCAGTTGAATACCAGGTGGTATTCAACTGCTGAAATTGACTGAAAGCTAAATTGGAATCAGAACATCACCACAACTTACAATTACCTGATTGTGTGAATAGATCCATCGAGGAATCCAACTAGTACAGCCACACATACTTTGCGCCATTTTTACCATGAACTATCATTTAGATCCCCAACTATTAATTAGAAATGTCCAGTTCTGAATACTAAGAATAATGACATTCGGAACAACATTCAGCTACGAATATGAAAAAATGGAAATGTCCCCTTTGTCAAATACTATTTAACATTTTATACATCCCCCACCACAAAGGCCGCCGTAGCCGAGTGGTCATGAGCGGGAGTGCAGAAGCACACGCTCCTTGAGTAGACTGGGGTTCAAGCTCCTGAGTGCTAAATGCGGTCGATCTGCCAACCCGCACTGGACCAGCGTGGCAGATTATGGTCCATTTCCCTCAACATGAGTTGTTGAGGAGGCTTCCATCCTGCAGTGGGTTGATAAGGGCTGCAGTTTACTTTTTTTTACATCCCCCACCCCAACGGCGCCACTGGCCATGTACCCAATCTGTTCACAAAACACGATATGATGAGGATGTGGACAACTTTTTATCTCTTGCAAGTTCCACGCTGCTGCGAAATGATGATGGCAGTAAAAGATTCAGGAACGTATCTCCCCGCGGTTGGCGAGTGATTTCTGTATCCAATAAGATCCGGATGTTTGTAATCAGCTCATCTACGATAACAAAAAGGTTACTCAGAAAGACATGCGAACAGTGTTTGCAATTCATTAAGTTAAACTATACAGTTATTTTCGCTATAATGGAGGAGATAAAGTACTTGGAAAATTAATTAAAATACGTATAAACGTTGCAGAATATTAATGTAATCTGATTATTAATACCCGGTTGTTTTATTTTTTGGTTTCATTACCCACCTGATAATTTTGGTAACTTGTCCAGTGCTAATTAAATATGTGACAAATCACGTATCGAGATATTACTTAATTTTTTGTCCACTAATAATTAAATTTCAGTAAAAAAAAATAATAAAGACTTTCAGAGTTGATCTCAAGTTACAAAAGTTAATTACCAAAATGTGCCGTTTTGGTAGCTCTAATCAGTTAATTTTTGTAACTGTGTGTAAATGTGCCCCGAGCATTAGCTGAGCACTGTTATATTTCGCTTCCATAAGTTAATTTCGAATCAGTTTCACTGAAACGAAAGAAAATAAAAGAATGTATTCGTTTTGTGCTCCCTGTGTAGGGTAGTGGCTACGCCACTTGCCTTCATTTGAAGAGTTGTGGGTTGGAGTCCCGTAGCCAGGCCATAGTGATTTGTTCCTGATAGTGAAGGTAGGAACTTAAAAAAACTGTGAACTCGGTTTGAGCTCGATTAACTCATCTTCTCCTGACAAGGCCTCACTAGATTATACACGTAACTCGCACGATTCAAACCCTGACTGTTTCCGACTGCTGACGCGAAGTAGCCAGTATTCCATCGTCAACACGCTCCATTTAATGCGTCCTGTGGTCTTCCGTCAAAAGGAAGTCAGAAGGATTTTGACGATTCTTGATGCTAAGAAAGCTCCAGGTCCTGATGGTATTTCTGCACTTGTTCTCAAAACCTGTGCTCCTGAACTTACTCCTGTTCTGTGTCGCCTTTTTTCACTATCTTATTCCAAAGGTGTTTTTCCTTCTGCTTGGAAATTTGCTCATATCCAGCCAGTTCCTAAAAAAGGGTGACAAATCCCTCCCATCCAATTATCTTCCCATTGTAATTACTTCTACTCTTTCTAAAGTAATGGAGAAATCAATTAACCGCCAACTCTTAAACTACCTAGAAACCTTCCGTCTGATCAACGATCGCCAGTATGGATTCCGTCAGTGTCGATCCACTGCTGATATTCTGGCCTATGTTACCCATTTATGGACAAATTCAATGGAAAAATTTGGTGAAACATAAGCAGTTGCTCTTGACATCTCAAAGCCTTTCGATCGTGTTTGGCATAAAGGTCTTCTAAACAAGCATTTAGATTCAAGCATTTAGTTCCATCTTATGGTTTGCCAACTGTTTTTTGTAATTGGTTATCCAGTTTTCTCTCTGATCGCTCACTGAGGATGATGGCAGATGGCTCTCTGTCTTCTAACTTCTCCACTAATACTGGTGCCTCCCAAGGTTCAGTTCTTTCCCCCACTCTTTTCCTCTTGTATATTAATGACCTTCTTCCATTGACTTAAAATCCTGTTCATAGTTTTGCCGACCATAGCACGTTGCATCCCACTTTCCATTTTTAGGAACTTTGCCCTGCTCAATCTGCTTCAATTTCTTCAATATCCGCTACCAATTCCTTAAATGCCGATCTCCAGGTAATTCTCCAGTGGGGCAAAGACAACTTAGTTGATTTCAACCCTTCTAAAACTCAGTCTTGTCCTATATCTCGCAAAAAGGATTCTTCTGCTCCTATGCTTATCTTTAGTGACACTCCGATTTCTAGGCAAAATGATATATCTCTTTTGGGGATTACCCTGACTTCTAATCTCTCTTGGCACAAGCACATTACAAATATTGCTTCCTCTGCATCTAAAAAACTTGGTTTTCTCTTTCGCTTTCGGCGTTACTTTTCTTCCAAACAGCTGCTCACTCTGTATGAATCGCAAATCCGCCTTACCATGAAATATTGTTCCCACATCTGGGGCGGTGCCCCCAAAACCTCTCTCAGGCTTCTAGATTCCATTCAGAAGAGGGCAGTTAAGTTAATTGATGACTCCTCTCTAACAGAGTCTCTCCACTCGCTGTCTCATAGACGTACTGTTTCTGCTGCATGCCTTTTCTACAGATACTTCCATGGGCACTGTTCTTCTGAATTGGCTTCTATAATTCCCGCTCTCTCTTTCAAAACAGTCTGAACACGTGCCGCCACCAGCCAACATCCATTTACTGTCCAACTTCAAACTCACAGAATCAACTTTTCATCTTCCTCGTTTATTCATTCAACTGCAGTTTTCTGGAACAACCGTCCTTCATACGTATTTCCTGAAAATTATAGTCTACAGAAGTTCAAGTCTAATGTCAACAAATATCTTCTTTCGTCTCCACCTCCAACTCAAACGCGGTACTAAGTACTATAGGTTCTAATACCTCTCGTGTTTGGGGTTTTCATAAAAAAAAAAAAAAAAAAAAAAAAATCTTGTTGGATATTTTTACGAGGCAGTGTACATTACTGCACTGATAATCATCCGGCGCAGTCTTAAAAGAATACTAAAATCGCGCAAGTTCCAATTCATCGTGCGGCTTGGAAAAAGAGGGAGAAAAAGAAAGAAAACCTGGTTTCGGGTCTCGAGGAAAGTTAATTACAACGAACGAATATTAAAATGGCATTGTACGATATACACGATACAATGGGAGAAAATTGCAACACCTGTTACATTGGCCCTTTAAGAAGCAGCAGCCTTGAATTGCAGATTGACAGACACGAAATCTGACAATAATCTCTTTTCACTAAAACAGCTCCAAACTTGTGTTGCTTGCATACAATGAAGGACACTTCCCACGGTTGAAATCAGAGGCTACGTTTTTTCTTTTTACTTTTCTTTTTTTTTTTTTTTTTTTGAGGGAATAGGAGGAAGGCGTGTTTTTTTAATTTTTTTTTTTTTAGGAAACGTTAAAACAAGCAAACGTATTAATAATACACTATTTAATAACATTATTATTTTTAATAAAATTTTATTATAATAACGAATGAAATACGTGCAATTTTGTGAAACTTTTCTTTCTGACGAGTGTTTTAAAGTGCGCTGTTAATGCAGAGTTTTGTTGTACAAGCTTTTGCAGATATCTCGTCCTCTCTCGTTTATCTATAAACATAAACATTAATACTACTGTAATTGTTATTTTAATATTGATGTTTTTATACCCTTCAAGGGCATTATGCCCTTCAAGCTATGAAGGGAAAAAGCCTTGTATTTCAATAAGTGGATGATAGTAGTACAATACAGTATTACTATAATCACTAACAGTATTACTATTATTAATAGCGCCTTCAGGATTGTTTATTTAATTATTATTATTTTTATTTTCGACTGCTTCATCTGTGACTGGACGCAGATCGTTATTTCTGAAGTTTTAAAGCTAGGGTTTTACTGAATATAAAATAATAAATTAATAAAATAAATGCGGTACGTGAAATTAATACAATAAAATGAAATACATTTAAAGCAGTTTAAAATATAAGCGAGGTTAAAATAACAAAACTCGACGGCTTAATTTTGTATTTGATTTTTTTTTTTCAAAATAGGAGTATTCGCTTTGTGTAATTTTTATGGTACGTAAATAATTTTGAAGATCTCTGTTAAATGAATGGATCTTATTTTTGTGTAAGAAGTCGAAGCCAGGAAAATAGGGAGGACTGTTTTCCATACCTTGCGCTGCACAAGCAAGTTGTTTTTCACGTGTACTTCCGGATGGAACATGTGAAGTAACATGTTATGTGATCTGTGCGTAGATCTAATCGTGTACAGTATTATGTCATGTACAGTATATAGGGAGAATCGTTTAATGGACTTCTAAGCACGAAGGAAGAAGATTGAATTTTGTAAGTAAAGGAAATAATTATTACGACGAAACTCTTCTCTTCTCGAGTTTCGTATTAAATGTTTTTAATTAAACGTTTTTCAATTAAACGTTTTCCAATTATGTTCATGCGTGTATGTCTTTGTGGAGTTCGAGTATCAGAATATTCAAGCTAGTAATGCGATCCTTAATGGGGGAAAAAGAAACAAAAATAGACAGTTCAAGAAACGAAAGGGTGCAAATTTAATTCAATTTGAAGAATGATTTACTAATTTAAAAAATTAGTACAAAAATTAAACGTAAATTAGCGTGTCCGTTGACGCATGTTTATTAAATGTCAGTTAATTCATTATTAAATACATTTTAATTGATTAATTATAATTAAATTAAACCGTAAATGTATTATTTGTACCGCAGTGGATATTTAGTTTACATCCTTGAAATGTTTGACGTCAAAACACTTTCATTCAACCTTTTTCCAGACTTAGGTCTGACGACAGAACACAGATTTTGTTGGTATGTTTAAAAGTACAAGCACTTTTAAACAAACCGATGAATTAATAATTTTGTTTTTGAATTTTCTTTTAAATCGCAATATTATACAAATTTTGAAGTTGTAAATAATAGTTTAAGAATATTTCTATAAGTATCTAAGGTAGTTGTAGGAATATTCTTAAAACATTATTTACATTTAGGGAGCTACGTAGATGATTGCAAAATTGACACATGAGACGGGGGAGACAAAATAATAATATAAAACTACTGAAAAGTTTTTTCAACAATAATGCCAGCTTTTTTTAATCTCGTTTTAAGTGTTTTGGCTTCTTTTTCTTGGTAGGCCTTCCCGGATCTCGCTTCTCTGATTGATGCTCGTTAAACTCCGCGTCTTCTCTGAGGATTTGTATTCAGGAATACACCTTTCGGACTTCTTTTTCTTGTAATTCTGTTTAGCTTTGAGTTCCATCCTTCAAAGACGTTGTTTGTTCGATGTCGAAGACGAAATCAGTCCCACATACGAATGAGAAATAGGGACAAGATTCGTTATTTGCATTTTACTTTTCTCTTTACCGGTTAAAATGGTCTACAGCCGCAGTTGGCACCTTTCAGGGGCAACGTACCGGATTTCATTGTGATGTAGGGACTTGGACGCCGCGTTCCCTTTGGAATGGGAGGTGAATATTTGAAACTGGAGTTTAAAGAGAAACCACGTGTCTGAATGTTCTCATACAATGTACCTGGAGATCGCCTGTTTTGTGTAAGGTAAATTAAAAATGGAACCACCTGCTGCTAATTTACAAGTATGAGTGGTTTGAAGAGCATTTATGGTTTTTAAACCCCTCGTATTTTCCAATAAGAAAAGGACGTATGCTCTTGGAACGATATTTCGAATGTAGGGAATTCAGATAGTTTAAAAAGTTATCCCCAACTCTTTTACGTGCATTTATTACAGTTGTAATTGGTAAAGAATCTAGACGTATTTCTTCTTTTTGCACAAGTATATCGCAATCTAATTTTAAAATGATTCTGCGACTTGCGTGGCTGAAAACTCTCTTAGTGCCGATTGGCTGAAGCATAACTAACAATTTGACACTGTGGCCAAAATCAGAAATGCCCCTTTAGTTTCATAAAAACATAATTAAATATGGCAATATTTTTGATTATAATACTACGTAAATTATAATTTAATTATAAAAATAATAATTAATAAATTATTATCCATAAGATGGTATAGAAAAGAGAGGCGTTTATTAATAATTGATTTCGATAATAACAATTCGTTATATTTTAAATTAAATTATAAATTTAGTTATTCTAATTCTTAACTGTATTAGGCTCCTAAGATGAATCAGCACCTGTGGCCATAGCCACAATCGTATTACCCTAGTCTTGATTGTAGTATTCAGCATGAATCTTTTCTATTAAGTGCTTTTAAAAGAACAATATCGTAGGCTTCAACGAGACATCGAGATCAACGGGTTAAATCCGAAAACAGTGGATCATTTAATAGGGATCGGAGGGAAGAAAATTGGTGAATCCCTGTTTTTGTAAAAGTGTATACTACTTTTGATTCTGTATTACTGTACAAGGAAGGTATAACCTCATTTTGTACGTACCGGTTAGTAAATTACAAGGGGGTTATAAAGTCCTTTCCTGCTTTTAAAAATTAATGACTCGAAAACTGTCGTTTGGAAAGGCGCCATTTTTGTGTTGGAAACAGTGTATTTTAGAGTTTTTAAAACGATTTAGTTGGAAATTTGACTGCCAGGGAGTGGGCAAAAGTGGTATGAATATTGGTATACATTTTAAGTAAATAGCAATGTGCTTCTCCATTGGTACAGTGCTTTTTATTTAGAGTAGTGCAATACCGAGACAACTCGTGACAACGTGCCACCAGACTATGAGATCCATGAACTAAGTAGCAATCGTTTGCTCATTGCTGTGTACAGAATGAGGCTGCATCCTATTTATAGCATGAGGCTTTCTCCTTAAATTTACTTTGGCTCTGAAGTACGTGTTACGGATGAACAGAGAGACAAATCTTCATCCACACCAAAGTAGGATCATTTAAGACAGGAGGGATGCCAAACTCGGGACTCGCAGGCTTTACCGACAGCTCGGAGGGATTCGCATCAACGAGGAAATCTGCTTCTCACTCCCTTCTCCAAATATTCCCATAGTGGCTCAATAACGTTTAAGTCTGATTGTGCAAGCCACGGGAGATACTTAGCCTCAGTTTCATGCTCCTCAGATGCAGATCAAGAATAGACACGTCTGACTGTGTATTATCTTTAAACGTGGCATCGCTTGTGGGAAACAACGTTTGCACAATTGAATGAACCTGGTCACTCAGAATATCAAAGTAATCAGTGTCAGTAATTTTTCTGTTTAGGGTGACGATAGAACCTAAAGAAAACCAAGATATTGCTCCCCAGACTATTGTTGATCCACCTCCACGTTTGAGGATTGGCACAAGACATTCAGGACAATGTGTTTCCATTGGCATCCGCCAAATGTAAACTCTCCTTGATGTTGGAAAAAGTGTGAACGATGATCCGTCTGAAAATGTAACCTGTTTCCAGTCATCAGGTGTCTGGTTTTGCTCCTTACACCATTGCATCCTCTTTCTAGCATTATCATCAGTAACGAGTGGCTTGGCAATATCAACTCTGCCATAAATTTCAGCTTGATGAAGTTGTAGCCGAACTGTTTTGCTAGAAACTGGACTGCTGAGACATTCACAGTAAGTTCTGCACTTATTTTTGAAGCAGTAGTGGTGCTTCAAAATGTTTTATGTTTTTGTTTTTGGGTTGCAACCCTTTTCAGTGTCCGGCAGTATTTTTCAGTCAGCTTCGATTTTCTGCCACAATTTATGCCATCAGATTTTGCTTCTCCATATTTGGGGAATGCAGACATCACTTTCGATACATTTGCTCTGGATGCATTAAACTAATTATCGGTTTTGGTCACCGATGCCCCTGCTAAATGTCCACCAGCAATTTGACCTCTTTGGAATTCAGGGAGGTCGATAATTTTCACCACGTACCTTTTTATATCATCTCTAAATAAACATCAGCCTTTATTGCCTTTCCTTCTCAGTACAACTGCAACAATAAATAAATCCACGAGGCACAAGCACACAAATAAGAATTAGACTAATGGAGTCTAAAATCATTTATTTAAATTTAATATATCGTAATTTTACGTACCAAAAGTTATTTATTAGAAGTCATATGAGATACCAGGACAGCTCGTTATGAAGTCAACGTTCGTTTTGGCATTCAATACTACATTTGCCATACCCTTCATTAAAGATATACACAGTATGGCTATGTCACACTAACGCAGCCATAGTAAAATGTGATCGTTGATTATTTCTAAAGAGCTCGATGAATAATGCGCGGAATATTCACCTTGAAAAGTTGTCACAAGAACATGATGACTGGCGCCAACTTTCCGGGAACAAATAATTTCCGGATCGTCTGGTAACCTTAGTTTTAAAACATTTTGGGATCGTCGTATAACACCGAGAGATGGCGCCACGTGTGTATTATATTAATTCATCGATAGCTGAATGATGTCATGTATTGGTATTTCAACTACTTGGTTAATTATAAGAATTTTATTGCCCCAGTAAATTCTTACATCGAAGCGTGTTACAATATCTAAGGGTTGAAGAGGACATAAGTAGAAACTTCCTATGATGTGATCCTTGAGGATTAGTATCACAATAACTTTTTGTAATTCAAATTTAATTGCAATACTAACTTTCATGTCAGGTGAAATTTCTTCCTTTAATATTAAAATTGTTTGTATACAATAATAGTGCAATGCTACGTGTACGCGCATCGACACGCGAAGGCGCTTTAAGTGACACACGTCAAAACCTTGGTGTCTTTCACTGTCTGTTAAACTAAAATGTAGGACCGTGCCACGGCATATGTGAACAGGGATCATTTCTGCTCCCGATGCAAAAATAAAATTTTAAGTTGTAGAGGGACGCAGTATTAACTTTGCCCCGGGTGCTCATTTAGCTAGACACGGCTCTGTACGAGTGAGATATTCTACGAAACTAAGGTTATATTTGGAAAGTGCAGTTTCTGATATAATCTGTTTTCTACAATATCTCCGTGGGATTCGATATTTATATACTATTTATAATATTTTGCTCCTTTTATATACTATTTTTGAATTTGATGCTACGTAGCAGCTTTTGAAAATGTACTAAAGAAATATGAGAAGCTATTTCAGATAACCAAAATATACAGAATGTTTTTGAAAGGTCTCAGCAAACTTTGGTTCAAAAAAAAAAGGTTATATGGACATAGGTCTCTCCTTCCAAATTATAACCCGCTTTTTTAATTATTTTTTTATTAAAGTAATTAATGCATGCTGTAAGTGATGGACGAGAACTTTCCTGTAAGTATACATCAGAGAAAGTATTCGAAATGGCCTCCTTGAGCAGTAGTAAGCTCCTCAGAGCGTCTTCGCGTCTATAGTCAAACACGTTCCAAAATTCCTGGAGTGTTCCGAATTGTTTCACAATCATCCGCGATTTGTTCTACTAGAACTTGTGCATTACGAACCCGGATAACAGAAATGAGAGCTCTGAGGTATTGTCATAAGAACAAATTCAGCTGATTTAAATCGGACAGCATACATGCTGTGCAATTTGTCCATCTCTACAATCTAGCTGCCAGGATACTTATTATTGAGAAATTCTCGAGAAGCGAAGCTAAAATGTAATGGATCCTCGCATGCAAGAGATACATTTGATGGCGTGTTTCCAATTGAACTTCTTCCAGCAATGAAGGTTTCCTCCTCCTCTTCCTCCAAGAAATGCTTGCAGTATTGGCCAGTGGGTGTAGGTGACAGGAAAAAGAGACCAATCAGGTAGTCACCAGCTCAGATGTTCCAATGAAAGTGTTACCGATTTCGAGACTGGGCAATAAGATGTGGATTTTTCCGTATCCATAGATGAACTGTGAAAATTCATAAAGCATCTCTTGTGAATTGAAATTCATCCGGAAAAGGTTGAAAATGAAGAAAAGAAGGTTCAGTGTACTGCTACATAAGCTATTGATCTATCTCTTACTTATTGACAGGCGTACTTATCTTCACTAGAAGAAAAAACAAAACTGGCTAAACTCGGTAAGGAAACGTTTCCGGTCATATGTCCATGGGGACGTTTTTAATCCCTGTACTGAGAACGACACGCTTCCAGAGTTCTATGAGACCTTTCAAAAACATCCTGCATGAGTGGCATGCTCTTTAAAAATACCATCCACTGTTCTTGGAACTTTTTCGAGCATGGAGTGGAAACTCAATGATGATGATGGATGCATGGGAAAAAAGTTGATCCTTAATTAATTAGATATACAGCATATAATGTGAACATATTTTATAAATAATGAATGGATATATTTAAGATGGATGCAACACATCCATTTTGCTTATAATTTTATATACATTTTTCATAATATATGTAAGGAAGAGTCATTTGAAAAATACACGATAAAGTACGTTCAAGTTTACTCATGAAAAACAACAACAACAAAAAGATATTACCGTATGTAGATTAATGGCAGGATAGTAGAATAAAGGCATAATATGATAGCAGTTTGGAACCAAGAAATAATTTTGATCTTTTATTTCTGTAAGGTTGGAGTTTCACAAATAGTGGCACATGAAAATTTGGATTCCTAAGTCACTGTGGGATTATCGAATCCCTAGCTCCTTAGAATGAACTGATATATCATTAAAATATATTTATAAATTATGAAAATTTTATATAAATTATATTCTGTATTAAAAAATAATCTTAATACAGTATTGTGTTACTCTAGTTGCCACCTAGTCTTCTTTTTAAATAAATAACTTTGCGTATATATATATATATAATTATTATAAATAATATTAAATATAATTTTATATTATATTAGAGTTTAACTTGGTTCCCTATTAATATGGCTGTCACATATGGTTATTCAACTTGTGAAATGTGCATCACGTTTCTTTTTTTAGTAGACAAAACAAACAATATTTATAAATCCGGACTTATTTTGTATTCTGTGACTGCTGTTATTTTAAATATGCATATCGTGCCGACAACCGATAAATGCTGTTGAGACTTATTTTTCGTGATTACATGCGTTATAAAAACAGTGAAGTGTTTTGCTGTTGAAAATTTCAGGCTAACATCAAATGTTTTGTCTATAAAAATATACAACTTTTGGCCGCGTTAAGCAACTCAGTATTAATATTAGTATTAATAGTGGCAAATGATGCAATAAAGCAAGCTTACACAGCATTAGCCAAAAAAAAAAAAAAATCCCTCTTGACATATTCATCTTTTCCAATAGTTTGTGTAGTTCTTCCTTGAATTTATTCAAACTATCCACTTCCACAATAACGGATAGTAGCTTGTTCCAGAAATCAACCACCCGTTGGCGGAAGGCAAACGGGTGGTTGATTGCTGAAACACTGGAACTGAAGACGGTTGCATCTATTCTACAACCGTCCTTCCTCAAATTGAATTTATGCCCCTTCATGTGCATAGTCTGAGCAAGAGAAAGAATCCCAGCAGCATTGACTTTGCTCAAACCATTCAAAGTCTTAAACGCCTCAATCAGCTCACCTTGCAGGAGCCTAACCTCCATACGCTGCAATCTACAAGCGTATGGAGGTTAGGCACCTGCCTTGTTTGGTAAGAGCACTCCTTTGTTCCCCTTACCAGTCTCGCTGCTCTTTGAACAAGTTCCAGCAGCTCTACATCCATAAAATGAGGCCTCGACACCTCTATGCACTACTGAAGATGTGGCCTGACCATTGCTTATACAATGAGATAATCACCTCCTTATCGCTGCAAAATTCCTGTATATCATTGACAAAAAAAATCCCGTGAGTTGTCGCTGTTTATGTAGTAGGGTGCTCCGTGTATACTGTCTGTAAATTGTGTGTGTCTGAGGTCGAATTGTTTGCGGGACAAAAAATCTGTGTTTCCGGGAGAATAAACCATGCTACTCTCGCCTGAGACCGACTAACTCAGCCACGTTGTGAAAAAGGCCCATAAAAATTTCTCACGTCATCGAGGACTCTACCTCAGGTCTTTTCCACTCAATGTGGGAAGGACGGCGATCCTACCAACTGTGCTACACACGAGGGTGAGCTGTCGCAGCCAGTCGGCACTGCTCAGAGAACTTTATATCAAACTGCACAATTACGCCAGGTACTTTTAATTTTCTACTTCCCTGCGTGGTTCTACTTCCCTGCGTGTAGTACCACACAGTTGGTATGTTACTGTGGGATTACTGCTACCCATATGCAGTACCTTGAATTTTTCAATGCCAGGCTTCAGTTTGCTATTTCTCATCCCATCTGCCCAACCTTTCTATATCCTGTTGCAGTAGCATACTGTCATTAGTGTCATTAACTACCCTACTCACTTTTGTATCATCTGCAAATTAGACATTAAGCCTGATATATCATCACCAGTATCATTAATAAATACAGAAAACCACAATGGGCACCAGCACCGAACTCTGGGGACCCCACTGATAATATTAATCCACGAAGAGTAGTGTCCATTGATAACCACTCTCTTTGTTCTCCCACTCAACCGTTCTTTTATCCATAGCAGTAACTTTCCATTAATGCCACACTGGTCCAATTTGAACAACAGTCTTCCGTGTGCAACAGTACCAAAATCTTTCCAATCTTTCCTCCAAGTATACGATGCCAAAATTATTTTTTGCATCCACTTCCTTTGTGACCACATCGTAGAATTCATTCAAATTGGTCAGACAAGATTTCCCCTTAACAGACCCTCACTTGTCTAGATGGTACTGCATTACTTCTTTAACCAGTGACTCCATTATTTTCCTTGGAGAAGTTAAACTATCAGTCTGTAATTACTCGTGTCACCCTCTTTTCCACCTTTGTGAATTGGGATGCATTCGCACATCTCCAGTCCACAGGGACCTTCCCTAAATCCACGAATGCGCTCATAATTATGGCTAAGAGTTTGCTTACTTTCTTAATATAATTGTATAGACTCCGTCCACCCCAGCTGAGAGTATTTATTATTTCAAACGGTGCTTTAGTACGTATTAAACTCGGATTCCTTTTCATACTGCACCAGCCTACTTGATGTTGCGCGATTTTTAAGGAACATATTCTCAGAATACACTCGTATTACGAAAGTTTTAAGTGGTCGACAGTGAAAAAAATTTCTTGGAGTTGTTGGTTGGTAATTGTTATAATTAATTCACAAGTTACTGTAATTTATTTTTAAAAAGTAATGAACGAAACTAGTAAGTTTCATATAATGATCTCATATCAAAAGTATTGTTTACATTTTTAGTTTCATTAATAAGTGCATTTAGTTATGTAGTTTCCCGATAGAGGGCACTCGTTTCCATTAGCAGAAGATTAAATTTGGAATTATCTGTAAAACGGTTTCTAACAAGAAACACGGAAAGGTTTAGCACTAGTTGAAAAGGAGCTCGCAAAGGGACCCTGACTGTGGGATCACAGAAGTTTTTAAATATTCACCCAGAGGGGGGTGTGAAACGAGTGTTTTTCTTGAAGTATTCTGCTGGTGTTAGATGTTTACAGTACATTGCTTATCTATTTATGATAATTTAACAAAACCCTTTCAGAATACCCTAGAACTGTTTTTTTCTAGTGATCGATACGTTGGGAAAAGTAAGCATCCAAATATGCAGCAGTTATGAGGACCCAAGTTCATTTATCAAGGGTACACTGAATGCCAGAACGTCACTGGTATTTAGGAGGTCACTGCACGATCTTTCAGTTGTGCTGTCATAAGAATTGCAGCTGAATAAACGTTACATTCGTACAGTGAACTGTTTTTAGTATCATGCATATATATATATATATATATATATATATGTATATGTATTAATAAGAGATCATTATTATTATTTTTACAGTATACTCCTCTCACACGCCTATAAATATAATTATAAAAAAAAAAGCATGTAACATGGATGGAACGACTGTGTGATAGAGAGCGGAGAGAGTTTGAAAGAGACTGGTCGTTAATAACCTAAGTGTCCTCCTTTGGACAGAGTCTAGAAGCTTGCAAGAGTGAGTTAGGGACACCACCGATATGAGGGAACAAAGTTCCATGGTAGTGCGGATTTCTGGTTTATTCAAAATCGGTTGCTGTTTAGAAAAAAAAAAAGGAACATAGAAAAACTGTTTTTTATAGAGTGGACGTAATATTTGTCATGTGCTTATGGCAAGAGAGATTAGAAGTCATGGTAATCTCAATAAAAATAATTGATCTTGTCTGGAACATATGAATGTTATCGAAGATTAAAACAGGAGCAACGGGCTCTTTTTTTGCGAGAAATAACAGGAAACTGAGTTTCAGAAGGATTGAAGTTAACTAGTTTTCTTCGCGCCATTGAAGAATTATCCGAAAATCGGTATTTAAGGAATTGTTGTTGGATATTCGAGAAGTTGAGACTGTCTGTGCAGAGCAAGGTTTCTCATACTGGAATGTAGTGTGCTGTCATCAGCAAAACTATGGATGGGGTTTAGAGTCGATGGAAGAATGTCATTAAGAGGAAAAGAGTGGGAGAAAAAGAACTGAATCTTGGGAAACACCATCATTATCTGAAAATTAGAAGACAGATTCTCTTATTCCACTGTTCCAAGGTACCAATGAGCGCATGGAGAGAAGACTGGCTACCCAATCGCATAAAACAGAAGGCTAGCCATGAGACTGAAGCTTGTTTATAGGCGTTTTTTTTTTTTTTTTTCAAACACGACCAAAAACTGCCTTTGAAATTCCAAGAGCAACTCCTTAAGTTTCAACGAATTTTTTTTCACGGAATATGGCCAAAGATGGGTAACATAAACTGTGGTATGATTAGTGAATCTGCGCTGACAAAAGTTGGCGAGTTTGCGGTTGATGGATTTCTCCATTACTGTGGAAAAAAGCAGAGTAAGTCCAATGGGATGATAATTGGAAAGGAGAAGTTTGTCAGCTTTTTAGGAAGTGGACGAATGTGAGCAAATTTCAGCGGAATAAAAAACGCCAGTGGAATAAGGAAGTGTAAAATGGTGACGCAGAACAAGAGCAAGATCTGCTTTTACGTTAATCTAACCACAAAATTAAGACGTAGTTATGCTTTGAAGAATGTCTATATTGTTATTTATTTATGATTGTAGTTTTGTAAACTATGCAATCTGCAGTATATACTGTATTACATTCTTATTGGTAATAATATAGTGAACATCTAGCAGTAGTTTATTTGAAAGAAATTTCTCTGAGGAAGAAATAGCTATTTTCATCTTACCTTTTCAACAAACAGTATTACTAGTAATGATTGCACTCGTATGAAGTTTTAGAATTTAGATGCTCTAATATATAAATGCGATTTTTTTTTTTAAATCGGTAATTTGAAGATTCACTTTCTATTAAACATTTCTTATGTGAAACATACGCTTGTAAGTAAGGAGTTACAGAAAACGTTGTGATTTTGAATAATTGATAGACGCTGCATTGACTACTTGTATATTGATGATGAAAAGCTATTTTAGCATTCTGTTAGAACAAAATCCACCTTCTTAACAAGGTTATCTCGTAATCAATGGGACTGAGCCGCTCAAAATTTGCTTGTTCTGCAGGAGGAGGACAGCATGGTTTAAATTTTTAAGGACTTGATTTCTACATTAGATATATACTCAGTTTGGTAGGTATAAAACAGAGCTACGATGCTCAATACGTTCTACGTTGTATTTCAATATTTGTAGAAGAATCATAGAAATTTACTTCAATATGACGCAGAACACTTCCTAATGATGACGCTATTTACTAGAGAGTATCATTAGAAAGTGTTCTACATATCATATTGAGGTAAATTTCTCTGATTCTTTTACAAATATACACTCGGTGTACAATTTATGAGAAGCATAGCACGTAGGACCCCCTATCGCATCCAGAACCAATGACTGTTCGCTAAAGCACAGCAGCAACCTTGTTCCAGTATTGTTAACCAGGGAGACTTGATGGCATCCCCTCAATTATTGGGTTGTGAGCGAAAGTGGGCTCATGCGCCTGGTAGAACTTTTGACCACATGCTACATAAAACTTTTCCTTCTTAGCCAGATTGGGGGACCCTCCCAACCTTTTGTTAAAATCTGGCTAAGAAGGAAGTAACGGGAAGTCGCACTTTCTACTCGGTGTTCCGTGGTGTGAGTTCTATGGTATCCTGTTAGAAATCGTTGCCACCAGGGCATGGAGATTCCATGTCTGATCAAATAATATCTTACATTGATGCGTAACCCAATAGAAATATTCACTTGCGTGTGTTTTCCTTTTTTGCTCCATTTCATGGGAAAGGGGCTTTTTCCGGGTTGAAAGGCATTCATTTCTATCGTGTTTTAATTATTTGACGCCAATTTCTTTTTCTTCCTTATCTTTACTTTGATGGCAAGTACAACGGTACGCAACTTCCTTTGTTTCGAGTCAAGAATATGTAGAACGAAGATGTGCAGTCTTCGCACAAGCTTAACCGAGGTTATTTGAAAATCGACTACATCAGTTATTATCTTTCAAAGAAAAAGGAAAGCGTCCAGAACTCTCTGGTTGCCAACTGTGAATCACGAGAAGAATTTAAATTTTAAATGTATTACTCGATAATAGTGTTTTATTTAATCAAATACATGAATATATACAATGAAAGGAAATCGGGGCGAAAACAGTCTCAAAAACTTAACCGCGAAGCTGTTAAAGGAAGCGGAAAGCTGCTTTGACTATTCGCGTTTCACACTTCACCCATCACGGATCAGAATCTCGATCATTCACCGAATCTAACCTTGCGTGGAAATTGTTCGTTATGCATCCACGGAAAGTTAACAGTAACTGTTTGTTCTGTGCGCCAGGTCAACCCACCTGTCAATCAACCAGTTGTGCATAATTTTACTTTCTCTTACGATGTCTGACGTTGTATTTGATGCCGCAGGCTTAAAAGGCCCAAAAGAAGTTTAAATATTGTGTACAGATTACTACCATTTCCGCAAATATTATATTTATAAATTACAGAAAAATTATTGATATGTTTATCTTGGTGGTGAGTGTGAAGTCAATGAAATGATGAAAACCTTTAGCACTTTTCTTAAGTCTTTTCTTTTAAATCGCATTCCTTTATAGTGTTTTATACCAGATTAAGCCCACGGATTCCGCGTGAAGTTTAATGGTCTGTTAATCCCTTCTAATGTTAGAGATATCGTCCTTGTAACATTTTTCTGCATTTAATTTTGAAAGAAACGCTTTAGGTTATAAATTTACTTAATTTCTGCAGCCTTCTTTCTCTCACAACAATTGGCTACGTATTCTTATTAATAAAGACTGCGTAAAAATCCATTGCTCTGTTTCTTTTTCTCGTGTTAAAGCAAACTCTAGGATCCAGAAAAATATTACCCCACTTTGACATGCTCGAGAGGAATAACACGCTTAAAAGGAGAATCCAGCCGTTCTAGAGAACGTCTAAATTTTTAATTAGGTGCTGCCTCTGTGAATGAAATGTTTATTTAGTGAAATAGAGATTGAATGAAACGTCCCACGAGTGTAATGTGAGTGAAAGCACGGAGGAAAAATGGTATCGAGGGAACACAGTCATGAATGAAATGCTCTTGAGAGAGGTGACGTAATATGTTCTGGGATAACACGTGAAGTCTGCGCTAACTCAGCTTCAGTCCTTGCTGACTTTCACACCACCTATATCTATATCGATTTTACGTTTGCTTTGGAACTGAACTGTGGAGCGTTTGAATTTTTTTTTTTTTTTTTAGTTGGAAGAAGTGATCTCTGTGGTTTAATAACAGGACAACGTATAAGCGGAAGTCAAAATTAATGCGAAGCAGAGATAGCAATGAACCGGAACTGTCCGGAACGACGGTTTGCCATACGCATTGGTAATGTCATGTACGTACTTTATCATTAAATATGACGATTTTTATTAACGAGTGTTCCATTTCCTAAAATTCTCCATTCCGGCCCCCGGTGTGAAGTTCAGCCAAGACTTGGACTACTCTTCCGAATTGTACACTTCAATTTGCCATAATTTTTGAAATTAAATTTTTATCTTGTCATTATTAATATTGCTCGATATTCATCTGGAAAATATCTTGTTACTTGCAGTTCTCTTACGTTGACATTTCGCCATTAATAAGGCATTGTATGTTCGCGTTATCTACCATACTGGAAGTGGTTGGCTTGCATAAAGCGAGCAGAAACCAGACAATCAACGAATCCAATTTTGCTGGCATATTTTTAGCGACTCTGTTATGAAACGTAACACGGGTGAACCAACGAAACTAATGTAAAAATAATAATTATAATTAATAAATACTATATTAATGATAGGCTTGTCACTTATCGAACGATGCTGTGCCAAGACGCTGATATAAGAGAAAAAGAAAATGTGAATTTGTACCATTTCTCGAAACTTCTGAGCAAGGTTGTCAGCTTCAGTGAAAAGGTGCTAAAATTAAAGAGTCCTTTAAAATTTCGTGTTTAACAGTAATTTTTCATGAAAAAGAGTATGTATTCATCATAAGAGATACTATTCATCCTATATATTTTCACTCTAACTAATTTTTTGGAAGATACAAATCATAAACTTGAAATAAAGCGATGAAAACGCGCTGTGGTTGTTTTCTGAGTTAGCTTCGAAGCAACTGTGTTCTCATCACTTGCATCAGTTACTGAATAGCCACGACCTCAAATACACTATACAGCGAAAAACTTATCAACTATTACTAATATTGTATACTCAACTAGCATCATACTGTCGGCTTTTCAGGCAATTGGAGAACTCACTATAACATATCTGAAGTGCTGCATTTGGCTTAGTTCGTATACCTAGAATCTCTTAGCGCTTCCAGATTAGAGGGACGTGCTTTACTTTCTCTCATTACTCCTGAACAACAGAATAATTCACTCTCGACGAATCACTAAAGGAGTAGCCAAGGGTGGTGTGCTGTCTGGTCTTCTCTTCACTGCATCGCTTCTATCATTCCTGAACGAAAGACTAAAATTTACTAGCAGTGCTGATGATATAAAATTGCTTATCAAGATTAGATCCATGGATGATCCACAAACTATTATATCAAGCATGAAGAACTCACTGAGCCTCTTCGCAGTATATATTTCTAGTCTGGGAATCACTTAAATCCAAAAAAGTCTTGGATTTAAGTGATAAAGACATCAACCTTGATCTTAACAATAAAGCATGGCCAAATGCAGATTATTTCCAATCTGGATGAAGGTGCCTGTCGTCTCATCAGACTCCATATCAACTTTGGTTGTATATATGACTGACTGTTACTCAGATTTAGCAGTCATGTGGCACCGCTTCGCTTAAAGGCGCTGAAGTGATGTTAAGATGGCCGGCCAAGCATCATCATGCTTGCGTAAAAGATCAGCGTACAACCAGAAAATACGTTACAAGTATAATTATTTGTAACTTCTGTGTGGTGCTGAGATCTGGGGCTCACCAGTTCCAACAAACATCAAACGCTTGTTTGATAAACAAGTTTTGGCTGTTAAGTTGGACAGAATAAAAAAAAAAAAAAAAAAACGCAATCAATGTGGAACAGAGATTGCCCGCATCAATGTACGCGCGCACAAACACACACATCAGTAGCTGTCTGTGTTCAGGGATCAAGATGGAAAATTGTAATAAATGAACGCTTGTTAATAAAATATCTTACTTTTGATAATGAAGTATGTACATGGCATTAGCGATGTGCATGAAGAATTGCAATGGCGTTCTGGTGTGCGCCTGTCCATTCCGATCCTTTCCTTCCATAAGTTTGGCTGTGATTGGCGGAGATATCTTTAGAGAGACAAGACATCAGCTTCAAGGACTGAGCGCCTTCGTGGTGAAATAAATAAGTACAATATAAAACGCAAGTTGTTTCTGAATGTTGTCAGGTTTCCTTTCCCATGCGACATCTAAGTCGCACCCTGGGCCATCTGTTTTGACATTTACAGAACGAGTATTTTCTTTTTCGTATGACGTAGCACAATAAATAGTCTCCCTTTTCATAAAACAAGGACATGCGAGACACGAACCTGAGGAGGGGAAAATGAATTACCAGTTCTACTTATAAAATGGAGATTGAAAGTCTTACCTGATTTCTGTCTCTTTGAATATTTATATCGAATTATTCAGTAAGTTGAATAAACTGCTGGCAGGTTGGTTCTGTTTCCTTCGCAGTATCTCTTTCTTTCTTTCGTATACTGGAGAAAATGCTGTACCAATGCCCACAACTTTGTATCTGATTAGGAGCAGACTGCAGTCATTGAAATGTAAGCTGTGTTATCTTCACCACCTACTTCTGTTGTGACGGGTGTGTGTTTCTTTTTTACAAGGCCGTTGCGAGTTATTTTTTGAACTTTGTCCTTGTAATGAAAATATCTTCCGGATATTCTATGCTACGCTTTGCCAATCGATCACCGGGACTGATCGTGACGAGGACGGGGTGTTCACCTACGAAATTACGACATATTTATTTTATCCTTTGTTAGTTTTGCCACGATTGTAAAATACTCCACATATTTCACTGGCTCACAGCTGCTAAGGCGTGAATGTATTTGATAATGATCCTTAGCATTTTATATTAGATCAGCTGTGAAAGTTAATTTGTCGAAGATATTAGAAGAATTATTTTGTGTTTTCTCTGTCTGATATTTCCATATTTCCCAACCACTCAGGGTAATCCAGAATCTATTTTGAAATAGGTGAAGAAAGAAGTCCTCCCGAGAAATGCTCACAAAATAGTAAGAGAAAGTCGAAGAGAGATGAAGAACTATAAATAGCACACTCAGCGGTTTCGTAAATATGTTTTGCAAAAGAAATGCATTATTCCCGTGCAGGGTCCATAAATTATTTACCAATACTTACGTTACTCCTAGAATTATTCTGACTGCTCCTGTAAATGTCTGGAGAAAGAAGTTTTCTCCAGATGCTACTAAAACTTATAAAGATGCATGGGATCGATGATGCTTCAAGAACAGTTTAACAACTGGGCTGTAATTATGCTTCCAGCAAATTGGGCTGTTGGGGAAATTTATTGGCGATTTTGTATTAAGTAAAATTTGCAACATTTATTTATAAATTATCAGCTTAAGATATCAACAATGTATATTTTTGGTAAGTATTACTTCATTTTTTTTGGAATTATTCTGCCATGGTCTTTTGATTCTCCAAAAAAAATCTACTTTCATTTTAAACCAAATTTTTTACAAGAGAAGTGAACAAAATAATACTCTACTGCAAGTGATAGATTTTTTTTGTGGAGGAGAAGGTAAACTAAGTTTGACTCGAACTATGGTACCCGTCAAACGGATCCCGTTGTAAGTGTTCTGAGATAACCAGATGGCCTTCCAGCTCACTTCCAAATGCTCTTTTAGATTCAAATGTGAAGCGCATAATTCTGTTCACTTCTTTCAGCACAGCTGGTTTTCTCGCTTTGCAACTATTCAACGTCAGTCTGCAATATGCCAGAAGCGCCATCTTGTTAGCTTTGGTCCCGCTTCTATCCTTTATCTGGGAATCGAAGAACCCTGTGGTTCTGCCTTGGACTTTGCAAACTTAAAGCTGAGGCTGACTCGGGCAATCATTTAGTATATTTGCTACAATGACATGGACAATCAGCAATAACCAAACTGATTTCGAACGAGGAACGTGGAATTTTGTGGAAAATGAAATCGGAAAAGCCAATCCAGTAGGAGCAGTTTTGGTCCTACTTCTATCCTTTATCTAGGAATCGAAGAACCGTGTGGATTCTGCATGGCTGAAGGTGCATAACGTTCTATAGGTATAACTGAGGCATATTACTGTCATATTACTCTGATATTCCTAATGAATTAACTTCCGGATGCGTAAATACCAGTCCTTTCCATCACAAATCGAAAGCATGCCCTCTGACTTCTACTCTCCATGAAAGATGACAAAACGTAATTCTGTTCACTTTAATCCATCAAACTTGTTAAATAATGTTAAAGCTAATCACAGTAAGCTGGACGAAGCAGTTGTATGAACAAAACTTCTAGTCGCATTTTCTAAAGCATTTTACGACTTTGTAAATCAGAAGAGTGCTTCTGGCATATTGCAGACTGACGTTGCATATTTGCAAAGCGAGGAAACCAGCCTTGCTGAAAGAAGTAAACAGAATTACGCTCTTCACATTTGAATCTAAAAGAGCATTTGGAAGTGAGCTTGGAAGGCCATCTGGTTATCTTAATATGAGAGAATGCAATTAATATTGCGAAAAGCGAACAACATATATTTAAAAATAAATGTATTTATAATGTTTTATAGATGTATTTATATAAATACATCGATAAAACATCAATTTAAAATACATATTCGTTAATAAAGAAGAACAACAATTTATTATTTACAATTCAAAATATAGCGAGTAACATTTCACTTCTCAATTATCCATAAACTTTGTCTGTTTGTAGATAATTTAGGACTATAGCATGCAAGAGTATGCTTTTGTAACAACCTTAGCAGATAATTACACCTCCATCCGCCCTTCAGCTACTAACGTTCCGGATCACACGTTTCTTACTGCTAAGCACAACTTGGGTATTTACAGTATATGCAACTGTCGAAGCAAAAACAACTACAGTATTTGATAACTGCTAATTCGAACTCACTTTAAACTTGTTTAAAGTGTGTAACATTCACACACTTTAAACAAGTTTAAACATGTATTTATAAGTTTCCGAACATTTTATCCGGAAACCCTGGTTTAGTAGAAATTTTCTGTAAGGACTGAACGGAATGAAGGTAGGTTTCCTAAAGAAATGTTTCCTTTTAATACCAAAGAGTTTTTTGCCAACAAATAAAATATATACAAACATTGTACTCGTTTTCCCATCCCATCTCATCTCATGCTTAAAGAGGGTTAAAAATTAATATAAAATTAAAAAGCTTAGCTTATTTTAGAGTAAATAAGGTCCACGATAATTGTCCACACTTAACTGCAAGTGAGAAGCGCTGGAATCATGAGAGTCTATCGTTGTTAAACGCTATTTTTATTTTATTTTTATCTTCTGAATCTGTTCAAATATCTGCTTTGTCGCTTAAGTACGTAGTTTAAGGAAATTTGTGGAATTCATTCACAATTTACAAGTTATTGCTAGTGAAACAGTTTTGTTCTTTTTTTTTTATCATGGATTTTTCACTGAGTACATATCGTTTCCGATATTTGCATTTGGCCACTTAGACACGTGACTTGCCTGTAAGATAGCAGAATGGGTTTTCTTAAATACATTCTTAAGTTTTTGAGATATTTAATTTGGAGTTAAATGCGCCCAGTAGTGTATTGAATAAACATTACCTTTACTTGTTTGTGTTGGATGAGATGTTTGTGAAGCGCGATATAGTTGAGTCGGCACTTTTCTCTTAGATAAATTCCACGGGGCTGGCAACAGGATAACGTGAGCATGAGTGTAGCGAGCTTGTGCCACATCCGGCTGTAGTTGTAATTACATTTTCGGGGAACAGTCGTTTAAGATGTCAGTAGTTTCTCATCTCGAATACGCTATTATTGGGATGAAGATGTTGCTGTAAGGCCCGTGTGATTGGTAGCGAGATTTGCTCAGGTCACTGTCGTTCGCTCCGGGATAAGATAGCGAGATGCTTTCACACACAGGAGATTGACATTAAGCTTGTATTGCAGTCATCAGTATGCAGGTGTTGAGTTTAATGAAAGTTATAGCGCTTCCCGGATATTTGGGAGGAATTAACAGTATTTTGATGCACACCGGAGTTCACTGAAAGGGAAGGAGAAGTCAGTTCTCTGATTGGTCACTCGACATAAGCACATTTGTATTTGCTGGCTCGCTGATATCGACTTTATAAGTGATGACTTCGGGGATTTCAGTGAATTGTCTAACAGTTTTGTTACTGTGGGTAGGTTTGCCCACGCTGAAAAGAAACAAGTTTATCAAAGAGATATTTGTCTAACGTTTGTGTCTTGCTAACAATTTTTTCCTTTAGATTTTTAGGGCCTTATTGCATCGAAGCACTTGCTGATGCAAGTGCCTTTCTAGTGTTTATGTAATTTACGGTAGCTTTCATCAGTTGTTAAGTCTGTTAGTTCTTTTTTTCCTTACAAATTGTATGGAAAAGAGAACTAACAATTGCCCAATTTCTATTGGTTCGATTTCAATGAAATGTGTAAATAAATATTTTTAAAAGACTTAAGTATGAAGTTTCGTGAAAATCTGTCCATTGGGATTCGTACTGTTACATGCGGACGGATGGACTGGCAGACATGATGAAGACAATAGAAGACTAATAAAATCAGAAGGTGCAAAAGATATTTGGTGGTCGCGTGAAATTTGTATAAGTGGAAGGTGGTTTGCAATTCTGTTGAAGAGAAATCTGCATGGCATGGAGTTTGGAGATAATAAAGTTACTTTTTGTTTATTATTATTTTTTTTTCCCATTTGTTGAGAGTATAGTAATAACTGGGAGCAACAGAGCGTTACAACTAATTTGTTTTCTTTGCTATTAAACTTATCATGTTCTTGGGAAATGAACGAAACTTTTGTTGCAAAATAACACATTTTTCGGAAGTCACAAGGGTTCTTTATTCCTGTACTATTATGTGTGATTAGTAACAATTTTGCTGTGGGTCGTATCATTGCACGGTATGTTCTTACTCTTTTGCTGCCACCAGTTCTACGAAAAGAGGAAGTGACTAAGAACAGGATGAGTTAGAGACGAGGAATTTCCGTTGTACTATTGAGCACATTACAGTAGTAGCGCCTTGCTTTGTGCCGGGACTTTTTTTGTTGCTGCATGCGAGGGCGCGCGCACTTGTTTTTTTTTTTTTGGTTGGGGAGGGGTGAGCAATATTTTGTTTTGCCACTCTATGCCCTTATGCGCATGCGCTGAACATTATCGCTATGAATTAATTTAACTTGGATTGGATATGTAATGCATATAATATCAATTATATTAGTGGTCGCCAGCCCGTTCGTTGCTTATATTTCTTATTCTTTCGTTTAATCATTTAGCGATTTGCGTAACACCATTATGGATTAGTTATTGTGTAGGACAGAAGAATTTCAGCTTTTGCGAGTTGTTTTTAGATTTCTTTACTGCTGGTATGATTTAATTCGTGCAGCCGATAAACTCGGGTTTAACCAGGGATTTTGAAGTTAGTTGGTGAACGAAATCAAAATTATTATCATTACAATGAGACATTATAAAATATTATATCATTACAATTATTAAAATTTGGATTTCCGTTAAAACAAATTCATCAGATTTTTGGCGATTTCTAACAGCCAGGTACACTTACTAATTATGTTTCCAGGTAAATCTCAGTTTCCTAAGGCTTCATGTGGTGGGCCATTTAGCAGATCGCTTAATAGGCACGACTTAACAGACTCCTGTACGTTGACCAACTGGGCCAGCTCTAAGTGGGTACCGAGTGGCTCCGCGAGAGAGAGAGAGAGAGAGAGAATTGTCCTTAAGCTTCGAATGGCTATAATTGTACTTGCTCTTCTTATCTGTAGATGAACACACTACTGTTTTTGGTACGTATGTAATGTCCTGAATCCATTGATGTCATTGGTTTTTCGCAGGCGCAATTGAAGGTTTTATATTTTTGCGACATTTATATGTATTACATAAGTATATTCGTATAACTATTTTTGTAGTTTGCTGCCACTAACAAACAAAAACGTAAATTATCTACAGATTCTTTCTGTAGGTGTATTTTGGTCCGAAATAGGTGAAGCATAACAAAATTGATGCCAGCTTGGTGACACCAATTTTGCAGTGCATATGAAGCCTATTTTGGAATGCCCTACAGGGGAGTACCTAATTGACAAGTTAATTGAAAATTACGGGAAAATAGAATGTAGAGGGTCGTGTTATATGTTGTGCGTCTAGTACGTTTGCGGTGCCCAGGATTTCCCCATTGCCGCTGCAAGCCAGTCTTGTATATGGTGTCATTTGTGTTATGTGGTGTGTCGGGATCTGTTGGAGTGTTGTTGACTGGCTACATTGCTACCAGGGAGCAGCGATTTGCAGGAAGGTTGATCCCCCAGTACCCGTTCCTGCCACGAAAAGGTAGGCCAACTATTCTTACTCTCACTGAACTTCCCTCGCTATGAGAAAGTGCTGGTGGCGAGCCCCAAAAATTGTGAAAAGGAGTGAAGAAGAACGAGATATTAAAGGGGGATGAGAATATTAAGATGGGGAAAGAAGGAGGAGGAGGCATTCCCAGGAAAGAAGAAGTGAGGAAAGGTGCTAACTATGGAGAAAGTGGTCATTTGATCCTGCCCACGCAGGGAAAAATCTAATCCGGGTCAGCAGTCATCCTACCCACCGGATAACTGGGGAGGAGGTTGTCCAAGATCCTCCTGGAGTTGCATTAACTGGGGAAATTACCCAGAAGGCCAGTCCAAGTTTAGTGGGCGAGGGCTTCGAAAATTTCCGGAATTCTGCCTTTGAACACAGCCGTGGAATGTGGACAGTGCTTGGAGGCCAGATCTCGATGCAACGAAGTGAGATTCTTCTCCACATTCAGTCTACGTTAATTGCTAAGACAGTACTGAGGTTAGTATAGTAGAGGCGGTTGGCGAGTCCCGAGTAAAATAGCTTCCTGTTTATTGCTGAATCGCATAAGTCTAGAGTTTCCTTGAACCATATGGCAAATTCTAACATTGGACCGATGAAGTTGTCCAATTCTGATTCCCTCCGCCACCACTACAAAAGAAACACCGTTATGAATTTGGAACAGCAGCTCCCTCTTAAATATCCCCTTAAAATTTTAGAAAGGACACTCTTATGAACCTTCGTATTATATTTCATGTCGACAAGGCGCCTCCGTAGCCATGTGGGCAGGAGCCGTAGTGCGTAGCACACGCTTCTTGATTAGACCGGGGTTCGAGTCCGTGACCACCAAATACGGAGGATGCGGAAAGGTCAGGGAATGACCACCACATATCCCCGAGCAATATGGCCTTAGTTCCTAATGCTCCTAAAAACCAAATAACAAACAAACAACAAACCAAATAACAATCATGTCGATAGAGTCCCCTGTGTGTGCTTGTTTTCTTCCTCTTCCCTCAGAAAGTGCTTGTTTTCTTCCTCTTCCCGTTTCAGAAAGTGGATAGTTATGAGATGGGATCACAAATCCCATCTCATAACTATCCACATCTGAAACGGGAAGTTTCTGATATGCTGATTAGCCTGAAAAGTAACATAAGCGTGCATTACCTAACTTTTTTTCGAGTTCGTTTCACCCAAATTTCAGCTAGACCGTAATAGAGTTCCCAATAGGAAACGCTTGTAGTACTGTACCACTACTGCTGCTACTCTAGTAACCTCACTCCGAGAAACCGACAGGTCGACTTTAAGGACACACTCAAATTACAGGAAGGATGAATTGTTTTTGCTATTATATAATCACTAAGGTGCTTTGTCTGCTTGTGATTACAAGTCACAAGAGCAGCATTTACTTTAACCTGGTAATAAGATTGATGTATGCCTTTGGGCTATATATTTTTAAAAAGTTCGTTTCATTTGTCATTCTTGTATGTTTTTTTCCATTTCCTCGGATTGCTTGGTGCAATATTGCGAGCACTGTTTTTGTACAGTGGCTATGTGTGAATTAATATAACAGATTCCTTTGTGGGTGTGTGTTTATGAAATAACAAAGCGAAAAAAAAAAAATTCGCTAGACAAATTATTAAAATGTAAATTTTTATTGTCTGTATGCGTTGTTTATGAACAGACGGCTAACTGTTTCCCCCCCCCCCCTTTCAACTAGTAAACAGCTCGTGACAGCACTTGAAATTAGAGTTGATGGGCGGAGAGTACAACTAGCCTTCAACTGAGAGTGTTGGAATGGTTTAATTTGGTACTTGCGGTTGAATGTGTTAGTGTCTTCTGAGAAAACAAATGCATCGATAAACGCCTGACCAAATTGACTCATTTATTACCCATTTGCCACCCAAAATAACTGTAATGCCATCAGCTGCAAGGTCTTAAATTGTAGACGAGGTGCTGTTCTTCTGGAAATAGGTGAAGATTGCAATAATTACCTGAAGACTGATGATCAATTGAAACTGTTGTGGTACCGATGACTCAGCTTACTTAGTCTAAACGTAGAAAGTGTTTTGTCAACCCGAAGATAGATAGATAGAATTCTGTGGTGTTAAATACACATTTCCTAGTACTAAATATGAGTTAATATTCTATCTTGACCCAAAGCAAGTTGAGAAAATAGCACTCCTGGAACACTTTTTATTAATTCACGCCGACTCCTGATTACAGTGTGAAGACCAAGAACAAAGTACCAAGTGAAACATCAATTCAAGCAAAATGCCGAGGAGTGACGTCGGTGTAAATAAAATACAGACCATTTTGACAAATAAATATACAATTCTCGTCCAACACTCCATCAATTGGACGGTGCGTTTCAATTTTTGAACTCACTGAGCGAGTCGCCTAATTTTGATGCCAATAATAAACTTCTCCATAATTCCCGTATTTAAAAATTAACTCATTAAATTCTGATTAATATCAAATTCGATTCCTGGTAAAGACATTTGAAATAATATATGATTTATCTGTGAATGCAAAACTCGAGGACAAACAATATCGCGAAGAAACATATATTCAAGAATGGTTTCGATAACGTATTATAGATTATTGAGTCCAAAACAATAATATAAGGGAACCAACTGTATAAAAAAGTAGGGTGACACTACCTCCATGTTTCTTAAGTGGGACGGAGGCTCCCAGGGTGGGCTATCCCGGTTTTATTTTAAAGAAAATTGCGTAGTTAAAAAATAATGTTGCTCTATATAGGATGGGGTCGATCACTCCTAGTCGTGTCCAGGACTGCTTTGGTGGTACGCGAATTCTGTATTTTTAGTTTGGTGGAATTATCCACAGTTTTTTGAAAGTTGTATCGATTTTAATGCTGTAAATCTGGTCGAGTGACTTTTAGACTTTTATTCTATTATTTCCAGTTTATTTTTTTTTAATTACAGCAGATTTCATGTTTCATCTTTTCTTCAGTGTTTGCAAGCATAATGCTTTATTTGAGAATTACATTCTGAGTAATTGCAGTCACTGTAGACAGGTATTCGTAGTTGAAAATTGTAGACCCGACTATGAATACCTGTTGGGAATACATGGGAGAGCCTCGGGAGAGGGGTGCAATTCAGCAGAGCACGAAGAATGGGGGGAGTCCCATGTGCACCAAACCCGAAAAATCATCTTACCCAGCTCACAATTAACATAAGTTAAAGTAACAGAGTAAGTATTAGGAATTAATGATTAGGAACTTATTAATAACGGTAATGTATGAAGCAGCTACCGTTGTGTGCACAAGGATGCGGCTCTCTTTAATCTTATTTGATCCATTTATAAATGCTTAGAGAATAAATTGATTTCAGAACTAAAATGGTGTGTTTGAGACTTCTATATTCCCATCGCTGATGTAATAATTCTGTCATCAGAATTACCTAATCTCCCAGACTCTTTCTCTCTCTGTCTCTCTTAATCCTAGGTTGGGATGCGTTGTTGTTAGTTCTTTCTCATCTGAAAAGTGAAGGAATATTCCGTAGCTTTAGGCCCTTGTTTTAGAAGGATCGGTAAAACACCGCGAACACATACACGTTGCCTGGCTACGGCTAGAGTACTTCTCGTGGGAATCCCGTGCATAACGACAGAGGAGGGGCTAATCCGGATATTCTTGTTAATGAACTTTCAGAAACGGGTAGTTAAGCGGGAGCAGTTGAGAAATCGTTTAGTCAGTAGGTAGAGGGTTACTGCCTCGTGCATTACGTCAGCCAGCATGAGAAGCATTGCGTGCGAGCAGTTTTTTTCGATCAGCACTGTTTAGAACGCGTTGTTTAAGCTTTTGCGCATTGTATTTGATCTTGGGAATGAGGAGATGTGTGCCGACGTTGTCTGCTGAGGCCATACGAGCCTTCCTTCGTCCTCCGTGCGCTTTTTTTTTTTTTTTTTTTTGTTATTTTACTGACAAGGGAACGGGAGGTTTGAGGTGGTGGTATTTGGGGGGGGGGGAGTTGCGCAGGGCAATGACAAGAGTCCTCTCGTTTGTGTTAAGGAATGTGGGCTAGTGTGTGTCGGTAATGCATGTTTTGCCGAAGGGTAAAAAACGTGCATAGCTGTCTGTCGTGTTGCTCTCTTTCTGTCTTCCTACATGTTCTGAATTCTGTGGCGTAACTGATTCCTGACGCCGTTGCAGCATCCTATCAGTATTCGAAATTTGCCCTCAGTTCGCCTTCATGGTTTTTAGTAATCCTTTCGGGCCGTGACCACGTACGTAATGTAGATATCACTCTTCTCGAATCGAGTTACTCTCGCCTTTGACAAGTCACCCGTGAAGGCTCGGGAATGGCTTTTAACGTGTGTGGTCGTATGCGCAAAGATCCGGCTGCCATCTAAATATCGAAATGGTTTTTTTAATACCGCGAATCTGTAACAAAAACTTTAATAGGGCGTGAGGTACAAAGTTGCGCAAGATCGAAATATGATTACCTTCAGATTTGCTCAAGTGATATTCTGTCTTCGTTTATGCGCGTTTAGATGTGTAGCTACTGTAGTGGAATGCAATTCATGGCTGGAACACTACAGAATTTTGTTTGTCAGTGTAGGATGGTTGTTCACAAAACCTCATTCAACCCCTGCTCAAAGGGGATCTAAAAACATTAATATGTCTTCTTTATATCGTATTTAAAACTTGTCTTCTTTAAGACCTGGAAAATTGTCTGTCGTTTTGTACCAAAAAATTAAAACAGTTGTACGCATCTGGTCATGTAATACCTAAATGGACTATTGCCTGTTATCATCTTGAATAATAAAACGCTGCTCCATCTCTCTTAAGCTATAATACGTACTTGATAACCTTAAGCCTAAAGGTAAACAGGGACAACTTAGATGTAGCTCATTGCTGTCAGATCCCTTTGTGGCATAAAATTAATAAAACAGCCCCTCAAAGAAATATAAAGCATTTTTTATTTCTTTTTTTTTATTACAGAACGCGAAGAAAAGTGTATATTCAATATAATTTATATGTTTCACATGGGAACTTAAAAAATATGGTTCCAGGACGTATTAACCAAAAAAGAAAAAAAAAAAAAAAACAGGTTACTTAACGCGCCTGAAGTGTAACACACTTTATGTGCAGTTGCCTTACATTTCAGGCGCGTTAGCAAATAATAATAATTCATGATTTATAATTAAAAGAAAAAAAAAAAAAAAACTGAGCAAAAAGAACGACTTTTATGCGCGAACCGAAGACATCTCGTTTCTGCTCATTCGCCAGATTGTCCCTTCATTCCTCCAACCAACATGGCAACAAACATAAACCAGTGCTTTAGCTACAATATACAGTATATTGGGTAGTTTATGTGATACGTATGAAAAAAAAATAATAATTGCCAATTTTCTATTGGTCCTCTTTCAGTGTGCTGTTAAGAAATCTTTTTATAAAGATCAAATATAAAATTTCATAAAAATTCATCCACTAAGAGCTTAGTTATTACATGCGGACGGACGGGCATGCTGAACGACAATAGACGCATTGTGCATATATGCTAACGCGCCTAAAAAATGATTATTAAATATATAATTTAAATGATATATCATATTCATCCTATAGAATTTATCCTCTAAGGACGAAAAAACACTGCAGATATAGTTCGAATCCGAATTAACCAAGGCAGTCTGAAACGGAAGATGCTCGATGATTAAATCTGGATTTCACTTTATATTTTATGCATCGTAATTCCACATTGAAAAGACCCGTTTTAGTATTTATTTAGTATTAAGCGGTTATTGTTTGAGCAGCTATTGCTTTTGTGATTATTACTGGTTTTTATTTCACAATATTTGTAAATGCGTGTGCTGCATCGTTTGTATGTGACCTAGACGAAGAATTCCCTCGAAATCTTCCTGGCTGAACTGTATTTATAGCTTAACTGTATTCCTTACACAAGTAGTGGGGAAAATATCCTGTTTTTCTGCGCTATCAAGTTACTGGAATGCATTGAAGAGGGGGACACGCACTGTGCCGACCGTCAGTATTCGCTGTTTTATCAGGTAGTTAATCAGAAGCACGTGTGCCTGCCATTGTTACCCACCGTGATGTCAGCGGAAAAGTGTCCCGCTCAATGTTGTCACGCTATGGTTGTCCCGAAAGCCATCTGCACTCGTTTAAATTTTGGTTTTTACACATTCCGCT
Organism: Mastigoproctus giganteus; assembly: GCF_048544385.1. NCBI lineage: Eukaryota > Metazoa > Arthropoda > Arachnida > Uropygi > Thelyphonidae > Mastigoproctus > Mastigoproctus giganteus. Next base: position 75,616,572 of record NC_143584.1, on the reverse strand, counting down.
CGATCGCATTTTCTTTTAATGCAAGCGACTTGGAAGTGCGCTGTAATTAATCAAATAATGGACTTCGATTGGAAGCAGCCTTAATTCGTTATTACAACCGCTAGTTTTCTTTTGGGTTGCATACCACTCTTGGTGCTCTTCAGTTTACTTTTGGTTGAGTACTGTTACATAAAAACAAGAGAGGAGTTCACTGAGAAGAAATGTAAATAGAATATACTTACCAAAGTTTTTTTTTCTTATTATTTTAATGTTTTATATTTTAACAATTGTTTCGTAAGTTTTTTGGTCCCAATTCACACGTTCCTGATTTCAATTTGTCACATGATATCGATGTAACAATAAAGTGAGTATCGTTGCTAAAATCAGGAAAAAGGTTCACCAAACTACCATACTGCCAGGTACTCCACTGCGAGAGGTCCCGAGGAGATATGGTTGTTAATGGCTGTTAAAGATCACGTGGGAGGGATACAAGATAATTTGGATAGAAATGGAGCTGTAATACAATCGTCGCATGGATTTAGTAAGGAGAGATATTGTTTGACCAACCTAGTTAGCTACTGTGATGCAGTAACAAAAGAACTAGATGCAAAAAATAAGTTTGACATCATATATTAGATTTCAGTAATGCTTTTTATATTGTCCCACACGATTGATTGTGGTATAAATTAGAGCAGTGTGGCATTAGAGCAAGTTACCAATAGGTAAAAGAATGGTTAAGTGGTAGGAGACGGAGAGTAGTTACAAATGGCTACCGTTCTTCATTTATTAATGTTATGAGTGGGGTCCCACAATGTTTGGTGTTGGGCCTCGGCTGCCCTTCACTGAAATGTTTTCACTGATCCAACGCCATATGCTACACCCGTGATTAAAGATAAAATAAATTTTCTGTTTGTACTCTGGGACTGCCACACGGTCAGAGGAGTTCCCAAGATAGAAAGAATACAAGAATCAGTACCGTATTTAGGAGTCACGGGCTTGAACCCCGATCAATCAAGATACGTGTACTTATGCACCCTCGCTCCTAACCACTCGGCGGCTGCTAACCCGAATCAATCCAAAATACAATGTAACTGATGTGTGCAAATCTCAGCGACCTCGAAAGCTATCTTAAATGCTTCGGGCTTTCCATGAACCCATCTAAATCTGCCTAGATTATCTTCTCACTGAAAAATAATCCAATACAGGCCGTAGCTACTAATGTAGTATCCCAGCTACTAAATGTGCCTATGCACATCAACTTAGGAATAGTCTTTGACCCGAAGTTACGATTTTACAATCACATTGAAAAAACACCTACTAAATTCCGTGGGAGCCGTTGGCTAGCGAAATGCCTACACTCCTCCACGTCTGTGATACTGTGCTAGGTCGCAAATACTGTACATAATCGCTTTCCCTATGGTGGAATCCTGTACGGAGCTGAAATCTGGACATCCACTGTGTACACTAACGTGACGCGCATTTCTGCAGAGGAACACTGGTTATTAAAATGGGCCACCCACAAATGAAATCTCTCCAACGGACAACAACAATGGCACAAGAACTGGGGCTAAGGATAATGTTATGAGTGGGGTCCCACTCATAACATTATCCTTCTGTCATAGTCTTCTGTCATAAACCAAACCTGGTTTATTACAGAAGACTTGTTTTCACCGCAAAAATGGTTACCGGCATTATATCGGGATCCAATGTATGGAACATGTTCATGGCGCGTCATCCCCCACCCTGCACCTCTAAGATCAACGCCAACTTTAGGGTGTATTCCAACAGGCTTATCTTATCAGACCGTTTCCTACCGAATCAGATGCTTCGCAGAATCCAAGAACGCGATGCTGACCTCCATCGATTTGTCATACGCAGCTTATAGGCACCATGTGCTTCTCACCGCAAGTTCCCCAGCTTATCATGATAACTGGGTGGACTGAACCATTCAACACTTTCCGTTATGTATCTGGGTTCAGCAGTTGTGGCTGAACCACCTGCATCTGTGACAGTGCTCTATGGGACTGTTAAGTCTTCCCCTGTGCACAAATTCATGATATCGTACCTTCCTGCCATTACAGAATATGTTATATATTGTTTCTATTTTTGCTTTCTTTGTTTTGCTTATATATTGTTTATCTACATGTAACATATTTTCTATATTGCTAGGGGGTTACTTTGTAACAGGGTTTTACAAAGTAAACCCCCTATTACCAGTTTACTTTGTAAAACCCTGGCAATTTGCCGCGATGGGAATAAAGATTATTTATTTATAAGTACACGTGCTTTGAGTTACCGTGGTTCAAGCCTGCGTGACAACTAAATATGTCGCTGTTTCTTGTGTTCTTCTTACCCTCTGAACTCTAAATTTTCTGTTTACTCCTCTGATCGTATGAGATGACCACACGATCAGAGGAGTAAACAGAAAATTTATTTAAGTTGGTGATTACAAAAAGCGCGCTGTTGTAAAACCATTGAAGGGGTTGGGCGGCTTCTGCGTCCCAATACGTATTCAAAATCGCCTCCTTGAATAGTGATACAGACCAAACACAGCTCTTCATTGACTGTCGAACAGACTCAAAATTACCAGATGTCATTAATTGAATTAATGTGTGGTAACCAGCCACAATGCGCTCGAGACTTCCTTCTTTGCTAACCGAAAATTAATAGACCAAGGCTTTTTAGTGTCCCAATATGAGATTCAGGTGAGCGTGGAGGATACGCAGTCAGCTCGCTTCGACCTATCTAACGAGTGACGATGATGCGAAACGTGAGAAAACTCCTTAATGCACAAACCACACTTGTTCTTGTTAATGACATATTTATAAGTGTAGGCAATCGTTTTCCAAAAAAATTTCCTATAAATATTTCCGCCTAGCCTATCTATATGGCAGTACATGAAGTCTAATGAAATAGTTAAAGATGGTACTGGAACTTTTGCTGATGCCAAGGTGGAACTTTTTTTTTTTTCCTACTTGGAGTGCTCGGGCGGCGCTCAATCTGTTTGTCCACAGGCGTGAATGATCCGTTTTGCTCTAAGGCGACAATCAGTAACCTCAAACGTTTCCTTGTCGGGACACTGTCATTCTGGAGTGCCTTCTGATAGTGTCGCTTGGCTTACTTGCCTGTACCAGTTGCATATCCATATATTAATTAAATGTCTGTCCGCCATTTCATCATTTGAACAACGATTTGTGTCCACAATAATCTACAGTGAGATCAAATAGAGTAATTGAATAGCATTGCTGATGATATCACCAGTGATATTGGCACAAGTAACTCGGCAAGGAAGCATTGCCAGAACTGTTTATAAGAACTGTTTTCATCTTTTTGGTGAATAGAACTTATCCCCAACTTTGACCAGATCTCTTTGAATCATCCTCTTTGAAACACACAAGCCGTTTTGCAGACTGCCATTGTAATTGGCACATTAGTCGATGCTCCGAAAGTTCCCAAGGACACGTGATGATCTGGGCAGCATATTTAACATTTTTATGGACGTATTCCTAAATTAATACTAATTTCTTATATATTAATAATAATCTAATCTAAATAAAGACTAGGCTACATTATGTTATCGGTTGAACAAACATTGATTTCCTTGTTATGATGCATTAAAAAACAACAAATAAAACCAACATTATAATCGAAATCATTGCAAACGTTGATGCTGCTTGTTTTTCTAATGCTTCTTTAAGAAAAGATAATACTGTATGGAAATAAAATTTATGCCGACAACTTACAGAGGCGCATTTATAAATTTCTTGGGGAAATTTTTCAAATAATGTTGGCACCAATTTCATATATATATATATATATATTTATTTTTTTAATGGCGTAATGGCTGCAACGTATGCTGTGTTTTAAGGTAATAGCCCACCCGCACTTAATTTCAAAAGGTAATTTAATTAATACAACCTAACTTGAGTGGGGAGTTGTCACGGCCCTGCCAAATTACAGACATGGAATCACAAGTGCTAAATTGTCTGTAGATAATTTCGGTCCTGATAATGAAGCAAGCTAACTATAGTTTACTCACTCTTTCTGCAATCCTGATATAAACAAATACACGTGTTATTGAACCTTCTGATTGGTCAGTTGCTAAAACAAAAGTCTGGTGTTTTACAATCAAAAAATGAGAACTTCGTCAACCACATATACAGTATTAGTTTGTTCACTCTTCAATCTTGATAACTGATGAAGAATGGTGACGTAATTAGCATTGGAATGTGGGCTCAATTTCCGCATCACCATACTGCAAGTTTTCCAAAATAGAGTATTTCGTTAGCCAATATTGAATTCCAACTGGAGCTTGTTTAATGAGGAAAGAATCTATTAAACTTCTTGGGAGGGGGATGCAATGCTTCCTCTAATGCGCAGAAATGTTTGTACGGTCTTGCATCGTAGAGAAGACCTCATATTACACTTCTTTATATCGGTGGACTCTACAGTGGACTGAGGTACCTGAATCATACAATTTATGCAGTATTTGAATCTGACACCTGCAAAACTGATTGCCACGAACGATGATCCCATCGGGATAGCCGGTCAAAACACTTTGTGTAATCAACAGGTTCGATGACATCGCACATTTTTGAATAAACCATCCTGTAGAAGGTGATTTCAACAGTCATCTCTCAGATGAATCATTAAACAAGACTGTGTGAGTCACCTTTGGTGTATTAAGCGTCAACTCTTCCTTTCCCCTTCCCATTGTATTGTACGTGATCCGTAACTGGGGTTAATGCAATCCAGTGTCTTTTGTTTGTCAGAGTGGATTTAATAACGAAGGTCACATTGAGTTGTCTAAACTGAAGTTTGCTTTCCTGAGCGCGAATATCGCTAATTTGTAGGAATTTGATTATTCCTCCCTCTTTCTCCCCCAGTTGATGTCTTCCATGAAGCCACCAATCACACTACCTCGAATGAAACGTGCATTTATAATATGCCAAAGTGTTGTTCATGTAAGTAGACTCTCACGTAGTAAAATAATACTGTTTTAATAACCTCATATAGATGTAACCCAGCTAGCTATCTTATAATAAAAATCGTTTATATAGACCAGTGGCCGTACTTCTTCTTGTTTGTACTTTTCGAATTACATACACTGGAATTTTCCTGTGGGTATAAACATCCGGGACTCGATGATGAAACCATAAATTCCACATCCATACTAACACATTAATATATAATTAACGTATTAAATAAACACGATATGTAAAACATAATAACCCAAATTTTTATTATACTTATAACAAATGCTACTTATATAAGGACAACATAATTTTTATATACAGGAAATACAGAAAATCTGTCCGTATTTTGAATTTTTTTAAATTAAAAGATATTAGGTAATAAATAATATGAAATAAAGGATAATTTTTATTGCATGAAGAGCTGGAAATCCGAAGGAAGGAAACTTCTTATATACATACGTAGTGAGATAACATCCTTTGTTTACCAAGACAGGGCTTTCTGTATATATGGAGTAATATCGTTGTTGATTTTCATCGAAGCCTTTGGAATCTGACTGGGTTCTTGAAATATGTACTTAAATTGTGCCTTCCTTTATTGCTTAGAATTTTTGATATCTTTTCTTTATAAAATTTCGATTTCTTCTTGGATGCTGTTTGCTGAAATAGAAAGAGAAATATTAATCATAGATCATTTCTGTAATATGCAAAGAGGGGGAACTAAATTAATTGTCGGAGTTTAATAAAATCCTCTTCAGACTGATTTTCTCTAGCTCCTTTATACCTCGCCCCCCCCGTGAAGGTTTGTTTCCTGTCTCTAACATCTCTGTAGCGCTTGTAATAACTGGATATGTTAAGGGGAAAACTCTTTCCTGTAAAGGGACATTGCTTTTAGTATTGTTTGGAGTTTCATAAAATGAAGATGGCTTTGGAATCTGACTGGGTTCTTGAAATATGTACTTAAATTGTGCCTTCCTTTATTGCTTAGAATTTTTGGACAACTTCTCTTCTGTGCATGACTCATGGTCGTAGGATGAGATGTTTCTATTGCACCATCAGTGCTGTAGCAACATCCTCCATCTTAATCATCCACAGGTCTGGGCATTCTGTTATAGTAGCCGCATCAGAACACGTAGTTGTAGAAGTTACGATGCATATTTTGATCCTAAATACTCTAATCCTTCTTAATCTCTTCCATTGGAAGTTCAATTTTCATATCATATCCAAGTCTTCTTTCCCAATTGTGTAATGGATTGAAGAAATCTAAGGGCCTAAGTGAGGCACTTTTGGTATAAATTCGTCATGTTACTATGAAACGGAGTGAATTATATGTATCACTCAGTTCGTGTTTAGAAATATGTAATAAAAAATTTAGATTTTTTGGGCTGGGCTGATGGTTGGGGAGGGACTGTAGTCCGGTAGCAATATGTGGATGTAAACTCTTCATATAAGTTTGATTGTACATTATGCACGAGAGATAATTGGAAATTAAGTATACAGGGTCTGTTTTGTAGATGAAATCTTGAAAGTGATTATAATATTACATGTATGAGTTATACACTGCTCGACAGAATTAACAGAACACGTAGGAAACGTGGTGTAACTCGCGCAGCTTGCGATGAAGCGGAACAAAATTTGGTATGGTTGGGTACCATAGAATAACGATGAAATGAGGAAACACCAAGAAACTTTGGACAGGTATAAGGGACATTTATAGGGTTTTTATTAGCATTACCAAAAAGGTCACATTTCAGAAGTCGATACAAGATGCTCGAAAATATGGTCACATGACTTCAGTACGGCGTATGATTCCTTCCAACGATTAAACAGGCCTGACAGTGGTGAACCATGCTCGACACGGGTGTCTGTAAGATTCTGTGGCAACAAATCCCATTCTTCCACCAGCGGAAACCATAGCTCACCAAGTGACCGAGGAGTTGGCTGTCGGCGTGCAGTGCGACTCCCAAGGGCGTCTCACATTCGGATCGGATTTGAGTTTGGTGATCGAGCTAGCCACTGCAATCGTTGGATATCTTCAGCCTCAAGATATTATTACAGCACTTGAGCTCTGTGTGCAGTGGCGTTGTCGTACATGAAAAGAAAATCTGGGCCAACCGCACCCCTAAAAAGTCTCACATAGGGATCTTTTCCCTGTATCTCCGCGCATTACGGTATCTCTGTCAAAAACATAAAGGGGATGCAGTCGTTGATCATTATTCCACCCCACACGAGGACCGGACCGCCTTCACCACCGTAAGTATCTTTCTCTGACATAGAAGGGATGGTATCGCATTCCTCGTTGTCTCCAGATGAAATATATAGTTTATATAATGCAGCTAATTTTCATATATTCGAAATTATGATTTATTGATCTTATCTAAAGAAATAATAATAAAATGCAATTCGTAAACAGGATAGTGTGACGAGACAGAACCTTATGGGAATTTGTAAATCTATTGAAAAGTCGCCTTCACAGAAATCTGAGGATTTAATCTTAAAAACATTTCCTTTTTTAAAAACGAAGAACTGGCCAGTACGGAGTGCACGTGAAGATAATAAGTGTTCGTACTGCAGTGACACCTGTATTATTGTTTAGAATATGACCTTTAGTTTTAGCCACATTTTATCTTATCGAAATTATTTATTTTCTTTTGTTTTTAATCGTGTCATCTTAAGAGCAGTAAGTGCTGCTTAAACCTTTAAGTTATCGGCACTTAAATTCAAATTCAGACTCAATGGATGTTTAGAGGGTTGCATAACCTTTAATCCTCCACAAAAGGAGAGAAAGGGGAACGTGGTTTCGGGCTACGATATTTTTAGTTGTTCAAATAAGGACGTGTGCCGTTTTTGGCCTCCTTTTTCACATCTTACCTCATCTCCCTCAAGTGAAGTGCTCCTTATTTTCTTTATTGATTTTAACTCTTACTTTATTTTAAAACCAATTAAAACTGTTAAGCTGAGCACTTACGAACGTGATGGGGTTTAGAAGACGCGTTTAAGCACTCTCCAGAGACTAAATTTTTCCTCTTCAATCCACTCGACGTCATGATTTAAGTGGACTCCCATCTGAAGAAGTTGGTGACGATATTGAATCCTAGCTTCGAGGTCGTTGCTGTGCTTTTTTAGCGCTTTGATCTCGGAAGTTTTATGACTGTAAAGAACGAATGGCGAAATTACAAGTTTCAGTGACAGTAAATTGAAAGTAATGCGTATATTACAATTAAAATTATTCATTCTCCCATCCAAAACAGGAAAATCAAACAGCTGGGAGGCCTTCAGTCTGGCACGCGTAAATGCCATTACCGCGCGAACCCTTTCCTCCCTTCCGATGCCTAATGGAACATGGGCAAGTCCCCTATCTAAATATTAAGCCAACGTAAACATTAGGTCATTTATTCAAAGCACATCCTCATTTAATATTTCATCATTCAGATCTGTGGAAAAACATTGAACGAATATAATCACCCACTTACACAAATTCTCGAACATCAACATTTTCGCTGAAGGTTACGTCCTTTTTCGGTTTCGTCGAAGAATTCCCACGACCCGAAGCCTGAGCTTTATCCACTGGCTTATTTTCTTTAGATAATTTTAAGATGCCACGGGTAGGTGGCGTTTGGCTGGTCTGTGGTTTCTTCTTTAAAGTAGGGAATATATCTGGAAGAAATACGTAAGCAAACAGTTTAAAATTAACGTAATAGTGGCTTTATCTATAATTTTCATGCGCAATGTAGTTTACATGTTGCAGAAATCAGCACTATTCTCTACAACAGTGTTTTGTAATCGTTGGAATTGCGAGAGTTTTTCATCTGGTTGCGTAAATAAGGGTAAAATGGAAATGTACCGGGTGTAGATTATAGGAAAAGCGGAAAATAAAATATGGAGTCACGCATGGCCGATTCTGGGGGAAGGGGGAGGTTAAGTGGTGCAATGTACCTGGTTGTCGAACTGAAAAGGGCCCCTCCCCCCCGGAATCAAGGCAAGGAGAACTCCGTCTATCTTTTTCCCAACATCAATTCTCGCACGCGGGCCATCTGAACTCCAGTGGTTATTTCACAATTAGATTTCTTCTGTGAATGTTTGAAAGATCATTTAAACTATCAATTCTTATCGGAAAAGTAAATACCATCCGACATAGTCTCTGTAGACGTGGAAAGTCAAGATTTGCGATATGAATATCTGTGATATCCCTCGTATAATAGAAATTAAGAGCTTACCTCTGATAAAATCTCCAAAACTTTTCATTTTGAATACTTTTTACCCTTTGTGATACGACATCAGTTTGTCATAAAAGTTTAAAGTTTTGTTGTGGCCAACAAAAGGACTCACTTTAATTGTTACACTTACCTAACAATGGTAACTCCATCACTTATACAAAACTATCTTTTCAACAATTAAATTGATTTGAACAATCAAATAAGAGCACTTTTTCTTTTCTTTTTTGAGTTAACTGCCTATTTGCTTTCATAGATAACACTAATTTGTACTATAGAGCCAAATTTTTACTTTTTAAAATTAAATGTGATTACTAAACATAAGTCAGATTTTATTTCACTCGGCACCAGTTCAATCACGTCACGCGACTTCAGTGCATGTGTGTGTGCGCGCGCGCAAGTTCTGTGTGCGGAGTAGAAAAACGAAAAAGAAACTTCTATTTGATCCCCTCCCCCTAAATTGGCCTTTTCTACTTTATTTGAAAAAAAAAAAAAAAAACTCCATCAGTTCTTCCCATCATCGATGGGATTGGAACCCCAACCTTTCGAAGCAATGGACAACTAACGAATCCACTCGGCAACGGAGGTCTTCGCTTGGCTGTTAAACGTGCTCCAAATTGTTATCGAAGTTATGATCTATCTGAGCACTCTCGAATAGATCTGAGATAGAGCACTCTCACACTACGCTGCGAATTTAATCTATTCCCTATTTTTACTAATACGGCGAGATTTGTGAAGTTTTTCATCTCCAGTTACGTTTCTACTATGAAATCTACTCCTCATTGCAGCAATAGATGTTTCACGACCTTTAATATCATCAGTAACTGCTCCAGAAGACGCTTTTTACAATTTTGCAGTGTATGGAGACTAATATTGTTTGCTTTCTCCCTTAAGGTTACAGTTATTAGTCTGCTTGAACGAGGCATCTTGTTCAAACTCTCAGTTGTGGTTTCAGAACATTCCAATGTTGTTCCGATTTGTGCACTGGGCGGCTGGAAATGGACCTTCTTGGGTAGCATAGTTGGTAGGATCACCGTCCTCCCCCCATCGGGTGGAAAAGACCTGAGTTTGAGTCCCGTCAATGGCGAGGGGAATTTTTATGGACCTTTTTCACAACGTGCTGAGTTAGACGGCCTCAAGCGAGGGTAGCATGGTTTTTTCCCTCCCGGAAACTCTGGTTTTTCGTCCAGCAAACAGAAAATCGACAGCAGAACACACAGTTTACAGATGGTATACACGGAGCAATATGGCCTTATTCGCGGATGTTTTCCTAAAACCTACTATAACAACAAAAGCTGAAAATGGCTGGTTGCTCACATGTTACTGAGCATTATTATGTTGATACAAATACGGTCAATCCTCAGTGAAGGAAAGGTAGAATTGTTTAGAACATCACAATAGGCACAGCAATCATGGTTTCATCGATGGCAACCACTGAACCAAGTTCAAACGACAAAACAAACCATCTTACAACCACAGACCTACCTTCCTTGTTGTTATAGTACAATATGAGGTAAAGTTCTTTGCGCCATCCACCACACCCACGTGCTTCCGTGTGATGCCCGGACTGTTTAGTATGGTTCATCAATCGATATCGCGTTCTGTCGCTACTGAAATGCCCAACGCTGCCGTTCTTTTTATCTAGATAGGCGATGACGTGCATTATGGAGAGATGGCCTAGGCTTACGAGCAGCTGTGCGACCATGGTAACCCATTCTGTGAAGCGTTTTTCTGGCGATTGATCACACACTTATTGAGACACTTCTGGAGACAAAGACAGTTCTGGAAACTGTCTCAAGTCAACTAACTAAAGTTACTTTTCAATTTTTGACATGGGATCTCTCTTTTTTGGCCGCCCAACTCTTTCTGCTGTTCTGAAAATGAACATACTTTTTGACAATATACTATCAGACATCTCATCAAGGGATCTGGATCTTTTTCTTGTTCCATTTGTCATTAGAGTTTTTAACTGGTGTTGCCGTCTACCTTTAATGTGACACTTCAAGAATGAACGATTACTTTCCATGTATGAGGTTTCTCCGTAGTGCTGGATGATAGTGTATTTCAACATATGATGTTTGTTTATCCATAATGCCTTATTACTGCCCCACATCCGTTTTAAACCTCTTGAAAAGTGAAGCATATAAATTTTATATTTTTGCAGAATTACGGACAAATGGATACGGTGGTCATTAATTTGTCCATGGCACTCTGTTGTTATTTTTGGTATTTTGTCCGAAGTAACTAGGGCCTTGAGGCGTCAATTTTTTGTTTCTTGTTCTGTGTAGTCAGCAGAAAGAAAAAAAGTTTTGGTATCCTTCTTTTAAGCATTTATACTTGAATCCAGTTATCCCTCATTTACCTTTAGGAATGCATATTTTTAATAATCAGTCAATATAACGAAAGTGGATGCTTTTATTCAACATTAAATAATTAATTACACTGGCAAAAAAAATAAAAAATAATAATAATAAATAAATAAATACCTTTCTACTTAAGACAGTCACAAACAGAAGGAATGCAAATAAATGCATGCAAATACTGTATAATCCATAGGTTGGCTTTCCTTGTTAAGACAACCTATGGATCAGGAGGTGGTATGTGGGTATGTTTTGTTGGCACGGACTGGGTCCGTTAATATCGATGGAAATTCGAATGTCATCTAGGGAGTACTTGAATCTTGTACCAGATCTACTGTACCTTGCAATGCTACAATTTTATCCCGAAGGTGATGATCACTTTATGGATGACAATGCAACAGCGCATCGTGCCAGAACCATGCAAGAATCGTTGGGAGAACATAACACGGATTTCTACCAACTTCCCTGGCCCTATTGAGAATGTGTGGGATATGCTGTAGAGAGCCACTGGTCGACGAATTCTTCCTTCAACTTTGTCGCAGCGACGCGATATTTTGCTGAAAGAATGGTTGCATTTAGTATTAGTATTAGTAACGGCCGCATGGTGCAAGAAAGCCTATGGCTTATGCTGCACCAGCCAAAAAAAAAAAAAAAAAAAAAAAATCCGAACAAAACAATGATAAAAAAAAAAAAAAGGAAATTAAACCTATCATCCTATGCGCTTCCCTTACCAGAAAGTACTATCCAGATGACCTTTGAATTTCCCCAAACTGTCGGCCTCTACCACCCATGAAGGCAACTTATTTCAGTAATTTATAACTCGCTGGCTAAAATAAAACTTCCTGCAGTCCAACTAAACATTTCCCCCCGTAACTTGAATTTATGTCCTCTAGTTCTAGCATCATTTATAATCTTGAAAATTTTGTCCTCATTCATTTTACTGATGCCTCTCAGAGCCTTAAACACCTCAATCAAATCTCCTCTAAGGTGTCTAGTTTCCAAACTCTGCAACCCACATATTCGAAGTCTTTCTTCATAAGGACGCCCTTTAGCCGATCTCACCAGGCGAGTTACCCTTCTTTGCACCCTTTCAAGAAGCTCGATGTCTTTCTTTAGGTGCGGTCTCCATACTTGAACACAGTATTCCAAGTGTGGTCTAACATAAGCCTTATATAATGGGATTATCACGTCCCTATCTCTACTTGCAAAAGTTCGATAGATCATTGATAGGACACCATGGGCCTTCCTTGCAACCTGTTTACAATGCTCAGAGAATTTCATGTCTGACCGTATCGTAACACCCAAGTCCCTTTCCTCCAGTACTGGGTTTAGTTGCACTCCACCAAGTGAATAATTTTTTTTTGATTACTGTTTTCTAGGTGTAATACCTTACACTTTGTTGGATTAAAGCACAGCTGCCATTTTTCTGACCATTCCTGGTCTATCTAGGTCTCTCTGAAGAAGCTCAGCTTGACAGTGATCATTAACTACTCTACCAATTTTAACATCATCTGCAAATTTAGACATCACGCCCTCTATACCTTCATCAATGTCGTTTATGAAAATTAAAAACAACAGTGGTCCTAATACTGATCCTTGGGGAACCCCACTTCTTACATCAACCCAATCTGAGGAATAGCCATTTATCACAACCCTCTGCCTCCTGCCCTGAAGCCATCCTTCTATCCATCTAAAGATTTTCCCAGTGATTCCAACCTGTTCCAGCTTATAAAGCAACCGCTCATGTGGGACTGAGTCAAAAGCTTTGCTGAAATCTAAATAAACAATGTGAAATTATTCCCTAAATCCAGCTCGTGACTGACCCTTTCGAAATAGCGAATCAGATTTGTTAAACATGATTTTCCCTTTACAAAACCATGCTGAGTATCCTTGAGAATTTCAATTCGATCCAAATGATCCTGAATTCCACCCTTGATCATTGCCTCCATGATTTTCCCTACTACTGAAGTCAGACTGACAGGTCGATAATTTCCAACTTCACTTTTAGAGCCACCCTTATGTATGGGAGATACATTTGCACTTTTCCAATCCAAGGGAATCTCCCCAGAGTCTAGTGATGCTCGCATAATTAGCCTCAATGGTTCAATGCACTCGCTTGCCGCCTCCCTTAAGATTATAGGGTATATTCCATCAACTCCAGGAGCCTTACTGGCCTGTAGGCCCGAAAGTTTTTTCATTAAATAATCTTGCGAAATTTCAATATCATTAATTACATATTTTTTAACTTCGCTCCCACAATTTCCCATTGCCACAAAAGGCTTTTCATTTGTAATTATCGATGCAAAATAACTGTCGAGTTCATCTGCAACGGCAGCTGGTGTATTTATTACTATCCCCTTTCCCTTACGTAAAGGTCCGATCTGGTTTGTCCTACTCTTCTTGGCATTAAATATGTGAAGAATTCTTTATCCCCCCCCCCCGCCTTTGCTCTGTTTGCTAGTGATTTCTCATAAACTGCCTTTGCCTGTCGAACCTTTTCTGTGGCTCTATTACAGATCACCTTTTAGCTGTTATAGGCTTCAGTACTTTTTATTGCTCTGTAACCTTTCCATGCCACCTTTTTCTGCTCAAGTAATGTGGCAACTTCACTATTCATCCAACTTGGAACCCTTCTCGTGGAATATTTTTTTAATGGTATATACGCATTCAAGGCTTCTGTGAATAATGTTTTAAAGGTATACCATAATTCAATTGTATTCGCTCTCTGCGCGATATCTACCCAGTTAATAGAGGCCATGAGTACCTTAAGGCATCGTAATTTCCTTTTCTGAAACTCCGTGATCACTTCCTGCTACTGGTTCCTCTACTGTCAGCCCTGTTATGCCATCTGGTTCATGTGTGATGATGAGGTCTAGGATATTCCCTTCTCTAGTACTTTCCCTGACATGTTGATACAAATAACAGTCATCTAGTTGATTTAAAAATTTTGTTCCCCATGTCGAGTTTCCTTCCCATTTACTCCAATCAATTAGAGGCAAATTGAAATCACCCATAACAAGGCATTGACGCTTACTTGCCCATTCCATTTGCATGTAGAGGCTTTTGTTATAACCTTCACAATCACCTGGTCTGTAGATTACTCCTATTTAGACCAGAACGCACTAAACCACCGTATAGAATCCATGCCGCGCCGCACTTGTTATTAGTAACAAACGCTGCCCGATTCAATATCGAATAAAGCTTCCTATTTTTTTTGGCAAGTGGGTGTACTAAAGTTGGTTATGCTTGAAATTAATAAATCGACACATTGAATATGCATTAGAAATTATTTACTAAACACTAGCTAGTTAAACGTTAATAATGGTAAGTAGATGTATGATATTCATGGATATTAACTATAGTAATTAGGATGAAGGATATAGAATAAGAAATACAGTATCAATGATGTATAAAAATGCAAAAAACTGGTCTTTGGTATCAATTCAGGGATATTATTTATTTATTATCTATCTCTCTCTATACATTAAAAACGTTTTCCTCCTAATGATATTTATTCGAGCCAATGGGAGAAGAGAGCGAGGTAATTACGTCACTACAAATGCAATTGATTATTGACAACTGCCTCCATAACGTTCACCAACCTCGTGCACGTGATTCACTGTCTAACATTTGATGTTCCATTATAACGTTTTTTGTATATTAATGAATATTGTATATTTGTAAATACTGTGGTTTAGTATTTTGTAGATATTTTAAATATTTGTATAGTTTGTAAATATTTCAGTTAAATATTTTATTCCTGCTCTTTCGGATGCAACAATATTCCTCATCCATTATGGAACTTGAAGCAAAAGTCCTTTTCCTAAGTGACCTATGTAAACGCAGGTAAATAATTACATAGTGATATTGTCTGTGAAGTCCAGGATAGTATACACCGGCAGGTACTTCGATGAAAGCGAGGAAGACGGCGATAATTGACAGGTGAAGACACCTCCCTTTTCTGATTGATTTGTGTCGTCGAGGAGGGGGGACTTAGCTTAGGTAGGGTGTTTACCCTTCCATCCCGCTGTTTTAAAATGAGAAAACGAGTTCCCGATTTAAAAACAGCGGCAGATGTGGGGAAAAACACCCTAAGCATATCAACCTAGGAGAACAGTGGTCGGGGAAAGCAGTGGCATCTGCCAATCACTGCTTTCCCACTGTTTTGCTTGCCGCCATATTGGAGGGTGTACACCGTTTTGGAATTTTACCGCGATATTTATTCGACCTTGAGAATGCCGCGCACTACAAATTCACAGGTAAATAATTACACAGGTCGATTTCCTAATTAGATATCGACCAGTGCGTTTCGACTGGTGTGTCTTTTACGTAGAAAAAATGCGACTTACTCCGTATACTTCTACATTTTACATAGAAAAGCGTGCCAGGGGGTAGGCAAGCAAAGTGATCAGGGAGCGAAGTACCCTAGTTATTTATTATTTATTTATTTTTATTTTGCATCATTTTCCAAAATATGAGTGAATCACCATCAAACTGGAGGATCCTTCAAGCATTGGGGTGGAATATGCAAAGGAATATGCAATCAAGTTGGGGATAGCTGATAATGCTGGGGTGGCTTTGAGTTTCGAATGTTGGGATGCTTCAGAGGCAAAATGGGCTAGAATACAGAAGTGTGAATTCACCCAAGCATCCCATTTCATGGTGGGTGTCAGGTGAATGTGGTCAACTCTTGTGATGCGGGACGTAGGAAAGCGAGAAAGCTATTATCATATCCGAGTTGTGGATCGTTTCAAGTGCCAGTGTGACCCTGGCTATATAGGTTAAAGTGAGGTCGGAGCAGCTGAGACCCAGATTTTAGCACTGTACAACGGAGAGTATGATATATGCGGAGAAAGAAACCCGAAGCTTTCGTTATGTCAAGAGGTATTCAAATGCGCAATTAATTTTTGAAATCGGGAAGAAATTTTTATATTTCATGACCTGCCACTACCTATCACCAAAGACAATGCTTACAAGTTTATTCGGAATTTTATCGAATATTTCTGAAGTTTTTGTTAGAAAATTTGACTGGCTACATATTCGGACAGCAAAATATGACAGATAATATACCTGTTGTTTTTAAAGAGGTCGAACCCACACAATTGCATATACGTCCGATTATACTTACGGGAACAACATGTAATTTCATTGATATATAAGATCTGTGGCCTAACAACAGATGGCAGCGCACATCTGGGCATGCGAAGTCACTCTCTCATTAACGACATTCATTCCTAGAGCAAGTCCTGGAATCAACCCTACAACAGAGACGCTTCATTGTACAGAGATATTTCAAACTCACTCTCTTGCAGAGGTTACTTACAAAAACAATCAACACTCGGCGACGTTTGGAAATACATACAGAGAAATCTGCGAAACTGGCAACCTTTCTAAGGCACTCTGGCTGCCAAGATCACCAGACCTTAGCTTCCCTGTTTTTTATTGTGCGTGGATATCATTAAGAAGCAGGAATAGTGAACAGCCCACAATCACTTGGAGAACTAAAGGACATTATCGTCTTTCGTCTGATCATTTCTCTGCATGGTCTAAAATATGTACCTTCGGGATGAGCGTGTTTATTGCAGAATGGGTGGCATTTCCAACATCTCTTACAACGCGTGGTAAGAGACATTTCCAATTTCCTTTTGTTTCCAATTTTGTTTTCTCATATTCTCTTATTATAACATTGATAAATATACAAATTTGTTTCTAACATATACATATGTTGTAAATTTTAAATAATAATAATAAATATACACATATTCTACATGATTGTACACTGCTATCAACGAGGATGACTAATGGTAATAATACGCTCATTAGATTGCTATTCTGTCTTCGGCCTTTCTCTATACGCTGGTCAAAATCCGACTATAATAGTTTCCTTTTTGTTTTTACCTTTCTCTTCCACTTTCCCTCTCTTGTTCGTTGGTTGTTGTAGGTTATAAGCGCATTCTAATCTCTCCGTGTTATAAAGAAGTGCCCTCGTGAGTAGCATAGTTGATAGAATCACTGTAGTCCCCCACACTGGGTGGAAAAGACCTGAATTCGACTCCCGGAAGGAATGATGACGGGAGGATTTTTATGGGCCTTTTCACAACTGGCTGAGTTAGTCGGTCTCAGGCAAAGGTCAGAAGCCTATACAAGAACCAAGTGGGCTAAAACAAGTCCGTTCAAGCAGTGGTTAACATGATCAATCGGATACCGCGGCCTTTTTAAATATCTTATTTGTCTAGTACTTTGTAGATTGTCTCAATCATTTTATGACGAAGGACTGCTTCAAAACGACAATGCTCCCATTTACAGCGCCGAATATGCGAAAGAGTGGTTTGAGCAACAAGAGGAAGATTTCAATCGTTATTTACTCTGGTCAGGCTAATCGTGGGTTCTCAATCTCATTAAGCATCTCAGTTCAAACGCTTTTCCAGTTCATCTCATTGGGATAAACTGGAAAGGCTTTTTCATCGGCGCAGTCGTCTGCTCACTTCAGAAATTGAGAACACTTTTGTTGCATGAATAGGTCAGCATTCCTCTTGTCACTTTTCGGCATCATTTTGACACCACATCATCTCACGTCTGAACACTGAGTCTGACTGACTGCTGATCAGTACGATGGTAGCTCGTAGTCCTCATCAATTGGTCAGGAACTGTATAAAATTAATCCCATTACTTTATTATCGCGCCTGCTAATATTGTTTAATGATGACATGTTAATACCTATAATAGAAAATGCAAACAGCTGAAAATAAAATGATCACAACTATTCTGCAGTTTGAGCTTTGTTTAATCATCGCAAAAAAAAAAAAAAAAAAAGAAGTGATTCAGCAAAATTCTCAATGACATTCGCGCTTTATTTCCCTCTTTACCATAAAGCGAATTTTCTAGAAATATTCGAGAAGCAGCGCACATCTGGATGGTTTGCAACAATTGCGCATTTGATATCTGAAAAGTTTGTTAAAGTGAAGTGGTTTAAAGTGAGTGATTCTTCCTCATTAGCTCAGTCTTCCGATTTATATGGTAATAACTCATAATATGATAGTAAAAAGTAATACGTTTAGATGAAAGCAACCGCATGAGGGCGTCAACTCTCAGCGGTCGCAAAATGCTTCGTATTGATGATTGGGACGTCCTTTCTTTTTTGCCTCTAAGTTGCTTAAAAGTCTTCACTCGGCCCTATTAATAAACGAACGATTAAAGCAACTGAAAAACTGTTGTATTTTGTAGTGGCCGAATTTTATCATAAGTATCGATGTTAATTAACTGTGCCAGATATTTTCATCCTGGGATTAATTTATTAAATTACGCGAATTTGCGTGTAAGAACTAATTAAATAAGTCAAAAAGAGAAGCCAGCTTTGTGCGTCATCGTTTACGTCTCAAGTAATGAGTAATTTAATTAAGCGGTAACTTGGGATAATTGTAGGGTTGTTGTCATCTCGTGGATATTTAAAAAATTGTATTTATACTCGGAAACGACCACAGAGAATCAGAAGAGTTTACAAGTTAGAGAGAGAAAGAGAGTACTGTACAAGGATATTATCGTCTTTTATGGTATCACACGGATTCCAGTTTCCAGTCAACTTTCCAGAAGATAATTCTGGAAAGCTGAAGATCCTAAAAGTACTGTGGTGATAAGTGTGTATATATACACACAAATATTGTTAGAAATTTGGCAGTCTCAAGGTTAAATATCCCGACAGCTGGTTGTCAGAGTCATCTTTCCATATGGGCCTACATTAATCATTCCTTTTTTCAGGGGTCCCGATTGTAGGAGGCTCTCAAAAGAAGGTTACTTCAGTTCACAGTTAAGCAGGCTATGTAACCTAACGATCATCAATTTTTATATTAATAAAAAAATTATGCGTTTCCCCACCCTTTGGTCTACCCTAGCCCGAATGAACCCCTCAATGAAATCGCTCAAACACCATGTATACACAAAAGGCCTGGCGTAGACGAGCAGTGAACTCAAGAGTGCATTTAGTTTGAGTGGTTTCAGCTCACGTGATCGCTTAATGATTATATTGTTCTAAAAATGATTAATTGTAAACTCCACTGACCCATGTGGTCGTGCTGGAGTATAAACCGAACTTAGTACTGTAGTAGCAAGTTTTTATGTCTAGTAAGTTTCTGTATTTTTAAGATGCTCTGTGTTAGCACGATTGCATTTCAGGATGTTCCAGCCATTTCATTGTGTATGGTTGGTGTTTCCTTCTGTTCTCCAAGAGACATTCGGTTGGTGACAAACATTGCAGATGTTGCATTGTGCGTTTCATCCGGTATATTTTAATCTCTTTCTCTGAAACCGCCACCTAGCTATTTTACACTGTGACTCTTAAAGAAATAAGGTGTGGAAAACTCGATGCCTGAAAATAACACTGCCTTAACTTAATTTCAAGTAATTTAACTAAACAACTCGTAATATTTACTCGAACCTAGAATTGCGTGTCATTGTGTGATGTGACTAGGACCTTGGAAATCATGAAACGCTTTCATCTGGCGAGAAATGTCAAGTCATCGTATTTAAAGATGAGGTAATCATTTGTTATTGTCCTATACGAATGAGAAAAACAAGTGTGTAACACAAAAAAAAAAAAAAAAAAGGGAAAAAACCTCTCCTCATTGAGATTGGCAATGGCATACACTTCGCAATGACGAAATATTTTTCTACGTAATATTACTAGAATGATTAATTAACTGCTTCTGTTAACTAACCCTAACGTATCTCGAGCGTTTTTATTATTTTGTGTGGTAGCCAACGTTATGTCCTTCAAAGTTTAAAACAAGTCCAGAGAAGAAAAAAACTGTGCCCTGAACTTGGCTTAGGTTATTACTCTGAGTCATCTGACCACATTACAAATTATCTACTGCTATTTCGACCTTGGAGGACTTTCTACGGTTAACGAAGTGATAAGTGAGTTGTGCAACCACAGTGCACTTCTGCACCCTGTCCGAGGACAGTTGTGGATACAAGCTGTTGCTGCAACCTTTCTCCTTCTAGCGCGGAGGAAAACCAGGTTGAATGTCAATAATCATGGTCACACATGATAGGCTTACAATTAGTCCTCTCTCGAAGTCTATAATTTTCCTTAGAAGTGCGCATTACAGTGTAAGCGTGAGTATTGTACTTGTACTCTGCATTACCGCCTTGACGGAGTGCATCCGATTCGGTGGCTTGCAGAAATCTGGTGCAGTTAGCGTAGCAGCTGCTAATTAACATTGTTTCTTACAGTGGCACCTGCAGAACGCCCACAGACATCGTAACGCTTTGTGGGAGGGTACCTATCTAGAGGGAGCATCTCTCTCTCTCTCTCTCTCTTTCTCTCAGGACCTTCATATGAAACCCTTATAGATCCGTATCTATAAGGGTTCCACATAAACCCTACAGACAGGCGAACCCCTATTAATTCTGAGGGAGGGGAGCCTCCTGTCTTTTGTTCTCCATGACATACGCATATTTTCTTTTAATCTGTGTACTCCTTGCGCTAAAACTGAAAGAGTAAGAATTGTAAAACACCTTATAAGCTTTAGATATTTGGTTCGGATTAATGTGCACTGAATCGAAACAAAACATTTGGATATCGCGAGTCGATACATTTATATCAACATTCCAGTCAGCGTATTTGTTTGTATGATGTTGGTGCAAGTGGGGGAGGGGGGATATGCACGTGTTACAAGTGTATGGCGAAATGTCCGCTTTTTATTTTTTTTTTTTTTTTTGTGCGAGACCAGAGCACGCTGAGCTAAGTGCTCTTGACTTTTGCTCTTAATATGTTTGACCTTGAGCTAAACATTTATACGAAAAGCATGTGACATTTTGGTGATGTCAATAATTTATTGCACACCGTTGAATACGACGAGAAGATTTTCCTTTTTCTAGAAGCTTCTCCTGTGTATATAGTACTCGCTCAGAATATGCCCAAGTAGCATCTAATCATATTTGTGTCCTCTTGTTGTTTCCAACCACCTTGCAGTTAGTGCGTTAACTGCGAGATTAACATTCATTAACTTTGTTTTTTACTCAAAAATTTGAAGGCTAACTTTATTTTTTCACCTATAAAATGCCTGATAAGTAGAATCACTTAACTCCTGTTATTTTAAGCGTCATTTTAATGAAATAATTCCAGTTCTTAATACTGTTTCATTCTTTGTTGGTTATTCGTTTTCCTAGTATGGATCAACCTGACGTGGCGATCATAGTTGCTTCACTGGCGCCAGTGAGTTGCATAACAAGTTGTCTCGGTCATTGTATTTCATTTATTACTGTTTAACTCGTTAATCCTACGCTTAAATTCGTACGATGAAAGTAAGCTTTGTCAAAATTAGTTTTTAGCATTGCTTGATCTTTTGTTTTTTCCCCGGAGAGAATGGAAGAGAAGCTGGATTTTAATATTATTGTTTTAAAATGGCTAAATGATGCAAGAAGCGGACTTTTCTGAAAATGGAAAGGGAGAAAAAAGGGAAAATTTTCCCAATCACTCATTCTTTCCCCATCACCAAAAAGTTTTGCTTTCAATTCTAATAAATGCCCCTCCTCGACAACGGTGGCAGATAATTTATTCCAATGATCTACATCTCGCTGCCGAAGGTCATGAGATCCAGCCTTCTGTTACTTCCTAAATTTTATACATGTACAATATTTGCAGTCCCTAGTTATTATTTCTCCTACTAGTGAAATTATACTTCCCTCGGTCATTTTACTTATCCTACCATTTAGCACCTCAATCAGGTTCCCCCCACAACCCCGATATGCCTAGTTGCCAAGCTAGACATTCTGAGCCATTTTTCGCATGAATATCTATTAACAGCCCATAAACTTTAATACAATATTCTAAATGGGCGTCGGCTTATATAAACAGACAATGGTATTCTTTTCCCTGCTTGCGAGTGTCTTTGTGGATAAGGTGACAACTAATGGTATCGTACGGGTCAAAACCACCTCTCGTCGATAGAATTATAAAGGATTAAGCAAGGTGGATGTTCGTGGTGAGCGAAAGGTGCAGCGCGTTGTACAAGCTGAGCAGCAAGTTGCTGCGCAACAGTTGACATTGCAATACATATGGGGAATGCAAGAACAATATCCCAATGACGATGCACTATATGGGGTTCCACATCAGGCGACTCAAGAGACATCCTCTCCTCACCCCTGATCATCGTCGACAGCGAATTCTGTGGTCTCAACACCACGCTGTTTGTACACTAGATGACTGGAACGAGTGTGCTAGTCGTATAACACGAAATACCTGGTGCAACAAACCGACGGACACCTCCGTGTGTGGCGCAAGCAACACGAGTCCATGGATCCACCGTGCCTGGTGCCCACTATCCAGACAGGTGGCAGTGGTTGCTTAATATGAGGCATGTTTTGGTGTCTAGGGCCGCTTGTATGTACCGGTCAGCGTTTCACTGGTGAGGAGGACTAGTGTATAGTGTTGATTGTCAAGCGGCACCGGAGGGATTTTCCGAGATTAATAGATCACTTAATTTTCAACAGTTTAACTCCCTCTCACTGAGCCTTCGTGGTTTCAATGGTCTTTCAACTGTAAAGATCGTTGCGAACTGTTCAATCCTTCTGCCACTTGTACTGGGATTTCTTTTCCAGTTCAGCCCAGTAATGAGCCCATCTGATTGCTCTCTACTTTTTTGTATGCACGCACAAAAAGAAATTGTCTCCATTTTTAGCTCTCTTTACTAGTAATTTCTCACATTCACCTTCCACTTGCAATACGTTTATAATACTCATATAAATCAGTGTCTTGCAATAGTTTGTAACTACATGCTTGCTTTTTTTTTTTCTTCTTTTATTCGATTAAACCCTTATATCTCTCTCTCTTGTAATCCGTTTCGGCACCTTTCTTTTGGAGAACTTCTTCATTAGAACAAATGCATTTGTAGCTTCCTTTGAAACTTTCCCTAATGAACTCGTATCCAACAGCGTATAATTGTCCCTCCAGTTAATATAGCAAAAAAAAAAAAAAACACAATACACTCAGTCCGCTCTCTTTAAAATGAAGTCCCCATTTCATTAACTAGGAACTCTTTTTTTTTGCGAGAACCAACTCGAGGATATTAGAGTCCCTTGTACTTTCTCTGACACGTTGGAATAAATGACATTCATTCATATGACTATAAAATGTAACTATCAGAAGAAGAAGAATATCCCGCAATACTTGGAAGAGCTTTTGATATTTTGATACTCTTTTCAACTTTCTAACGATGCAAGAATGCGTTTTAATCCAAGAAAGTACGAAAGATTTTCTTATCTGCCAATCAGCTGTTAAGCCTAGGATTCAATGTTAGATTTAGCTAGCTTTATCAATGCTATATTTAGCTTTCTGGAGTCCTGACGGACATAATTGGCCTGGGACATGATGGGTTGGTTTGGGACATGTCCTCTCGACCTTGGGGTCTAGGAGCATCTGTTTCACTGTACTTCGATAAATTCGGCCTTGCCAGGAGTGAACATTTAATATCATATTCTTGTATTATTAAATTTAAAATCTTTATTTAGCAAGTGATTATTTTTTAAATAAATTAAATTAAAAAATGATCAGAGTTTGTGTTCATGTAGATTTCATTAAGTTGCATTAAAAAGTTCAACGAATATGGGAATTACAACCAACCTTGAATAGTAGTAGTAGTAGTAGTAGTAGTAGTAGTGGCACATGATGCAAGAAAGCAAGTGTAGGAGCTTATGCAGCATCAGCCAAAAAAAAAAAAAAAAAAAAAATCATCACACCATTCCCTCCAAATGCCTGTCCAGTTCCTCCTTAAATTTATTTAACCTATCAACTTCCACAACGACAGATGGAAGTTTGTTCCAGCAATTAACCACCCGCTGGCTAAAGGCAAATTTCCGCACATCTATTCTACATCTGTCCTTTCTTAATTTGAACTTATGTCCCCGTAGGTTCGTAATCTGAACAAGTGGAAGGATCCCATCAGAATTCAGCGTGCTCAACCCATTCAAGGCCTTATAGACCTCAATCAGATCACCGCGCAGGTGCCTAGTCTCCAGCCACTGCAATTTGCAGAACTTAAGCCTCTCTTGGTAAGAGAATCCCTTCATTCCCCTCACCAATCGTGTTGCTCTTCTCTGTACACGCTCAAGCAAATCTACATCCTTCCTAAAATGAGGCCTCCAGACTTGTACGCAATACTCAAGGCGTGGCCTGACCATTGCCTTATACAGAGGGACAATCACCTCCTTTTCCCTGCTAGCAAAATTCCTATATATCATTGACAAAACCCCATGACCTGCCCTAGCAGCCTGTCTGCATTGCTCAGAAAACTTCATATCTGACTGCACAATTACTCCCAGGTCTTTTTCATTTTCTACCACCTTAAGTGTAGTACCACACAGTTGGTACGTTTCTCTGGGGTTACTTCTACCCATATGCAGTACTTTGCATTTGTCAAGGTTGAACTTCAGTTGCCACTTCTTAGCCCATCTGTCCAAATTATCTAGATCCTGTTGCAGTAGCACACTGCCATTACTGTCATTAACAACCCTGCCAACCTTTGTGTCATCTGCAAACTTCGACATTAAGCCTGATATACCTTCATCAATATCATTGATAAATACACAAAACAACAGTGGACCCAACACCGAACCCTGTGGGACTCCACTAATAACATTAGTCCACGAAGAGCAGCACCCATTGATTACCACCCTCTGTCTTCTCCCACTTAACCATCCTTTTATCCATTGTAGCAACTTACCCTTAATACCATTCTGCTCCAATTTGTACAGTAGTCTTCCATGCGCAACAGTGTCAAAAGCTTTCCTGAAATCCAAGTATATGATATCAAAATTATTTTTCGCATCCAGTTCCTTTGTGACCACATCATAATAACCAATCAAATTTGTCAGACAAGACTTTCCCTTAACAAACCCATGCTGTGAATATATGAGAAGAGGGTTGGACTAGCGTTTCGGGAAAGCATTGGGAGCTACTGACATGCTATAGATTTGGTAAAAGCATCCTTAAAATTTGGTCACCATATTCACCGGTATCTTGGGTCGGCCCTATCTGTTTTCGTTGGCTGTTTCTGAATTATTTTGTATTACTTATGTACAGAGCATCTGCCATTGCGAAAATTCTAAAGCGTTCGCATTTCTCTGGTGAACAAGTTGTCGCCCTGGTTCCCTCAAACGTTATTTTTCTGTTGTTTTTCTCTTAGTAGGTGTTCGCTTATGACTGGTGCAAGGGTCTAGTTTTCTACTGATATTTTGAGCAGCAGTTGCATCTCATCTTTGCAGGATTCGTGCCAATATGCTTCCCTAGGTGTATTCTGACCCTTGAAGAAGTTAATGAAAATATACAACTCATTTCAAACAACACCTTTGTTTATATAAATTATACAATATTCGAGTTGTTGAGAGTTAACATGTTGAGCGCGGATACATCAATGCAACTATTGTAAACTCTTAAGGTACATCCACCATTGATAAATCCTACAAATTTCTTAATCCCTCCCCGGTTAATCAAACAATTGCGGAAAACTTAAATTATTAAGAAAAATCGTAATTTATAAAACTAACAGCCGTCGAAAAGGAAAATCTCCTCATCAGTATACCTTATACCCATTTTGACATAATCTAATCGCTTTGTAGTATTTTATTTAAAAATGATTTAATGTAGAACTTCGCTTATTGGTCATATAATGAATTGCTGTGGGATAATTGACAGAGATAATTCGTTGTGGTAACCGTGAGTATTCTTAGCCTTGCACTACAAATGAACAGTATTTCTACGAGATTTGATTTTCTGTTTAGTCTCCAAAACATGGAGTGGCCGTAAATTATAGACTACACTTTTCGCTGTCTGATATTCAGAATTGTCTTTGGCTTCTCTCTTGGTAGTCCTGACTGGGGTTGTCATGTCCTGCGCATTTCCCCCCATCCACATCCGAATGACTGTGAGTTATCTTTCAAAACAGATTTTGCCCTCTCCCTCTAGCTTGTTTAGATATCTTGTAGGAAATATGAGTCGACACTTTCCCTGTATGCGAGAGTAATGACTCGTTATACTTGTTTGCTGCTTCAAGTTGACCGCCGTGTTTGCCAAGTACGACATTCAAAGACTAATCGGCGTACAATGGGACCACCTATTCCTGTTTACCCACCAGCCTTCTCCTCCTAATGAAAATATCGAAATATGCTGTTTGACAGCCTTAAAATCGAACCTCCGAGTGATTATACACGGCCTTCTGTTGACGATGACGTTCGTAAGATCGTTCAAATCAAAAGGTCATGGCTGTTCAAATTACACCTTTCAGTTCGGCAAAGGGCAAAAATGTCGGAATTCGTTGAGGTGCTCAGCGTAACTATCGGCAGTCGGTAATGAGTTAGTCTGCGGGCTAGGCCTATATGACGTGAGATATTGAAGCAGACACGGACATGGGATGTTGGGGGGGAGGAGGGAGGGAGTGATGAATGCATTGCGCAAACAGCTCTTTAATCACGTCGCACCAAAGAACCCTCCGGGGACTGTGTTAGTTAAAGAAACTGCAGAAAGTGTGACGTCCTGACGTGTAAAATTTTATTCTTTCTATTTTTGTTCGCTGCAATTTACAGTAGTATATTATTCTCTTCACGCTTCCTTTCTGCTTGAATTATAATTCTGTGTTGCGCGTTCGTTCTGTTGCTCAATGCACGCGCTGTCGCATCTTCATGTATATGCAACTGATTGGCATTAATGGTCCCGAGAAGTGACAGTGATATGAAGTCATCAGTCGCACGCGAAACACGTACATTAGTTTGCGATTTAAGCATTTTGAAGCGCAAGTAGGAAACACCCCCCCCCTTCCCCGGCATATTACGAATGCTATGATTTTTACAGCACGTTAATACTCTTTCTTGACACTTTTATATCCCTCTTCCCTTTTTTTATCTTGATGCACATTTATCCATTTTATACGAATATAATAACGCGTTGATTTACATTTAGTTTTTATTCGTGCGTAACTCTTGTTTTTTTTTTACTTTCACTCTCTCTCTTTCTCGGTGCATATGTTTCAATTTCATTCATGCAAAATCCAAAGCGATGCATTAAAAAACTTGACTCACTTTCACAACGTCAGTGTAAAACAGTGCCATTAATAAATTCTATTGATTACTCTATGGATAACACACTCAGCATGCGTAGTACTACAGTTAGAGACTTCTTTCGGGATATTTTTGTTGTCGGGGGTCTGGCATTTGTTCACAACCTTTGTCATATTGTATCCTCAAGAGTGGAAAAGACCTGAGTTCGAATCCCGTCGATGACGACAGGAATTTTTGTGGGTATTTTTCAAAAGTGGCTGAGTTAGTGGGTCTCAGGCGAGGGTACCATGGTTTTTTCTCCCGGAAACTCGGGTTTTTCGTCCAGCGAGTAACTATGTATTCACTATGAATACCATTCGCTCCTAGTGCTTGTTTGTTTGTTTGTTTTGTTATTTGGTTTTTAGGAGCATTAGCAACTAAGGCCATATTGCTCCGGGGATGGGCAGTGGTCATTCCGTGACCTTTCCGCATCCTCCGTATTTGGTGGTCACAGGCTCGAACCCAGGTCTAATCAAGAAGCGTGTGCTACGCACTGCTGCTCCTGTCCACCTGGCTACGGAGGCGCCGCTCCTTGTGCTTTACCTTCACTGAGCTTCAGTAGTTTCCTATATATATTCTTCTTCAAGATTGATGTATCAGCAATCAACTCTCACTGATCTCTCGTGGTTTCAATGGTCTTTCAACTGCAAAGAACGTTGCAAAGTACCTGTTCAACCAGTCTGTCACTTGGGCCTCAGCATAACGCAATTCATTTATTTATTTTTATATAATTTTATAATTTTTCCCTTTTCGTTTTGCCTTTTCCTCCATCCCGTTGAACTGAGGGCCCTATGCACCCACATCCCCTGCACCAGAGGATGATACTCCATATATTTACAGCGCATTTCGGTTTCTGGTATCGGTATATGTAGCAACTTAGCATCTTTAATTTGTGCGCGATGCCTTTCTTTGTGAGAAGGGGTTGAACCCTTTTATTTCTGTGATAACCATTCGATTCCCTTTTTTCGGTTTCTATCGTGTGTTGGTGTATGCTCTGTATTAGGGCTATTCGTTTGCTGGCGATGTTAGTTTCCTTTTCATTTATTTCTGTATCCATTTAAGGAAAGCATATTAATCTATTTAGGCTGTGGCTGTTCGCAGTATTAGAGACATCCAGTTCTTTATTGTATTGCTGATTTGGTTGGTTTCTTTTATAATCTTATTTCAATGGAATGATGCTTTGCTTGCTCTGTAGTGTTGCTGCTATCCTTATACCACTTTTTAAACCATCGTAAACATATGCAATTTCAGTTACATCTTCCGTTTTATGATTTATGTGTTTGTAATAATGCATACATTGGAGATCACCACTAGTTCACCTAGTTTCCATTAAAA
This sequence comes from Mastigoproctus giganteus, assembly GCF_048544385.1. Lineage (NCBI taxonomy): Eukaryota > Metazoa > Arthropoda > Arachnida > Uropygi > Thelyphonidae > Mastigoproctus > Mastigoproctus giganteus. The sequence continues at coordinate 75,587,625 of NC_143584.1, read as the reverse complement.
TATTTGCATTTTATAGCTATGATGGTCTTAACATTCCTGTGTACTACGTTATTCAATTAAAATGCGAATAAGTTTTCCGTTAATACAAAACGAATACAGATGTATAGACATACATTCACAACGAGAAAAACTACGCATGTCAGTCTTCTATACATGGTAATTCACTACCAGTGCGACAAACTTGCAGGAGGTGGGGCACAAAGACGAATCGGAATCACATAGCATTGCAGGGTCCGAAATGCCTTCGTCATGCAGGAGGTCGCGTGAACAAAGAAGCAAAGAAAAAGAACAGAAACAGCAACTCGTTAGTGTAACAGAAATCATTTTAATGACAAGTTTTACATTGGCAAAAAACCATGCTATAGAAGGTGTTCGAAAGTTCGACCAGAAGCAGTCACACAGGCTTCACAGCGCCGCCGCATGGAATCCCTAACATTCTGGAAGATTCCTGGCGTGTCTCGAATCTCCCCGGCAGCTACAGAGATGCGAGCGACGAGGTCTTCAACTGAATCAACGGGGGTCTCGTACACCAATGTCTTCATTTGACCCCAGCAGAAGAAGTCGAGGCATGATAGGTCCAGCGATCTAGCAGCCCAATGAACCGGACCACCACGACCTATCCAATGCTGTCCAAATGTAACGTTTAGGTGTTGGCGGGCATCACTGGTGTAATGTGGGGGAGCCCCATCATGCTGGAACCTCACTGAGCGGCCCAACGACTGAGGAACACGTGCTTCTTCAATAAGTTCGGGCAGGACTTTCTGTAGAAAGATCAAGTATGCTCGACCGTCCAGACGAGGGGGCAGAAGGTACGGTCCAATGTGGTGATCTCCAACAATGCCGGCCCAAACATTGACAGAGAAACGGCGTTGAGTTGCACGTGTTCGCGTACCATGTGGGTTCTCCAAAGCCCACAAATGGGCGTTATGTTGATTGAAGATTCCCTCTCTTGTGAAACTTGCCTCATCCGTGAACAATACGGACGCAGCAAATGCGCTGTCTGCCGCACTCTGTTGAAGAAACCAAGTAGCAGAAGTCCTCCGGAGTGGATAATCCGCAGGCTCCAATGATTGGACGCGTTGCAGATGGTATGAACTCATTTGGTTTGTTGGCAGTATCCTCCATACAGTGGATTGGGAAATACCCAATCGTTGGCCTATCGCTCGAGTACTCGTACTCGGATTGCCTTCTGCAAGACGTAGGACATTCTCCTCATTGTCTGGCGTCCTCGTCGTTCGCTCTCGATTCATGGTACCTCTCGTGAAACAACCAGTCTCATGTAACCTTATGTGCACACGTGCGAAAATCGTATGATGAGGAGCACGCCTGTGCGGGAAACGTTCCTGGTACAAGCGCAGAGCGGCGCGCCCGTTAAAGTCCACAGCTCTATACGCGAGGTGCATGTCGGCCAGTTCAACGTTTGAATACTCGTCCATCCTACTGCCTCGGGAACCGATTCGCAAATGCTGACTTCCAGCAGGATCGCTGTTCACGCGACCTCCCGTTCAACGTCCTCTACCGCATGACGAAGGCATTTCGGACCCTGCAATGCTATGTGATTCCGATTCGTCTTTGTGCCTCCTACACTCCTGCAAGTTTGTCGCACTGGTAGTGAATCACCCTGTATAGTTGACATTACTTTCAACGTACGTCCTCAAGCTCTACATTAATATCTTGATTCCTCGAGAGAAGTTTTGGGGTTTGTGTTGAAGCTGAGAAAGTAATATAGTGAGTAACACGTTCCCTGCTGATTCTTGGGTACAGAAGTTCTTCAGTTGAGGTGAGCCTCTCTGGCACAATTATGAATTTACACGTTCGCATTCTGGTTTGTAGTATTGCTCTCAGGATTCATCTTCGGCAACCAGGAGTTTCAACAAGGCGTTTGGTTCGCGCTCATACCACCCAAGAAACACAGAACACGCATTAAATCGTCTTTCCTTCATTTCTGGTGTTAAACTATTAGCACATCTTTCATATTCGCTGATCCAAACACTAATCTTGCCCACCGTCTATTGAAGTGGAGGCCGTCTCGTTAATATTTCCACGTGTAGTAGCAATTTCTTCAACAGTAATGCGACGTCTTCCTCGTATGAGTTTTTCCACTGCCGTTGATTTCTGCTACCACGGCACGGGCTGCTTGCCCTGGTCGAGGAGAATCGTCAAGACTTTCAGTGCCGTTCGTAAACCCTTACACCCTCATGCACTCTTCGCCATACTGAGCCAACATTCTGCAATGAATATCTGCAGGTTTTATTCTGCATTTCTGCATTCAAAAATTGGTTTACAGATTGCATTTCTATCTTTGTGAGAACTTCCAGGGTGCCGCCATCTTGAAAATTGACTGTTTCCGAATAACGCCAGTAGATGGTGCCATGTGGGCGCTCTAAGTATTACCAACAAACTTCATTTAATGTGACTTTTTCTTTTTGTTGCATAATATGCACTTTATTTTTTAAATATAAATATAAAAAAATATATTTTTTTTTCACTTTATATTGGTTTTGTGGCTATTCATTTGAATAGCCTTTGTGTGTGTGTGTCTTGGAATAGCGATAAAAATATATTTAAAATAAAATAATACTGTATTTTCTGGATTTTCATTATATTAGAAAATTTTACGACTCTACCGATACCTATAGCATAATGTCACGAGGTGAGGGGGAATGAGAGAGCCGTAGAAAATAAATAGGGAATAGTACCAGGTGGTTAAGACTTTCTGACAGACCACTAAAGTTTAAATTCAACGATTTCTTTTTAAATTTATATTTTATAATTTTTTAGACACAGAAGTTTAATAGGAGCTGTTGAGTAATAATGGATTAAATGCTAAGGAGAGCTATAACCAGGACTTTCAGACGAGCCTATCCTACTTTGAGGCGGGGGAACGTATGCAAAATATATCTGCTGTATAATAAATGTCATGAGTCATTCGAGTTCGTTGTGTTGTGTCGAGCTTTAAGTGATTTAAAACGGAGCAAAATGTTTCGGCTGGTGAGGTCTTTATTCTGAACGCCGAAAGAATGTGTAGTTCATCCTTCACCACTTTAACAAGTGGTGTAGAACAATCTTCGTCCAATAATTCACATCAAGAAGTCGATTTACTTGGCAGGAGAGAGACAGCACGAAGTAATCAATCTGTGTACTAGTGTTTAATCAAAGTCAGGACGTGTTATTGTACATGACAGTTCCTTACTATATAGGTTAGTGAACTCGCACCGTTCCAAATGGGTGAAGAGAAAGAAATGCACGCGAACGGAAGCTACTAAGTAGAAGAAACAAGGTCAAGAATACGAAACTTGTGTCAAGTAACCGAATGCTATTAGAATAGCAGTCAGGTAATCAGTAGTTTAATTGGTCGCATCCCTTGCATCGTTAACCCCACCCGCATAAAGTAATTCAGGTGATCTGCCGCATAATTAAAGTAGCACAAATTGAATAACATTTTATAGAAAGATTTGTAAACAATACATTAAGTTTTACAAAAATTAAAAATGATAACAACTAGTAGAATAAATTTTTTTAGTCAATAAAAAGTCCTGAAACAGATCAATCGCGTGCACATTTCCGGCAGTGCATAATAGCACCATTTCGGTGCTATTATGCACCGAAATTTAATCCATTCAGGATTAAAAAACAACTGTTGAAGAGAGATATAAGAAACGTGAAAGATGCTTCTTTTGAGAACTCTCTCCGAATGTGTCCCGCGATCAAAAGTAGACTTTTTTTGAAGGCCTCAGCGCGTCCCGTGGTATAACAAAAACAAAGAGACTCTTTTTCACATCCCGAGTGCATCATTTGTAGTGCAATATGATATTTTTACTTTATAGTGTATGTGGTTCATGAGGTTGTTCGGCTAGAATTCTAAGAACTTGGATTGCAGGAATCACGTTCAGGTCCCCATCTCTTTTGGCAGGTGTATGTAGTTCTATTCTTTGGGAAAATTATGGTCCCCGCGTTGGAGTATTACAGTGCGATAGATCAGGCACTTGCGATCTACAGGTGATGATCTGGGTGCTATAGAACTCAGCTGCGAATACGAATATGTAAGATGTATGCGGCATCAATAACAAGGCTAGCATATGCAGGCTCTCATATGCAGGATTGTGCTGTGACGGAAGTGAACTGAATTTGTTTCGGTGGGAGTGGGCAAGGATGCAGTTTTCTGCTCCTGAATCAGGATTATTCATTCCCACTTCCGTCAACTCATAATCGACATGTTCGGTTTTTTCTTGATGTCCCTTGTCAGTTCATGGTGCTGTCAGCATTGCTGTGATTGTCACAGGCAACTCCGAGTGCTGGTTCAGACCCTCAGGAACTCTAGTTCTTTGTACTCATTCATGATTCTAGAAGGACTCCTCCAGCTCCTTGTGCAATTCGTAATTCTACAGAGCTCAAGCTCCTTGTGCTGGCAGTTCTATCTTCGTCAGGCCTTGGACTGGACTGGACGCATTAACCTAGACTTGAACACCTCAATCTGGACCTGGAATTGTCTCTTATATGTATTTTTATTTTCTATTTGTTATTACTTATTTTTGTCTTCTTAAGATCCATCCTGTAATTGGGAAATACATAGGGGGAGTGGTTTATAATCATCTAAATTGATTAGCGGTGTTGCCAAAGTTTTGGCAGGTACCGCGTTATACAACAAATAAAAAAATCCCTAGGGCGTCCGGTGGTAAAAAAAAAAAAAACCCTTTTTCACATCCCGAGTAAGTCTGCCCATTCAGGTGGAAATTTAATACCATAGTTCGGATGCTTCCACTCACAATTATAGCTACACTGAACCACCCGCAATTACCCTGTTGATATAGGTCTATTCGATGTGTTAATTATTTAAAAGTGGAGGTTCTTCATCTTTAAAACGCGTTGCCTTGATATTGCACTTCATAAAAAAAAAACCAAAAAATACCCGCTTTTCTACTGAGATAGGGAACTGCAATTTCGCGTAGAGCAAGATTAAGCAACTTATTGTGAATAGTGCAAGGCACTTACCAAGAAAAAAATTTTCTATTACAAAATTCGGTTAGTTCATTGGAATGGTTCAATACCAAGGCAACTCATCGTGCAGGTAGAGCAATCTTTTTATAAGAACGTAGAGAAAGCTTTGACTGTTTTTCTTTTATAATTAAAACGCGTGGCATTATTAGGGTACCAGAATCCAAACCTGAGAATTACCAAATTTGTAACATGATTTTGTGCGCATGTTTCTTTAAGTCTGCGGTTACCTCTGTGTTAACTATAGAAATAACGGATTGTGTCAAGTATCGCACATATTTTTTTTTTTAAATTAAGAACTAATAATTCGAATCTAAATACTGAAAGTGATCTCTTTTTTTTTTTTTTTTTTTTTTGAGAAATAGTATTTATTAATTGCATGTGCGAACTTATGCTGATATTTGTATTTTTCTAGAGTATTGCCAAATTAACACTTATTAGATTGTAGAAGTCGAGCTCGGATACTTTTAATACCAATTTCCGCTTCATACAATAACCATGAAAATTCAGTTTATTGAAGAAACAGGAAAATTACACAAAGGGAAGTTAAAAGATTTGATTTCGCTAATATTATGGCTCACAAAAAACTAACCGGCTATCTCCCTTTGTATAATTATTATTATTTTATTTATTTTTAATATTTTTAATTAGTTGTTTGTTGTAGACAGGGAGATGCTGTGTAGATTTTTGTTTTGAACAGGCACGGAATTGTGAAAGGCCGAGGCTGTAGAGAATATTTTGAGTGTTACTCACGCTATTCGATTAAGATTTCCGTGAATATTTTTTTTTTTCAATTGTGAATTCCGAGTGGTCATGGGCGCGAATGCAATAGCACACGCTCTTTGAGTGGACTGGGGTTTAAGCCCGTGGCTACTGAATACGATTAACATTTGTATTGATCGATTTATTGTAAACTCCACTGACCTGGTGGTCGTGCCGGAGTATAAAGAAGAACATATATATATATGTCGTATATAGTTTTATATTACAAATTAATTTTGAAAAAATTAATGTTTTTAAAAAGTTCTAAAATGCATTTTAGATGTTGATATATTCTGCTGCGTTAAAGGTAACCATACAATAATTCACTGCTAACATTGGTGTTTTGATACTGTTATTTCCAGCTGTACGTACCCGTACTTCGCTTAATATCCCATTATTTTTACTATCGCAAAAATAATGCAAAGAATCGAGAGTATACAGCATCAGAAAAAATTCTTTTAGACTCTTCGTTGCTAATCTCGTCTAATAATTTTTGTCCAGCCTTTTTTAAAATTTATTCACACTACGTACGTCCTCAACATCAGTTGGAAGTTGATTCCAAGAATCAGTTACTCTGAAGGGAAATTTCTGCGCATCTATTTTTGTAAATATCCTCTTTCGGTTAAAATTTACGTTATCTTGTGTATGTCGGCTGAGAAAGGAGTAATGATGCCATCAGCAGTTAGTTTACTCAACCTCTTTATAGCTTTAAACACCTCGAATAGCTCTCCTGGTGAATGCCTATTTTCCAGACGTCCAGTTTACAGACCTCAAGTCTTTCTGGATAATAATACCCTTCTATACTCGTAACTAATCTTGTTGCTCTTCTCTGCGTATACTTGTTGTGTTAGCCTGCTTTCTTCTTAATGGATTTACGTTGGAAAGAAGATGCAATGGGATAATAACCTCCCTCCCCACTGGCAAAGTTCGTGTATATCATTGACGGAAACCAGAGTTGCTTTAGCTGCTTCTCTGAGAGGACAGCTCATAGGGTGCAGAGAACTCGTGTCAGACTATACAATTATTTCCGGGTCTTTTTATTTTCGAACACCTTAAGTTTAGTGCTGCCTAAAATGGTTTGTTATCCTGGGATTACTAATATACAAATGTACTAACTTGCATTTATCAATGTCATACCTCAATTTTCCATTTTTCAATCCATCCGAATAATTTTTTATATCTTATGTTAGAATGGTCTAATTACTGTTATCACAATGTCCATCCCTGCATCTTCAGCGTACTTATTCATTAAACTGGAAGTATCTGTATCAGTATTATTAATAAATATTAGAAAGAGTAAGAGAGGGGGTGAATAGCAGCACCGAACCCTGAGGGACTCTACTAATAACATTAGTCAACGAAGATCAGTGGCCATTAATAACCACTCTCTCTCGCCTGCCACTCAACCATCCTTTTATCCATACTGGTAACCTGTCCCAATGCCACATTGCTGAAGTTTATATGACAATCATTTATGTCGGAGGGTATTTGTACCATAGAATTTTTCCATTTTTATTTCTTTGCAAGAAATAGTTTATTAGTTTTGTTAAAGAATACGGCCGTGATAAACATACCTGTGAATAGTTTGCCACAGTTATCTAATTAGCCATAAAAAGAAAAACCAAAAATCCAGAGGTTTTCATTTCTAATGTAGCGCATAGATTACGGCCCAGAGATGATGGTCCCTCAGAACTTGGTAAGCAATCAAGATTAATAAAAGAACTTAGAATGTATTAAATATTAATGCAATTGCGATTTTCTTCAAAGAAAATAAATTACACGTTCTCAACTCCTTACTTACTTTTCCGATAGAATCTAGAAATGCGAGCCAAAACGCCGCCCTCACCTGCCAATAAATTAGTAATTTATTGCATTACGTTAAAAATTTAATGTAATCTGTTTTATATGTATGATTAAAAAAAAAAAAAAGGATGAATGCAAGTTTACAGCTTGTACCATCGAGATGATTTGTTTGGTGATACAATCCTGTGGAGCGTTACCAACTTCAAATTTTTAGTATACTCACAGCAAAAGATGTAAGACTTGATGAATAAAATTTGGTAAGTTTCAAAGTTAGTTTGGCCGGCAATTGCCTTTCTATCGTGAATTCTAAGGTCAAAGCGTGTTTCCTTATGCCAACTGAAAGTCTACTTGTGTACAGAATTCATAGGTAGCAAGTTCAGCAAGTTTTTTGAACAGAATTGAAACGAATCGATTTTGCAAAAAGTTTACAGTACTTCACGATATAAAAGAGGGTTAAAGAAAGAGCTATTTTGCAGCTCAGCTTTGTCAGTTTCAGCAGTGTGACAGAAACCTACCAAACGCTATTATGAAAAGAAAGAATTGATATACAGTGGGCCTTGGTTGGGGAACTGACAAATGCACAAGGAAGCGTGAAATATAAATTACCCCGAGTCATCCCTGGCATTTTTTATAATTTGTCATAGAAATAATGAGTGTCAGAGAATATTCAGCCAGGTGAAAAAAAAAAAAGAGAAGAATTCAAATCTTCACTTTCTGATGCGGTTTTGGTACTGCTCTTGACAGCCTAGTTTGAACAGCAATGCCATTGTTACAAACAAAAGTTTAACCGAACATTTTTGAAGAGTTGTAAAGTCTGCTACTTTCTTGAAGCAATCATAATCAAAGGTATTCCTTGAGCGGCATGATGCGTAGGTAAACTGTGTTGTTCGAAGATAATGAAGCACCCAAAAAACCCACGTTAGTATTTTTATGTTTATTTCCGAATTGGAAATATGTACATAATGGAGTCAAACGTTTCGTGGTATTTTCTTGCCACTTCTTCAGTAACTGCAAAGACAGTATTATGGAATTCTTAACTTTTTTTTTATTGGAATTAAATAGTAGAAGTAAAAGTTTTAGTAAATCAAATTTAGATCTAATTCGAAGAATTTTGTTTTCAGGAAACGTTTGAACCATTATGCATACAGTATTTCCAATTCGAAAATAAGCTAATAATACCAACGTAAGTCAAGTTACACAAATAAATACACAACATTTGTTTAACTCTCCCCTACTATTTCGGAAAATTAATCATCACGAAAGGCTTGGGGGGGGGGCATTATAGTTGACTCTCTTAAGTTGTGCTCACAAGCTGCCTTTTCTGGTCCAGACGTAGTCCATTTCGATCCAATGTCGCAAACCTGTTACTGCTATTTAATAACTTATGGCTGTAGTTCTCAAATTTTAGTAATAATAAACTAGTGAATTTAGAGAACAAAATTGTTTAAATTCTAAATTCACTCACTTTTTCAATATTTATAAGGGAAAAGTTTGCATATTATGTGATAATGGTACAAAGGGTCTGCGGGCCTCAGTTTCAGAACCACTGATCTATTGGAATAACAGTTTTTATGCGTTCTGTTTTTATAGAATATTCAAGTGCTTTTACTTAACAAATAAACGTGAAAAGTTTAGATAATCCATGCTATCTGGGAGGTTTCTTGATTTATTTCGTCACTGAGAAAACGCATAAATCATTGCTTTCGACTCCGAGCTATGTATTATTAATTCGAAGGTAAAAGTTATTGATTTAAATAAGTATTTTCCCACTGATCAGTGGAAAGCGAGAAAGGCTCGATAAGGCTGGTATTTGTTAGCTAAACTTTCATGGATATTTGTTTGTCAAATGCGCATTAAAATTCTGTCAGAATAGAACTGCAGATTCATATTCCAAAAGTTCAAGTCCAGAGTACAGCCTGCCCCGCGACCTCCTTATTAGACAAATCTACTGTACACTATTCCAAAAGTTAGGTTACTGTCCCATAAATTAACTTTTATACTTATTTACGTGCCCTAAGTTTGTAACGATCAAGCAGTTCTACTCAGTAACTGAGTGCTGCAACTCATCCTAATGGACAGGTACTCCAAATTAGTTCACTTCGTTAATAAATACAGTATTTTAATTAAAAACTTGCGTATATTTACATATACGTTACCACGGTCTGGTTTTGATAAATCTTTTCAAATTTCGGCTATCCCGAATAGTAACAGACGCTAGGAGAAGATATTTATGTGAGTTATTTATGTTCTCTAACTTAGTGATAACACGCGTATCAGATTTACGAGAATTTTACGTGTCTCTGTCCACATGCGTGCACGTGTATTACACAGAGGTAGGTCGTTGGAGAGACAAAAAAAAAAGAGAAAAGCCAATTATTTTAAGTGTCATGTAATAAGAAGCATTTTCTGCCATAATAACGTAATTAAATTTCGTTATAGATCTAGTGTTCGTTGGGCAACTAAGTTTCGAAGCTTTATTATAAATGTCATGTGTCAGTAGTTATTGGTTTCCACCTGCGCCACTTTTCATAGTGTCATCGACTAATTTATCTGTTTGTGTTTTATTATCATTATCCAATGATCAAAAGCCCACCGCAGCCGTGTGGTCAAACGTGACAGTACTGTTGTTCACCAGTTTAAGGTGACCAAGGTTCTGACTCACGTGACAGCTAAATATGGCGTTGTTCTTTTTTATTCTTGTATATATTGTAATAAACTGATAGTTTAAACTGGAGTATTTTTTTAATAATCACACGGCCTGTATATACAATAAAGTCCAACCCTTTTTAGGTGGGTTTTTTCCTTTGAAACTCGCTGACCGAAAAATAAGATAAATATCTTAATTGCGTCATTCGTCACATGCAATAAGTCTGCTCCTTGTCACTCGTTTTAAGAGGTCTGTGTTCGAGTCTCGTCGTAGATATGAAGAATCTAAGTCTTTTCAAGCGGGGTTGAGTTAGCCGTTATTAAAAAAAAAAAAAAAGATCTCCTTTATGGGGGTTTTCCCCCTCCAAATCTGTAATTCACTAAAACACTTGTTCACTTTGTTCACCATTCGCTCTCTGAAACACATACATTTTTTGAAAAATGCTTGCTGGGTGCGGAACCCACTCGTATATATACTGATAGAAAAATTTCTAGCAGGCTCACAATGTTTCTAGAGAACTCAGGCGAAAGTTCTAGAACCTCCAGAAACTATCCTTCTTCAATTTAATAAAAATTGATTTATGAGATACATATTTTTGTGATACTGATTTCATTTTCGTTGAAGGTATTCTCCAATTGTAATCCAGCATTGACCATCTGTCATCGAGTTGGATTGGCAGATATCATCAAGATGGAGTGATAAATATCGTTCATTTTATTTGAATAAAACTAAAAGTACGAAAGTTTCCTGATATTTTTTGTGGGTATTGCGTATAGAAAGGAAGTGGCCAGAGGTTCATTGTTCACCACGTAAGGTCCACTGAGTCAGTGAGGTGTGTATCTATTCGTACTCATATACCGTAAAATGGGAATTTTCCCTTGTACAAGTTGACTGGAAATTATGCTTTAATCTCTATCAGTTGATAGATTATCTGTGGCTACGCGCCATGTGTGCAGCCAACTTCAACTCTGGGAAGCAACGAGGTTCGTTAAGTGAGAGAGAGTTTCAGAACACTGACTTGGTTACGATGCCATTTTTAAAACTTTTCACACAAGAAGACAAGATCAATTAAATTATCGTACTCGTATAAACACTTGAATATGGCCAAAGAAAAATGGACTTGTGCGTTACGTTTTTGAATTCTTATTCTCTGTTCACTTGAAATTCATATTTCAATTTCAATTTTTCGTTTCAATTTTCAGTTGCAGAAGAACAGGTCCACGGCAATTCAATGTTTGCTCAAAGACAATTTGGAGGATGGAAACGATTCGCTGAAGTCTTACAAGAATTCAGTGTAAGACCGAAAAAGCGAACTTTTAACATGCTGTTAACGAATAATTTAGTAATCACAGTATGGTTTTCATACTTTTGATTACCGAACTTTAACCACAGACGGGATAAAGATCGGGAAACAAAAAGAAACTTGTTCATACTTTACTTTCACTTCTGTCGGTTGTATTTTTAGGAAGAAAAATAAAAAAAAATAAATATTTATTCTCCGGAATAGTCAGAGGATCAGAGGAGTTTACAAGATACGGATAATACTAGAACATGACAGTATTCACAGTCACACAGGCTAGAATCACTGGCCAACCAAACGCTTATATTACTATACCCTCGAGTTTGGAGATAAATTGCCCCTGAAACCCAAAAAGTAGAGATCATTAATGCGTGTCTTCTGCTATTCATTTTGCAACACGCATTATATTTCTTTTATTGAGAGCAGTTCAAGTAGTAGGCTAGTACATGAATGGATTAAGGAAAAAATTATCTAGATTGTTGGGGGGGAAGGACATGCGAGTCAGCTTCCCCAGGCCCAAGAATTGTGAAAGGGGTGGTTTCCGAATCTGAGTCCAGGGCGCTCTGTAGGGAAAAGCGGCAAGATCCAGTGAATCATTTTCATCAGGGCCCGTGCTCACTCTCTGCGCTTCTGATAAAGGTTTGTTAATTGGAAGATACTTGGTTGGAATAGGAGGTAGAGAACGGATGTTTATTTTTGTTCCAAAGAAACTAAGGCTACGAGGCGTCATTTTGTAATGGTTGTAAATTGCATTTATTCCATTATCGGTTGATTAAAAAAATCCCGAGTTACGTAGAGTGAAGGGGGGTTTACCAGCCTATAAAATTCCTTCCACGTGATGGGATTCGAACCAAGCCCTTTTCCATGTTGAAATTACAACATGGCTGTGTTATCCGAGAGAACGTTAGCATGGCGACCAGACGTAAAGAAAACACAGTGCTGTTGTATTTGGTGGATGGGGGAGGGGAAGGCTGTTGAAGCCCATGTTATTCTAGCATCACGGCTTAGTTGAGGGTTGGGGAGCCAGAAGAAACTTGTTAATATAGAAACCACAGAAAAGAAAAGTTGAAAATCACTTTTTTCTTTTGAAGTCTACGCTGTTCAATTGTGTGGATTGGTAGAGGGTAAAAGTTTATGTAACAGTAAGTTTCTTTTGTGATGACAAAAGAAATCTGTTGTCAAAGAAACCAGTAGAAAGGGAAATAGATTAAAATTATCACTTGAAAGTTGTTAAGCCTGTGCTTGTCTAGTGGCACTTATTCGTTGAGCGTTTTGGAAGATGGGAGAAACTCTGTGCCAGTAAATTTATTCTGGCTTCTCAATCAATCCATGACTAGGAGAGTATAGGATTCGACTGCGTTAGAAACGAAAATTTACTTTCTCCATTTTTAAGTGACAAATAAGTTTACCAGTTGTTTTAGATAATCATCCTTCATCACTTTAAGAACCACCCCCCACACCGAGCAATTTTAGGTCAGTTCTACGATACCCTCCATGTAATCCTTCCTGCTAAGAACCATTTTCTCCAGAACACACATTCTCGAATGATATCCTTTTTACCACCCACTTCTTTTCCGTTATTTTTCGACCAAAATTGTATTACCAAATATTCTTTTTACTCCACTATATGTTGGTCGCTTTGCATATCACGCAGCACAAATGGCTGCTGTCATCGGTAGCGCAGTTGATAGTATTCCTCCTCTCAGACGCACTAATCCACTGCCACTAAACACCCATAGCGCGTGCACACACACACTTTGTGGAAAAAACCTGGGGTGGATTCTAGTCACGAGGATTGTATTCCTACTCCCCTTGGGTGTTTGGCCTCTTAAAATAGGCTTATTTGGCTATTGACTACACCCAGAATACCGATTCAATACACTGAAACCTTGCGGCCGTAGTTCCCTCGGAGCAAATTCTCAAACAACTCGCCCAAATGCCGAAAGCACACGCCGCATTCAATGGCTCAAAATGAGCATTTCGCACACTTAGGAAATTTTGTCCATCTAAAAAAAAAAAAAAAACAAAGGTGGGAAGAAAGAAATGAAGTAAATATATGAACTTGTTTGAACCCTTCTCATTTGACTACAAATATTTCAAGCAGTGCCCGGACCAAAGATGCAGCAGAAAAATCATTTGCAGACCACATACACGGTACTTTAATAAACCATTGACTCTTATTCTTATGACACAATGACCGTTGAAATTGTGGTTAGTAGACAGAAGGCCTCTTGCCAAACTTGTAATGCCAACTCACATTAGCAATACTAATCTCAGGGGAAACCATGGACCCACCCATAAAAATTTTGGTCAGCTGTTCTTCCAGTGTTTCAACTTGTTTTATTTTTCTTGTATGATCATCAGTTTGCTTGCTCCGACATTATTAGAATACCTCGCATAATATTAGTGAAAAAAGGGAAGTAGAACAGCCTCCGCCTGTTAATTGTATGATGATTGCTCGAATGCTGATAAACAATTGCCAGTTTTCAAAAATTTGTTAATCATTCTCGCTGGAAATATTTAATGTAGGAATTTGGTTTTAAGTTAACATATTTACAAATTATGATCGCATAAAATGCTTCTGAACTTCAGCAAGTATTTATTTACATTTATTTTTACACTTTTGAAAATGCCCTGTTCGTTATCAAACAGGTGATCAGGAATAATTGCTAAACGTGATCCTCTGTTTCGGACGGTCTTGAACGCCATCGTCGCAACACATTCTACCACTCATGCTGCTATCCTTTCATGATTGCTTTCATTTTCTACGAGTACAGTGGCTGACTGAATGATTTTCAAATATTCGTTGAAGAAAGTGACTAATGTGTTGACGTAGGATCTAGTTTTCTGGTTGTTGCAATACAGAGTTCTTTGGTCAGGTGGGAGACTTTTTGGACGGTTAGGCTGATTAATTAATTAGGCTGATCTTCGAAACGTGGGCAATGAATATCAGTTTTAGATCATTCTTCAGTGAAATGAATGAAAACTCGCGAACAACACACTGACTGTTCATGTCTTGAAATGCATACGCAATTCCAATGAAGCTGTATACACATCCGAAACATCAATAAAATGTTTAAAACATTTCCTTCCTACTGGCCCATAATAGGATCAGGACTTGCTGCATCTCCTTTTCTTGGTGTTATAATTATATCATCTTGTCTGGTCGTTTTGATTGGCGAAAATTATTTGTACGAATCTCATTGAGAAAAAATGTCATCACTGTTCACATAACAAATAGGAACGAAAATCATATGTTAAATTAGCGTCCTCATTCGTTGCATGTACTAGAATTTGACATGTATGAAACGTTGTTCTTAGGCCGGCCGCTAGTTAGTATACCGGACCGAAACTATTGGTAACTCTCTAGGAGACTTCCGGATCAGCTAGTGTATAATCTTGCTACCTCTATTCTGCCAGATAGTGACTGGAGGGAGTCCGAGTAGTGTGTATGCGGGGAGCATTGTCGAGGCCACGTTATGTCAAGGACCTGGGTATATTCTTACCATGTGTACGCCATATCCAAAATTTCATTACTTCATACTGCATGTCCCACCCACTTTTTCTTACTATTGAATACACCATGAATTGTCAAACTAATAGAGCAAGCTTATCTGCGAAAAGATCTAAACCTCCCAAGCACTTCCTAATTCATTTCACAAATATACGTAGTCTCAATTCTAATCTCAATGATGTCCATTTCCACTTGCAGTCTGCCAAACCCCATGTACTTTTTCTGACTGAATCTCAGTTATCGGTTGATTCAACTACTGCTCATCTCAGATGCCCAAATTATTCGCTGTATGATTCCTTTCGCCTCAAAGGTGGTACTTGTGCATATGTCCGTTCTGATATTCCCTGTCAGAGACTTGGCAATTTGGAATCTCCTCTCTTTGATCTTCTCTGGCTTAAAATCTCTCTACCTCATTGTGTCAAATTCATCTGTTGTCTCTACCGTTCTCCCAACTCCACTAATCACTTGGAGCTCTTTGACTTCCTCTCTTTGCAACTTGACTTTCTCCAGTCCAACTTTCTTAACAGTGAGGTAATTTTCCTTGGTGATTTTAATGGTCACAACTCCAGCTGGCTTCCGTTTTCTAGTCACACTGACCCAGCTCGTCGAGATGCTGAGGGTTTTGCAATTACTAATGATCTTGCACAGATTGTTCATTTACCTACAAGAATACCGGACAATCCTAATCATACAAGCAATACCCTTGATCTTTTTCTCACAAACAACCCTTCTAAGTACACGGTCGAAGTGAGAGGTCTTTTAGGCACTTCAGATCATAACTTGGTGATTTTCTCTTCTCCAATGGAACCTTTATCTCATGGCTATTCTCAACCTCGTGTTGTTTGGCATTACAAGAATGCAAAATGGGATGACCTACGAGACTTCTTTTCTTCTTTTCCTTGGTCGGATTACTGTTTCAAAAGTTCTGATGTCAACTTTTGCTCAGATCGTGTCATTGAAATTAATCTTGCAGGAATGGAATCCTTTATCCCACACTCCACTTTAAAATCTCATCCTTTATCTAAACCTTGGTTTTCCAATAAATGTGCTAAGGCTGTTCAAGAGAAGAATATTGCATATCGTAATTGGCTTGTTTCTAATTCTTCAGTTTCATTTTCTGCCTACACCAAAGCTCGCAACAATTGTAAAGCAGTTATTAATCAGTCCAAACTAGAGTTTGAATAGGCTAAGAGTAGAAAACTTGCTTCTTACCCTAATGGTAGCCGAGCATTCTGGTCTCTTGCCAAAGCTATTGGCCGCAACTTTTGTCCATCTCTGCTCCTGCCTGTGTCCAAACCAGATGGTTCTGTTGTCACTTCAGCCAAGGATAAAGCTGACCTGCTAGCATCCCATTTTTCTTCCAACTCATGCATTAACGATCTTGGTAAAACACCTCCCACCATTCCCAACATGCTCCATTCAATGCCTCCTGTGGTCTTCCTTCAAAAGGATGTCAGAAGGATTTTGACGAATCTTGTTGCTAAGAAAGCTTCAGGTCCCGATGGTGTTTCTCCACTTGTTCTCAAAACCTGTGCTCCTGAACTTACTCCTATTCTTTGCCGCCTTTTTTCACTTTCTTATTCCAAAGGTGTTCTTCCTTCTGCTTGGAAATTTGCTCATATCCAGCCAGTTCCTGAAAAAGGTGACAAATCCTCCCATCCAATTATCATCGCATTGCAATTACTTCTACTCTTTCTAAAGTAATGGAGAAATCAATTAACCGCCAATTCTTAAACTACCTAGAAACCTTCCGTCTGATCAACGATCGCCAGTATGGATTCCGTCAGTGTCGATCCACTGCTGATATTCTGGCTTATGTTACCCATTTATGGACTAATTCAATGGAAAGGTTCGGTGAAACACAAGTAGTTGCTCTTGACATCTCAAAGGCTTTCGATCGTGTTTGGCATAAAGGTCTTCTAAACAAGCTTCCACCTTATGGTATGAAAAAACACAAGTAGTCTCAGAAATTTATTCTAGGGAAGGGCCAGCCAATTTTATTTATTATTTTTTTTTTCCCCAGGAAGGAAAAATGAGAAATGTTTTCATAACATTGAATCTCAAGTAATGTTTCCAATAATAGAGTTTCACGTGTATCGCATCTTTCTTTAATTCATAAATACACGATATAATTGTAATATAGTATTTTTTTTTTTTTTTTTTTTTTTCAATATTGTGTTATTTCTGACCTTTGATCATATTAGCAGCTCCATGAGTCCATTTTTCCTTAGTTCATCGATGATGCAGTCCGAGTTGATGAAACCTTCCCTTGAAGTAAAGCCAGGACAGTCCAAAATGTATTTAGGAGTGGTGTCTGCTTGGTTGCATTTGATGCACGTTACAAAGCATTTAGCCTTTCCTGACAATTTCACGAATTTGATGTGTCCTGTTCTGAGTCAGGAGATCGTGTTCTGTTCCTGTTGGTTTCGATCTGAGGTGAACATATTTCGAGACGTGTGTGTTCCTGTACGAGGAATGGTGGGTGAGTTTCTATTTCGGATAAGATTTTGTTTCATTATTTGTATTCAACTACTCTCCTCCTTTGTGGCCACCTCCATTTTGCTGCTATTAGTATAAATTTATAAAGGCCGTGCTGGTACAGGGGTTTGAGAATTTGAGAGAGACTTAGTATTAGTAACAGTTTATCTAGTTGTTCCTTGAAATTATCCAAACTACCCACTTCCACAACAACAACAAACGGAAGTTTGTTCCAATAATGAACTACCTGCTCGTTGGAGGCAAACCTCCGCACATTTATTCTGCAACTGTCCCTCCTCAATTTGAATTAATGCCCCCTCACATGTGTAGTCTGAGCAAGAAGAAGAATAAAATCGTCATTGAGCTTGCTCGATTCATTCAAATCCTTAAAAACCCCAATCAGATCATCTCACGGGTGCGTAGTCTCCAGACGCTACAATTTTCAGAATTGAAGGCTTTATCGGTAAGATCATCCTTTCGTTACCTTCGCCAATCTCGTTGCCATTCTTTGCACCAGTCAGGTCTATATCCTTCAGTCAAATCTATAGCCTTCCAAAAATGAGGCCTCCAGACCTGTATGCAGTACTCAAGATTCAGCTTGACCATTGCCTTGTTCAGTGGGATAATCGCTTCCCTATCTAGCAAAGTTTCTGTAGATCATTGGCAATCCTCCATGACCTGCCCTGGCAGCTTATCTGCATTGCACAGAGACCTTCATATCTGGCTGCACAATTACTGCCGGGTCCTTTTCCACTACCCTGAGTGTATTACTACACAGTTGATACTCTAATCTGACATTACTGCTACCCATATGCAGACCTTGCATTTGTTAATGTTAAATTCCAACTGCCATTTCTCAGCCCATCTGCCTAATTTTTCCAGATCATGTTGCAGTAGCATACCTTAATTACTGTTATTAACCATGACGCTAACCTTTGTATCATCTGCAAACTTCGACATTAAGCCTGTTTTACCTTCATGAGTATCATTAATAAATACTGTATAGAAAACAACATTGGGCCCAGCGCTAAAACTTGTAAGACTCCACTAATAACATTAGTTCAAGAAGATCAGTATCCATTAATAACCACTCTGTCTTCTCTCACTCAACCATCCTTTTATCCATAGCAGTAACTTGCCCTTAATGCCACACTGCTTCAATTTATACAGCAGTCTTTTATGGGGAACAGTATCAAAGGCTTTCATGAAATCCAAGTATACGATGTAAAATTATTATTTTCTTTTTTTGCAACCAGTTCCTTTGTTACTGCATCATAGTATCCAATCAAATTGGTCTGATAAAATTGCACTTTAACAAATCCCCAAACCCGTGCAGTGACTGTAGTATAATTCAGTTCCTGACTAGATGGTCCTGCATTACTTCTTCAACCAGTAACTCCATTATTTCCATTATATCACAAAATCATTTAGCTCCCTGTTAGAGTTTGATAAACTTCTGGCATTCTCTTCCCTAAAAAATTCAATTCTTCATCTGTCAATGTAGATGCAAATACCTATTCAGTTGTCAGTAACCTCAGCATTATTATCAGCAGTTAGACCAGTAACATTACGTGAACCAAGAAGAAAGAAGAAAGAAGAGGTTGTGATTCAACCTCTTCTTTCTGCTGTTAATATGAGAAAAGAAGCCTTTGCTGCTTTTCTTTGCCAGAGACTTCTCGTAATCTGCCTCCTAATCAGAGTCATTAGGCCTATAACACACTCCTATCCTCATTTTCGTTTTTCTAGTGCTTATGTCACACCAAACTGACTCGGTGTTGCACTGGTCACCCATGCCGACTGAATGCACTGCCTTAGATTTGATATGCTTCTTAACTAAGAGCATAACCCCTCTTCCTCCTGTCCTTTCTGTACACATTGTACTCCCCGTATAAGAATTCTGCATTCCTTGTATCTGAGTGACACCACGTCTCTGATATCCCAACAATGTCTACATTTGATGACTTGACCAGTATTTCAAATTCATCAAATTTATTTACTATGTTCCTAACATTGGTGTACATGCAGGTATACCTGCACCTGTTTATACTCTTACTTACCCTACACAGCCCATGTATTTACTTGTTCTACGATGACCCCAAGAAAGCCTTGAAATCCCCGACACCTTGCTTTCCAGGCTGCTTCATGTTCCATTAGAAGCAGTGCAAGAATCGTTTTCTCTTCTACCTGCTGCTGACGCACTATGGCCATAGACGCCGATGCGCCTAAAAAATTCCCAAAGAAACAAACAAACAAACAAACAAACAAACAATCTATCTGCTGCTATAGTCAATCCATTAGTCTGTCTATCCTCCCCTAAACTGTCAGTTTTCCAACCCATCTAACACTGCCTTGATAGCAAATATCCTTGCACTCCTTCTTTTAAGTGTATCCCCTCCCTATAAAAACAGTGTCTCCTGTTAACAAGCACAGACTACGCTGGGAAAAATTCTTCCCTACGAGCCTTGCACGGTCTCTCCAAGGTCAAATTGATTGGCCAAGCCCTCCACATGTACTCTCTCCTATCGTAACTGGGCAGAATTGCAGACACTTTCAAATTTAATCCTGACGCGCGACTTTTTCTCAACATTGTCTTATACTTGTTAAGTAATCCTCAGATCTCTTACTCTTAATATCAAGACGGAGTGTGGAGTAATATGAATTGGTAACAGAAGAGTAGATCGCTTATCGGCTTGATTGGAGTTTTAAAATGTTATTCTTGGGGATTCTGTTAATTTTTTTAATAATACAGTTGCTGAATATTTTATGCTGACACTTTATTGGCCATCAGTAAAACTTCCTAAATCCAGTGAATATTTTCTTGTCCAAATTATGCAGTTATAGTATGGATATCTCCAATGTGAAAATGTGCTTTATCTTTCTATGAAACGTACCAGTTTCAAGACATATATTTAAATAATGTGCTTTCAGATTAAAAAGAACTTTTGTGGGTATAATTTTGGTCGTATAAAAGTTATTGAATGCATTCTTCGCCATAAGCTATGTATGGTCCTGCCTCCTATGGGTTCCCCCATAAAGCTTACCAACTCCCAAGAGTACGTTACTGTGACTGTCTTACTATCATTGGCAATGGATATTGATTTCATCAGAACAAGAAGAGACACTGAGAATATTGCATCCTTTCTCCAAGTCTGTTTAAATTCGTGGAAAATTCATAATGGGGAGAGCTTTGGTAGAATGGAACAAAGGTTTCTTTACTAGATAAGTTCGGATTTCTAATCTCAGCTACGCTGATGACACTATTATTAATACTATATGTGTCTGATGAATGGCGGCACCCGGAACTTCAGTTCAACTCCCCCCGTGTTTCGCTGATAGAGGACATGCCTGTAGGTAGGAAAACAGAAGTAAACATGAAACCATTCGAGTTTAAATCAGGAATTCAATTTGGAGGAAATTGTTTTGGGTTGGATTTTATTTAAAAATAGGCGAACCATTTAGAGATAGATAACCTGAAATAGTTGAGCAAAGGCACCACTAATCTGTTTGCGAGAAAAGGAATTATACAGAAAATTTACAAAATTTTAAAAAGGAATTAACCATTAAAGTTAAATGTCCAGTCCAACAATTAATGTCCAATCAGTCCAAGACATGAATAGGTGTTGAACACAATAAATTTTACAAAATAAAAACGAAGTGTGTTATTGTCCGTGAGAGTTCATAACATTCATATTTTTGATTAGAATAAAAAAAACGTTGAAGGTGGTAAAGAGCATACTTTACCACAAAATCTAAAGAAAACGAAGGTGTTATTTAAATATAAACTTAATCACTATTTACAAAATATGAACATATTTATGAAACGTCAAATTTCATGGTAAAAAGGATAACAGTTGAGTAAATGCTACAGCTTATGCAATTTTTGCTAGCAGGCTGATTGATAGCAACAAGTACATTTTTGGATACATTGCTTAAAATTGAGAATGTAACAAATTTAAGGGAGAAGCTTGGTGAAGTTCTGAAAGAATTTGGGAATTATGAATGAATTTAAGGAAGTTAAGTATAGGTGTTGATCGATAAATACAAATAGGTTTATAGTTCGGCCAGTAACTGTCGTCTTTAAAGAAAGACAGCGCGTGAGAAATTATGAAAGGACTGAAAGAAAGTAGGAAAGGAAATGGACAGGTCTCTGACCGGAAGAAACAGGACCAGTGACAGACAGTAACTGTGAACGAAATTCATTGTAAAAAGGGTAAAAGAAAAGAACGTGGGTAGAATCCTCGACAGAACCGCAAAGACAAAAGTTCGGAGTTGGAAAGATGGAAACAGGCAAGTTTGAAATATAAGGAACCGTGTCCTGTTAAAAGAAAGCTAGAAAACGCTAGGAGAAAACCATCTTCTAGAATAAATAATTTTGTAATTAAACCTTTTTGGGAATCAGATCAGCGAAGTTGCTAACGGTCATGAAGAATTTTTAAAATTCGTTGTTTTTCTTCTTTAAGGCTGGACAACATACCAATTTGAATTCCATTGAATTCTTCAGGGAGCCTTTACGAATGAAGTAAGAAAGTCCATGGTAAAGTAAATATAAGTCTAAAGGTAGTGAGACAGTTCTATATGCCCTAACGCCGATGACACTATTTCACTGGCTCACAACTGGAAGAATCTTTCGAATCTTTTTGAGGAAATACCAATCTGGATGAAACAAAAATATAACAATTTTGGCGTGCCATTGGAGGAAAAAAAAAAAAAAAAAAAAAGACTCAGAATACAGGTTAGTAAAAAAGTAAACAATATTTGGAAATTTCTAATGAGAATTTTGTACACTGACAGTCTAAGTTTCAAATAAAAAAAATGCATTCTTTATAGTATAAAATTATTTATGAATGGCCGCTTTGGTATATTTTTCTAAGACTGCCATTTAGGGATTATAGATTTAAGCTGTCTAACAACCATGGATCATCTTTAGAAGAAATAAGAATTGCCTTGGATTTTTATGCAACAGTCTCTCGTCAAAAAGGAGCAGAGGGACAACTCAATAAAAAAACAAACTCCAGCCTAATAACGAGGTTCCATTACTGCGGCCCATTAAAAAAATGTTGATTTCTTCAACTTTTTTTAATGGCCCACAGTAATGGAACCTCGTTCTGGGCAGGACAAAAACAAACTCAGTGCCTTCGAGATGTGGTGCCAACTGCGAATGGTAAGAATTCCTTGTATATTCTGGAATGTAACCAGAGCATTCTTGATGAACTACAAATTAAGTTGTCAACTTGCCTTTAGTATCTTTCAAAGAATGTTGGATTACTATGAACACATCGACTAGAAAGGCTAGTAAACAGTTTGGTGGGGGGAGGGAAGCGCTACTTAAAGTGCTACTCGTGGCACAAGTAGCACAGAAAGAATCAAAAGGAAACTGATAGATCTAACTCTTGTTGCCCTATCTAGCCGTTCAGTAGCATGAACACAAAATGTATTTAATTATTCAAATTATAAATTATTCAACAAAGGAAACATTACAAAGGCAGAGTAATGAATTTGTTACGGCACTGTTAAGCACAATGGGCATTGAAGGTCACCTTAAATACGCTTTATAAAAGTGTTTGTTTGTTGGATAAAAGTTCCTTAGAAATATAAAGGAAGGCGCTGAATATCAATGTGTAGGGCAAGGACACGCGAATACTTGAAGTCGGAGGTTAATTGCATCATTTTTACAAATAGTCTCTCTCTCTCTTTCTCTCTGATTAGTTTCATGCACACGTGAATTGCTTGATTAAATGGCATTGCCTTGTTGATTTTATTTAAGGAAGTGAGTAAAAGAATCCAACTTCTTGATGTGAAGAAACTCATAAATGTGAGAACGATTTTTTTTTTAAATTTAATTAATCAAACTATCTAGAGTGGGGAGGCAAAAAGTACAGTACAGTACTAAATATATATATATATAGAAATGCGCGAAATAGGCTAAAGATTTTCTTCTTTCAGATATATATTATTATAGATCTGAAATGGTCATAATTTATATTTAAAAATAAGCAATTTTTACATTTAAAATGCTTTAATCTAGTCAGTTACCCCTCTTTAAATTTGCATAATGTAGCCTGTTTGATACGTGGTGCGGCCATATTCTCTTTACAGTTGGTCCAGCAAAATAAATCATCTCAGCTTGTAGCCGAAACTATCCCAAGATTTCTGGTGTTCGGTTTAATGGACATACGTATAACAATTCGTTATTATCAGCGTACGATGATACAATCCAATCCTTTGTTTCATTAGAAAATTCAGGCTACATAAACAAAACTTGTTAAGGATATGAAACCCTTATCATCACGATACAAAACTGAAACATTAACATTGTTAATTTTTGAACTTTGTTACATCAAATTCTTTCCCTCACTAAAAATGGAGGTGGTGGGGGAGGATATGAATACACTAATTGATTCCACATTGAAGATAATAAATTAAGATTTTTACAAAACTGCCACGTTGAATAATCATTGAAAATCAAATATATTAAATATATTCTCAAATAGGGCATTACGTAAACTCTGTTAATATAAAAATAAAGAATTTTTATATTTAAAAAACTGTTAAGCGGGAAAACGTATAATAACTGTATTCTTTATCACGAACTCTTTATGCGGGAAAATAATATATATAGTTGAAATTTGGAATCAAAAAACCAAACCTGGTGCATGGAATTATTCGGGTTCTACTGTGTGTACCTAAAGTGTTTATAATTTGCAGTCTCGAGAGTGCAAGGATTCGAAAAATACACAGAACTTAAAAAATTGCCACTTTCATATTTGTTGGCATTGCCGTGGCAGTCATGTTCCTTCGAAATATAAAGTTAATAGCAGTTTTCGTTTTTAAGCAGATTTATAAAGTTGATAGTCGAGAGCTTTTATTTATTTATTGTACTATGCGGTCCCAGCCAGCAGTCGTAATTGTCGGGTTCAGTTTGGCTTTTGATGTATAAATTGATGATTAGCTTTGCAAATGTATCGTGTCACGTTCTTCTCCTTTCGGCTGATTTAATCGCGAGACAACTCCGTGAGATTTTCAGGCGATGGTATGAAACGTGTTTTTGCTTGTCTACTGACTCCAACTGCAGATAAATTGTGAACTTTATGGCTTATCGCAGACTTAGCATAAAGTCCTCACGATCACATAATGCGCTCGTGAGAGGAAAACAGGAGAACTCCTATCCCATTCATTCCAAATCTTACAACCACGGTCTGAGACACGCTCAAAAAAAAAAAAAAAAAAAATATCACACTATTAGTACGAAGCAAACCGAAAAGCATCTTCCTGGCACTCTTATTATACATACAGAGAAGAATACATTTATTAATGCTGTCCTGTATTAGCATTACTGTAATTTTTTTAAATTAAGAAATAGCAAAATAATACATATAGTGCTTATGATGATCAAATTACACTGACCACTACGTTTCGGAGGGGTTAGAATGTGTAACCTGCTTTGTTATTTCAGTTCTAAATACAAAGCGTTAATAAATTAAGTGTTTGGCGAAGGCTGGTATCACATCCACCCTCGGAGACTGGAGTAATCCTTAAAGGCCTCTTCAGTCGAGGTTGTAGTTAGCCGATCACAGGCAGAGGGAGTAGGGGTTTTCTCCCATGGGTTATTCTAGGTTTTTTTCAGGTTGTTTCAGTTCACATGATAAACCGTGTGAACTAGAGTATAAGATTTTGCCTCTGCTTAAATTAAATATGTATCGTGGCAAAGTAATTCTAACAAAAATAAATTATTTTGGCACTAATTGTGCCTCTCCTAGGAAAAGTCCATAGACGGGCTTTCTTCACTCTCGTTGTCTCACCGCTTTAAGCAGCTGAAACACGTCGGATGGTGGGAGAATCTAGATGAGGCTGAAATTTCTCTTTTTGGAGGAGAGAGTAGAACAATCACTCATTCAATTTAAAATATGTTACGATTATGCAAAATGTATAATAATTCCGTCACTATTGAGGTTCTCTTACAGCTGGAAGTTTATGGGTTGCAAAAGAGCCATTTTTACTGACCGTTCAGTGCAGCGGTTCTGATAAATTATAACCGTAAAATTCAATGAATAGTTCATTTAAGAAAATTGTTTGCTGGAACCAAGAAATATGTGCACCTTCTTTTCCTGATTGCCAGAAATGTTGGTGGTCTGATTGGCTGCTCAGTTTGTACGCCAACGACGAGTAGAAGGGTTTCATCTCAGAAGTGTCCTAGCTGTTATTTTATTACTGTAATTATTATTGTGCCATAACTTGACTATTGCTCTGTTATCAATTTTGGAAAGTGCTTATATTTTTCTCTCCTTACACAGTTACGTAATTTAAATTTTTGTACATTCTCTGTAAAAGGAGAAAAATAATAAAGATGCATCTTGTGCACTATTGGATGACAACCAGTTGGTTGTCACCCTCTGGTTGTGATGCTTGACAGTGCCTCAACCTTCTGAGTAATAAGCAATACTCCCTCTTTACCTCCCCACCCCAACTCATGAGGCTATGAGATCGAGGCGAAGCAGGTCAACTCTAATGACCTTTATGATTTTTCTAATTGGAGGCAGCAAGCTGATCCGTTGGTAGTTTTTCATCGTCGAATTAATCACACCAGGCAGAAACATCATTATCCCCTATCGAGTTTCATTAAGACCGGTAACACTATCGAGGACTGAATCTGTCTTTAAAGTGTCCTGTGAATAGGAGAGACTCGAATAGACGGTGTTTCAGAATCCGAAGTCCTCTTTTTACCCAGAATGTGTCAAAAGGTTGTGCACATGTTTTTTTCCTTTATAAAAATCCTAAATTCTTCTGTACTACGGCTTCGCTAGACCTTTAATTAAACATGAATGAAAATTAGTCTTGCCAATTCAGTTAACAGCTTTCGTGCTGGGCCTTGAAAAGAAAGTTTTATTTCGATCACAGAGCTCATTGGGAATCTCTATGCTTAAAAGTGGAATGAAAATAAAATCCACACTCTTGCCAGAATTGTTGGGAACACAATGCACAAAGGAAGCAAAAATAAGAAGAGTGTCACTGAATAGAAAATGCCCAGATCTTTTCTTAGAAGGGAAATATGATAAGTAGAAAGCCAAGAATAAAATCAAATTCTAATCCACTATATTGAACTTCCCGACCTTAAAAACTAAGATCGCAATGTAGTTGCTGCACTATTTTAAAAAGATAGAGATCGATACAGATAATCACGAACGAATGAGAATTACTTAGTCGATTTGACAATCAAGAGAAATTGTCTTTTGTTGCTGTTTCATTTAATGGGAAAATGTATTAAAACGATTTTTTAAAGGATCAATCGTAATGGTACATTATTTTTGTGGAGGGGGGGGGGGAATGGCCAGTGATTAGGGACCAAAAAAAAGAAGAAAAAAAGTGGATAGCTTTGTATTGCCAGCGAAATGTGATAGGCACGAATCCAGTTTGTTCGTACAGTAATTAAATGATTGTAAATATATTAATCTTTTATTTTTAGGAGATGAAAAGCCAGTTATTATTTCAATAGTATTTTCTATAGAAGTGTATATACATCTTCTTCCAAAAGTATCCAGACTCTTATGAAAACGGCATACCCTTACAAGTATATATAAATTCAGGTTTTATATTAGGATGCTTATGATAAATATAAACTGAGTAATGTGCTTTAAACGATTTTTTCCTAATCATGCTAATGTGCCCAGAAGATTGGTGGTCATGGATCGCCTATTCTTCACGAGTAAGCTGAGGGAGTAGTGGCGGATGTGATGGAAATACTGCTCACTTAGATTGGGTTTATATGCCTTTTTAAATATTTTTAGGAGGACACAACAGATAGCTTTGGCCAAGTTCACTCCAGGTCACTCAGGTTCTCGGTTTTGAGCACAAGCCTCACAGTAGTTGCTCTATATCTTCGGCATGGTTGTGTTGTTCAGGGTTTGATTAAAAATATGCAGGAGTGAGTCGAGGTTGAATATGCCGCATACTTTTATCAAGGATTAAGCAGAACCATCTGGCCCTCCACAGCTTTATATGGTAAGGTACTGATAATTCGCTTTTGATAATCAGAATATCACAAGCGTGGGTTAAAACAGTACTTCGTTAGGGGCATCTTCCAGGCTGGCTTGCATTCGGAAGGTCCATTCTTTTGGCGAATGGCTGTATTACCCAAGCGTTGGTCGAGCCATTTGTGGAACTTTTTTTTTTTTTTTTTTAGTTGATTTTGAAGTTACAGCGTTGTTTCTTATGAATTGCCTTCGAATTCTGCTGTTTCTTGTAGATCGTGTAATTGATTGATTGCTTTTACTTTTAAGAAAACTTATTAGCTCTAGCTCTTGCTCTTTTGTTTTTGTACATAATGTGGTCTCTGGTCTTACTCGGTCCGCTTCTATCTGCAGTATGTTTATGGGAATCTTGGTGGCCATGCGATTGGTCTGTTGTCCAGGGAGAATTCGTCCAGCCTAACCCATTTGCCTGTAGATTCCATGCGTTTATAAATATTTAAAGTGTGTCAACTTCAGTTTTTTTTTAAAATCAATTTTGCTTTAATGACTCAGTTTTCATTCCTTTAGAACTAACAAGTAGCATATAAAAGTGGAATAAAAATTTGTACTGGATGGCCTGCTTTTTCAGTTTACGCTAGTAGTTTATAAAATGTATTTGGTGCGATACGCCTTATGGGATTTCGGAAATAGCTGTTAAAAGCTTCAGTTTATAAACACGTGAGAATGAAATACCATTCATGGAATCCATTTTAGATGAATCATCGATATCTACACTTAACATTAGTTGTTTCACACGTGAGTGTTTGTGTGAATGTTCGGAAAGAGGTGATATTTGTTCGCGTTTAAGAATTGCCGTTTTATGTAAGAGCTTTTAGGATATTTTAGAAATCTCTTTTATATGCGCATAGCTTTCAAAAAAAATTTTTTTAATAGAAATGGAATGCAGTAGGATGAACTCTTTCAAAGAGGGTATTGATATTTTATGTATAATGCAACGTAAAGTTTTTCAGATCTCTAGCCCCCCCCCAACAAATTTAATATTTACTGGCCATTTTTATGCCGTTCAACGTCTGTTAAAACTGGTTGCTATAATATTTTAACAACGAAATATGCTTCTTTTTTAGTATTAATTGTACCTTGAATGATATGCCTACGTTTCAGTTGAAAAATGTCACTGCTTTTAAATTAAAAAAGCAGATTTCCCACTCATGGGATACTTTATCCCGTAGGTCAGGAAATAACTGCCATTAATGGTTCACAACCAATTACAATCGGGTTTTGACTACGTTCCCTCATAATTATGGTGGATCCTTCTACATATTTTTGACATGACGTATAAACTTAAAATGTGGCATACATAGATAACGAGTACTTGCTATCAGACAGCAGTGAGCAAGGGGCCAGCCAGATACTTGTCTCAGATCCCTTAGAGTTTCGATAGAGGGTGTTTAGCATTATCAAGATAATATTCTGGTATATATGAGGAGGATCTCTATTGTAAAACGTTCTTTGGCCTGGTGGCGCGGGGCGGAGCTTCCCCTCATGCTGTTAGCATAGCTAAAGTATCTTATCCCGTGATACTTCTGAGTTTGAGGTCATGTTATAGGCCACTCCGAAAGTTCAAAGATTATTTCATATTTCTATAGAGCTGAGACAGTGGTCTCAAGTTACCAGAGAGCATTATGAATACGCGATTTAACAAGATCATTTCTTGTAAATATGTACCTAAAACTTACTCTGAACTGCAGAGCATCCAGGTTATAGCAACGCAATTATAAAAGCCATATTTGAATTCAAAGAGGTTATTTTCAGTGAGGGTAGGCAATTCCATTTGTGAAAAAGGGGGAAAAAACAAAAAAAAACCCGGCGTCTTCCATTTCTATTTGTTGTAATTGGAACAACTGTTATGTAAGTCTTCTTTTCAAATTTCTAACATTTATAGTTTTTATGCCAACCTGGATGGGGGAGATACAAAAGCTTATCGGATCCTCTGTTATGGACAAATCTTATAATTTGGATCATTGGTTAAAATGCAGCTACGCATATCGGAAGGAATAATGATTTAAAAATGTTAAAAAATCACTGGAGATTTACGAAGATTATCAATTTATTTCGAAAATCTGAATTTGTTTTGTTATCTTTACGTCTTTGTGGTTTAGTTAATCTTGGAATTCGCTGCGCCTGTTTAGGCTCTGCAACATTTTTCCAACATATAGGCACTAGAGCAGGGGTCCTTAACCAAGAAAGTTAACGACCCCAGGAATTTGCAGTTCCAGGAATTGGAATTTGCATGCCAGTATGTATATTATATTAAATATTAGCCTTCGGTGACACTGTTCACAATAAAATATTCATGAAAAACATTTTGTTCTGTTAATTTTGTCGAACAGTGTATTTGTAGATGCGCCAAGAAACTTCTAGTCCAAGTTTAAGTCTAATATCCATTTTCTATCTGTCTTCGCCTTGTTTGTGCCCTCAAACCGTTATAGCAACTCCCTGTCCATATTCAATCTGCTTATGCCTCTTTGACTCAGGTCCCTATCACGCAGTTCTTTAAAGAATTCCTCCTTGTCTACCTCAGCATCCACATCATAAATAATAACTTTGGGCGCTTCTGTTTTGAGAAAGTTGCGCCTAAGCGCCAAATTCTCTAATTTCCTCTTTACCTGTTCTGCATCATGTTCGCTCTCAATTTCCAATACAATTCCTCTTTCCACTATCTCTCTTGCCTTTCTTACTATGCCCTCGTGGGTAGCACAGTTGGTAGGATCATCTACCTCTCCACACCAGGTGGAAAAGACCAGAGTTCGAGTCACGTCGATAACGTGAGGATTTCTATGGGCCTGTTTCACAACGTGGCTGAGGTAGTCTGTCCCAGGCGAGGGTAGCATGGTTTTTCTCCCGGAAACTCAGGTGAAAATCGACCAGAGAACATATGCCATTTACAGACACGGAGCAACATGGCTTTAGTCGCTGATGTTCCTAAACACAATAAACGCATATAAAAACAATATTATCTTCGTAAATATTTGATAAAAACAATGTATTAGGCAAAATTAAAATTTGGCAATCGTAAAATCTAAACGGTAATATATATTCCACTTCAAACATCAAAATCAGAAATGTGTGTGTAATGCGTAATATACAGTACATTGGAATTGTGCATGTTGTTATATATATATATATATATATATATATATATATATATATAATATAATATATAAGAGATAGTATTAAAGAGTAAAAACAGAAAACATCAGAGAGTTAAATAAACTGGATATGGCAAACGCACCGAAGCGCGCAAAGCAGCAGCAACGGATGCAAATGTAAATATATGTATATTTTAATTAATATGATAAATAAAAGTAAAGATGGCAGTTCGAAACTCCGGAAAGCTTAAAAATTACGTCAAAAAAAAGTTACGATAGCCAACATCAGATGCTGATGTTGGCTATAGTAACTTTTTTTTGACGTAATTTTTAAGCTTTCCGGAGTTTCGAACTGCCATCTTTACTTTTATTTATCATATTAATTAAAATATACATAAAATATACATATATATATATATATATATTATTCTATATCAATGGTTCCCAACTTAGGATTTTTCCCTTAGACTGTTCTCTCAGTGAAATCGCCTTTTGTCACCTGTATAAAAATATCTTACTCTCTATCCAGTGCCACCATATATTCTCTTGCTATAGTTATTTCGATATATCCCATTCACTAATGGGTTGCTTGGTAAATGCGTAATAAATAAACCTGTTTTAGTAAATAAACTTTCTCTTCATATTTCGCGGCGATCACATTATGTCAGAGAAATGTACAAATAGAGAGAATACAAAAACATCATCGTATTTAGCAGTAGTGTGTATCCTCACCTTTGACCAATCGGCTACGGCGGTCAATACATATACACTTTATTAGGTGCACCTATCCTTTTTCATGAGCCAGCTCTCCTTCAGTAACAACATCACGTGTTGGCACTATGTGATATAAAGAAAGTGGGCATGTGCCTAAGGATGGAGTTTGTGTGCACTTCAATGCGAGAATAGACAAGCCAAATATTTAAATGACTGTCAACGAAACCTGCAACCCTGCTGGAATTTTCACGTACAGCTATGTCTCGGGTGTATAGAGATTGGTCCAATAACCATGTAACATTCAACACAAATCGCATCACGATTTCGTGATGACCTCCTCTCCAATGCAGCAGCATTACAAAAATACGAATTGGCATGATCTGCATTATTTCTGTTCCTCCTTTTTCTTGGTTGGATTAGTTTTAAGTTTTCTGCTCCCAAATGTGTTTGCCCAGATCGTGTCAGTGAAATTATTTTCACGAGGATAAAATCCTTTATTGCGCATTCCACCTTAAAATCCCGTCCTTTATCTGAACCATGGTTTTCCAAAAATAAATCTGCTAATGCTGTTCAGGATAAGAACGTAGCACATCTCAATTGGTTCGTATCAAAATCTCCTGCACCATTTTCTCCTACACTACAAAACTACAACAGTTGTAAAACAAATATTAATCAATCCAAACTTTATTTTGAACAGGTAATTTGAAGATTGAAAAACGTGCACCTTATCCTCATGGTAGGCGAGCATTCTCGTCTCTTGCCAAAGGTATTGGCCGCAACTTCTGTTCTTCTATACTCCCGCCTCTGTTAGGATCAGGTGACTGTAATGCATCTTCACTAAAGATGAAGCCGTCTTAGCAACCCACTTTTTTTCTAATCTGTATCGACAATCTTGGTAAATCAACTCCAACTCAATACCCCTCGTGGTTTTTTGACAAAATGTTAGAAGAATTCTGAACAACCTTGATGCCAAGAAAGTTCCAAGTCCCTCTGGTTATTTCTCCACCTGTTCTCAAAACCTATGTTCCCCAACTTGCTAGTGTTCTGTGTCGCCCTTTTACAATTTATTATTTCAATGGTGTTTTTCCTTCTGCTTGAAAATTTGCTCATACCAGCTAATTCCTAAAAAAAAAAAAAAAACCCGCCCAATTGCTGCCCTTATCTTTACTCTTTCCAAAGTAATGGAGTCAAGCGTCAATTCTTAAACTATCTTGAAACTTCTCATGTGATCTAATATGGATTCCATCATTATCGCTCCACTGTTGAACATATTATCTTATGAAATATGTTCAACAGTGGAGGGATAATGTTGAACATATTGGCTTATGCAACTCATCTTTTCAACAAATTCGATGAAAAAATTTGATAAATCCTTGATGTTTCTAAGGTATGAACGTCTTCTAAACAAGCTCCCATCTTATGGATTGGTGACTGTTTCATGCAGTTGAGTATCCAGTTTTCTCTCTGGCCGCTCATTGCAGGCGACGTCTTATACCTTCTCCACTAATGCTGGTGTTCCTCAACGTTAAATTTTTTTCTCCTTTTTACTTGCCTATTAATGACTTTCTTTCACTTACTGGAAATCCTATCCATATTTTTTGCTGAGGATAACACACTACATTCCACTTTCCATTTTGAGAAACCGTACCCTGTACAAGCAAATTCAACTTCTCGAATATCGCTATATTTTAATGAAGATCTCCAGATAAGTCCATAATGAGGCGAAGAAAATTTAATAACTTTAGTCCTTAAAACTCATTCCTGTCTTTTTATTCTCAAAAAAGAGTCTGCTGCTTCAGTGTTCATCTTCGATGACACTCAGATGTCTAGACACGAACGCATATCTCTATAAAATCTCAAATATTATTTCCTCTGCACTAAAAACTGAATTTTATTTTTCGCTCTCGGCATTACTTTGCTTCTAAATAGCTACTGACTCTGTACAAATCTCATATCCGCCCTAACGTGGAATATTGTTACCACATCTAGGGCAGTGCTCCCAAAACCACTCAACTCCAGCCTCTATTCAAAAAGGGCAGTCAGCTTAATGAATGATCCATCTCTTATAAAGCTTCTCTATTCTCTGACTCATAAACGTTGAGTTTCTGCTGTATGCTTTTTGTGCAAATACTTTCATTTAATAACCGTAATGATACGGGCCGAATATGAAGTTCTCTGAGAAGTATAGGCAGGTGGCCAGGAAAGCTCATGGTGATCTATTAATGATTTATCGATCAATAGCCTCTAGCGATAGGGAGGTTGTGAGGTTGTAATCCCACTGTAAAAGGCAATTGTAAGAGTGCACTTGGAATACTGTGTCCAGGTATGGAAACCTCACTTTAAAAAAAAAAAAAAGTATTAAGATTCTTGAAAGGATCCAAAGATGGACAACGTGCATGGTCATATTTGTAAAAGGACGACCTATGAGGAAAGATGTCCATTACGTGGCTTACAGAGCTTGGGGACTTGAATGAGGGTTATAAGACTGAGAGGGATTATCAAAATTAATGACGGCGAAATCTTCATTTTTGTTAAGGATTCCAGAACTTGGAGATTCAAATGAATTGAAGGAGGAAGATTTCTTTTGACCAGCGAGTTGTTGATTACTGGAACGGGTTGCCTCCGCAGGTGGTTGAGGCCTGACAGCTTGAAGAAATTCAAAGGTCAACTGCATAATTACCTATGTGAGGGGGAAGTACATAATTAGTCTATTTCTTATCTACTTTTTAATATATTTCTTTTATCTCGCTCTCTCTTTTGCCGGTGAAGCAAAAGTCTGTGGCCCCCTTGCATTATATGGCTAATGCTAATAGGCACCGTAAATGCTAATAGCCAACCTGTAATTCTCCCACTCCTCTTCCAAACCAGTCCGAACACGTACCGCAGCCAATCACATCCATTCACTGCCCAACTCCAAACTTACAGAACCAACTTTTTCTATTTCTTATTTATCCCTTTCACTTCTGTTCTCTGGAATATCATTCCAGAATATCGTTCACATGAATTTCTCGAAAATTACAATCTTCAGAAAAATCAAATCTAATGCCAACAAGTACCTTTTGTCCGTGCGAATTATTAAATTATTTTAATTCAATGGTATTTTTTGTCTTCTCAGACTTTAATTCATACGATTACTAAGCAAGCACCATTGTTTCTGATATCTTTCGTGTTTGGGTTTTCATAAAAAAAAAAATAACAATAATAAGTAAAAAATAGCAACCCAGTGTTAATCAAAACGCGCAATTCGTCATAACTTGTTATTATTACTATTATTAGCCATATGGTGCAAGGAAGCCTGAGGCTTATGTTGCACCAGCCAAAAAAATTTTTTTCTTAATTACCCTGAGAGAGAATAAGAGTTAGAAGGGAAGGGAATCACCAAGAAAGAGAAGAATGATGATATTCAGATCAGGACCCTGGGTGTGTCAAACCCATACTGACCAGATGTGTGCCCCAGGGGTTATGGATCGCAGCCGACGACCGAAACCGAATTCCACTCCTGTTAGTACCAAAAAAAAAAAAAAAAGTTCAGGACCACTGTACAGTGGAAGATGTCTACTCTGACGAATTCCGGTTCCTACGCTCTCGCGGATAGCACATTTGGTAGTATCGCCGTCCTTCCCACATCGGATGTAAAAAACTACAGTTCGAATCCTGTCAATGATGTGAGGAATTTTTATGATCTTTTTTCCCAACATGGCTGAGTTTGTCAGCCTCAGACGAGGGTAGCATGTTTTTTCCTCCAAACTCGGGGTTTTCGTCCAGCAAACAGCAAATCGACCATAGAACATAAGGAAATTTGCAGATATAATTTATTGCGCAATATGGCCTAAATCGCCGATGCGCCTAAAACTCAACAACAACCTGGTTTCTTACTGTTTTGGACTAATAGAATGTGGCGAAAACAGCATGGACCTCATCCTACCAGCTGTCAAGAATTGCTAATAGTGGCGGTTTAGTAATGGGGAATATTTTTGTGGTGCACATTTGGTCCCTTAATAATAGTGGAACAACATTTGGTCCACAGGTTATCTGGAAACTGTTTCCAACCAGACACATCCCTTCATGGTTGCAGTGTATCTTTCTGCGAATAGGTTTTCCAAATAGAGAGTGCTCTATATTACAAGGAAAGAACTGTACAGAACTAGTTACAGCATAAGAGTGAATTTATCCAACTGTGGCAGCCTCCTCAGTCACCACACCTCAATCGAATTGAGCACCTATTGAATGCGTATCACTACTCTGAATGAGCTCTTTGGAGTAGTGATCCGGAACCATCGAATTTTTAAGAGCTGTGGGGAATAGTCGAGTCAACATGGACCAACATCCCTGTGGCATGTTTTCGATAGCTGAGGGCTAAATGGGGAACCTACTCGGTATCAGATAGGTGTACTTAATAAGTGGTCACTCAGTGTATATCAGCAGTTGAATCCAGGCTGTTTTGAAGACTAAATGGAGAAGCTACTCACTATTATATTGGTGTGCCTAATAAAATGGCCACTTAGTGTATACCAGTAGAATCCAGGCGATTCTGAGGATAAATGGAGAAGCTACTGTACTTGCTATTAGGTAGGCCAAGCTAATAAAGTGGCCACTCTGTGTCGGAAGTTGTTTACCATTTCATTACATTTTTTCTATACAATGTAATTTTTTTTTCTATTATTAATGCTTTGAGCCGCACTGTTACGGTAATCAGGGTTTCTTGTTTGGCCTCTTAATAATATCATATCATTTCACTCTTTTGTTTTTTGGAAGTTCCTGCTGTTTCAATAGATTGGTTTCATTCGCTCTTGTGTTCCTGCACAAGCGGTGCTAAGTTGGCCAGCGTCAGAAGGTTTAAGATTCTTCCCTGGATTTTTTTTTTTTTTACGCCTCTAACTGATCTTAAGAGTACACGGTTTATACGATAGACTGCTTCACCCCTACGCATCTTTACGTCAGTTAAAATGTATTAAAAAAAAAAAGTTCTTAGGCACAGAGATAGCAAATCCATCCCCCCTCCAACTCCCGACAGATGGGAGCACTCTCCCACTTGTGTTTATGTCTGACGTCTGCTGATTCTCCATCTAATATACTGAACAGAAAACTTTAGCACTTAACTATTGAATAGTAATGCCTGCTACTGTTGCACTGGTACTCGATGCAAGGATAAAATCTGCCACTTTCTTCTTTCATAATCGAAATCTGAGTTAATAATACGAATGCACTGTGTCACGTGCTACAGTGAACCTCGTAATCTAGCAAGGCTCGTTGATTTACCGAGAAGCTATGATTTCTTTAACGAACTCAGTTTAAACTTAAACAAAATCCGATGAACCGACTGACTGCTCCAGTATACCCTTCACAGACCCGAATCGGTGGCAGCTTAACCTCAAAACCTCCACCGTCTAATCATTCAACTTCGCTGTTCGGGTGTGCTTTCTTTTCCAGGCCTGTACTTGCAGCCATAGCAGCAACTCGATGTTATTGTGCATATACGTTGTAGGAAGGAATAAATGATGATCACAACCAATTGTTATGCATAGCCATTACACGCCTATGTTCTGCTTATGTCACCGCCTGGGCCGGAATGTTTGTACCCTCCAGGTCAAGGGAGGACAGACAGGGTTGCAACTAGCCGAGCGTGTCCGGATTCCAAAGGGAGGGACGGAGGATTGTAGCATGCCACTACCCCAACCCCGGCCGTACAACGATCCAATGGCAGCTCACGGCCTCCCACTCCGGGCAGTGTCAGCGTAATTTTACAGCCGGGCCTAACACGCTGCCTGCCCCGAGTAGCGTGCGTCTTTCACAACCTGGTCTCAGACAAAACTGGATGACTTGTGTGCTAGCAGACGTTCAGGTCGTTTGTCTGAGGAAGGTGATTGAATTGCTTATTTCTTCGCCACTGTTCGTTCCTCTAACCTCGCGCGAATTTCATCGTATTTGCACGATGGCTGTGACGTCTCTCGAGTGCAGTGCTGCAACGGGCAACGCCGTTTAAGTTTTTCATGCCACCACGAACGGCCTGGGCCTTCATGGTGTACGAGCTGGGACGAAATGAGCGCTTCTGTGAATCTGATGATGCCATTAGCTGCATATTCACGCCTTAAACCTAGCGAAGGTAAGTAAGTAGTTGTAATTGTTCGCTGAGTGACAACCATGCTATGTTGTTTGTTGGACAAGCATGCCAAGGGCTAACTTGGCTCCACCCTATAACTAGAGCACGAGTAAAAGGACCGGTTTAGACAAGGTTTATACCCGTGACGCGGTAGGCAGACTAAGGAGGCGGCATCTTTAAATCGGGCGATGAATCTACCCTCCTCCGTTTTCTATTCGA
This sequence comes from Mastigoproctus giganteus, assembly GCF_048544385.1. Taxonomy (NCBI): domain Eukaryota; kingdom Metazoa; phylum Arthropoda; class Arachnida; order Uropygi; family Thelyphonidae; genus Mastigoproctus; species Mastigoproctus giganteus. The sequence goes on along the minus strand of NC_143584.1, from coordinate 75,549,979 downwards.
AAAAAAAAATAAATAAATAATAAATAAAATATCAAACGTTGAGAATCACGTTGTACGACTAATCTGAGCATCGCAGCCAGCAACGTTGGAGACGGAAGTGTGACTAACACCCTCGTGAACTGTGCACCCACCGAAGCAACTAGTCAGCACACGCCCTTCACATTCCTGGGCCTTGTGCCGCGGTTGTGGCGGCAGTTATGCTGTCTCGCCGTCTGGGGGCCAAGGTCTCGGGGTGATGACTTGCCCGGGCTAATTATATAACATCGTAAGTATTTTTACCTACTCGTTTACAATATAATTGTATTTACTATATGGACAACGTTGGTTTGTTTCATTAACCGCCCTCGGTTTCTCTAGGTCAGTTCCTCCACCGATATAAGTTGCCAACATTTGTCGGGTCACGGGAATTACTTGCAACTTCATTATGAGCAACCCCTTGTGAAAACCCAGCTGGAGAGTTTCCGTTTCTCCGTATTGTGTTGTAATTCAGTCACGAAGTCTAGCAATATGGACTTCGTGCTGTTTCCGTGTATAAGAAGTTCCTAAGAATTGTTTCTTGAACTACGTATGTCGGCCTATTTCTTGCTACTTAGCGAGGATGATGAAAAGATTAGTAGCGCGTGTGTGTGTCTATCTGTAATATCTTATGGGTGAAATAACTGATAAGTGATATCAAAAGGGTAATGCTCTCATCGACTGTAACAGATAAAGCGATCGATCCTCCTTGGTCTACAGTCGTATTCTCTTCGCTTAAGTGTCTTTTCTTTTGTGTGTGACAGGGTTTAATTGAGGACGCTATTTCTTGGGTTAGCGACCGAGTAATTTCCCCGATATGAGTACTTCTAATTTGTAACAAAACCCATTTGCAAGAAAGTAAAAGTAATTTATTAACCCGAATTATAAGAGTTCTGTTGACACGAGCATTAGGGAAAACGTCACTGTTTTTAAAGGCTAAAATCGCTATTTTTCTTCAATTTATTACTTGAGTTTAACAACTTTTATTTTATGGAAACTTGATGAAATATCGAAACCTTTGAAGATAACTGCTTGAGTTGCTTTAGCCATAGTTATGGTGATCTTATTATTAACAGAGTAAGCTTACACAAAAATGTTTCCTTCCTTTCCAAAATGGAATGAAAAAGTGCTCTGTTGTGCAACTTCAATGTACATTCAGGCATCTTCCTCAATAGTCCAACCATTCCCTTTGATGCACATACAGTACACTTGCAAAACTCGACGTTTCGAACTCGATCTCTCGATATGCCTATCCTGGCTTCCTTACGTTCCTCCATTACCACTGCCAGTCGCTCACCACCGTTAACCCGATCCAACTTCGGTTGTGAACGAGAAGAAAGAAATGCAATGTAAACACATTAAAAATATCAACGATTCTTGCTTTACATTCAACTTATTTTCCAGCTAATTTTATAAAACAGCCACTTTTCTCTTATCGAATGTAAACCAAAGAACATCGGTTTCTTCCGGATTCATAGACCAAAAGTTATATCATGTGTTGCTGCCAGTGGCTTAAACTTCATTTTGGTTTTAAACAACAAATTATGCTGATCGCGATATAATAACCAATTATATGGGTTCGGGTATATTTCTTTTCAATTATTTAAAACGAGAGACAGGAGATACAGTACTTCTTTCCAGTATAGTAAATTTTGAAATAAATGTATTTAATTTTCAATATGAATTTTATTATATTTTCTTAAAATCATTTGATCATTGACTGTAATATATGATTTGGGAGGGAAAATCCGTTAATTTTAGTTTAAATGTGAGCTTCTTTTACAAGAATAAGAATTTTTACTTGCAGACAAGATTCTTATTAACATTTCTTAGATTTTAAAGCAAAGAGTTATTTGTAACAAATAATGCAAGACTAATCTCGCTGTTTTTGTTCTCCGAAGTAGCTTTTAACTCTCCCCTCTCCTCTCTCTATCCCTATGCAAGCTCACATCAAGGTCACTCATCTTTTGCACACTAAGGCTGTCTCAAAATATCAGGACAGTAGCGATAAAGTATGCCAATCCATTTAATGGCTGCCTGTCTGCCTGGCTACCTTTCGAGATACGGTTGTACTCCCTGGGTTTTTTTTTTTTTTTTTTTTTTTCCATTTCGTGACTTTTAAGGCTCTTAATTTATTGTGAAAATTTGTCTCCTTTCACTGCCCAGGGCGCCACGGGTCTTTCCTTCTAACACCATAAACTCCAACAACTGTCGATACTTACCCGTCTTACAGCTATGGGGATTTTGTCAAGGGCAAGATGTTAAAGTGATTTAATCCTATAGTATCTCTCTCTCCCCATGGCATTTAAAGGCAATGAAAACTGGATGTTCTGATATAAATCGCCAATATAAAAGAGGAAAGATTCCTGAAGGTAATAAATATTCCAATTATGGTGGTGATTATGGATTCTCTAGCTTAGGGGTTCCCAACCTTTTTTTAACTGCCGACCCCCTTTTAAAAACGCATTTTCCCTCATGGACTCCCCCTCATCCAAAAAATACACACAACAGACTTTTTTGTGTTCCAAAAGGAACCATGTTATTCGTTACAAAGATATTGTTTAATATACGTTGTTAGTTTCTGTGATGCTATGAAATTAGAATTTGGCAGAATTATGAGAGGATAACTTTCTATTGCAGATCTTGAGGGGGAGAGAGAGAGAGAGAGATTCACACGCACACAAATGTGCAGAATTCAGTTTTCAAACACTTTGGATAAATTCTTTCTTTCGGCTAGGTACTTAAGTTAACATGTTCTAAATATATGTACATAAGCTCTTGAATTCTCAAATATTTTTATTAATAGGTCGCGATTTTGCACTTGACCTATGAACTTTTTGCAAATTGGCAAACGCTTGCGGATAGATTTTAAATCATTCCACTGTGGTTTCTGTATAAGGTTCTCAATGCAATTATTTCGAAGTGGGGAAGGAGGCGTGGTACTAAAAGGCTAATGGTGTGCAGCTAAGAAAAATGGCGGTAGCATGCGCTCTTTCTTTAGTTTCATCATATTGCACAAAAAGAAATCGCGTTGGGTGAAATCAGAACTCCTGGCTTTGCTAGGAAACGTTTAAAAATTACATTCTTCTTGTCATAACCTTTTGGGAAACAACACTACCGAACGTAATGAGGTTTTTACGGTTTACATTTTAATTAGTTTTAAGTTATTTAAAATGATGGTAGAAAAAGTTACTACTCCTAATTTCGGAAGTACGCCAGTAGAGGATTCCTATTTAAACTCTTCTGGCCCATCCTTTGTGCAGCCACATAGACAATTTGGCCGATTAAACCACTTATTTCTGCCAATGCAAATACTACCCAGCGTCTATAATCTAGATGCAGACGGGTGGAATTTCATTGATTCCTGTGCCTACAGAAGATGCATCAACTTCCAACAATTCCTTCAAGCATGATCCTTTTTCACTGCTTTCGAACAGGAGAGTATTTGCTAATGATGAACATATACTAAACCAGTTCCTGCTTCAGTGCGTAACCTGACTATCAGTAAAATAAATAAATAAATAAATAAATTTGATGTCCCCCCCCCTCAGAACGACATAAAATGAACTACTGTGGCCACTTCATAAGACGACCGGAATATGAAACCCTAAACTTTAGAAGGAAAAGTGATAGATAAAAGACTCTGAGGAAGAAAAGAAAGAGCTTGGATAGATGATATTAAAGAATGGACTGAAATGAATGTAGAAAGATTATTTCATGCTAGCAGAGACCATGACTTATGGTGTTCTCTGGCCGCCAACATATAAGTGGGAAATGGCACATGCTGATGATATAAATGAAAACGTAAATTTACGTAATTGATACCACAGTCATTGGGTATCTTGGTAAGAAACCTAGGACGTTACCGAAAAATACCGGCCCTAAACTATGACGCGTGTAGGCCCCAACAGCAAAACCTGTCGGACTGATAGAAAAGGTAACGCTACAGTCTTTTGTTGGGTGCACCAATTGCTTCGCTAGGTATAATAAGCTGGTATCATGGTGGAGCAGTCCTATTTTTGATTTTACGAGGGATACGTATGTCCCACTGGTTTATGCTCGGTCTCGAACCGGCGACGCTTTAATTTCTGAATTTAAAGTTTAAATAATCGCGTACGGCGTTTATAATAATAAGCATCGAAATTATCTGCTGTACTGTTGCTGAAAATAAAGTTATAATTACATCGGATCATTATACTCAACGCTAAAATTAAATAATACATTCGTTAAATTGAATATTTCAGGAATTTCGCTTAGATAAGACATTCATTCTTAGTGCATACGCAATGCAAAGTTCAAGAATACGCAATATTGATAATGGAAAAGCTTCTTATTTATAAAACTCATCTTTCATAATCATGGGTCATGCCAAAAGAAGAAATAGTCATTGGGTAAACTGCAGAAAGTTAAAGTTAGTGATTGGACATTGTGCCATAACTGTTACAATCGCCGTAGCTTTGCAACGTCACCATCTTATGCAATGTTTTTCAAACTTTTTTTGAGTAACAAATTAACGGAATACCAAATCTATACCAAATTTATTTTGTTTATTTTATCCATTCAGTACAAAAAAAAAAAAAAAAAAAATCTTGGTCACCTTGACCAGAATCAAAATAATTCAAATTAAACACATCTCAAAAAATTATGCTTTTGGGTAGATATAGTCGGTATATATTTATTTTGAAATGCATCAAAATTTGGAAATGTAGATGGCTTTCCAATATTTGGTGAAATATTTTGTGGACCACCGACTGATGATAATATTAAGTCTTATATTAGGTTGACTGATATTAAGTTTTATTTGTTTGCTGTTCAGTTATTTTGAGATGCGAAGGCATCGTTGGTATGCACTAGGATCTCTTGGCATTCCTCCCCCTCCCCATTCTATACTTTTCTTTGTAACCATTTGAAACGTAACTAAATATTAAGTGATTGCGAAGGGCGGTCCTGCAGTTCTGCGGAATCCTGTGGAGATAATTTCTTTTATGCTGGTGGAAACCTGTCCCAGATGAGCGGAGATTTAGGTCATTGCCACATTTTGCAGTGCTAAGAATATTCATCATGTTGCTTTTGCATAGACAGTGCAGTGTTTCGTACTAATCAATGTGTTTGGTAGTTCCCCATATTTTTTTACAACTTCATTTATCCGACAACGTTTAGTTTGAAAGCATCAAATATTCTGGTATTATTCGTGGTTTGTTTATCTGTGCTCCATTCCAACCTATTCATTTAACTGCGGTGGGGGGTTGGGGGTCTTAGCGTTTTTGTAGTCATCTCTCTTCCAATTTCGTCCTGCCACCTGCCCTCCCGTATTCTAGTTCCGGGATTTGTAAATGAAGTACAAGGTCAGAAAATTCAGTTTTGGGAGGTCTTCTCACTTTCCCTGGTGCCCTTCCCCATTTCCCCCTAGGGAGCGGGTCTCTCTGGCTAAGAATCACTGATTTAAAGTACTGTACAAAATCGAATTAGTCAATTGGAGTCCACTGTTACGGATATGAATATAAGTTTAAGCATTGAGTGACATATGCAAGGATCATACAACTAATAACGGGTGAGTGGCCTAGATAACATTGAATAAAGCCTAGAATTCTTAAATTTCTCATTTGTCTATATATATATATTTTTTTTTGTTTTTAATTTAGCTCAGGAAAAAGCTCAGTTACAATGCATCTGAATATAACGGAAAATAATAATAATAAAATGTACCACAGAATACAAAAATATCTATTATTGTCAAAACGTCATTATTAATAATTATACATTTATCTGTATGACAGGGTAACTGCTTTTCAAACTTTAATGGCACCCTCTTTAACTAAAATTTTCACTGACCTTCCAGCTTATAATTGTTTCTATGCTGTAAATTTTATCTTAAATATTTATTAGAAATTTCTGTAATCTTAATGTGGTTTACTCTTTTTAAAGTTGAACTGTTTGTGGGACAGCCAAACTTTTCTCAACGAGATGCTTCAGTGTATAAAAATACCGTTGGGAGATTGGTATTATAAAAATTATAGCAAAAATAAGATTTGGTAAAAAAATATACTAAAATATAATATTTGCCAACTGAAACCGCAGCGTTGTAGTTTTGGTTGGTGCAAACAGATTATACTACATAAATTGATACTGAACAGCAGTGGTATGATTCTGTGTGCCGCGACACTGCTTCTCAAGTGTGTGGAAGATTTATAAAAAAACTCGAGATAGCTTCTTATCTCGAATGACAAAAGTTAGGAACCACTGCTCTACAGTACTACAATGCTTATCAGCAAAATAAATGCCTGTTTAATAGTGCAATGCTATTTGCTTTATAAATCTGTTCACTCTGTCCTCACTTAATTTTTTTTCTCGTGAAATCTTTCTTCAAACAGAATGAAACTTCATATTCTGCGCGGTTCAATTTTAGAAGAAAAGATGAGAATAACCATCTCATTACGTGGTCACCTTGTACATGGTCAACTTTAATGTTTTATTAACGAATGGGGACTCCCAGTATTCCCATCAGTGTAGGATATCACATTATCATTCAGTGATAAATAATGCTATTTATAATAACATTTATCCACATTTGAATCTTTTTATTATTACTGATTATTTTAAATCTTATGAGATAGTGGTACGGTAGTCCTATTAAACAGTGCAAATAATAATTCTGAATTGCTGATCCACCTTTTCACAGTTTCTAATTTTCAGAAGAAAATAAACCTTGGCGCAACTACCAACGTACTTTATATACAGTCGTAAATCCCGGTGTGCCTAAAGATAAAAACATTGTGTTCTAGTAATTTTTACCGATCTTAGGAAGATATGAAATTATCAAGGCGGCATTTATTGCGTTAACCTTCACTGTGACCTTGATGATCCTGAACGAAAGCATCCGAGCAACGAACCAGTACATCACAAAATTCTCCACATTTTCCCTTGGAGGTTCGGTTATTAGACTACAAGCGTTATTTCAAGCACTATTTCGAGACAAGTGTCGCGATCGAGGAACCCGCCACAGGCGCAAGGCTAGAAGGGGCGCAAGGTTTAAGATACTTAATGATAGAAGTGAGTGAGTTAATTGAGAAGGAGGGGGTCGTTTATACTTCGGAATACTTACCTCCAGCGCTGAAATTCCTTATAATGGCTCTGATTTAAAATGTTAAAACAAATCTAATCTTGCATTTTTCCCCCCTAAGTTGTTTGCATAATTCATTTCGTATCCCTTACAGTGTAACTTTAATGTTTAATGGTTAATTTAATTAATCCTAACGTGTATTCTGAGTGATTAAAACGTGTACTTAGTTTAAAATGAACACTGTGAATGCCTATCCATCCCCAGATGACGGACAACTGAACTGTCCCCGAAGCGATGTCGTCTGGGTGATGGAATGAGTTCTGAGAATGAGTTCAAGTAAATTGCTTCAAACAATTTTAGCTATGTACAGACATGAGCACTGCACTAAATTTCACTTAGTTCACAAATTCGAATTCTCTCTATATAATTGGAAGTGTGAACATTACTCAAGAGGGAAAAAGTCAGGTTGACAGCAAATTTTCAATGCATGTTCTGTTATTCCCTGGGAAGGGTTTAAGACCAATTCCGATTCCATATCCCTCCCCTAATTTCTTTTCTTTCCAGAAATGTGGTTTTCGGATATTCAAGCATGACTCGAGAAAGAAAGTTCGGATCGATACCAAATCAGTGGGCGAAATTGAAAATTTTACGAACCGGAACGCTCGTTAATAAATATCCTGTTTTTAATAATCAGGTGTGTACGTGACTAGCGATGCGTATGACCAACCGAAACGACGTGCCGGTGTGTTCCACTCTCTCCGAGCCAGTCACCAAATTATCAGCATATGTTTAGTCGGTCCCTGGACAGCTTTTAACACCAGTTGCAAAACTCCTTTCCTCCCACCACACACAGAAATCTATGTATACAAATGAAATTGTTTCGGGCATTGCTCGAGAACAGGAACTTGGGACGACACTAAATTTTCAGCCTATGTTTTCTTGGTCTCTAGGGAAGTTTTAAACTCGATTCATAACCCCACAGTCCCCTCACGCTTTCGCAGAAGCATCGCGATAAATTTAGAACAGCAGTTCCGAGCATTTTCAAATTTTCTGGATTTATTTAAAATGTTCTTGGGAACGACCTTTGCACCAAATTTTATGTCGATAGGTTAACCCCTATCCCCTGCCTATCCATATATCCGCCCTAAAAGAAAAAAAAAAAAAAAAACTATACAAATCTCACTTCACGGCTACTCATCACAATTGAAGCTTTGGCACACTTGAGTATATTATATAAGATTTTAACCACTGATTCATGATGATAATCAAACGTAACGTAGTACTACCTAACTTGTTTCAGCCCTAATAATGAAAGCAGCAGAGTGGTCAGTCATTTGGGAAAGTTTTCAACTGATTTGTTCTCAATTTCTGATAAAAAAAATAAATAAGAATTTCTGAATAAACAAATTGGAATTTTTGACAATGGAGCACTGTAAACGTTGCCTAGTAACCACAATAGTGGAAAGTTGAGAAACACCCAGGTAATATGGTCTCTCGCATACTCCACTAATTAAATCGGAGCAGAAGCTTTATTTATCACGAGGTACATTGAAGAGAAGGCCTCCGTAGCCGAGTGGGCAGGAGCGGGAGTGCAGTCGCACATGCTCTTTGAGTTGACCGGGGTTCAAGCCCCTGACTGCTGAATACGGTCGATCTGCCAACCCGCACTGGACCAGCGTGGCAGATTATGGTCCATTTCCCTCAGCATGAATTGTTGAGGAGGCTTCCATCCTGCAGTGGGTTGATAACGGTTGCACTTTACTTTTTTTTTACATTGAAGAGGGGAAACATACTACTGTAGCACGTGCATCAACAACAGTTAAAAGTTAAAATTAAAGCTGAAAATTTTATTGGCAAAAATTTACCCGAATGTGTAAATTGTTTCTGTAGTTTAAAGCAATCCTTATAGCGAAAAGTTTCTTGTATATCTCATTAATTACAACCATAGAACCCCTCGCAGAGGACACCTGTTCGTGGTGTGGGAAACTCCCAGTGATGCTGCGGTCTGCCAGACTAGCATCACTGGGACCCAAAGCCAACAGCCTAGGTTCCAGTCTACCACCAAAGGGATCCTATTTGTTTGCCGTGCCCTGCGATTCGTGGAAATTTGGAAAGGGATTTACTGGCGGTTGAGGAGGCCAAGTTTCGACACATCACTTTGTCCCCTACTTCTACAAGGCGGGTGGTCCTGGGATGGCTCTCCCAGGATCAGTCGGCTAGTGAATCCGCTGACAAGGCTCAATCGTGTCGATGCCATGCCCCTACGCTCATGGTCCGAAAGACAGGATTGACGGTGGCGGAGGTGTAGGCATGGTGTTTGAGCAGCCCTGCCGTCCCAATCCGAGTGCATTTATTGCTTGGCGGATAGTGGGCGACCCCTTAGGCTGTGTGGTGGATGGGGAGCTTGTGTACTGAAACAAATAAATTCCATTAATTCTGATAATCTCAATCTTTTTTTTTTTTTTTTTTTTTTTTTTTCTGTGTTAAGCAAAACCGTTCATCCGTACTTAGGATAATAGTTTCAAACAGAGGATGCATACGCATACCTCTGTCCCTATTCATAACAACGCATGAGGTCTCTATATACGCTCAGACGTGTTTTTCTTAGTCTCCCAGGATTTATCTTTTTCAGTGTTTTCTAGGCCACCCCACCTTTGTAAAAGTATGTCCCCATAACAAAGAAATTATGGTGAGTGTACTCATAACTTTCTTGGCTCTGTGAGTGAAGGGATAGCGCTCTGCTCCTCATCCTTAGTTTGCATTTTTTATTGAAATTATCGCTATTGATAACATTGAACAATGGCTGACACTTAACGTTGTTGTTTCCCTTCACTTACAGAATTTTTTTTTTTTTTTTTTTTTTTTTTTTTTTTCTGCTTTGGCCTTTGACCCTCAAGCTTGGGGTTGTTAAAGGTCTTGACACCATTCTGGAACTCTAGGGTGGCTGATTGTTGCACTGGGGTACTGAAGATTAATTTGTTTTGTGCAAATAGCCAGCCATTACCATGATTTATATTTTTTCAGCTCTTGCCTACCAAATAAATTGGAATAATACTGGCAGCCATACTGTCTTCCCCATTCTCTTTGACCAATAGGCTTAAAGGTCATTGAGTTTTGGCGGACTTTTGTTAAGTCACCATTTTGTGTTTGCATGGCTGCCTCCATATGGGAGTCGCCATTTTGTGGTGTAGCTATAACCTATAGCGTTTTTGTATATTGAGTTATTACAGACTGTTGGTAATACCATTTTAGCTTGTTATACTATCTTTGGTGCAGATTATTGGCTGCACTGTTATATAAACATTATCATTGACTATAATATATTTGTTTTGGTAACCAATAGTTACCTTGAAAATATTGTGTATACTTGAATTGCCATTTTTATCACTATGTCTTTTAAATTTTGTAACTTTTGTTTGGGTGCTCCTAATATTTTGCCCTTTAGTATACTTTCTTCTCATGCCCTATAGACCCCCTCCATAAAGTTTTGGGGGTTTTGGCTTATTAGGGACTCAGATATAAGCATAATTGTCTTGTTTGCTCAAACCTGCCTTCAATATTATTTTTGGGCTGGTTTGGGCTGTTATTTTTTTTAAACTTAAATCGCCCTTTTCTCGATACCTATTGGGCGGATCCTGCTCATTTTTGGTGTGGTAATTCAGATTAAAAATACTTATTTTTGTGAATTTTTTGAACGCCCCTGGTGAGTAGAAACAGAACTATTCATTATCAAACTTTAGGTACAATTACATTCCAAATGGATAGCTCCACCAGCTCAAGTACTTCTCGTGATGATAATACAGGTAAGTGTCCCCAACTATTGAACATTTCAGTGTTGGACAGTTCTCTTACACAGAAGTTTGGACCCATTGGTTCGATTCTTACCAGTACTCCTTCCAAAGTTGAAGGCCCTCTGGCTTTGAATGAGTCTCAGTCTAAGAGTCTCAAGAACTTGATTGTGGACATTAGTAATCCTTCTGAATTGATTTCAGCCTTTAACTTTTATAAGAATCAGTTTTCTGAAGTTTCACATTCGTATAAGGGCATTCCATCTAAGTTTATTACATCATCTTGGCAACTTTGGAATGGTGTGGAGGAGATAATTCAGAAGTTGGCCTTTGCTTTGGAGGAACAGAAGAAATTTTTCAACGACTTCGCTGCCAAAGACGTTGAGACGACTTCAAAGCTTAAGGAGGAGATTGCTTCTTTGCAGGTTGCAGCTACAGATAATATTTATTTGAAGGAACTATTAACATCAAAGGATTTCCAAATCACAGAACTTCGTACAAAACTTGCAACTGTGGAAGACTTTTTGACTAAATTTGAGGATGTTTCTGCCAGCTTGCTGGCTAAAGATAACCAATTGAAGGATATCCAAATAAAATTGGATACGCTGACGCAGCAATTGGATGAAATCTCCAAACCCTTGTCTGTTTCCTCAGACCCCTCGACAGCATCCACGTTTGCTACAGTAACTACTACTAATTTAAGACCTCAAACTGGTCCAGCTCTAGCCCCTCCACCTTCGGGTGCTCAATCGAAACACGTTCTCTTCGTCAAAGCTGGCGTAAACAGTACGGTAACGTCAAGCGAAGATGTAAAACAACTCCTTTCTTCGGATTTTAAGCAAGAGTTAAAGAAGGTTAAGATTAAATCAGTGCGAAAGCTAAGGGAGAAAGGGATAGTAATAGAGACTGCTACTGAGAATGATCTCCGTACTTTGGAGAATTGTGGTAAATTTGCGGACTGCGATCTTCACATAGAACATCCTAAGAAGTTAAACCCAACCTTGGTAGTTTTTGACATCCCTGGGGATTCCTCAGATGAGGACTTTTTGGATGACTTGTTTGAGAAAAATCTCTGTAATAAAATTGATAAAAAGGATTTTGAAACAAATACTAAAGTAAGATTCAGGTTTGGCTCGAAAAATAAAAATACTTGTCATTTAGTTTTCGAGGTTTCCCCGAAAATGAGACACTGCTTATTGAGTTCGGATTGTAGAGTTTTCTTGGGCTGGACAGCCCACAGTGTAAAGGACTTTACCATTGTTTCGCGCTGTTTTCGTTGTTTAGGATATGGTCATTCCGCAAAAACTTGTCAACAAACTGCTAATGTATGTGGTCACTGCGGTGATCAAGGTCACCAATTTGACAATTGTACTAAGAAAGACTCCCCCCCTTGCTGCGTTAACTGTAAGGTGAGGAGAAAGGATAGTAAACACTCTTATAGGGATCTTAGCTGCCCGGAATTTATTCGAGCACAGGAGCTGATTCGCTCAAAAACTAATTTTCAATAGAATCCTCCATTCTTCTTTTAGTCCTTCGCTAAAAGTTATACAACTCAATTGTCAGAGGTCAGCTTCGGTTACTAATGACTTAGCAAAAATTGCAATTGATAAAAAGATTTCGTTTATGGGTTTACAAGAATTATATTCAGTAAAGGGTTTGGTTAAAGGCTTTCCTTTTTCGTTTCGAATAGTCTCTTCTTATATACAGCATATTGGTACTGGGGGGAATGCCAGGGCTATGGTTTGGGCAGCCCTGGTGGTGGCTGACCCCTCATTGGTTGTTACTAAAATTAATACCTTGTGTTCTAATTTTGCTGCCTGCGCCTGCATAGAGGGTCCGTTTGAAAAGTTTTATGCTATATCATTGTACATGCGTTGTTCACAAGGTGTACAGCCAATTGAGCCTTTTTTAATCTATCTGGACCACGTATTATCGCATTTAGCTGGTGAAAAACTACTAATTATGACAGATTCTAATTCTTCTTCGTCGCTCTGGTCTTCTTTTCCTCCAAATCTTAAGGGTGAGTTGTTTGAGGAGTTAATTTTTTCTAAAGGTTTAACGGTTTGGAACATTCCGTATTCACCTCCAACTTTTGTTTCTGCTTCCGGACAGTCCAGTGTTGATGTAACTCTTACCAACAGAGCCTTTGGCAGTAACATTCATTCTTGGTCGGTTCAGCCCACGTGGTCCGGTAGTGACCATAATGCCATTGTATTCCACATTAAATTTAACGTTTCCTTGGGCCCTTCCAGACACACAGCTGATTTTCCCAGATATAGAACAGTTAATATAGATTGGTCACTTTTTGATGCAAAATTTTTGGATACTTTTACTCCTACCTGTATTGCTTTTCTGAATTCTCTGGACACTAATTCCCATCTTGAAGAATTTATGAAGTTATTCTCTTTTGTTTGTGACTCTACATTGCAGAAATGTTCTCGTTCCCCTTCTTCCGTCCCTTGGTGGACGTCTGAGCTCTCGAACCTGAGAAAAGCTTTTAGCTCTGCAAGGCGAAAATTTCAAAGGGCTAAGCGTTCACATAGACCCCAGGCGGAAATACAGACTTTTTACGAACAGTATAAAACATCAAGGAGAACTTATTTCAATACTATATATAAATGTAAGAGAAAAGCTTGGGATGATCTAATTTCAAAAAACTTAAATTCTGACCCTTGGGGTTTTGTGTTCAAACTGGTTACTGAGAAGATTCACCCTGGTCTGATCCATTCTTCAATCCTAAAACCAGATCTCACGGAAACTCTTTCTTGGAAGGAATCCATCACTCTCATTTTACAAGAAATAATAAAGGATGATATCACCGTTCCTGAGAGTCCTTTGCAGACTTCCTTAAGATTGAATCATCTTTGTTACTCTGCTTCAAGTGTTGAGGAACCTTTTTCCATTTTTGAAATCGACAACTCCATCAGTTCACTTAATTCGGGCAAATGTCCCGGTCTGGACTTGATGGAGGTGTCCATACTGAAGCGAATCTGGAAGCTTTGCCCGACTTGCATTAGTGACTTATTGAATTCTTGTTTGGCTGGTGGTTGTTTTCCTGATTCTTGGAAGGTAGCAAATTTGAAAATATTATTAAAACATCAAGACAAACCGGCAAATATGGTTACTTCATATAGGCCTATTGCTTTACTTCCTGCTTTAAGCAAAGTACTAGAAAAATTAATCTCACTTCGTTTTCAGATTTATTATAACAATCATTCTCTTTCGGCACGTAATCAATTTGGCTTTCGGAAAGGGTACTCAACGGTGGATGCCATTAATGCCACCCTTGATTTGACAGCTGCCTCTAATAGCAAATATGTCCTTGGTCTCTTTGTAGACTTCAAGGGGGCCTTTGACACCTTATGGTGGCAAAGTGTCCTCGCGAGGTTTCGGGAGGCCGAGGTTTCCATTCCTTTATACAGGTTAATATCAAGTTATTTCTCAAACCGTAACATTGTTGTCTCCTCTGGCTTTGAAGTTGTAAAGAGACAGGTTACTCGTGGCTGCCCCCAGGGCTCTGTTCTGGGACCAATTTGTTGGTCCGTTGTTCTGGATGGGTGGCTCACTCAAAATCTACCATATACACATAAAGTTGCTTACGCCGATGATTTGGTCGTTCTCATCCTTGGTAATTCCAGGTTGGAATTGGAGGAACGTGCCAATGAGGCACTCCTTGATCTTGACTGCTGGTGCCAACTGCATAAGCTCGAGGTCTCAGTCTCAAAGACAAAGCAGATGCTGTTGAAGGGGCGGCTAGCTGTTAACAGACCACCAACCGTAAAACTTAATGATAATTCTATTGGCCTTGTAACTTCTTTCAAATATTTAGGAGTCATGCTGGATAATAAGCTAAATTTCGTCCAGCATGCGAAATACTTGCTAAAGAAAATTAAAATCCTCACTGGCAAAATACTTCATATAGCAAGATGTACTTCTGGTTTAAAATCCAGTGTGCTTCGAACATATTACAGATGCATCTTTATCCCGATTATTGTCTATGCTGCTGGTGCTTGGGGCCGTAAATGTACTACAACTATGGTTGCAAAGTATCTTATACAAGCGCAACGTTTTTTCCTTTTAGCAACATCACGTGCTTGCAGAACCATTTCTACCCCAGCCCTGTTAGTTTTAACTGGGAAATTACCAATTCAATATGAGGTTATTCAAAATTTTCTTATGTTCCATAAAAGTCGAGGTATTCTTGTCCAATTGAACCAGTATTCTAACAATTTGGATCTTACCTATAAGGAGGAATGTAAAAGGTTGACAGCACTCTTTAAAGATTCCTGGCAACAGGATTGGAATCTTAATACAAAAGGAAGAGTAACTTATAGTTTTAAACCTACAGTAGAAATTTTTACTAGGGATAACTTTCCCTGGTTTACGCCAGGTCTATATCTCACCTTTCTTCTTTCTGGGCACGGTAGCATTAATTTTAAGCTTTTTCATTTCGGTCTTGCTAACTCTCCAAACTGTTTGTGTGGTGAATTGGAAACAGTTCCACACATAATATTAGACTGTCCTTTATATGTTGATTTACGGCTTCCTTTTCAATTAATAACAAACGTGTTTGATGTTTCTGAGTTTCCTCTTTTGGTTTCCTCTTTGGAATTGTTTGGGGCTTTTTCAACTTTTGCGGATAAGGTTTTCAAACGTCGGAAAATCTTAATGTCAGATAGTTCTTAGATAACATCGACACCATTAGGAATCTAACTCTTGTGTTTTAGGTATAATAATGCACAGTTTTTGTTTTGCCCTGGTTAGGGTGGAGTCTTTCTTCTTGTACTTCTGTTGTAAATGAGATGTCTTAGCTCGTAGTTAAATGTAAATATGTAACAAAGTTTTAACTCTTCTAGAACTTCTGTATTATATTGTAACTTACAGTTATTACCTGGTTTTGTTTTTGGGTTTTTGAGTCTGTTCTGTGTTTGTTTTCTAGTTTTGTATATATGTATATCTCTTCTGAGAAATTGAGATTTTGTAAATTTCAGCCCCATTCGGGCTGGTGGTTGATTCATTAAGTTAAATGGTAAATGTAATTATTTACTTAAGTGTTGTTCCAATAGTTGCTGAATTTTGTTGTAATAAGTTAATTGGTGTTATTGAATCAAATTTAACTTAACTGTAGTTGAATATACTTACTTATTTTTGCTTTCAATTGGAAGATTTTATATAACAAAATATAAATAATATTTTGTAATAGTAAGAGTTTTAAAGCAATATTTGTTGAAATGTTTTTAATTATTTGCCACTAGTGTTGAGGAAATTCTTTTTTCCTCTTCTGTTTCCTTTTCTAACCTATTTCTTCCGTTTCTTTCTTCTAACTATTTTCCTACTAAGTCCTTCCCATTTATTCTTGATGTTTTGCATCAGTATGAAGTATAGTTGTTCCTGGCTGCCTCCACGTGGCTAGGGACGGGAGTCTGGGGGTAGAAGGAAATTGCTTCTGCCCCCAGACTGCGAAATGCCAGGAGCCGGCACACAACATACAACAGAACACACACTTACACACAGTAACGGGTTCAAACATTTTATTAGTTGTTCTTTCCTTGAAAAGTTTTTTTTTTTTTTTTTTTTTTTTTTTTTTCTGCCGGCTCAGCGATATGCTTTTAGAGTACACTGCGGTGTATAGGGGAAACCCTGGATCCCGCCTAACAAACACAAATACTTGAATCTTTTTTTCTTGGACCCCAACGCGGTCCCTACCAGTAAATAATGACAGAAACGAGCATACTAGCTCCAAAGCAAAAAAGCACAGAACAGAACAGAAGATAGAGGTCCAACGCCTAGATTCCTGATAATGCATTTCTATTTCCGAGAAACCTATAGGGAAAATGTCACCCTTCTTTATCCAGAAGGGTTTGGAATTGTTGGCAAGATCCCAAAATCTGTAAAAGGCTGCATTCTGGGGATATCCTTATCGAAAAGAAATGTGAAAAGCACTCAACTGAACAGTTCTTCCGAGCCACCTCTGTTGGGAGAATGCAGTTACTGTAACACCCCATATGACACAACTCATCTTGTGGCATGATCTCTGAATGGGACCTTCTTGATATGTCTGAAGAGTTGATCTGATCTAAGTTAAAAGAACAAGGAGTGACAGCTGCTAAACGAATATTCATGCTTGGGGATGGGAACCTAGTCCGTAGTAAAAATGTCATCCTTATCTTCAATTCACTGTCATCTCCGAATTCAGTCACTACTGGGTATTTGCACTGCCCAGTAAGGCCATACGTATCTAATCCACGCCCCTGTTTTAAGTGTCAGAAATACGGACACTCGCAAATGACATTTCCTAGTGCTCTTACATGTGCTCGATATGGCGCAAAGGACCACGAAATTACAGTATGTGCAGTCCCAAAACCCATTGTACTAACTGCCAAGGAGAATACCCCACATACTATTTTAGTCTGACGTAGCCGAGTGGTCAGGAGCGAGAGTGCATAGCACGCGTTCCTTGAGTGGACCGGGGTTCAAGCCCGTGACTATTGAATACGATAAATATTTGTATTGACGATTTATTGTAAACTCTACTGACTTGGTTGTCGTGCCGGAGTATAAACAGAAAATTTATTTATTTATTTATTTACTCTAGAGCGTGCCAGAGGTGGAAGGAAGAGAAGGAAATACAGAGACATACCAGGTGGCAAGAAAAGCGGTGATACCTCCAAATAAACAAAACATACGCTCAGAAGACAACAGTGAAATATTACATCGGAACTCAAACAGAAATGACTTTCACTAAACGAGTCATTTACTAACATCGCACGATACTTACTAAGCTTGAAAAAAACCCGAACAGAAAGACCAATCAGCTGCTGCTCCTATCTCTGTAGCTCTTAATGCTCCACCAGTAACAAAAATTGTTAGAGAAAAGACTGAAAAACCAGAAGTACTTCCTGTAACACAAAAAAAAAAAAAAAACATGGATATCGAAGTAAATGAGGTAACAGATGATTCAGTGAACACTGAATGGAAGTATGGAAGCTGACACAGGACAGCTTCCATACTTCCCTAAAAAAAAAAGAGTTTCAAGACTGAAAAACTAAGCCCTCAGGATTTCGGAAGCTGGCTAGTGGATCCACAAAGCCCAACTAATGGCAAATTCATTCAATGGAATTGCGGTGATTCCGATGGAATGATTATGACATTTAGAGCCTCTCCCCATAGGCACAAGCCAGAGTGCCCCTGTTTGCAGGAGATACCTAAAGGAAATGAAGACCCTACCTTGCATAATATCAGCATGATACACAAAGAAAGAACCCCATCATAGAAGCGGCTGCAATTCACCTCTTTGTATAGTTCCTAACAATTTGCTCATTATATTTGCCAGCTGGGATTAACATCTCTCAGAGTGACCTTGATGACCCCATTACGTAAAAGACCGCCCCTATTCTTTTATTAGAAGATTTTAACGGGCATAAATCCTGTGGGACCGATACTAATGTGAGGGGTCCTTGGTAGAGACTATAGAGCACTTGCTCGAAAATAACGAGCAAGTTCACTATATCATGTTTCTCCCTCCTAAATATGGGAGAAACATCTTTTTTCACCTGCCTACCCGTTTACTGATATTGATCGTTCCATCTACTCTCCTTTCTTTACATGGTAAACCACCTCCTACCATTTCCAGTACACTCCATTCAGTGCTCCTGCGGTCTTCCGTCAGAAGGATTTTGAACAATCTTGGTGCTAAGAAATCTTTGTCTGGATAGTATTTCTCAACTTGTTCTCAAAACCTGTGTTCCTGAACTTAAACCTGTTCTGTGTCGTCTTTTTTTATTTTGTTATTCCAAAGGTGTTTCCCATTCTGCTTGAAATTTGCCCATATCCAGCCAGTTCCTGAAAAGGATGACAAATCCCTCCCGTCCAGTTATCATCCCATTGCACTTCTACACTTTCTAAAGGAATGGAGAAATCAATTAACCGCCAACTCTTGAAACTATCTACAAACCTTCCATCTGATCGACGATCGCCAGTATGGATTCCGCCAATGTCGATACACTGTTGATATTCTGGCATATGTTATCCATCTATTGACAAATTCATTGGAAAAGTTTGGTGAAACTCAAGCAGTTGCTGTTGACATGTCAAAGGCTTTTGATCGTGTTTGGCATAAAGGTATTCTATAGTAGATTGTTTTCTGTCTTCTATCTTTTTCACTAATGCTGGTGTTCCCAAGGTTCAGTTCTTTTACACTTGTATTGTATATTAATGACCTTCTTCCATTGACTGGAAATCCTATCCATAGTTTTGCCGATGATAGCACATTGCATTCCACTTTCCATTTTGAGAAACCTTGCCCTGCTCAAACAGCTTCAACTTCTCGAATATCCGCTACCAATTCCTTAAATGCCGATCTCCAGGTAATTCTCCAGTGGGGCAAAGATGACTTAGATATCTATATTGTATTATATATAGATATTATATATTAGTTGATTTCAGTCCTTCTAAAACTCAGTCCTGTCTTATATCTCCCAAAAAGGATTCTTCTGCTGTTATGCGTATCTTCGATGATACTCTAATTTCTAGGTAAGGTCATATCGCTATTAGGGATTACCCTGACTTCAAATCTCTCTCTCTCTCGGCATAAGCACATTACAAATATTGCTTACTCTGTATCTAAAAAACTGAGTTTTCTCTTTCACCCTCGGCATTACTTTTCTTCCATAAAGCTATAAATTCAGAACCACTACTGTATGAAGTTAGGAAGATTGTGAGCAGTTTTTTTTCTTTCTTTTTTGCTATATTTATTATTTTCAAATAAGAATTTTAATATGTTAAACGCGTAGAGTGACAAAGTATTAGAATGGACCGCGATGATTTTATTTGTATGATCGCTATCAGCAGTAGGTCTGTGAGCAATTAATTTTAGAATAATACGTGATTTTCTTGAAAATTTAAACATATATATAATGGAGTTGTTATTTTGATAATTGACAGGGAACTAAACTGAAGTCTTTAATCTGTGATGCGAGCAACTGTATTTATGAATTTTGATATCTCAAAGTGCCAAATAGTGTTGTGTATAAATGTTGGATATTTCTCGGAAATAATTAAAAAAAAAAAACAACCGAGGGGTAATATGAATCCGAAATTTCTGCGGATCAAGTTGCGTAACCGGTTGCTGTATTGGCCACAAAGAGGCTAAAAGCGGAGATAGTTAACTTGAAATTCTCGTAAGTCTCTTAATCTTCTCGGAAGTATTGCCCTTTAAAACCGCAAGTTTTATTCTTTGAAATACTTACATCATTTTAGATCCTTTGGTAGATAGCTACACGTTACAGCATGCGATTTGAACAGAGAACGACCAACAGGATTTTACCATTGCAGAAGTTTTCTGATAAGAGTTTAATGCTATTAAATGCACTTCTACTTATGGAAGTACTGCTTCCTAAATTTGAGGAAGTTTCTAAGAAATAACCAACGAAGTTGTAATTTTAGAGCAAATATTAAGAATATCATGTTTGGGTATATTTTATTTCTTCCATCAGGCTTTCCATAACGTTTTAATTTAGCTGCACAAAGCACTCACATCGATTTCGTTGAGGCTTGTAATCAGTTGCCAAACTACAAATTCTGCCCCATCCCAAGAGATTTTCTAACGCGCTCCACTCCCCGTGGTCGTTAAAAACCATACGGTACTAACCGTCGTTCCCCTTAGCCCTCTTCGTCACCCAGCTGTGGCGGAATTTGTGGTATGGTAGTTTTGTCACTGTAATCATCATGCATGAATCGATAACATTTTAATGTCTAAAATGTTATCGATATTTCTGTTTGGGGCTCGTCATGTGGTATCAGGACTTGTTAAATAAGGAAAACAGAAAAAAGTGATATGTAGTTGTAAATACAGTATATAACTTCGAAGAATTCACGCTCTAACATCTTTGAAGATATGTTTGCATTCAGCAACAACAAGAACATACGAAGTGACCGTTGAGCAAATAATCAACTATAACTGAAAGCGTGATCGCACGTGAAATTTTTTTTCCTTTCAAACAATCCGTTTTATTTCATAATCCGCCAATTTTTTCTTAGAACACACACACAGTTAACGGACAGTTACGTGTAATATTGAAGTTATTGGTTATAGATAGTTAGAGTAAAATCTCTTTAAAATTTGGTCATCTATAAAGTTTCAAATACTCTGAACCATATGGAAAAGCATGTATACAGTGTTATATTTATATACACTGGTGTTCAAAGAAAGTGCATCACCCCTTAAATTGTAATTTTCGTCCGAATAACGTAAGTGTATGGCAATTTTGCTTACAGATTGCATCAGATAAGATTCACACGCTTTTGTGATAACGTAATATTGCATCAGCTATTACTTTCAGCTTAATAAGCACGCTCAGCAGAGTTGCAGTCATTCATTGCTTGTGCCAGGATGGCGAGTTACGTGCAGTTGACGCCACGAAGAAAGAGTGCTATTATTGCTTTACGCGAGGAAGGATGTCCTTCCCGTCATATTGCTTATAGAGTGTCTTGTAATCAGTCGACAGTGAGTAGATTTCTTTCCAAACTTAAGAATACTGGTTCTGCTGATAGGAAAAAAAAAAAGGAACCGGATGCAAACGAGTCTCTACGCTAAAACAGGACCGTGTTTTGAAGCGCTTATGCCTTAAAAACCGTACAGCTTCTTCGTCTGAGCTCAAAAGAGAATGGGAAGAACATACAGGAGTGGTAGTAAGTGCAGCAACAGTCAGAAGACGCCTCTTCAAAAATGGACTAGCTCGTCGTCCTAAGAAGAAGCCCATCCTCACACAGAAAATGAAAAGGGTCTGATTAATTTGGTGTAAGGAGAATGTAAAATGGACCCCCGAGCACTGGAAGTCAGTTATTTTCTCGGATGAAAAGAAATTCAACTTGCGTGGCTCTGATGGGAGACAAACTATTCACCGTACACGTGGTGAAGAATACCATCCAGACTGTATGGTGTCTACAGTGAAATTCTCTACCAGCCAAATGATATGGGGGTGCATTTAGTATCGCGGAGTAGGTCACCTGCAGTTTATAAAAGGTTCCGTAAATGCCAGTGAATACCTGGCTATATTGGAAGGCAAATTACTTCTAGCCATTAGAGACCATTTCAACCTGCCAAGTAACTGCATCTTTCAGGACGACTTGACATCAGCTGAAAAGTGAAAGTAGGCACTTCTGTAGTTACTTTAGCTTCATTTCTGCATTAGAGGTTCGACAGCAATGTGTTTAAATTTGTTACAGGTGAAAAAATGGTTGTAAGAACGGTCCATTACAACTCTTAGTTGGCCAATAATGTAATCTATAACTGATCTAATTTGTCTTGTCTCCTGCGATCAAGTATATTTATAAATATCTTTGTGTTGGAAAAATGTTGTTTATTCTCAAGTCGAACTGTTCACAAAGATTGAATAGTCTATCTCCGTTGTTGTTCCTCTCTTTCTCTCTGAATCTTCCAATAACTTTGCTATTTTGCTCGGTTCCTACCATTGCATTGAAATCCCCCATTAAAAATACTTCTTTGTTCTTAGGGATTTTTTTATATTAGTTCTCTCAGATCCTCCCAAAATTCATCCTTCTAGGTATCAGCAGTGTCATTAGTCGGGGCATATATTCCAAAATACATATTTCTCTCCCGTACTTTGTTCAATCCAACGAGATCATTCTTTCATTAATAAATTATGTTATGTCTGAAATGTTTATCTGTCAAATAAACAACAACAGAAACTCTTGCTCTTTCACTCTTATCGACTCCACTCCAAAAATGGCAGTATTCTCCCATTATTTCCTCTCCACATCCCTTTTTCATTGTCTCCAGTTGCACAACGATGTCTAAATTGAATTTTTGCAGTTCATCCGGAAGAAAGTTTCTTTTAATTGAAGGACCTTGAATATTCCAGCAACCCAAAATCATTGTCCTTTTCCGTTTGTCGAGTCGTTTCCGAAAGTGCAGTCCGTTTTCATTTCCAATTTCCACTTGTAGGTAGTTTAGCATTTGTGTATTTTTTTTTTTTTTTTTTTTTCACTGAACGAGGAGCTAGCCCGTTGGAGCCACCCGTAACCTGGAGGACTGGAGTATCTCTCTTAGTCTGGCTCCTACCCTTTGACCTGTCGGGCTTGGGAGGCCCTATCAGTAGTCAAGCTACTGCCGACTTAGCTCTCCGGGTCATCGGGACACACAAGCCACCTCACCCCACTGCGACAAGGTGGAGTATATCATCGGGGGTTTGAATATGTAAATTATAAAATTTACATATTCAAAAGCCGTGTAAAAATATGCTTTAATAAACCTATTCATCTTGCTGCGATTATGTAAAATGTACTGGTCAAAATTAGAAAAATAATTAAATATATCACAAAGATAGCTCATAAATTCGAGGGAGTGTTTGTTAAACATTGGCGCGAAACGCCCTCATGAGTTTTGGTCCCCTGTTTTGGGCTATTTTAATTTTTATCAAATTTCGTTTGTCGTGTATCCAGTACGTGCTATATAGAATTTCTCGGCACGAAAACTTTTTGATACCTAAGTGATTTGAGAGTTTGTGGAAAACGTTTACTTTTGTAAAAGGAAGTGAGTGATTATGTAATGGATATTTGAGGATAGAGGTCTTATCTTTTATGCCTCGATTTATCAAGGCATAAAATGTAATGTAAATAAACAAAACGATCTGTCAAATAAAGATAGAGCAACAGCTTACTGGAAGAGATACAGAAGGGAAGATTAAAATCTTTTTTTTTTTTTAGCAGAATTGACGAAGGTAATTTGGCTAAATGTGATGTAGCTGGAACAGTATTTATACAGGAACAATAATCCAAATTTTGTGCTGAACTTCAGTATCTTTAATTGGTGACAGCAGAATATCCTTCAATAAATCCAACATGAATATCACCAAATATTTCCTTTTTAAAAACGTCGATATACGTGAAAAATTAAATAAAAAAAATCAATATGAAAGTTTCAGGAATATCCGCTTAATACAAGCTGAAACAAGTTACAACTCATTATGCAACACATTCTCGGTATTAATAACTAAAAAATGAAGGTGTAAAAAGAAGACAGATTGATTTTGCATGTGTGTGGTAATGATCCCGAATGTCTTGTAGTGATGAAAGTACTTTCCTAGTATCGGGAAAGTGCTTGCTAAGAAAAGAGCACCTTTCCGAGGAGGAATAGTAAAAAAAAAAAAAAAACTTTCAGCCCACCGAAGTAGGGAGTTGTCTGATGGACCCATTTCATGTTTTCAAGTTTTTTGACATTATATTCGAATATTACAAAGAATTATTTCTGTAATACTGAAATTTCTTCCTGCTTCCCTAATTTTCATTTTGTCTTCAGTTACAGCGCTTCAGGAATTAGGCAGATCATCTTGTGTCCATAACCCTCGATTCTCAAGCGGTCCAGGAGAGGCGAAATCCCCCCCCCCCTATCACAATAGCTTGATTAAATTAGAGTAAATGCGCTTTGTTTTATAATATTAGGTTGTAATATCGTTAACCATTCGTGCTATCTGTACAATGTATAAATACTTTTTCAAACTTAGTCATATTCAAGCCAGATTTTAGCTTAATTTTCAATTCCCGTTCACTCACGTATATCATCACTGTTATTTCTCCTTCCCTATAAAAACTGAGCGGATCTTCCCCTGCCTCAGTTACTTTTTCTTTTGTAAACTCCAGGAATTTCACTAAAGAAAACAGAAAGAATACTGTACTCGTATAGAAGCTACCTCTATGTTATATCACGAACGTGGCATTTCGTCTTACTATTACGCCGCAACAAGACTGAGACCGAAATAGCAGATTTCATCAAGAAATAGCAGTCTTGAAACAGTACAAGTAAGAAGACTGATCAATGCAATATTTTAAGATATCACAACGAGCTCACTAACTCCATAATTTCTTTTCTTTGTACTGTATTAGAAAATATCCTGAAAATTTTCATGTATATAATGACCGTGGTTCAAGCCCGTGACTACTGAATACGGTGCTGTTTCTTGTAATCTGTCTATCTTGTGAACTCCTCTGACCGTTTGGTCGTCCCGGAGTATAAACAGAAAATTTATTATTATTATTATTTCACAAAAGACTCTTGCTGACTCTCGTATTTTCGCTACTACATCACATAAACGAATTTAATAATGGGCGGAGCCCAGGCGATCGAGTGACAATCGTCGCCCAGAGTGTTTCGTTATTTTGAGACAAACTGCCAACGGCTGGTAATTTTGAATCTGTCAACATGAAATTTCTGTACTTTAAGAGAAACTGTTCTGAAATGGATGGTGGATACTAGCCGTGAAGGTCACGGAACTTGATATGCATTGATCGCTGTCAACGCAATGTTTCTATAGTTTGAGACAATTTTTTGTAGTTGTATTAGGGTTGATGTCCATATTAGAAAATTGAATTTTCGTGAGCCATCTTAAATTTTTAACAATGTTTTATGAGGCAAACTTTAGCAAAATATGTATGCTAGTATAGGTGGGTTTCAAACATGAACTCAACATAAAAGTCATAACTAAACATAAGTGACTTGGAAACAAAATTTGTCAGGCCGTTCCTGAATTTAACAGTATATAACCTTCTTTACCAACATCATTCACTCGAATGGTGTTGTGCGAAATTTTCCAAACAATCTTCAAGCTAAATCACGTCGTGTGTCTTCTCTTGGGACATCTACCCATCCCTTACCTTATCCATATTCTACTTCAAACGGGTATGACTAGGTTTTTTTTTTTCAGAAAGAAAATCAGTAGTAATCCTGCTAATTGTAGTCTACTCTCCGTTTTTTTATACATTTTTGTAGAAGTATTTTGAATACTGATATACAAAAATATGCCTTTCCTTTCATAACTACAAACCAGTACAGTTTCATTCCCAAAAGATTCTTATCTTTAAATCTGGTCATCTCTAGATCAAGGATTCATTATGGTCTTCTATTTTCGATCTTTTCAAAGCGTTTTTTTGAGTCAACCGCATCCTTCAACTTCTCTGTGACAGTATAGCGGTTTATCTACTTGTCACTCGTTCGTCGAGGTCAGTTCGATTCCCGTCGACGACTGCAGAAATAAGATTCCTTCTGCATGACAAACTATAGTCTTATGGAATTTTGTCCCCATTGATCAGTCTTCTTGGTCGATTGTAGTTGGAGTAGCTTTATCCATCTCATTTTTCCTTTGCAGTGTGGTGTACCTCACGGCTTTCCTCTGGACCCTCTTGTTTATCTGTGACGTAGCCGAGAAAGCAAGAGCGAGAGTGAAATCGCACGCGCCCTTTCAGTGGACCGTGTTTCAAGCCGTCACTGCTAAATACGATTGTTTGTATTGATGATTTATCGTAAACTCCACTTACCTGGTGGTCGTGCCGGAGTATAAACAAGAACATTTAAATAAATGACTTTACTGTTTTCGGAATCACAAGTTGAATATATATATATATATATATATATATATATTTTTTTTTTTTTGTTATGAAAACTCTAAACACAAAAGGTATTAGAACCTATAGCACTAAGTACCGTGTATGGATCGAAGATTGAGTAGACTGAAAACACTCTTTGACATTAGACTTGAATTTCTGTAGACTACAGTTATCAGGAAATATTTGTGAAGGAAAGTTGTAACAAAAAAAAAAAAAACAGAAATTGGAGGGATAAATGAGGAAGAAGGAAAGTTGGTTCTGTCGGTTTGAAGTTGAACATGAAATAGAGGCTTGACTGGTTGCGGCACGTGTTCGGACTGATTTGGAAAAGAGAGTGGGAGAATCACAGATGCCAATTCAGAACAACAGTGCGCTTGGAACTGTCTGTAGAAAAGGCATACAACAGAAAGAAATTGTCTATCAGACAGAGTAGATGGGTCAAGAATTAACCTGATTGCCCTCTTTTGAATGGAATCTAGAAGCATGAGAGAAGTTTTGGGCACCACTCCAGATGCGGGAAAAGTATTCCATGGCAGGGCGGATTTGAGATTTGTACAGAGTGAACAGATGTTTAGAAGAAAAGTAACGCCGAGAGCGAAAGAGAAAACAGTTCTTTTAGATGCAGAGAAAGCAATATTCGTGATCTATGCCAAGAGAGAGAGATTAGAAATCAGAGTAAAAAAAGTAAAGTGCAGCCATTATCAACCCACTGCAGGATGGAAACCTCCTCAACAATTCATGTTGAGGGAAATGGACTATAATCTTCCACGCTGGTCCAGTGCGGGTTGGCAGATCGACCATATTCAGCAGTCAGGGGCTTGAACCCCGGTCTACTCAAAGAGCGTGTGCTACTGCACTTTCGCGCCTGCCCACTCGGCTACGGAGGCCTTAAAATCACAGTAATCCCTAATAAATACATGTGATCTTGTTTAGAAATCTGAGTGTCATCGAAGATAAACAGAGGCGAAGATTATTTATTATTATTATTATTTATTATTATTTTTTTTTTTTGGGAAGTATAAGACAGGACTGATTTTTAGGACTGAATTTAAGTAAATAATTATTTGCAGATACACCTAAGATAAGACCATTATGTATGGCGTTTCAAGACAACGCCGAATTGCACTGATTAGCATTAGCATTAGTAGAGGCATTTGATGCAAGAAAGCAAGCTTATGCAGCATCAGCCAAAAAAAAAAAAAAAAACCCACTTCCACTTCACCCCTCTGTTCGTTCAAAATACCTGTCCAGCTGAGCCTTAAACTTATTTAGGCTATCAACCTCCACCACAAGGGATGGAAGTCTGTTCCACCAACCAACCACCCGCTGGCTAAAGGCAAATTTTCGCACGTCTATCCTACATCTGTCTTTCCTCAATTTGAATTTATGCCCTCTCAGGTGATTTTTCTGAGCTAGAGGAAGAATCCCATCAGCATTGAGCATGCTTAAACCATTCAAGGCTTTATACACCTCTATCAGATCACCTCGCTGGTGCCTAGTCTCCAGACACTGTAATTTGCAAAACTTAAGCCTTTCTTCGTAAGAGCACCCCTTTGTTCCATTCACTAATCTTGTTGCCCTTCTCTGTACTCGTTCCAGCAGCTCTACATCCTTCTTGAAATGAGGCCTCGAGACCTGTATACAGTACTCTAGGTGTGGCCTGACCATTGCCTTATACAATGGAATAATCACCTCCTTATCCCTGCTGGAAAAATTCCTGTATATCATTGACAATACTCCATGAGCTACTCTTGCAGCCCGTCTGCACTGCTCAGAGAACTTCATATCTGCCTGCACAACCACCCCCAAGTCCCTTTCATTCTCTACCACTGTCAGTGTAGTACCACAGAGTTGATACGTTGCTCTGGGGTTGCTGTTTCCCATGTGTAGTACTTTACATTTGTCAATGTTAAACTTCATTTGCCACCTCTCAGCCCATCTGAGAGGTGGCAAATGAAGATATTTTAATGACATCCATGATAATAGGAAATTTTGTCAATTCTATCTGAAGCATGTCTGTTTGATTAGTACCAATCTGTTAGCCCATTGGTGGACGCTATTACCATTGGGTAATAGCGTCCACCAGTGAGCATTTTAGGATTTTTGGTGGGAGTTAAAGCTGTGCGTACTTCATAGAAGAAATTCAGCGAGGCCAACAACCTTCTGTCAAAAAAAAAAAAAAAAAAAAATCTCACAAGTAACAGAAAGGGGAATCTTCGGATGACCTTTAAATCTGACATTGATCCCCTTATTCGCTTGCTTCTAAAGTGCTAGGAACATACAGTTAGTTCTTTCCAGTCATAAGTTTTTAGTTGATAGGTGTGACAGGAATACAAATAAAATATTCATTTTTCTGTTTTTCTCAGGTCCATCATCCTTTATCGAACTAATTACAATTAGCTTTGCACCTGTTTAGATTCGATGTTTTTATCAGTCCATAGAGGAGTGCAGTATTTTTTTTTTTTATATCAAAAATGGCTTATGATGCTAACCTTTCTTTAAAACTGTTGGCTAATTACTTTGGATATCTCGATCTAACGCAAGTCAGTATGTGACATTCTTTATTCCTTTTAAAATAATCATATCTCGATCCCGTGCTGATAAGTTAGACTCATAAATAACATCAGAACTGCTGAGCGGAGTAAATCGATTTATCCGTTTACTCCACTATCTCTCTCTCTCTCTCTCTCTCTCTCTAGTTTCAAAAATGAAAGTGCGCCTTGAAGTGCATCTAGCACATAATCTATATCCCTTATTGTTGTTATTTTTTGTTTTTGTCTTCTTTTACACTCCTGATATATTTTTTATGGTACATTTTTATCCGGATCACCTGCGAAGTGCTCGTAGCACACAGATTAAAAAACATTGCACTAAAGAAGGCAGTTCTCATTTAAATATTGATGCTGTTTTGGTTTCGTTTTTGAAGAAAACTGCTACTTCTTTGGAACGGTGAATTATTTGATAGAGTTTTTTATCCATTTTAATTAATTATAGATCATGCCTAAGGAAAACACCTACTCAATTTTCTCTTTTAAGGCAGTGGATGAGAGGAAACTGACTACAACAGACAAAAAGGTAATATTTTGTCAGGTTTGTTCAAAAGAAGAGAACTGTTTTAAAACGCTCCATTTGCATACAGACCTGCAAAATTGGATAAAAATAAAATGTTTCAATCTCTGTTGACTTAGATTAAGGCTTACCTCTTCTAAATCTTTTCAAAATCCATGTAGAAAACTATGGGAAAGGCCGGTAAACATTGCGTTTTCCGGAGTTTCCGCAGTATACGCAGTAGAATGCTGACCTCCAAATAATTCTCCAATAAGGCGAAAAAAAACTTGGCTAACTTCAATTCTTCTAAAACCCAGCCCTGTCGTATTTCTCGCAAAAAAGAGTACGGCTCCAATGCTCATCTTTGATGACGCTCAGGTTTCTAGACAGGATCACATATCTCTATTGAGGATCATCCTGACTTCAGTGACATAAGCACATCACAACTGTTGCTTCTTCTGCACCAAGAAACTGGGTTTTTTTACTTTTTAGCTCTCGGCATTACTTTTCTTCTAAACAACTACACTCTGTACAAATCTCAGATCCGCCCTACCATGGGATATTGTTCCCACGCCTGGGGTGGTGCCCAAAAACCTTTCTCAAGCTGCTAGACTCCATTCAAAAGAGGTCAAGTTAATTAAGGACTCCGCTCTTACAAAGACTTATCGCTCTCTGTCTCATAGACGTTCAGTTCCTGCTGCATAACTTTTCTATAGATATTTCCATGGGCACTGTTCTGAATTGGCATCTGAAATTCGCCTACTCTCTTCCCAACCATTCCCAATATGTGCCCCAACCAGTTGGCATTGAAATTCACGTTGAAACTTAACTCGCAGAACCGACTTTTTTTCCTTATTTATTCCACCTATTTTCTGGAGCAACCTTCCTTTACATGTATTTTTCGAAAATTACAATCTACTGAAATTCAAGTCTAATGTTAACATGTGTCTTCTCAGCCTTCAACCATGTACAGTTCTAAATGCTATAGGTCCTAATACCTTTTTTTGGGGGACGGCGTTATTATTAAAAAATACCAAAAAAAAAAAAAAAAAAACCAGTTATCATCCAGATTTCGATTATCCCAAAAATTTTATTTCACACTACCCAGATAATCGCAAGTCTACCGCATTTCGTTATGTGTGCTACACTCTTCTATGAACAGACTAGATAACACAGCTTTACGACTGCATACGGAACTGTATAATATTTTTACCAAACACTTCTAAAACCACGATGGCAAAATCACTGTCATCAATGATCTGTTGCTGAACTTCAGGACTCTGGTCACATGCCAATAATTTGTATGAATTCTCTTAAAGCTACAGCGGATTCCTTTGGGTAGGTTGGAAATATGGTACGAAATTCTTTTCTGTAATTAAAAAATAACTAGGAATATTTCTCCTTCCATACCAAAAAATATCTTTCGCTTTAAAAATCATCGGATAGAAATAAAACAAAATAATTATTTTTGTAAAAAAATTGCGCATGTCTCTTCATTACTGTTCATTAATTTATTTGTAAAGTTTTGTAATTTAAAGTAAGATTTTATTATTATTTTTTAAGTACACACAAAAGGTGCTCTTATAAAAAAAAAAATTCTTAAATTTTATGGATAGCTTGTGCAGGTATAAAAATTCTATAAAATGTTTTAAAGTATTGGACAGGTCTGCATGTCCAAAAACACTTTAAAAATGCTCGGAATAGCAGGTGAGAGCCTGAAAATCCATTTGAAATGTTTCTGACAATTGGCGTTTCGAAATTCCTGAAAAATATTTGACAGCTAGTTCAGGTTCTCGAAATTTCTTAAAAATGTTCTCGACAATTTACGCCGCGCCGCTTCTACAAAATCCGATAATAGTTATTATTCTTTATAGCCCTATAATTCAGTAATTTTTATTCAATTTAGAGATGCTGCTTTCAGTAAGAATATTTCAAGCGGTGTTTTTTAAATATTTTTTTAACCATGCCTTCTCCTTTGAGAAACAAATGTTCCCTGATCTATCAACAAACTACGTAAGTGCGAAAATTCATTAAATGAAACTTCTGTTTGCAGGGTAGATGAGCGAAATTTTGCTTTCTGCCAGAGAGTGATTGCTTGTTGGAATAACTTCCATCTGGTGCCGTGGAAGTAGGTAGCTTAAATAAATTTAAAGAATTAGATACATTATTAGAACGGATGGGCAAATGAAGTAGGTAGAATTTTTTTTCTTTTGCTGCATAAGCTTGCATCATATTACTACTACTAATAATAATAATGATATACCGGAACTCCCGAATGAATTGGTCAAATAATTCAAAACTTGGACACGCTTTCCTGTAGAAGCAATGCAAACGTTATTATAATTTCCAGGAAGCATGAGCAGAAAATGCAAACTTTGTTATTAAGATTAAATTAAGTGGGAAAAAATTCTCTAACTTACAGTGACTATTTATTCAAAAAAATTGGCGATCTCTTGTTTCTGAAGATCGCTGAAGCAACCAAATGAAACTCGTCGAAAACAGCAGTCTTCTTTTTCTCTTCCTAGCTTCGAATATCGCTAAACTTTACACTTATCCTTTGCAGGTTATGTGGGGAAAGTGAATACAGTATTTTGGCTCGGAGCAATAAAATTATCACATTCTAGTCACTTTGAAATGAGTACACAATAAAAAGTACAATGCAGTTGTTTTAGAAATTGGAAATATATCCTGGTTTCAATAATTTTTGACATGGGGGAGGATGTTTTTGAAGATCACTGATTGCGGTTGGCAAAAAAAAAAAAAAAAAGAGCGACTCCTGATAATTAGCATTTGAAAAGTTTCTGAGGAAGGGGCGGGGATGTTCTTGTGCAAAATCATGACAGAGCAGTCATTGTGGGATTTATAAATGTGTATGAAAAAGGTTAAAGGGAAATATTGTCTCATTAGCGACTATATGACACAGTAACAAAGGAACTCGATGCAAAATAATTTTGACATCTATACTCAAAGTTCAGTAAAACGTTTGACTCCCTTTCACATGAAAGACCGCTGTACAAAACGTTGGAGCAGTGTGGACAAAGGGGTAGTTTAGTGGCAGAAGACTGGTTATTAATAGGTACTGTTCTTAAGCGAATGTTATTAGCGGAGCCCCTCAGGATTCAGTGCTAGTTGGGTGGTGCCACACTCAAGGTGGTGAAGAACAAAAGAAACCTAGGAGGTAATTGTACATTCCATTTTCCATTTATTTGTACACACAATTATTACATATATATACAATACTTACATGAAGATATATATACAATTTTATATACATTAACATTCCCATTACACATATATAAGACATTATATTATATTTGACCAAAAAATACCACCGCCAATATAAGACAGCTACTGCCCGGTGCCCTTCTCTAGGCCCGGGTTTACGTTATGTATTTGTGCCGAATTGCACAAGTCTCGCACCTACCGGATGTAGTGCAGTAGCAGTGGGTGTCGACAAATGAATTACTAGTGAAGAACTTCCATAAATTATCTTCACTACCACTGAGAAACGGTAATTATTATATTAAACAGATATATACAATACTTTTTTTAAATATGCTCAGAGTCTCTGAATTCCTGAGAACCAAGAAAACATTATATAACATACAATGGACAATTAACAACACTTGTCTAGTCTGTCCGCTGGAACTTTCAAACCTATCGACAGCACAATGAGATAACTACTAAATGATTCTCACAAACCTTGTGTTTCACAGAAACCAATCTTTATAATAACAATTGACATAAATCTTGTCAATAAAAATTGACAAAAATCAACGCAACATTAATTAACATAAATCAACACAATAACAATCCATATAAGTCAACACAATAATTAACCTAAATCTTCTGTTTACGTATAAACCTTTTGTCTTTTGGTAATTTGTGAAGTCAATTCCCAGAAGAAGCTGAAGTTCTTAGCTGAGTCCTCAATATAAAAACTGTTCTTGAGAAGATTTGCAGAGCAGTAAAGTTATTATGGTCTTCAACTAAGATATTTACATTGTTCTCCAATAAGTTTGGAACCGCAGACATTAAATCCGCTCTAGGTTGAGAGTACAATGGACAGTTCAAAAGTATACATGAATCCACGTTTTATATTCCCCACATGTGCAGTACGGATCAGGCTCCAGGCCATGCTCAAATAACTTAGCCCAGAGGGACCTATGCCCTGTTAGCAGATAAGAAGTTGTCATAGAAAGCCTAAACCACTAAATAACTCCAGGGGTTGTTGAGAATTCCACTTGCACAATATACTTTCTTGTTACAAGCCCAAATTCGCTCTCATTCCATCATTTTTGCCAGACAACAGTAAAATCCTTCCAAAGCCCTTTATTCTCCCTTTTAAAGTCGCTGGCTGGATCAGTCGTAATTCCAAGCATTGTCTTAGACTGTCCTTTTTTAGGTAGTAAATCAAACCCCGAAAAGCAATATATAAATCTACAGAAATCGTACCGCCAAGTATTTGGAGTGTGTTGTTTGAAACAGTCCTTGGAATATTATTGAACGTCAGAATAACTGATCTTTGTGTGGGAATAAGTTTCTGTTTCACTTTTACCTTTGATACTTTTTGGTACCAAACACCTGCTGCGTATAATATAATAGGCAAAAATATGGTTTTATAGTAAAGGTTCAAGGTTTTCTTTGATAATCTCCACTCTTTCCTTGAGACTCTGATAACTGAGGCTATGAAAAAAACGGATTATGTCCCTGAGTGAGGCAGAAAACTGAGTTTATCATCTAAGGTGATACCCAAATACTTAGTTTGGGATACATATGGGATTTGGGTATTTAGTCGGATTCTGGGCGGCCTGTTGTGGCTAAAATAAATAAATAAATTTTCTGTTTATACTCCGGCACGACAACTAAGTCAGTAGAGTTTACAATAAATCGTCAATACAAATATTTATCGTATTTAGTAGTCACGGGCTTGAACCCCGGTCCACTCAAGGAACGTGCTATGCACTCTCGCTCCTGGGCATCCTCTTGAAATCTGAGCCCAGTACATAAGATGTTTTGCCACCACCTTAATATGTCTGTCGCTAAAGTACGATCGCATAACACTGTAGATGTACGCATCACACTGTGCGGATCTCAAGCTCCTGAGGGCATTTTCGCACCATAAAGTGTCAAACAAGCCCTGAAAGTCCACAAACACAGCGAGTATGTATTTAGCAGGTGAGTTGGACACATAGTTGGTCAAAAGATTTATAGCGTCTTCAGTCGACCGTCCTTTCTTGAAGCCGTATTGTGCTTCTGAACATAACTGATGATCTTCTAGCATTTTTTGATTCTTGGGGCTAACATTCGCTCAAACAAAAACCCCAGGTTTGCTAAAGGCGAAATAAGTCTGTAGGACCATGGATCTGATATTAATTTCTCAGGCTTGTGCAGTATCTTTAGTAGAGATATTTTCCATTGATGAGGAAATATTCCTTCTAGTAAAGACTTATTCATCAAATTTAAAAGAATGTGTGGAAATTTTCAAAAAATTAACTATGACTGTATTCTCAATCAGGTCAATACCGGGGAATTTCTTACCATCTACTTGAACTGTGTTATGAACATCTCTGCAAGCCATTTTGTTCCTTGATATCCGGTAAACCAAGCCCCATGGTTCTTTATTTCCTATATCCGTTACAAAATATTTCCAACAACTTTCTTTTGAGTTGGAAATTGCCTTTTGATAGTTTTTCCTTAGAGTACTGTAAGCTTCCCTGAAGGTCCGAACACCCCGGCAGAAAGATGCCTATGTCGCTGGAATTCTTTTCTAGCCTGTTGAACTTGCTTTGAAGACCACCAAGGAACAGAAGTTCTTCTGGTCTGCTTTCCTTTGGCTGAGTGTTCCATTGCCAAATACAGGTGGGTCTGGACGAAATTTGTAAATTCCATTGCCATCATAACGTTTAAGCTATCTACAACTCTGCAGAGAATATAGTGAGAAGGTAATCTCTGAATTTTTTCCATTTAATGGTATTCATTGAGAAACGTCTAAGATCGTGTGGCTGGAATTCGCGTTCACAGTAGAGAATGTGAACGGCTTGTCAGGCAAGTTTTGCACACTTAAGTTGTAGGATTAAATTAAATCCTCTAGAACTAATCCTTTAGGGTCGGTAAAACCTCTGTGCCAGAAGTTGGATTTGGCATTTAGATTTGCTGTTATTATAAGAGAAATCATTAAACAGGTAAATGTCCATGCACAGACCTGTAATGTTGGTAATAGCAGATCATTATTTATAACAACTATGGCACTTTTTGGAGGTTTATCAAGCGAATGAATAATTCTTGCTGAGGTGGGAAAACCCATAACATTGTGGGCCCACCCCCTACCTGCAAATTATTATTATTATTATTATCATGTCTACGGTGGCACCTAGACTTCCGTCTATCTCCACCTGAAAAGCCGAATTTACGCAGAACCTCTGCAAAACGGGCCTGTATGGAAGGCCTCTGCGCCACCAGGGAGCAGCCGGTACCTGGTAATTCCCGTCCAATGGCCGACCCCAGGCACAACATGGAACCGGGCCTGAATCCACCATTCTGACAGTGCCTCATGCACTAAAGTCCCGTATCCACCGGAAGTAGTGCTATACCGGTGGTGCCAGCGATCCAAACCCGGAAGCCAGCAAAAAAAAAAAAAATAATAATAAATAAATAAAATAAGAGAAAAAAATAAAGAACAATAACAAAATAATATATTTTAAAAAAATAATAATAAAAATATATAAATAAAATTTTAAAAAATAATAAATAAAATTTAAAAAATAATAAATAAAATAATGAAAAAAAATAATAAAAATAAAATACGTTAAAAAAATAGACATGGGGAGGGATCCAACAACCCCAACCCCATGTCCTTCAAACACACAACAAAAAAATATATATAATAAATAAAAAATTTAAAAAAAAGGACACTGGGAGAACTATCCCATATATATATATATATATATATACACAATATACAGTGAGTAATAATAATATACACACACACACACACAACATACAGTGAGTGACAAGTAACCTTAATAAATAACAAGCCTAATTTGTAAGCATTGGTCTAATCCAATGTCTTCTCCGTTGGAAAACAGTTACACAAAATTCTTGTAATGCATCAAATTTTACCTGTTTGACAATATAATCACTTTCATTACCACTAATTAAATTATTAACTTTAATTTTAACCTATCTCTATGTTCAGTATATAAACAACAGTCATATAATATATGATTCCAAGTTTCTAGTTGACCACAAGTGCACAAAGGAGAACTTACCAGGCCGAAATAATGTCATTTATAATTTAATGACCCAGTGGCCAGTTAAAATGTACGACATTTCCCTAACTGGATAAAACCATTTGTTATGCTTATTATCAAAATTAAAAGATATAGCCGACCGGGATAGCCGGGAGGGTAGAGTGCCTGCCTGCCAACCTAAAAGGTCGCGGGTTCGAATCCCATCTCGGGCTTGGATCAGAGTAGTGCAAAAACCTTGGGAGGTGCATTATGGCCACAGAAGCCGATGCACTAACAAAAAAAAAAAAAAAAACGGGGGGGGGGGGGGAATAAATAATCTTGTCACTTTTCCCGTTGCACTGTTATCCCATCTCTGTTGCCAGATATGAACCGGTTCAGTCAGAATGTTCTTCTTGGCTTTAGCCATACCAATAGTAAGATCTGGAGTAATGTTCAAGAACTCAGAATTTTTTTTTTTTTTTTTTGGCTGGTGCAGCAAAAGCCTCAGGCTTCCTTGCACCCTAGGGCTAATTATAATAATAATAATAAGGTAACGTCTTCACCTTTTTTAATATAATAGCAAAGTGCCCGATACACAATATATGTCTAATGGCAAGTGGCCAACCAATACCTGCATGGCATTGGTCGAGACTGTTGCATAATTAGCAACAAGGTAAAAGCATTGAACGCTGTATAGATAACAATTTCTGCTTAAATTTAACATTTGTAACTCTTAAAATACCATACTGATGCCCCATAAGCAACTATGGGTAAAAATACTGCTTTGTAGTACAAGTTTAAAACCCCCCTTTTTAATCCTCAGTCTGATCTGGTCAACCGAATTATAGCTGAACTAAATTTTTTGACTTTTTTCATGCAGATAGTTTAAATGAGGAAAAAACGACAACCTGTCATCAATTCTTATACCTAAGTATTTCACTTCTGATACTAAAGGAATCTGAACCTCTTTAATTAAAGCTTTGGGTGGTCGACTGTAATTTAATTTCCCCTTAAGTAATATCATAACGGATTTGGTTGTGGAAATCAATAATTTATGCAAATCAGCCCATAGCACTAAACTATCTAAAACCTGGGCCACTTTTGTTTCTAGCACAGATCTGGATTTAACTGTTACACACAACACCAAGTCATCTGCATAAGCAATTTTATGCACATTTTACATTGTTTGATCTAGCCATAAATTAAGCACTAAATTCCAAAAAAGTTGGCCCAGTACAGACCCCTGTGGGCACCCTCTCAAAGGCTTCCTTTCAAACTTTAAATGTTTGGACCTAAGAATAATTTTCCTACCGGTTAGGTAACTTTGTATCGTTCTGTACAAAAATGTTGAACACTATTCCCCTTAAAGCAAACAAGATACTGTCTGCCATACCATGTTAAAGGCTCCAGTAAAGTCTATAAAAGAGTAACACATACTTATCCATTGTATGACTAGTAAATTTCATAAAGTCATTAATGGCATCTCCGTAGAATGCCCTCTCTTAAAGCCGTATTGATGTGGCAACATCAATCCAACTCGATCCATAAGCTGACCAAGTCTTAAAACTAGCAGCCTCTCAAACATTTTGCCAAGATTGGTCAACAACGAAATCGGCCTATATCCTCATGGGTCATTTAGTTGTTTACCTGGCTTAGATAATAATTTAATAAAATAGTGAAATTATAGTAATCTTATAATTTTAGATGAATCTGACTAAAATTTAATAGCAAGTGCTTAAAAAACGGTACTCACCTTGTATAAATCTACAATAAATTTATTAGTCGATGGTTAAATTTAGGTTGGAAGGGTGCATTAAAAAGAACTAAGGCGGAGAATGGGGTGAAAATATTTTAAACAGATTTTAAAATGAGCGCAAGGAAGTAGAAATGCAGATCTCCAATCCTTGGTTGTCGTAAAGAGGTTAAAGAGGTTCACTTGCGTCCTTTAACCTCTTTACGACAACCAAGGATTGGAGAGCTGAATTTCTACTTCCTTGCGCTCATTTTAAAATCTGTTTAAAATATTTTCACCCCATTCTCCCCGCCTTAGTTCTTTTTAATGCACCTTCCAACCTAAATTTAACCACCATCTACTAATAAATTTATTGCAGATTTACACAAGATGAGTACCGAAATTGCTATTCAATTTTAATTTAATCAAACCAACTTTCCAGATTCCTGGAAAGGTACATTGAAGTAAACACTTATTATACAAATTAACTAAGATATGAGGATAAATTTCAATCAGTCCCCTACCTGCAAAGAATGAAAGGGTTCCTGTATGCTATATCAATAATATCAAAATTATTTTAAAATGCTGTTATTCTAATCTCATCCATTGCTGCTCTGCAGCACTGACCATTTATCTGAAGAACTTTTATCCCCATATATAATATTACCTAAAATTGGGTTCTTATCGGCCAACGCTATTTTTGAATTTGAACCGTTATCACTCATGTTTGGTTCTGCTGTCCGTAAGTTGTACCGCTTTTAAGTATTCTGGACACTTGGCATCCCTTACAGAATGATTGTAATCTCTACCACGTCTTTTTCAGTTGATACATTTTGGTGAGTCTTCTTTATGGGGACAATCTCTGTAGACATGACCACCCTCTGCACAGTGTCCACAAGAAACTGCCTTATGTGAACAAAATTGTGCCGAGTGGCCACACCCCAAACAACGGAAACACTTGCTTATAATCGTAAACTTACGGAACCTGTGTGATGTAAAGCCTAGATACATTCTATCGCTATCTAAAATATACTGCATCATGCGAGGACTAAATCCAACCACCTAATTAACCACCTTTGCACCCGATCCAGAACTAAATCTGAAAGTCATTTCGTCTTTAACTTCATCCTGCGAGAAAGATTAGTCTTTTAAGTTTTTAACAAAAAGATCATTAAGTATTTCCTCCTTAGCATATTCCCGAGGGACACCATATATTAACACTGTTGGATCAGATAACCGAGGTTTCTCCATTGTAAGACCTATCTCTTTCAAAGCAGAATAGATCCTATTAGCATCCACCGAATTTGTGGTCTCCACAAGGATCCCCCTATTCCTAAGGAGACGAATACCTTTTACTTTCATCTCCTTGTGGTCACGCTTAATGACTTGAGTCACCTTCTGCTTTATATCGTGACTCGAACTCAATGAAGAGTCCTCAGTGGGCCTAAAAATAATCAGATTCTGAGGATCAGGCACACCTCTAGGAACTGATAAGGATCTATCCGGACTTGCACTCTTAGTCCTCTGCTTGGATCTTAGTTTATTCTGGATGACAATGGGATCAACCAAGTTGAGATCCTGTCACACTACCTGTGCATAAGACTTCTTATGAAGTTCAATCTGGCAATCTAACATTTCTTTTATTTGAGAAGCACTCTCCCCAGATCCCTAGCTCGTGCCTTGAGGCGCTCATTGTCGACAACCAAAGCTGTGGTCACTGCCTCCATGTCAGCCCAGAGACTATAAATTCTATTAGACACTGGTTTTGTTATTTTACTTGACTCTTTAGACATTATTTCTCCTAAAGACCTTATCTTAGCCAATGTCACATACACCTCCAAGGCATGTAATGATCCTCCGAGGTTCAAACCATCTATAAAAGAAATCCCTTGTTCCTCCCTACTACAAACATTAACTATTTTATCCCCTGTACCACTTGGGGAATCAAGAACTGCATAGCCCTCACTGTTCTCGGCACAAGAACAGTGAGGGCTATGTAGTGAGAGCCGAGATAGCACAAACTGTGCTAGCTCGGCCCTCACTGTTCGAGCTAGCACAGTTTGTGCTAGCTTGAACTTCTTTAACGAGAGACTGGCGATTCTTATCTTCTTCATCATTCAAAGTCTTGTTTTTATCCAATTTTGTTTTATCAAGTTTAGTTTTCTTTTTCCCCTTTTGCAACAGTTTTAGGGGTCTTTGATTTCCTTTTACCTTTATTGTTTACTGGTGTCTGAAAAGATTCTTTGTTAGGAAACACCTGTTTTGTTGCAAAATCAACAGAAGAAGAATATGCTTCAGAAGAAGAAGAAGAAGATGAATATGCTTCAAATTCCTGAGACCAAGTAATATCTCGGTCTTCTTCTGACATTATGTTAATTAGACAAGTAATTTAGACAACAACAACCAATTCATTTCAACAGTGTAACAATATATGTCTATATAGACCAGGGTTGGTTTACGGGTCTCAGCCCCTAACGGACAGGGGGCGCCACAATTATTTACGAAATGAGTAATTTCAAGTAGATTCTTTTCCTCCAAAGTAAGATACTCAACTCCAAAATTAAGAGAGATATAGCTACTTTTTGTTTCTTTAAAAGTAGCCCAAAACTAGCCTCATGTTAACTTATCGGACTTTTCCAAAATGTAAATGTGAAATCTAACTAATAAAGACTGATATAGTCACAGTATATAGTGACATATAAATATTTAATGGCTTCTCCCTAAAGGGGGCTACGCCAAAGCCAGTAAATTTACAAGGTAATAAGATAACAAGTCTCCATTTTGCGTAATGTTATCTCAACGGGACAATGTAAAGTCTATGGGAATTTTCACAAGGGAAAATCTTCTATGTTAAGCCCATGAGGCTATGGTCTATATATGTCGCTATTAGAGTTCGAAAACAATTTCCAGACACCGATATCTTGTGTGTCTCTTCAATACCTGCAATAAAATTTTATCCTATTACTCACCGAAGTTATCTCTATCCATGTCATATATTTTATAAACGTAACTACTCTTTAAACCACGCTTATACATTAAAAAAAGGAGCACAATTCCATAGGCATTTAACACAATCATCACTACGCCACCTATCTCTAGGGGTAATTGTTACAGGCCGACATGAAGTTCTTTGAGCAGTAATGTAGACAGGCTTCTAGGACAGCTCATGGGGTTCCGTCAATGGCATACAGGAATTTTGCCAGCATGAACAATGAAGTTATTATCCCATGTAAAAGAAAATTGTTGGGCCGCATCTTGAGTACTGCATATAGGTGGTAGAAGCTCCATTTTAGGAAGGATGTGGAACTGTTGGAAAAGGAACAGAGAAGAGCCACAATATTAGTCCGCCGTAGCCTAGTGGTCAGGCGCGGGGGTACATAAGTACATGTGCCTTGAGTGACCGGGGTTCAAGCCCGTGACTGCTGAATACGGTGCTGTTTCTTGTATTCTGTCTATCTTGTGAACTCCTGACGGTTTGATCGTCCCGGAGTATAAACAGAAAATTTATTTATTTATTTATTTAGTCGAGACACAGAAGGGTACTCTTACCATAAAAGACTTGAGTTCTGAAAATTGCAGCGTTTGAAAACTAGCGCCTGCAAAGGAAACTTCACTGAAATGTTTAAGGCTTTAAATGGATTGAATAAACTAAATGTTAATGGTATCCTTGCTCTTTTTCGGGACAATACACGTAAAGGAACCTAAAATTGAAAAAGTATGGTTAGATGTGTGAAAATTTTCGTCCACCCATAGTGATCGACGATCACTATGGGTGAACAAACTTTCATGTGGTTTATGGAAGTGCATTATTTTGAATTTGACAGATCATTAGATGGAAAAATTGGACTTCTTTCTTTTTTTTTTTTTTTTTTGGTTGATGCTTCTTGCATCATTTGTTGCTACTGCTAATCCTACTAAGGTCCGAAAAGGGCTATGGTACTTTTTGTATCCTGTATTTTTGTACCGTACCTTGCAAAATACATCGTACCATAATTTCGAACCGTACTCACGGCCGTATCATACCGTACTGCCACCTTTGCCTGTGGGTCGTGAATTCCCGAGACGAACTTCTGTATTAGTGTGTGTTGAACAAATGAAACAATTAGATAAATATACAGTATATCAGCATGGTACTTATTTGGAATATACGTTAGCCCCACCTGCAGGAATAATCAGGTGCATGACCGTTGGGTGTCTACTAACCACAGTAATCTCTACACAGGTAATCGAGCGTTTATTGTTTTTAACCCTCCTTCTGCCTATCTTTGTTTCTCGGAATACTTGGTCTTTCAACTGGCAATTACAGAGCAATTACGCAAATGTCTGAATCCAGCCACCTGTTTACACTGTAGGCTAAGAAATGAATAGAGCTCTTGTCGAGG
The DNA here is from genome assembly GCF_048544385.1 of Mastigoproctus giganteus. NCBI lineage: Eukaryota > Metazoa > Arthropoda > Arachnida > Uropygi > Thelyphonidae > Mastigoproctus > Mastigoproctus giganteus. The sequence continues at coordinate 75,507,323 of NC_143584.1, read as the reverse complement.
ACTGTTAGGACAGTTAAAGCTATTCACTTGCAAAAGCAATAATAGGTTTAACTGCGCACAGAATTAGAAAAACATAATGTAGTTCTAGTGCTGTAGCTCTAATCAGTGGCGTATCATCACGAGCTTGAGCCCTGGTACAACGCTACTTTATTGACCCTCAAGGTCATTTTTATTGATTCCTTCCCACTCCACGAATTCAGAACCCTGGTGCAGCTGTCCACCTACATCACAGGATGATAAGCCATTGGCTTTATTCACTTTTTTTTTTTTAATAATAATTTTAAAATGACACTATGGTTGTAAAAATGACAATGCGCTCTTTCGCACCTGTTCCATTTTCATTAAGCAAAAAAAAAAAAAAAAAAAATTCACCTGTGGTAGAACAATCGTCTTCAATTTTTAATTAATTCAAACTCTTAGAATCGTTCGGCTCGTTTTTCAGCTTTTGATTTTGAATTTATTTTTCTGCAGATCGAGCATACTCGTTTTAATTGAAGTTCTTAATCTCGATATTTCTTTTGTATAAATTTCGATCGGACCAGCTCCAGAATTTGACCCTTTATCTTTATTTCCCAAATGCTCTTCTACTTTTATTTCTTCAGTATTGGATGGATGATTATGCCCTTTTGCCATAGCAGGATTGCTCTCTAGTCACTGTCACTAATGTCTTCACAGCATTCGTGGCATAACTGTCAACGAATTCACATTTGTTAAGACAGCTTTCTCAACAAATGTGAATTTCATAAATTACATGTAATTTAATAGCCATGTAATTTTATGACTATGAAAAAAAATCGGTACAACTATCTTACCACGTTTAACAACTTTCATTGCCATTTCGATGCAAAATATAAATGAAATATAATTTCATTTATTTTTTGATATATAAATGAAATATAATTTCATTTATTTTTTGCATCGTACCTGCGATGCCGATCGTAATGCGTGTACACGCAATACCAAAACGTGTACTAATCCTCTGACACTTGAGATAGTGTCAAAGGATTGGGCACATAGTTGTAACGGAAAGAAAGGTTATTCCACGAAAACATTAGTAGTTTTGTTTGGATCAAGGAAGATAGCACTGAAGGAGATGCTCCACTCCTTAGTTTACAGCGTCGAGAGTTGAAGCCGCCGCGCGTGGGGATCTCTGGAAGTAAACTCAAAACAGATGTACCATAGGAACCTGTGGAAATATATATTGAAAATATATTGAAAACTCAATATATTTTCTGAAAAAAATATATATAACATTTAAAATATTTTAAATATTATATATATATTATTTTTATTTCGACACACACACACATATATATATCCGATAATTCAAAATAAAACAATATAAAAACATAATTTTTTACTTTTTTCCTTTCAAGAAATTTTTACTTTTAAAACAAGAATTTTTTACTTTTTTCCTTTCCAATTCCTTCACTGTAAAATATGGGGAAGGGGTGAATAATATTTTCCCAATATGTATAAAAGTCGAACTGTGATTCGCCTACATAACAGTATCATACGGCGTATTTCATACATTGATTAGATATTCAGTAGAATGCCTGAATGCTGACTTTGCCGGTAACACTCCCGTTTACAACGTAATATGAGAATGAAATAAAATAAATTTCTGAAAAAATCAGGATGGCAAGGGAGAATTTGTCCCCACTGTCATCAAGAAATTTTTATATTTTATTATTAGTTCAAACTATTATAGATGTCTTGTGGTTTATTGCTGTCCACTTTAAGATACTGTCAAAAAAAAAAAAAAAAAAAAGAAACTAGACTTCCTTTTGAAAGGTACACTTGACCGATGGTTAAATTGTTGATGATTCTGCTCAGGTAGCTGACAAACTGAATGAGTATTTTGCATCTACGTTCGCATGAGGAATTCGATCGGTAAGTGGAGGCCAGAAGCTTATCAAACTCTAACAGGGAGTTAAATGATTTTGTAATAGCTGAGAGCAAAGTGGTGGAGAAATTGTTGAAGTTAAACATAAGAAAGGCACCTGGGGTGAACGGGATCTATCCAGTTATATTTAAGGAGGCAGCAAATGAAGTAAGCAGGAGCTTAGCGATGATTATGAGGGCATCCATGGACTCAGGGGAGATCCCCACGGACTTGGAGATGTGCAAATGTTTCCCTAATTCACAAGGGGGATCGAAAGTTGGCACGAGTAATTACAGACCTGTTAGTTTAACTTCTGTTCCAGGGCAAATAATGGAGTCACTGGTTAAAGAAGCACTGCAGGATCATATAGACAATACTGCAGTTATAATCCAGACACAGCATGGGTTTGTTAAGGAGAAGTCTTGCCTTACCAATTTGATTGGATACTACGATGTGGTCACAAAGGAACTGAATACAAAAAATAATTTTGATATCATACACTTGGATTTTAGGAAAGCTTTTGATACTGTTGCACATGGAAGACTACTGTTCAAGTTGGAGCAGTATGGCGTTAAGGGCAAGTTGCTACAATGGATAAAAGGATGGTTGAGTGGGAGAAGACAGAGTGGTAATCAATAGACACTGCTCTTCATGGACTAGTGTTATTAGTGGAGTTCCCCAGGGTTTGGTGTTGGACCCATTTTTGTTTTCTGTATTTATCAATGATATCGATGAAGATATATCAGGCTGAACGTCCAAGTTTTCAGACGATGCGAAGGTTGGTAGGGTTGTTAATGACAGTAAGGATGGTATGCTACTGCAACAGAATCTGGAAATGTTGAGCAGATGGACTGAAGGTGGAAACTGAAGTTTAACATTGAGAAATGTAAAGTGTTGCATATGAGTAGCAATAACCCCAGGGTAACATTCCAACTGTGCGGTACTACACTCAGGGTAATGGAGAATGAAAGAAATCTGGGGGGGGGGGATTAATTGTGCAGTCAAATATGAAGCTTTCGGAGCAGTGCAGACGGGCTGCAAGAGTAGCTCATGGTGCCTTTTCTTCAATGATATACAGGAATTTTGCTAGCAGGGATAAGGAGGTGATTATCCCCTTGTATATGGCAATGGTCAGGCCACCCCTTTAGTACTGCATACAGATCTGGAGGCCTCATTTTAGGGAAAATGTAGAGCTACTGGAACGAGTACAGAGAAGGGCAACGAGATTAGTGAGTAGAACAAAGGGTTGCTGTTACCAAGAAAGGCTTAAGTGCTGCAAATTGCAGCGTCTGCAAAAGGCACCTGCGAGGTGATCTGATTGAAGTGTATAAGGCCTTGAATGGTTTGAGCAAGCTCAATGCTGATGGGATTCTTCATCTTGCTCGGATTCCCCGCTTGAGGGGACATAAATTCAAATTGAGGAAAGACGGTTGTAGAATTGATGTGCGGAAATTTCCTTTAGCCAGCGGGTGGTTGATTGCTGGAACAAACCCCTGTCTGTCGTTGTGGAAGTTGACAGCTTAAGTAAATTCAAGGCTGAACTAGACCAATTTTTGGAGTGAATGGATGAATGAAACGGGAAGGTTTTTTTTTTTTGGCTGATGATATATATGCTTGATTTCTTGCATCATATGCCTCTGCTAATGCTAAAAGTTAAAATAGAAATTTATATTTTGTATGTGCCATAATAAATAAACTAACATAACAAATATAAGACAGATTTCCCATTCCTCCACTTATTTTTAGCATGAAGAAACTTCAAGAATCATTTCTCTTCATCTTTTCCCACCAAGCTTCAATTGATGAATGCAACAAATGGGTAAGAAGGGAATAAACATCACGGGAAGTGGCTAAGGAATGTTTTTCTGATTCTAGCGGATTTCCCAATTATTTGTTATAGTTATTCAATCCACAATTTTGAAAACAGGGAAAACCGTTTTATAAATCTTTCTTTAAAGACCACTTTGACGATCTTGCCCCTTAGCAAAAGAATATACAAACTATTTGGCTCTTTCTCTTGAAATCGCAATGTAGAGAGAGAGAGAGAGAGAGAGAGAGAGAGAGAGAGAGAGAGAGAGAGAGAGAGAGAGAGAGAGAGAGAGAGAGAGAGAGAGAGAGAGAGACGCCTCCGTAGCCGGGTGGGCAGAAGCAATAATGCATAGCACACGCTTGTTGATTAGACCGGGGTTCAAGCCAGTGACCACCAAATAAGGAGGATGCGGAAAGGTCAGGGAATGACCACCGCATATCCTCGGAGCAATATGGCTTTAGTTGCTAATGCTCCTAAAAATCAAATAACATCTAACAACAACGCAATGTAAAATTGACTATGAAGAAAGCAATATGTAATTCAAATGGTAGTGCTAAAAAATATATTTTTTTTCTCATTATGACATTGTCTTTTCGACAATATTTAAAATAGCTAGATTGCTTTCGAACAACATAAATCACAGAGTAGTAAAATATTACTACTCTGTGATATAAATCCTCTTCTAATTCTGTGTGGCTGTCCCGGGCAGGTTAATTTAGTGCAAGTTAATTTAAAAGAATTATATAAAAAATATTTAATTTTATGAATTAATTATAGAAATATATTATTACATTTAATATTTTATGGACTGCTTAAAATATATGAAACAATATAATTTTGCAGATTGGTTTCAATCTCATAAGTTGGGATCTCGTTAGCAACCAGGATTTCATAGTGCGGTGGGATTATACTGTATTTATTTTAGTTCCGCCCTCTACGAGTTCCAGAACGAAATCTCGGTTCTGTACAGAAACCATACCGGTTGAGAAACTGTTTCGTTCATATTTATTCTAATATATTCTCATAGATTTCGTTTCGCTTTCTTAATCCTGTAACTTGTTTTAAATACTGTAGATAAATATAAGTTACTGATACTGTTTGAAAGACCTAGAAACCACCACACGTGCTTTTGAGCTAACGGCACATGCGTACAGCTGCAGTGCAAGTCGGGATAGCTTTGCATTTGTACCGTAACTTTTAAGCTAACTGAGCAATGGTTTTTGTGTAAAATCTCATTTTGCAAGCAGTCGCTTCGTTGCATGGCAGCTGTTGGAGACGTCAAAGTGAGATATAGTAGAGTGACTGCTCTCCGAAAGGGAGGGTAGCCATGCAGGTGCACGGACTGGCTACATAACCTTGCTGGCGGGCAGGCGAGGCCCGGGCACCTTTGTGCAGCAGACCATAGCCTTGCTTGGCTTAGCTGGTGAACTGTCGTTAGCTGAAGAGCGCGGGTCATTGGATTGCTTGCCAACCCCCGGGGAGGCATGCCTGGTGCGTGCCTTCGCGTGTGTGATTGTACTCGGCTCGTACTACAATGGGATTACTACCAAACTTGGCAACTACTGCGCAAAATGGTTGGCACTTCATTTGCGCCAGACGTATCTTTTTTCGTTTTTACTTATAGTACAATTATTTCTAGTTTAGGCGATATCTGCGAGTCAGTTGACTAATAATAATAAAAAGAAAGTGGGGGAACTACTTTTAAAAGTATAAATTTTACAATTGTTTATTTTCTATTTATTTTTTTAAATAGAAACTGTTGAACAGTGTCCACCCTCGAATAGGATGCAGTTAGAAATGGTTAAATATTTATAGGGTTTATTTTGATGGAGCACAATTATTACTGTGTCCTACAAAAAAAAAAAAAAAATCTCATACTTTTGGATTTCGGTGATCATAAGTGAAATGAATCACTATCACTTTTAAGTAACAAATAGTAGTATGGATTTATTTTTTATTAAGATTATTTATTTTTTGACTTAGCAGTAGTCAACCAAATAAAGAAACCTACATATTCAGAATTAACAGGATAACTGCAAAACAATATTTGCGGATGTTTCTTACCCAACTTAAGTGAGTGGGTCTCCAGTCCTAGCCATAATCACATCTGGTGAGTATGGGCTTGGCACACCCAGGGTCCTGAGTTGGATATCATCATTCTTCTCTTTCTTGATGATTCCTTTCTACTCTCTCTCTCTCTCTCAGGGTAGCTTGGGAATTTTTTTTTGGCTGGTGCAGCATAAGGCTTCCTTGCACCATATGGCTGATAATAATAAGTTGGAGATGACATAAAATCATTTAAATGTGAATGGTGGTGTTTGTATGATGGCTAATTAAGTATGGTTCCTTTTTTATATGTTCATCAATATATAATACATAAAATACTACAATAAGTCATAAAATATTGTTTTCAGACGATCACCATATGCCTTAATTCCTAGTGCTGCCTTGCTCATATATGTATGGTGGTGTTGGCAATGATTTCAAATCATTTCATTCAAACTTTTCTTTGTAGAAGAATAAGAGAAATTCACCTCAATATGATACGTAGAACACTTCCGTATGACACTCTCCAGAAATTAAAACGAATATAACGTAAAATGATTACAGTAAAAAATAATTTGTAAACAAAAGAATCAATTGAACCCAATTAAAAGTTAATTAAAAAGGCTTAACGCAAACATCTTATTTTTCTACAAATATTGAAATCAATGTAGAACGTACTGAGCACCAAAGCTCTAGTTTATACTATCAAATTCAAACTTTTATATATACTCGTTGAGATTTGACTGTGCAGCAGCAGCCACTTTTTTTTACCCTCCTAGCATTATGTCCTTATAACAAAACAGGCAATCTTGGATGGCTGTTGTTGACCTTTGTGGACATGATGGCTTGCTGTCCATACCCTCACACCAAATACGGAGGATGTGGAAAGGTCAGGGAATGACCACCGCATATCCCCGGAGCATTATGGCCCTAGTTGCTAATGCTCCTAAAAACCAAATAACAACAACACCATACCCTCAATGGCTGCCATTCCTCTGGCAATAAACTTGAATGCTGCAGCCATTTTCTTTTTGGTAAAGTGTTTTGGTAATTATCTTTATCACTATCCTGGTTGTCTTCCATAATCTTCTGCCAGCTCTCTTAACTCTTCATTTGTCAACTCTTCACCATGTGAATTGAGGTTTTCAGCATGACATTCAGGGTCCACTCGTGTGTAACCCAGTTGATGAGCAAGATCAATGACATGGGCTCTTCCACAACTGTATCCTTTGAACCCTTAAACTGTTGACAAACTGAGGACACAGATTTTGTTCTTCCAAATATCATTCATATTTTGTTGGTTTGTTCTTCTCTCATGCTGCTGCAGTGTTTTTTATTACATTGTAGATGTAGCCCTTCCAGAAATTCTTTATGGTCATGTCATTCTTTATTATAGCAAATGTCCTACATAGATAGCATGCCTTGGATTTTTTGTAATTCTCCGATCCTTTGGTTTGCAGCACTGAGATTGTTTGGTAGCAGAAACAACTTCAGTGCTGTGATGTAATTCATCTAGATGAGGAGGATGGACAAGGGGCATTGTTAAGGATCAGCAGGATTTTGAAAGGACATTTCTGTCTGGCTATAAGTCTTCTATCTGACTGATGAAATGGTAGCCAGAATATGCTTTGAATATGGCAAATGTAACCCAGTCCTTTGGGCTTGATATTTATACAATAGGGAGAGACTACTTGTTTATGTACTTTGGTGCATGTTGGTTTTGCTTGTCTTACTTGGTATAATGTTTTCTCATTTTGCATGGACACCATTTTCATGACATAAAATAATCTATATATTTCCCATGTTCTGATATGCAATGAAGTGGCTCAACTATTTTATCAAACATGAAACACGTATATTTAAAACCACTTCAAATCACGGACTAGACCTTTGCTAGATCTTGGAATATACGGGATTACAGTTGGTTTGAAGTGTGGATAAAAAATGTGTGTGATGGATAATACCACTTAGATGATTACATTTGGTAGATTTTTCTCTAATTCCTGCTGAATATGTGGATTTTATTTACTCCAGAAATATATGCTCCTTGATTTTGGACTCTGATAAAGTACATTCATCAGAAAAAAAAAAAAAAAACTTGGTCAAAGACTGAAAACAGGGCACAAGTTTGTCTCCTTTGCATGTTTCTGTTCCTAATTTTTTTTTTTTTTTTTTTTTTTTTTCTCCAATTCATGGCTGGTTAAAATGGTTTAAAGCTAAGTTGGTTTTATTATGCATATATATTGTGACTTCAGGAAATCTGAATTCCAGTGGTAATTTTTTGAGGGGCTTAGGAGATGTTGCAACTTCTGCATGCTGTTCTGCACTTAAAACAGTTTTCCTTCTATCGTAGTATTGTTTTGAGAGAACTTCTTTGGTGAACCTTTCTTTGAAGTAGTTAGAGTTCTTTTATTGTATTACTAGTGTTTACTCTTCCACGAACTAATGTGCTAATAATTATTTGATCTTAATATAGTTAAATATTTCTGATGCAAAAAAAAAAAAATCAAACTGTACCTAAAATGGAACATAACCAGAAATGTAGAACGAAATGAACTAATATGGGAATAATTGTGGATTTATTGGATGATTATTTTCAACAGCAGCATAATCAGGAGGCAACTAGAGGGAGTAATCTCTTGATCTGATTATCAGTAGTGATACTTCATGCATTAAGAATCTCCAGATAAAGGAACCACTAGGTGGCAGTGATCACAGTGTGATGAAGTGGGATTTACTCAGAGGTAACTACCATCGGGGGTAAAGGAAAGGGTTTTTGCTTTCGTTAAGGTGACTACGGAGGTCTGAGATAGTATTTAAATTCTATACAATGAGATCAACTGATGATGTTACCAACAGCAAATTCAAAATGGAAAGCATTCAAAGAATTAATCTTGGAAGCTGCTAGGCTTTTCATACTAACTAAGAAAGGTTTAGAAAGGTTCAAGGTTTAGGCCTAAATGGATGTCAGATGAAATAATGAGATGTGGCAGAGAAGAAAAATGCATGGGATACATAAATTAACATGTGACACTGAAGCCTGTGATAGATATAAGCTGGTCTGTAACCAAGTTACAAAGGAGGTTAGGCAGGCAAAGGCAAATTATGAGAAATCTTTGGCAAAGGATGCAAAGAAAAATAGCAAAGAGTTCTTTACTTATGTAAACTGTAGAAGGAAGGGGATGAATCAGATTGGTCCACTTGATATCAATGGTTCAACTATTGATGATCCTGCTCAGGTAGCTAACAAACTAAATGAGTATTTTGCGTCTACATTCACACATGAGGTGTTATTCAGGGAGAGGAATGCCAGAGGTTTATTAATTAAACTCTGGCAGTGAGCTAGATGATTTTGTAATAACTGAGAGGAAAGTGGAGGAGAAATGTTGAAGATAAACATAAGAAAGGCACCTGGGGTGAATGGGATATATTCAGTTATATTAAAGGAGGCAGCAAAGGAAATAAGCAAACCCTTAGCCATAATCACGAGAGCTTCCTTGGGCTTAGGTCAGCTACCCATGGACTGGAATGTGTAAATGTGACCCCAATTCACAAAGGAGGATCAAAGGGCAACATAAGTAATTACAGACCTGTTAGTTTAACTTCTATTCCAGGGAAATTAATGGAGATACTGGTTAAAGAAGCACTGCAGGATCATCTAGAGAAGACTTCAGTTATAGCTTGAACACAGCATGGTTTTGTTAAGGGGAAGTCCTGTCTGACCAATTTGATAGGATATTGTGATGTGGTTACAAAGGAACCGGATGCAGGGAATAACTTTGATATCATATATTTGGATCTTAGAAAGGCTTTTGATACTGTTGCACATGGAAGACTGCTGCACAAATTGGAGCAGTGTGGCATTGCAGGCAAATTGCTGCTATGGATAAAGGGATGATTGAGTGGGAGAAGACAGAGTGGTAATCAATGGACACTGCTCTTCATGGACTAATGTTATTGGTGAAGTCCTCAGTGTTGGGTCCATTGTTATTTTCTGTATTTATTAATGATATTGACGATGTATATCAGGCTTAATGTCCAAGTTTGCAGACTATACGAAGGTTGGCAGGGTTGTTAATGACGCTAATGACAGTATGCTGCTGCAACAGGATCTAAAAGAGTTGAGCAGATGGGCTGAGAGGTGGCAACTGAAGTTTAACATTGACAAATGTAAAGTACTGCATATGGGAAGCAGTAACCCCAGAGTAACGTATCAACTGTGTGGTACTACACTGACAGTGGTAGAGAATGAAAAGGACATGGGGATAATTGTTCAGGCAGATATGAAGTTTTCTGAGCAGTGCAGACGGTCTGCAAGAGTAGCTCATGGTGTCTTATCAATGAGATAAGGAGGTGATTATCCCCTTTTATAAGGCAATAGTCAGGCTACACCTTGATATACAGGTGTGATGGCCTTCACACCTGTACTGTATACAGGTGTGAAGGCCTCATTTTAGGAAGGATGTAGAGCTGTTGGAGCGAGTGCAGAGAAGGGCAACAAGATTAGTGACTGGAACAAAGGATTGCTCTTACAAAGAAAAGCTTATGTTCTGCAAATTACAGTGTCTGGAGACTATGCACCTGCAAGGTGATCTGATTGAGGTGTATAAATCCTTGAATGGTTCGAGCATGCTCAATGCTGATGGGCTTCTTCTTGCTCAGAATAGTCACCTGAGAGGGCATAAATTCAAATTGAGGAAAGACATTTGTAGGATAGATGTGCAGAAGTTTGCCTTAGCCAGCATGTGGTTGATTGTTGGAACAAACTTCCATCTGTTGTTGTAGAAGTTGATAGCTTAAATAGATTCAAGGCAGAACTAGACAAAATTTGGAGTGAGTAGATGGGTGAAATTAGAAGATTTGTTCTTTTTTTTTTTTTTTTTTTGGCTGATGCTATATAAGCTTGCTTTCTTGCATCATGTGTCTAATAGCACTTGTTTTAACCTGTACAATGAAATAGTTACCAATAAACAGGCATGTATTTCTCTAAATTTAAAAATAAATATACATCGTATAAAAAGGCCTGGAACACTCATAGTTAAGAAGAAAATACATTTATTCAAAGACACTAATAAGGATTGGCCTGTTTTTAGCTGTAATGATTGCTTCACTGCTTCTGGAAGACCTTTTACTAATTTCTGGTAGAAAGATGGTTTTAGTTTGCTCTAATCTCCTTGAAAGCATTGAGCTTCATCCATCAACAAAGAGGCCACCTTGATTTTGTTCTAATTCTGCATTCCAGGTCATCCCAAAGATTGTGATGGCCACTGCAAAGTTCTAAAGTTAATCTGTTCAAACCATGCATTAACAATCCTTGTTTTGTGAAATGGAGCATTGTTTTGTTGGAGGGTGCAAAGACTGCTTCCATATTCATTAAAAGACCGAGTGGCATGCCAGATAACCCAGAGTGATGTGTACATATTTCAGGAATTTTCTTTTAAACTTATTTTACTAGTTTTTTTTTTTTTTAAACCCACCATTTCAGCACATTGAAGGGGTGATCCACCCTTTGTTAGGTTTTTTTTTTTTTTTTTTTTGAGTATTTAGTACTTGTGATTCAATCATAAATGTAATCTTGGATTACAATTTATTTACACAATTCTAATACAGTACAAATTTTTTGACATGAAGACCATCCAGTGACTTTCACTGAGATTTAGTGCATTTTTATATGTTATTGGGTTGGGGAAATGGAGATATTTTGGAGCTTTAGCCATCCTTTCTCTTCAAAAATCCAATTTACATCACTTTGCACCTCGTTCTCCTCGTGGCATAATTAACAGTTGGAATTTTTTTTTTTTTTTTTTTTCTCAGAATATTCCCAGTTACTTGAGTTTTACTCAAAAGATCAGAACAGTTTTCAGCTCTTGTTTTTGTATTGTTTAGAAATTTTTGATACATCACCTGCTCAGGCTGTGACTTATCAGTTCTTATGGTACTTTACAGTAGTATCCTCCGTAGCCAGGTGGGTAGGAGCAGCAGTGCGTAGCACATGCTTCTTGATTAGACTGGGGGTTCGAGCCTGTGACCACCAAATACAGAGGATGCGGAAAGGTCGGGGAATAGCCACCGCATATCCCCGGAGCAATATGGCCTTAGTTCCTAATGCTCCTAAAAACCAAATAACAACAACTTTACAGTGTCGTCATTGGCTTAGTTTTCATTTTGTGTAGGCTGAAAACCCAAAATAGATCAGAAAAGAACCCTACTACTCTAATCTTTTCCAAGTTGCTTAACTGTCATCCTGAATTATCCTGTCAAGAACTTTTTGTTTTCAAATTCTTTATCAAAATGAATCTCTCTCTTTTTTTTTTTTTTTTTTTTAGCAAAATTTTAATGTATCAACAAAATTTACTGTAAAGCTAGCTGTCATATTTTATGAACGAATCATGTTTCTTACTCTAAAAATTTTAGTTATTTGCAAATTGCTTAGATGCTACATTGTATATAACACTGTCTTTTATCCTTCTCTCTTTTAAATCAGTCAAACTCTTGTTTGAGATATGTGAATTGTTTCACTTGTAGATATCTTCAGCTGCTTACAAAATTTGTTATTAATTCTTTATTCTAAAACCTATCACTCATTTTTTATGACAAATAAAAAACGTTTTATTCTGGTAATCAGCAGTAAACTTATTGAATTCATACATAAATATAGCTAATGCATGGTGAAACATCACTCTGCAGGTAACATACCCAGTTGTCCTGTACAAGCTGCATAATAAAACAGCTCATGACTTACTTCAAAAGTTCACCCTGCTGTATGTGTGAATTATTAGATTTTGTATTTACTGTCATATTTTAAAAATCATTATTTTTAAAAATGATTATTCTTTTTACATAAAGTTACTATTTTTAGGTTCCTCAAGTGCCAGCTCTATGCTTTCACTGAACCAGCCTGCTTACCAAACACCTATATGTAGACCAAGGCCATTAGCTGTTGACAGTGGGCTTGGGGACACATCTCTGTCTCTTCATCCTCTTTATTTGCCATCATCAAATCATTCCTATAAGTTGCATCCGTGGTTAACTGCCACAGTTTTTCCAAAAGAATCAGCTCCTGAAAGAGTTACCACAAGAGAAGTTTCTTCGCCAAAAGGAAAGACTAACAATAACAGTGATATAAATTCTGAGAAAAGCAAAATAACTACAGATTGTCAACAGATACATCCAAATAACCTTGAAGACAACACCAGCTGCAGATTTCCCCATACATCACTTCCTTCAGGAACTGGTGGTAAAGAAAGTAAAATTCATACAATTGCTCCAACTGGAGCTCAGACTGTTGGCTCCTGCAGTTCCTCTAATAATAACAATCTCTCATGTGGGTTGTTAGGGGTGCAGATGAATGGTCCAAAAAAATCAGCTATGACAGGAAGTAGTAATCCTAGTGCAGAACATCTCAACTGGTTAGCTGATGTGGCAACAGCTGGTAGCAGAGGAGCTCCATCCCAGGGTAGATCACCGACTTCACCCACTCATGGAAGGGTTACTCACTTATCACCTCCAGTTGCCGGTCCTCCACTGGCTCATCCTACTGATCCCATGCCTCCAACACTGCTTCATTCCAGCTCAGGAAGTCTGTTTCGTCCTCCAGTATCTGTGGCCACTCCAGGAGATCTAAATAGTCAGCGTCTCTACAGTTCACAATATCCCAGTCCTCACTCTTCACTTCACACAACATCATCACTTAGTGGGACCAATCTCTCTCTTTTCTACAGTCAAGCTTCGCGGGTTCCACCATTTTCTGGTTTATATCCAGGACATTATGGGTCTTCATATCATTCTACTCCAGCATCAGCACCACCTCAATCACCATCAACACCAAGAGCTACTTCACCTTTGGTGCCCCGACAGTACTTTCAAATAGAATCATTTTCTGCAGTGCTAGCTAGCATGGGTAGTCATACACAATCTGTAAGTACATCTCACCTTCAGCCTCAGCTACCTCGCTCACCAGGGTATATACCTTCTAAGGCATCAGCACCAAGTCCACTCTCAAGCCACACAGCAGGTCCTCCATCACCTACTTATTCATCACCGCGTCCTTGTACTCCAGCACAGCAAAGGTCTCAGACTTCATCTAGTAGATCTCCAGAAGAATCTTCATGTATTGTTCCTTCTTTACAAGATTCAGATAAATGTCATTCTAACATACACCAACATTCTCCCTCTCAGATAAGTGTTGAAGAAAGGCGACATTCTTATAAAGCATCTCCAGTTTTTGATATCCAGATTGGAGGTAGTGGAGGTGGTCCAACAACATTTACACCTACTGTGTTGAGTAAAGGACATTCACCGGCTTTAGGAGAAGTAGAGTCCTCTAGACCCACCTCTTATCTTCAGCAAGGATTACCACATCCATCATATAAAATTCCAACTGGAAAAGAAGGCAGCCTGAAGCATCGAATCTTACGACCACCCAGTATAAGTATTATTGAGCCTCCTGCTGCAGTTGTTGCTGATGCACCTCTTTCAGCCCCACCTATTCATGGACATAGAGAAGAGCAGCCATCACCTAAGCAGCCACGCCTTGCTAATCCAGTTCCTCATAGATCTTACTCATCGTCTACTCCAATATATAGAGAACATGTTAGGCAACTCTCACCGTCTCTAACTGCTGTGCAAATGCATTCATCTTCTCCTTCGGTCTCCAATCCTGAGGTGCCTCCTTCTCCACCATCATTTGTGGCACAGCCATCTAATTCATCATCCTCAAATGCTCCTCCTCTTCTGCAGTATCCCGTGTACTTTATGAAAGGTTCCATTATCCAGTTAGCAAATGGACAATTGAAACAAGTAGAGCATCTCACCACAGAGGATTTCATTGAGAGTGCATCACTTAGTCCAGATTTGCAAATTGATTCCAGCACTGTGGTTAAAATTGAAAAAATGGCATCCAACTCTGTAAGCTTAGGATTCTCTGTTGGGCAACAGGAAGTGCAAGTATGTATTGCTATTTATTAATGTGTATAATCCATTATTATTTACTGATTAACTTACATATCTTAAATTAAAATTATTTGAGAGAAATAGCGAGAGAGAGATAAAGCTCTTTGCTGTGTGAAGTTTCAACTTGTGTTACTAAGGAGTATTATTAGGTTACAGTTTGATATAAACATTATCTTTTTTTTAATTTTTTTAATTAATGCTTATTCTAATCTTGGCCAGACCCTAATCTTTTTGAAGGTGTGATCATTTCAACAAATTCTCCTAAATTATATTTGTTATATTTTTAAGTATATTTAAATTCATTTTCTACTTCCCATTTTCGGAACGATGAACACAGATTCATTGAGACTCCCATTACCTAACACAGCCAAATGGAGGCCAGAAAGATAAATGCAATGAGCAACACATACTTTTAAATGACAGCTTAGGTCATATTTGATTTAAATATGGTATACACATGTAATTACTAACTTTATGTCTGGAGAACACTGAATCACGATTCAGTTACATACATTAAAGTAAAAAATATGCAGGATTATTGAGAAGACTAGATATTTATGATTTAAGTTGAACTTCTTAGGTAGATACATTCAGTATTTTTAATTTACATAAGTTGATAACATTCATTACATTTGAAACCAAACGGCAAAGGTACAGTTAGAGGGAGTCTCAAATAAATTCATATGCTTTACTGTTTGATTTTTCATCATGGGATTATTGGCGTCTCCATAGCCAGGTGGGAAGGAGCAGCAGTACGTAGCACACGCTTCTTGATTAGACCGGGGTTCGAGCCCGTCACCACCAAATACGGAGGATGCAGAAAGGTCAGGGAATGACTACTGCATATCCCGGAGCAATATGGCCTTAGTTGCTAATGCTCCTAAAAACCAAACAAGCAAGCAAGCATGGGATTATTCTCTGCTCTTGCTGAATGCAGAAGCAAGTATTCAGTGCTAAGGCTTGAACTTAGTTCATCTTAGGGACAAATGGAGGAGATGGACTTGCTCACAAGTGGAGCTGCCACTTGTGAGCAAGTGGCAGCTCCACTTGTGAGATACTCCTTTCCATACTCCTTTCCAAGTAATTCCTGTAACTGCCACCACAGAGGCAGTTACAGGAATATCTGTTCTGTATATTTGCCACCTAGGATTGACATTTTCCAGGCAGATCTTGATGTTCTCATGAAGCAGTTACCTTCTCCTGTTCTTCTGTTAGGGGGTCTCAGTGGTCCCAATAACTTCTAAGATGTTGCAGACATTAATGTTAGTGCCCATGAAACAGTTTGCTCAAAAATAATTAGTTCACCCTCCTAAATAGCAGAAAAAAAACTTTTTCACATGCATATATATATATATATATATATATATTTACAGTGATTAATCTTTCTGTCTGCTCTCCCTTTGTTTACTCGGGAAGGTGAAGACAGTCCTAATGGGAGTGATTACTTCCCTGTGAGATCTGCCTTGACTGAGAGAAGGCCATGTCAGTCATCAAGCATATCACTGTGGACGCCTTAAAACAGCAGGCACAGTTTGACGTTAAAAGTGTCAGCCAGGAGTCTGCCAATGATGCAGTGATGTACACTAAAAAAAGGTATTGTCAATGCAGCAGCAGATGCAGTACTCAAAACATCTGCATGTGTTCACCATTTCCGAAACTGTGGTGGAACTCAGTGGGCACAACAGCAAGAAAAGCTCAAAACAAGGTACGGAGATATTCTAATTATATCCCACCACAGAAAATTTAATAT
Organism: Mastigoproctus giganteus; assembly: GCF_048544385.1. Taxonomy (NCBI): domain Eukaryota; kingdom Metazoa; phylum Arthropoda; class Arachnida; order Uropygi; family Thelyphonidae; genus Mastigoproctus; species Mastigoproctus giganteus. Next base: position 75,490,880 of record NC_143584.1, on the reverse strand, counting down.
CCTTTTTTAAAGGAAATTGAATTTTCTAGCATATTACATTTTTTAAAGGATTTTAAATGTGCACATGCTGAAGCACAGTGTATTCAATGTCAGGGCCAAATCATCTTGTTACCTGGATATTGGCTAATGGGTTCAGAATTACATTACAGAAGACAGTCTATGTATTCTTCTGTAGTATTGGCATGTGATGCAAGTGTATGAGCTTATGCAGCATCAGCCAAAAAAAAATAATCATGCCATTTATTCCAAATGCTTGTCAAGTTCCTCCTTAAATTTCTTTAACCTATCAACTTCCACGACAGATGGAAGTTTGTTCCAGCAAATAACCACCCACTGGCTAAAGGCAAATTTCTGCACATCTATTCTACACCTGTCTTTTCTTAATTTGAAATTATGTCCCCTTAGGTTCGTAATCTGAACAAGTGGAAGGATCCCATCAGAATTCAGCATGCTCAACCCATTCAAGGCCTTATACACCTCAAATCAGATCACTGTGCAGGTGCCTAGTCTCCAGCCACTGCAATTTACAGAACTTAAGCCTCTCTTGGTAAGAGGATCCCTTCATTCCCCTCACCAATCTTGTTGCCCTTCTCTGTACATGCTCAAGCAAATCTACATCCTTCCTAAAATGAGGCCTCCAGACCTGCATGCAGTACTCAAGGCATGGCCTGACCATTGCCTTATACAGAGGGACAATCACCTCCTTTTCCCTGCTAGCAAAATTCCTATATATCATTGACAAAACCCCATGACCTGCCCTTGCAGCCTGTCTGCATTGCTCAGAAAACTTCATACCTGATTGCAGAATTACTCCTAGGTCTTTTTCATTTACTACCACCTTAACTGTAGTACCACACAGTTGGTACGTTTCTCTGGGGTTACTCTACCCATATTCAGTACTTTGCATTTGTCAAGGTTAAACTTCACTTGCCACTTCTTAGCCCATCTGCCCAAATTTTCTAGATCCTGTTGCAGTAGCACACTGCCATTACTGTCATTAACAACCCTGCCAACCTTTGTATCATCTGCAAATTTCGACCCTAAGCTTGATATACCTTCATCAATATCATTGGTAAATATACAAAACAACAGTGGACCCAACACCGAACCCTGTGGGACTCCACTAATAACATTAGTCCACGAAGAGCAGCACCCATTGATTACCACCCTCTGTCTTCTCCCACTCAACCATCCTTTTATCCATTGTAGCAGCTTACCCTTAATACCATTCTGTTCCAATTTGTACAATAGTCTTCCATGCGCAACAGTGTCAAAAGCTTTCCTGAAATCCAAACATATGATATCAAAATTATTTTTTCATCCAGTTCCTTTGTAACAACATCATAATATCCTATCAAATTTGTCAGATAAGACTTTCCCTTAATAAACCTATGCTGTGTGTGAATTATTGCTGCAGGCTTGTCTAGATGATCCTGCAGTGCATCTTTAACCAGTGACTCCATTATTTTACCCGGAACAGAAGTTGAACTAACTGGTCTGTAATTACTCGTGTCACCCTTCGATTCCCATTTGTGAATTGGGGATACATTTGCACATCTCCAGTCCATGGGGACCTCCCCTGAGTCCAAGGATGCTCTGCCACCCCCTTTAATATAACTTAATAGATCCCATTCACCCTTCTCTGTACACGCTCAAGTAAATCTACTTGAGCGTGTACAGAGAAGGGTAACAAGATTGGTGAGGGGAATGAAGGGATCCTCTTACCAAGAGAGGCTTAAGTTCTGCAAATTGCAGTGGCTGGAGACTAGGCACATGCGCGGTGATCTGATTGAGGTGTATAAGGCCTTGAATGGGTTAAGCACGCTAAATTCTGATGGGATCCTTCCACTTGTTCAGATTACGAACCTAAGGGGGCATAAATTCAAATTAAGAAAGGACAGATGTAGAATAGATGTGCGGAAATTTGTCTTTAGCCAGCGGGTGGTTAATTGCTGGAACAAACTTCCATCTGTCATTGTGGAAGTTGATAGGTTGAATAAATTTAAGGAGGAACTGGACAGGCATTTGGAGGGAACGTTGTGATTTTTTTTTTTTTTTTTTTTTTTGGCTGATGCTGCATAAGCTCATACACTTGCTTTCTTGCATCACATGCCACTACTACTACTACCCCAGGTGCCTTTCTTATGTTTAACTTCAACAATTTCTCCTCCACTTTGCTCTCAGTTATTACAAAATCATTAAGCACCCTGCTACAATTTGATACCCTGCCATTTTCAAACCTTAATAATTCCTCATGTGTGAATGTAGATGCAAAATACTCATTTAGTTTGTTTGCTATCTGATCAGGATCATCGATAGTCGAACCATCGATATCAAGTGGATGAATCAGATTCATCCCCTTCCTTTTAGAGTTTATATAAGTAAAGAAATCCTTGCTGTTTTTCTTAGCATCCTTTGCCAAAGAGATCTCGTAATCTGCCTAACCTCCTTTGTGACCTGATTACAGACTAGCTTATATCTGCCATAGGCTTCTGAGTTACTTTATAATTTATATGCATCCCATGCATTTTTCTTCTCTGTCATGAGTCTCATTAGTTCATTTGATAACCATTTAGGCCTAAACCTTGAACAGTATTTCTTAATAGGTATGAAACTTTTAGTAGCTTCCACGATTAATTCCTTGAATGCTTCCCACTTTGAATTTACTGTTGGTAACATCGTCAGTTGATCCCACTGTACAGAAATTAAAAACTGCCTGAGACCACTGTACTCACCTTTATGGAAGCAAAAACCCTTTACCCCTAATGGTAATTATATCTTTAAGTAAATCCCACATCAGTACACTGTGATCACTGCTACCAATGGTTCGTTTATCTGCAAATTCTTAATACACGAATGATCACTGCTGATAACCAGATCATGAGTATTACCCTCTCTGGTTGCCTCTCGAACATGCTGCTGCAGAAAACAATCATCCAATAAATCCACAGACGTCTTACTAGTGTGGGTGAGTGGCCAACCCACAAGTTCCAGTCAATATCTGGGAAGTTAAAATCCCCCATTATAAGACATTCTGATTTACTAGCCCACTCTATTTCTCTGTACAATTGTTCATTGTACTCATTCGAGTCATTAGGTTTATAACACACTCCTACTCTTATTTTTGCATTTGCAGTGCTTATGTCACACCAAACTGACCCAACAGTGCACTGTTCATCTATATCAACTGGATGCACTTCTTTTGATTTTATGTTTTTCTTAACAGCATGACACCTCCTCCCTTCCTATCCTGTCTATCCTTTCTGTACACATTGTACTCCCCAAATTCCAATTCTGCATTCCTAATATCAGTGTGACACCACGTCTCTGATATCCCAACAATATCTGCCTTTGATGTCTTGACCAACACTTCAAATTCTTCAAATTTATTTACTATACTTCTAGCATTGGTATACATGCAAGCATACCTGCACCGATTCTTATTCCTGGTTCCCCTGACACATCCCATATACCCATCTGTTTCACGATGACTGCCATCAGTCCCTGAAACCCCCAGCACCCCTCGCTCCAGGTTGCTACTTATTCTAATAGAAGTTGTGCAAGAATCACCTTCATCTCTGCCTGCAGCTGTTTTTAACCTTTTAATCTGTGAAATCCCCCCAAGCTAGCAGTTTTCTGACCCACCTAACACTGCCTCAATAGCATCAGCAAATATTTTTGCACCCTTTCTATTTAAGTGTATCCGATCCCTGTAGAAGCAGTCTCTCCTGTCAACAAGCACAGACCAGGCTGAAAAAAATTCTACCCCTTGAGCCTTGCACATTCCCTCCAGGGCCGAATTGATTGACAAGGCTCTCATCATATACTCCCTCCTATCGTGTCTGGGCAGAATTGCAGACACTTTATATTTAACCCTAACTCACGACTTTTTTGCAACATTGACCTGTACCTGTTAGGTAAATCTGCAGATCTCCTACTCTTAATGTCATTGGTGCCAACATGTACAACAATATCACCTTTTGTGCCCTTAAAAGATGATATATGCTTTACGTCATCAACTTTTGCCACTGGCAGACATACCCTGGTCCTGTTCCATCTATCCTTTTTACACAATATATTCCCCATCTCCCTGACAATAGAGTCACCAACAATAACTAGTTCCTTTGGGACCAGCGCATTCTGTCTTGGAGATTGCTGCTGTGTTGCCTGATGCCCAGGAGTGAGCTCTGCCGTTGAGTTGGGCAGCTGAGAGCTTGAAGGGCCCCTCATATTAATTTCTTCGAGGGCATCTACCCTACACCTCAAGCTCTCATAGACTCCCAGTAGAACGCTGATTGGATGCCTAATTTCTAGACACTCTCTGCACCTGGCACACACAAAGACATCCTCCTTGGTTAGATCAAGTTCCGTTCCAGAGAGAGCAGCAAACATTTCGCAAGTTGCACATTTTTTTAGGCTGTGATGCATTGGAGAATCGCCTCCCCCCCCCCTCAGTGCTTCCCCGAGTCACAGCACTCTTGCCACTTTGTGTCCGTTGCTTTGTTGCTCTAGTCTGGCATGATATTTTAAATTAATAAGATCAATAAATTTTATTAATTAATTGCCAGTACTATGCTATCTAATAAAATCCTAAATGCAGTGATGTGTATTACGCTATATAATTATACGTTAGAGCTACCTAGTTACCACAATTAAAAATTTGAATTCCCTTACAATGGCTGTAAGGGAATTCGAATGGCTGTAAGATTCGAACGAAATAACTGTTTTACCTATATATTAAGTAGTTATCTACAAAAACCTTATCTAAATTAAAAATAAAAATAACCAGCATAACTATAAGACTACGTATAAAGTACAATATAAAATAACAATTAGGTGAATAAAAAGGCAAACACTTATGCTTTTTTCGGAGCCCGTAATTCACAGCTGTAATTTTTAAAGAGAGTCGGTGCCCTCTTTGTGTGCCATATTGTGTCATTCAGGCAGTATGAAGGACAACTGAAAAAAGCCATTAATCATCTTGCAACCTGGACTTTGGCTAATGGGTTCAGCATTAGCATTAGTAGAGGCATATGATGCAAGAAAGCAAGCTTATACAGCATCAGCCAAAAAAAAAACAAGGAAAAAAAACTTCCTATTTCACCCATCCATTTGCTCCAAAAGTTTGTTCTTGAATTTATTTAAGCTATCAATTCCACAACTACCGATGGAAGTTTGTACCAGCAGTCAACCACCCACTGGCTAAAAGCAAATTTCCACACGTCTATTCTACAACTGTCTTTCCTCAGTTTAAATTCACCCCCCCTCAGATGTGTAATCTGAGCGAGAGGAAGAATCCCATTAGCATTGAGCTTGCTGAAACCATTCAAGGCCTTATACATCTCAACTTGATCACCATGCAGGTGTTTAGTCTCCAGACACTGCAGTTTGCAGAACTTAAGCCTTTCTTGGTAAGAGCAACCCTTTGTTCCCCCCCACCAATCTTGTTGCCCTTCTCTGTACTTGTTCCAGAAGCTTTACATCCACAAACCCTTCCTAAAATGAGGCCTCCACACCTGTATGTGTGCAGTACTCAACGTGTAGCCTGATCACTGCCTTATACAAGGAGATACATCTCCTTATCCCTGCTAGCAAAATTCCTGTATATTATTGACAAGACCCCATGAGCTGCTCTAGAAGCTTGTCTGCATTGCTCAGAAAACTTCATATCTGACTGCACAATTACCCCCAGGTCTTTTTCATTTTCTGCTACCCTCATTGGTGTAACTATGTCAATTGGCTAGGGCATTGGCTGGGGCCCCACTGCCCTCCTGCCCAAAACAGAAAAAAAATTTAATTAAATAAAAACATAAGTTTTATAGTTATGTTTATAATAAAATTTATTTATTTTTTTCACATGAGGCATGTTTATCGTTAGCTAGCTGCACAGCACAAGCAAAACTGAACTGAATACAGGTGAAATGGTATTAGCATAGCTGTTGCTTCCAGGGCAATTTTTAAGGATTTGTAACTGCGGAGGCTAAAGTAAAATAGGGGCACATTTATTGGCGGTCATTATTATTGAGTATGGTATTACTATTGCACCTATTTTTAAGGGGGCCCACACTAAACTTTGCATTGAAACCCACTTTTTCTAGTTTCATTACTGGCTACCCTGTGCACAGTACTACAGTTGGTATGTTACTCTGGGGTTGTGCTACCTATATGCATTACTTTGCATTTGTAGCTTTGCTTCCGTAGCAAAAGGAATCTTCGTCTCCTGACACAGAATTAGAGCTTGAGCAAAAGCAATCCTAGTGATTAGTGATAGCAAAAGCCAAACTACTATAGATTATAGCAGTGGTCAGGCACACGGGTGCATAAGTACATGTGCCTTGAGTGACTGGGGTTCAAGCCCGTGACTGCTAAATATGGTGCTGTTGTTTGTTGTATTCTCTGTCTTGTGATCTCTTCTGACTGTGTGGTCATCCTGGAGTATAAAGAGAAACTTTATTTATTTATTTATCTTTGACAAGAAGCTAAGTTTTCTACAACATCTAAAGATAGGATATACCAAAGTTTTTAACATTCCCTTTCCTTCAGATCAATGTACTCTTCTTTGTTTCTACTGAGTTTTTGTCCATTCCAAACTTGGTTATGGTTCCGAGGTATGCTTCTGCTAGAGATAGCATGGTTTAGATAGCATAGTGGTTAGATCCAGTCTGCCACTATGCCATTTCACTGGAGCATTTCGTACATCTGTCCAAAGCCTATACAGTAATACCCCGAAGTTACGCGATAGGTGGGTCCGACGAAAATCGCGTAAGTCGAATTCGCGTAAGTCGGGGTACAACTTTGCATATAAATACATATAAATTTTGCTTAATTGGGACCAAGGACTAACAAAAACACTAGTTTAGAAGAAAATATTAATAAAATTGCAGTTCTTTATACATATTAATACAAAATATGTATTAAAAAAACAAATGACTTACGTAAAGAAGTTATTTCGATGTCGATGGCTTCATAAAATCTAACAAATTCGTCTGACGACACAGCGCGTTCCTTTTTTTCACGCAGAATTTCTTCGTAGCAAGCTAATAATTTTTTTATTCCTTGCTTTGTAGCTATAACGCGTTCTTCGTTGGAGTCTATGTTTTCTAAAATTTTTAAGCCCTTTTCAATTTTCAACCTGTCAAGTTTGCAATTGTCATGTGCTTTTCGCCGTTGCTTCATTTAGGCCTGTAGCACGTGCAATATCACATGGTCTTTCATTTCGCTCAAAGCGTTTCACAATTTCATATGTTTTTCTCTATCGACAGAGGCGGACTGGCCATAAGCCTTACCGGGGAAACCCCGGTGGGCCAGTGTGATTTTGGCCATAAACCATAGTGTGAGGCCACTATAAATTTTCCTGGGTAAGAATTTTTGATCCAGTCCGCCTCTGTTTATCGATAATTGCTTTCCTTTTTCTCTCTGAATCTGCAGTGTCTTCACCAGGACGCTTCCTTTTCACACCTTTTAATTTTACTAATTTTTAGGGAATAAAGCACAATTACAAAACGAGGAGCACGCTTGATACGCATAAACAAAGCTGCGCGCATGTAGCAACTGGATAAACAACACCATAAAGGCAGAGATACGCTATTAACACCTCACATTTCTAGGGGTTACTACCATAAAACAATAAAAATCCAGTTGCGTTTCTGCTAGTGGAATCTGTTATAAACTGGTAGTAAACTCGATCTAATTGCATTTGCGATTATACCGATAGCTGGAATTGTGTTGGTTTTTACGTTATTATGGTGAAATGTGTTTCCCCTTCACTGATATATAAAACATAAAAGCAGCAAAGTTGAATTTTGTTCATCTTTCGCTCTCAATCTCCGCCGTCGCACCGGATATCGATAACATATGAAAAACGACCTTGAAGATAGTGGGCGGCAGCGTTGCCAAACGAAAAAATCAAGAACCGCGTAACTCTGAGTTCGCGTAAGTCGGGGTAGCGTAAGTCGGGGTATTACTGTACTTTGAAGCAAATAATTGCTCACTCTCTCTCGCACACAACAAGCAGTTATCTTTGAATTACACTTTTAATCTGAATGTTTCGGACTACCACAGTGGACATCAGTTTATGAGCCATGGTAGGAAAATCTGTATAACACCCATCAGAGCACAAACCGATCTTTTGGTATTCAAATCCAAGCTTTTAAGTGCACTAGATATGGCTATAGGAATTGCCTTGATCACTGGACATTGTTTCTAAGTCATCAAATCAATTACTTCTATCCTGGCATGCTTGGCTTCCAGTTTTGACTTCTTCCTTATAGGTCAGCTTTATCCTTGGCTGAAGTGACAATAGAACCATCTGGTTTTGACAGAGGTGGGAGCAGAGATGGGCAAAAGTTGTGGGCAATAGCTTTGGTAAGAGAACAGAATGGTTGGCTACCATTAGGGCGAGAAGCAAGTTTTCTACTCTTAGCCTCTTCAAAATCTAGTTTGGACTGATTAATAACTGCTTTACAATTGTTGTGAGTTCTGGTTTAGGCAGAAAATGAAACTGAAGAATTGGAAACAAGCCAATTATGATATGCAACATTCTTCTCTTGAACAGCCTTAGCACATTTATTGGAAAACCAAGGTTTAGATAAAGGACGAGAGGTTGAATGTGGAATAAAGGATTCCGTACATACAAGAATAATTTCACTGACACGATCTGAGCAGATGTTCACATCAGAAGGTTTGAAACAGTAATCCGACCAAGGAAAAGAAGAAAAGAAAATCACGCAGGTCATCCCATTTTGCATTCTTGTAATGTCAAACAACACAAGGTTGGAAATAGCCATGAGATAAAGGCTCCATTGAAGAAGATCACAATCACCAAGTTGTGATCTGAGGTGCCTAAAGGACCACACATTTCGACTGTACTTAGGATTGTTTGTGAGAAAAAGATCAAGTGTATTGGCTGTATGGTTATGATTGTTCGGTATTCTGGTAGGTAACTGAACAATCAGTGAGAGGTCATTAGTAATTGCAAAAGCCTCAGCATCTCGACCAGCTGGGTCCGTGTGACTAGAAAACAGAAGCCAGCTGGAGTTGTGAATGTTAAAATCACCAAGGAAATTAACCTCACTGTTAAGAAAGTCGGACTGGAGAAAGTCAAGTTGCAAATAGAGGAAGTCAAAGAGTTCCAAGTGATTAGTGGAGTTGGGAGAATGGTAGAGACAACAGATGAATTTGACAGAGTGAGGTAGAGAGATATTTTAAGCCAGAGAAGATCGAAAAGAGGAGATTCCAAATTACTAAGTCTCTGACAGGGAATATCAGAACGGACATATGCACAAATACCACCTTTGAGGCGAAAGGAATCATTCAGCGAATAATTTGGGCATCTGAGATGAGCAGTAGTTGAATCAACTGATAACAGATTCTGTCAGAAAAAGTACATGGGGTTTGGCAGAATTTAAGTGGAAATGGACATCATTGAGATTAGAACTGAGACCACGTATATTTGTGAAATGAACTAGGAGGTTTAGGTCTTTTCGCAGATAAGTTTGCTCTATTAGTTTGACAATTCATGGTGTATTCAATAGTAAGAAAATGTGGGGGGGGGACATGCTGTATGAAGTAATGAAATTTTTGGATATCGCATACACATGGTAAGAATATACCCAGATCCTTGATATGATGTTGTCTCAACAATGCCCCCTCATACACACTACTGGGACTCCTTCCAGTAACTATCTGGCAGAGTAGAGGCAGCAAGATTTTACACTAGCTGATCTGAAGCCTTCTAGAGAGTTACCAATAGGTTCGGTCCGGTTTACTACCTAGCAGCGGGTGACGACCGGATTAGCCAGGTGGGTAAAGTGCCTGCTTGGCAACCCAAGGGTCGCGGGTTTGAATGTAAAATACAAAAACTTTGGGAAGTGCATTATGGCTACAGAAGCCGATGCGGCAACAACTAACAAAAAAAACCTAGCAGCTGGCCTGCAAATACTGTTTTAGGGCGGTACCCTTGAAAATGTAAGGAAGCTTGGATCTCGCCATGGTGTTCATTGTAACCTCAAAAGACATCAATCATACTGCATGATGGAAGAGATATGGGAGGGTTGACTAACTTAGCTCTGGAGACTAAACATGGGTTCCACCACTGCAGGCCTCTGATAAGCAAAGTCGTGGTATTGTACCAGTTGATGAGAGTCGTCTACCACCTGGTAACACAGAGGGACGCCATTTTTCCGTCTGGTGTGGGTTCACACAGGAATGGTTCACACCTGGGTGGTCACCCACAGTGTGCTTGTGCATGGGGGTTATATGCAAGATTACTAACAGTCCCACCATCATGAAGGTCCAAGCAGAGGATTTGGCTGTCAAAAAACCGTCCACACTTCGCTGAAATTGGGGGCCACTTGACTTGAGTATCACCTGAATATCAGTTCCATCAGCATTTTAGACTCCTGGGTAGCAAGCACAGCTTGTCTGGCATATCTGAGAGAATGTCTGTGACAGCCTCAAGGACCAGGTTTTAATGTTTTGTGGGTTTTTAGTTGTACTTTTTCCTAATTTGAAACAAAATTTGCTTTTTTGTAAAATTACTCCTTTTAAAATACAATGAAACTCATAAAACACATTCTACTCAGTGCGCATTAATTCAGATGACTGCAGGTGAATGGGTAATTTGTGCATTTCTAACTTTATTTGCATTAGTCTAAACATGTTGTGACAAGTTACAAACTTTCTGTGATGCCATTTTAAAGATAGTCAGTCTCTGAATTTTTTGATCACAGCTCATAGTAATGCTAAGAATGTTGTAAATAAAATGTGTAAACTTTAGTTTCTGCTCAGATTAAGTGATGCCGATATTAAATAACTGAAATGTGGTGACAAATTGGGTCCATGACAGTTCAGTGTACAATGCATTGTTATGCATTAGTCTGTATGACAGTTTTATGCACGAGGCAGTGTGGTGCATGACATTTTGCTGTATGTGACAGTTTGGTGAAAGACATTTAATGGCCTTTGGCAGTTTGATGAGTATGACGATTTGTTGAATTCTTGCACAGAATCCAGTGTATGACATAGCAAGACTGAAAATGCCGACTTTTAATTTGCCATGTTGTAAACAGTTAGTTTAGTGGCTATGGTATGGATCATATTTTTGAAAGAGCACACTAATCACTTTTATTCTCAATGCATTTTCTACTTTACTATGGAGAACCTATAAAAAGGATTCTATGAAAGCACATTCAGGTTAAAGATTGGGAAACAATTTCTTTCCTTTTGAATACATTATTTCCTCTTAGTATTAGTATAAGCCATATAGTGCAAGGAAGCCACAGGTTTTGCTGCTCTGGCAAAAAAAAAAAAAAAAAAAAATATAAGAATTAGATAAGCAAGTAGACAAATTATGCACTTCCCTCTTCATGTAGGTAATTATCTAGTTGACCTTTGAATCTCTTCAAATTGTCAGCCTCAACTACCTGCAGAAGCAACTTCTTCCAGTAATCAAGAACTCTGGCTAAAAGACAACTTTCTCTAATCTAGTCAAAACCTCTTCCCCCGTAATTTGAATTTATGGCCCCTAGACCTGGAAATATTTGTAATGGTGAAAATTTTGCCTCCATTTTACTAAACCCCTCTGAGCATTATAAATGTCAATTGGGTTTCCTCTAAAGTGCCTGGTTGCCAAGCTTTGTAGCTCACTTGATTGAAGTCTTCCCATGTACAGCCTCTTTTGTTGATCTCACCATGCGTGTTTCCCATCTTTGGATCCTTTCAAGATGCCCAATGTCTTTTTTTTTTAGGTGAGGTCTCCGTACTTGGGTGCAGTCTTGCAATTGCCTTATACAGTGGGATTATAACTCCCTACGTGTGTAGGATATTGTTTGATAAATCGACAGGACCATGGTCTTTCCTTGGCTGTCTGTTTATACTGCTCAGAGAACTTCATATTTGTCCATAACATAATTCCAAGTCCCTTTCTTCTACTGTTTTTAATTTAACCCCACCAAATGTATAAGAGATGTTTTGGTGTTGCTATTCCCAAGTATAAGACCATGCATTTTGCTGCATAAAAACATATATGCCACTTTTTTCTGACCATTCTTGAAGCCTGTTCAAGTCATCCTGAAGGAGTGCTGATTGTTAATGATTCTCCCAATCTTTGCATCGTGCCCTCTATCCTTTATCTGTTTCATTTATGCAAATTAGAAACAAGTGTTCCCACAACCGATCCTGAGGTGACCCAACTTCTGACTTTACTTATTACACCCACTTCTGATGTTACAGCAATCTGAAGAACATCCATTAATTATGTTTTCCACTAAAGTAAATTAGTTTACTTTCACTTCTGTAGGTTGTATTTTTAGTAAATTCACATGGATGCAAGTTGTTTTGGAGACCAAAAGTAGAAATCATTAATGGATACTGGCTGATTAATGCACGTCTTTTTTTAACATATGTTTTGTAACCCGCATTATACTTTTTACTGAAGGCATTTAAAGTTAGTGGTAGGCTGGTTCCACACAGTGCCAGCCACAAGCATGTTCAACTGGTTCCTTCGAACAGGGCCCTGCACTCAAATGGTCAAAACAATATTGTTGATTAATGAATTAAATATTATTCGTATTTAAAAATTTTGTTCTGTATAATATAAAATTATTTAATTATGTCTTAGTTACCATAAATTTGAAAAATTAAGAAAAAAAAAAATCACTATTACAAAGACATGCAGCATAAGTTTTGCATAGGACCCTAGGGGCCCTGCAAGTAATTCTTGAACAGGGCCCCACAAATTTTGTGACCGGCTCTGGTTCCATAGATAGGTTAAGGTCAGGTGAGTAAATCTCACCGGACATTGTGGAGAGAATTCAGAATTTGAGTCTGGGCCCCTTACAGTGAAAGGCAGTTTGCCCTTTCACTGTAGGGGATTCACACTCCAGTTTTGACCTGGTCTAATTGCAGCATAGTCCTCCTTTTCCTAACCCAATTAGGAAAATACCTCGTTAGGGGGAAGCTGTCTGGATGGCACAGGCATGTGGCAGTTCTTATAACCCCTGATTCTGATTTAGTAAGGCCAAAGACACCTGGTTAGCATGGAGGAGGGTAGTTAAGAGGGTGTTTATTTTTTGCACCAAACAACTAAGGCTACGTGGTCTCTGTATAATGGCTGTTAAACTGTGTATATTGCAATGTCAGCTAGCCTTGCTTGCATGATTAAAAAAAAAAAAGTTATTGTACCTTGCACCCACCCATAATAACCCCTCTTGTCATGATGGGATTTTGTGATGCACTTGAGTAACAACACAGAAGGGGGCAGCTAAAGTCCCCCCCCTCTGTACTGTTACTCAGAATAAATGTAAATTTATTAACATTTATTCTGAGTATTCTGCAATATGTTAATAAATTTACATTTATTCTGAGTAACAACATTCATAAATGGTATAGCATAGCTATAACAAAAAAAGAAAGGGTGAAGCAAAATCAATTATGCACCTGGGCCCCTGGATACTGTTTCATGGTCCTGAAATAGCAGCATGGATTAGTTGAGTATGTGCTTGTTATCTTCAGCATGACTCTCCATCCATAGTATAACAACTTTACAATATGGACAGACAGTTGTGAAGATAATAGGTGCATACCCACTTTTCATCTTGCCTGTAAGTATTTTGAATAGTAGCTAAAAGTAGCTTGAATACTTTTACACTAAATAAATTGATAAAAAAGTTTTTTATTTTTTCTTATTTTCTAAATTTCTGCATTCACTCTTGTCTGAGTGTCAAAGTTTCTCTTAGTTTTCCAGACCTTTTACTTCATTAATTTTCTTAATTTCTGCTTTGTATGTGATACCCCAAATTGTCATATACAGCAGAATGTCATACACCAAATTGTCATATACAGCAGATTGTCATACACCAAATTGTCACATAGAGCTAATATCGTGCATCAAAGTGTTGTATGAGGAATTGTCTTATACCCAGTTCATGCAAACCCTTCCAGAGTGAGATAGCTGAAGATGAATTTCATTGTAGTAGTGAGTACAGTGTGTTTGCAAGAGAAGATATGAACATAGTGTGCATAGTATTAGGGTCAGGTGCCACCTGTGGTTTCCACTCATCTGTGCCATGAAGAAATATGCTGTGAAGAAATACAGTACTACTGTAAATGCCAGAAAAGTGTTGTATGTTGTATATGACATATTGCATTAGATTCTGTTGTGTGTCCTGGCATTTGGCCACAGGGCCCCTGGTGGGACTCTGTTGCCCGCATACACCACTAGGAGGTAGCCAGGCTGCCCATTATTTCTGGCTTGTCTCCGCCAGAGTTGCCAGAGCTTCCTGGATGGAGACAAAAAAAAAAAAAAGTAGAGTCAGGGAAGTATAGTGTGTATGCAAGAAAGGAGGGTATAGCTAGAAATATAGAGGGTGTAGGTGAAGGCATCCTCCACGTTATCAGTAGAGCAATAAGCGCCATCAGGTGAAAGGGGAACCCGGGGAGGAAGATAAATAAGACACAGCAAGAGAGCTGTGTGTAAGTTGCCACTGGCGAATCAGGTGGCCCGTGGGCCAGTTAATCCTATCCAGGTTAAGATCGGTTGACCAGTTAGGTTATGATCAGATGTTTGGAGTGTTCCTATTCTGCGTTAGCAATAGGGTGCTCAGTCTTGTGAAGAGGGCATGTGCAAACTTTGTAAACTCATAGTAGTTTTCTTCTATGATGAATAAGTGTTCATTTCCTTGAGGGTTGTCTTGTATGCGAGTAAACAGGATGCTGCAGAGGTCCTCACATGGTTCCAGTCTTCTATTTCACCACATGCACAGTAAGCAGCTTTTTAAAAGCTGCATGAAGGTGACATGCCAGTTACCAGGCCTGATCAAGTCTAGCCAGATGTTAAGTCCACATAGTGTGGAATGATTAGTGAAAAGTGATGGTGGGATGTACTATAGGCAATGAAATCTAAAGAAGATAAAAAAAATTTCATTAGGCATCTTGAATGGACAAGCAAGAATAATTGCATCATTGCAGACAACTAATTTCCCTTTTATAGATTGGAACTTGTAGAAATGATATACAATAGGGGAGTATTTTTTGAATCAACTAGATGACTATTATGTACTTCAACCCATTAGAGAAAGCATGAAGGAGTCAAATATTCTTGACCTTGTTGTCACCCAGGGTCCAGAAAGTACCAAAAATATGAGATTTTAGGAACTGATAGTGGGGAGTGATCTCTGATATCTGTTCCTGATAAAATGGATAGTATCCAAATAAATTTTGGTGGTCAGTGGTTTTAATTACAGGGGGAGGTGAGGTGGCTTTGATAGACTGGTATTTCTTGAGCTCTGTTAACCGGAGCTGTTCCGGTTAACAGAGCTATTGCATATAGTAATATGCAATAGCATATAGTAATTATATAGTAAAAAATGTTTCGATTTCTTGCACTGAATTAGAATCATTTACACTAGTATTGCATTCAGATGCAGTTTTTGACAACTTGTTAATTAATATTGTGTCAAACAAGACCTAACTTTCTGCTATAACTGACAAAAAATGCATAACCTTCATCCTTCTACTGTAGTGGGCTCAACTAGGTTCACCATCCTCATGCCTTCCTTCCAGCTGAATGGATTTACTTAATCCATCCCATCAATAGAAGAATTGGAGACATTAGTAACTTCACATTTCCACACTAGGAATCTGTAACAGATATTGCTTAAACATATCTAAATTTAATTAGAAAATCTACACTAAACCATTGCAAGTTCCAGCAATTTACCAAAGAGGTAGGCATATTTCTGCGCAATGACAAGAAAGGCTATATTTGAAATATTATATCCAGAAGACCAATAACAGGTTTTTAAGCTCTGCATGAAATGTTCTGCATATTACAGAGAAGTCAGTAGCTAAGCAGAAAGAAATTACCCTGGCATGTTTTTTAACTCAGCCATGAAATTCATATTTTCCTCTCAGAGAAGGTAAAGTTTAATTAGAAGTTATTTGACAGTCTGCTTGTGGAATTTAGCCTTTCTAGCAGGTATCACGCAGCACTCAAATGATTTGAACACCAGACTGCAAGGGAAAGGCAAACTTGTTTATCACAATGTTTTCAACTAAAATGCAGACTGTGGTTAACAGTAGAGTAATGGAAACACATTCTATTTACCCTTGTTTCTCATTAAATATTTTGTGAGAGGTTAAGAGTTGCAGAAAAAGTTTTGTGTGTGATTTTTTTTTTTTTTTTTAGGATTTTGAAGTGCACTCCAAAGATATTTGCTTGTTTCAGAAGCCTACCTTTGAAATAGAAGCATCATAAATTCATCAGATTGAACTCAGTGACATGCAGGCTGAGGTCAAAGATGCCTTCTATTCCATGATCTGAAACTTCAGTTTTTTGTAGTGGGTCAGTTTTTGTCAATTTGATCCTGGATTTTCACCTAATGGGGCAGTATTCAAATTCCAACAAATTTTTTTTGTACATTTGACAATCCTTATGATATTATAGAACTTGTACAAATTCAACTTGAATTTAGTTTATAAAACTTTTTTCTAATTTTTTTATGTGTGTAAATTATCTAATAAAATTTAGACAAAGGTATTATTTAATGCATACATTTGCAGACTATTGCAACAATGTAACGATGCAGGATATGATTTTTAGAAAGAAACTAATTTCTCAAGTAGGTCAACAAAATCTTGCAAATCATAAGTTGGGGACCACTGATCTAAAAGATGCCTTCCAATTACATACTTGGGCACAATTTTATAAATCTCTAATGCACAGTTTCCTAATATCAAAGGACTTTCAACAAAAATATTAACTATTTTGGAAAGTACATATTTTATTATTTTCAGAAATGAAATGTGGGTGATTCCATGTCAAGTGGCCTAATTTTGAAGATGGTCCCTGCTCGACCACCTTCAATTTTGTTGAAACTTGGTGTAGATGTTTAAACAGGTTTCCAAAGAAGCTATGCAACAATTCAGTTCAAAATATAGTATGCTTGAGGCACCAGCACCTTTTTTTGGGGAGGTCACTTGTGTTACGCAGAGCAAATCGCAAGAAATTTTCAAAGTTTTAAGTGTTACTGTTGCACAACATTGAGAGGTAGTGCTCTGAAACTTGGTATACCTAGTTAACTTTTGGCGGAGAATGCAAAACATTTAGTGTCCAGACTCAAAAACCTTCACATTTTTTACAATACGGTCTAAAATTGGCACAAAAAATTTGTTGCGACAAATTTAATCAAGATTTTTGAAAGTCATAACTTTGAAATAAAAACTTTTGGTACCTTCTTCTTTGGACATTCCATTTAACATCTGAATGAATTCCGCCAAACTTAAATATCAGCTCTTATACTTGTTTGCTGGCTGAGATATATTCCTTCAAAGATACTCAAAATTTGAAAGTCAAAATTTTACCTATCTTTAGGGGCAAATATCTTAATGTGGGAGACCTTCAATTCTCTTGTTTTTGCCACCATTGGAAAGAACAGGTTTTAAGCAACAAGAATCATGGTTTATCAGTTTTGTCTTGATACCTTAAGTATCAAGACAAAATGACACGAAGTTCTAAAATATGGCCTTAAGCATTTTATATTTTCCACATATTTGCATACTTATTTGATGGTGAAGTTTCACTTCTCAATAAGGACAGAACTATTGCATTTACAAGAATGAAATTTTCTGCAATAACTCTGCCCTTTGGTTTAAGGAGAAAGGATATATTGCCAATGCACAAAAAGATCTGCATTTTTTACAATGGGGGTGCAAATGGCAAGAAAAGAAGTTGCATGGATTTCTTTAGTGCAAGTTCCTAAGCCTGAAAAGTGGTCTTTATTCTGGATTCCAAGCATAAAGATGATGTTCTATTGGTTTCTAAGCTTGAAAGAAGTTATAACAGCAACAAAATTTATTTAAAACACAATACAATTTGAAATAAGCAAGTGAGTGTGAAGATATTGAATCACTGCTTCGTAATGGACTGGAATTTTTCATTGACGGTTGATATTACTACTTCAGGCAAGCCATATTGTTGTCCCATTGTTATTGTTTTTAGAGCTGGAAGATTGGCAATAATTTGTTGTTCAGGAATCCAGCAGACATCTTGTCTAGCAGGCCAGTGAAATGAGCAAGCTGCTCCATGAGGATGCATGAAATTTGCCAATACATCATGTTCTTCAAATGAAATTTCACAAATATTGTCATAAATACAGGCAATGTATTGGCCAAGTTGTAAATTAACAATTGGCACATATTGAATATTGGTTTTACTACTGTGATCTACATGAGCTACAAATGATGGTGTGTCATTTGATACTCTGCAAACACGAACCTGTCTTGCATCAATAGGAATGAAGTGATGATTTTCTGTTGTTCCAGAAATGACAGTCTATGAATCTTTTCTCTTGAAATAGCCTTACTTGCTCAATTTCCTCTTTAGAAACAAAGCAGAATTTTATTCCAGTCACATGCTTGTCACAAAATTCAAACATGTTTCTTGGTGTCAGGATTTGGTTTCTAATTGGGCGTTGGAGACTTGCACGTGCTGCCATTCGTTTTATTGTTCCACCAATTCCATCATATGGTGACTTGCCATGGCTAGCACCAAAGAAATTCCATTCAGCACTGATAAAATCCTTCTGATGATTACACAAGTTAATAAAATTCTTGAAATTCTTGTAATGAGCTGCAGAACAATCACTGAAGTAGTAAATGTGACTGATTTCTGTCATGAAACTCTTCAAATATTCAATTAAGATGCTGTTCAAGGAACCCGTGAACAGCATCTTGCACAACAAATGAATAATTTTCCGAAAACTCCATCAATATGACGAGTTCTCCTGTCTTTCCAGGCTTTCCTTTGTTGACTTCAAATGGTAGCTTTGATGTTTAGCAATGTAGTGATGACAGGAAAGGTTAAATATCTTTGTACTCAACTCTTCAATAAAAACAAAACTTGACATCCCAGCTCCAACCACTTGATGTCAGCATTAACAAACCCTTCAAAGCTGCCATAAGAGACGAATGGAACCAATGGATGAAGTCTTCTGGGGACAATTTGACACCAGCAGGAAGAGTGAGGAAACCAACTATAGGAGAAGTTTGTACCTGGGTGAAAAGATCCTGGGACAATATCAAGATTGAGATCGTTGTCAAGTCATTTAAGAAGTGTGGTATTTCAAATGCCATAGATGGAACTGAGGACGAGCCAATATATGAAGACAGTGATTCGTCATCAGACACAGATGAGGACAAGCTAATGGATTGGAGTTTTGACAGTGATGAGGAGTTGTATGAATTTTATGATGAATAAAACTTGAGTTCAATAACTTTATGTAATACATTTTTTTCAAATTTCAGGCCCCAAAATTAAGGTGCGTCTTATACATGGGGAAATACGGTTTTTTTTTTTTGGCTGGTGCAGCATAAGCCTCAGGCTTCCTTGCACTATATAGCTAATAATAATAATAATAATAATCTTCTGTTGTTAATTGCTTTGTGTCCAGTGTATCTCTGTCAGTGTGTATCCATTGCTTGAATTCAATAATATCTTCTCGTTCATTGTTTTCAAAAATATTCCCTGAATTAAAAAAATATTTTTTAAATTCATCTATTCATGGACATTTTTCACACTGATGACGCATACAATCTTTAGACTCCAAATCACAGACTGTTTTACCAATGAGAACCTTGTAATCATATTCAACAGGACTTGCTGCTAGCATTAACTTGACATTTTAATGGATTGTGCATACACATACAGAATGTGTTCCTGGTGCACCACCTGTGACACACCACTTGGGTCGAAATTTATAAACATTTCCTTCAAGTTGCTGAGTAGTAGTGACATTTGCATTTCTAATGGAAATGTAATCTTTCTTTCCAGGGCATATCCGACTAAATTTGTCATCTTCAAAAAATGCCATCATCTTTTGCTTTACTTGCTCAGAAAGCTTTTTTTCCAGGTCACATGCATTTTGTCATCATTAGTAAAGGCACATGATGCAAGAAAGCAAGCTTATATAGCATCAGCCAAAAAAAAAAAAAAAAACTTTATTTCACCCATCCACTCGCTCCAACTGGTTGTCAACTTCTGCCTTGAATCTATTTAAACTATCAACTTCTACGACAGATGGAAGTTTGTTCCAGCAATCATTCACCCTCTGGCTAATGGCAAACTTCTGCACATCAATTCTACAACCGTCTTTCCTCAATTTGAATTTATGTCCCCTCAAGCGGGGAATCCGAGCAAGATGAAGAATCCCATCAGCATTGAGCTTGCTCAAACCATTCAAGGCCTTATACACTTCAATCAGATCACCTCGCAGGTGCCTTTTGCAGACGCTGCAATTTGCAGCACTTAAGCCTTTCTTGGTAACAGCAACCCTTTGTTCCACTCACTAATCTCGTTGCCATTCTCTGTACTCATTTCAACAGCTCTACATCCTTCTTAAAATGAAGCCACGAGACCTGTATACAGTACTCACGGTGTGGCCTGACCATTGCCTTATACAAGAGGATAATCACCTCCGTATCCCTGCTAGAAAAATTCCAGTATATCATTGACAAGACACCATGAGGTACTGTTGCATACTGTCTGCACTGCTCAGAAAACTTCATATCTGCCTGCACAATTACCCCCAGGTCCTTTTCATTCTCTACCACTGTCAGTGAAAGTGAAAGTGTATTGATGTCTAATGACACCAGGGGTTTCTCCCATCTCTGCATTGCTTTCATTGTGGGTGTACCAGTTCACTGGGAAATGCCAGTGATTTAAAAGTGCGTGGGCTTTGTATCTGTGTGATGTCGTGTACCATTGTTCATCTGGTCGTTTAGCCGCTGGACCCCTGCTGAGGCCCAGTGTTGCCCCACTTTCGCCCCGTGGAGGCAGGCTAGGAACCCAGTAGACTCATTTACTCTGGCAGGTCCTGCTGCGTAATTTCCTGAGATTTCGGTGGCTATGACCTAAAAAAAAAAATTTTTTTTTTTTAACTAATCGATTGCGCTAGGGTGGTATCGCTAGAATTTGAAAAAGCCAAAATATGGGCGGAAGGCGATTTGACATGCTTAAATTTAGTTGTGTGTGGTTTTTGCTAGTACAGATGGAGAGGGGAGGGAGACTGAAGACTGGGGAGAGGAGAAAGGCAGAAGTATGGGGCCAATATTTCAGTGGGGCAGGCCCACTGAAACCCATAGAGAGGAGGGGAAAAAACCTGTCGCCTCCCTTTCCCCCAGGGAAATGTAATTCAGAGATGAAGAGGGCTAGGGTGCCCTCTTCAGGTCACCATATGGCATTTAGCAATTAAGCTGCACTTTGTTTTGTCGTTTCTAGTTGCATCATTTATGGGGCTAGCCCCGTCCTTGTGTTTTCTTATTCCTACTTTGGGTGTTTTCTTTCGAGAGATTGGTTCCTTATTTGTCTCAGCTGGTGGCAAATCACTGTCAGCCAGGCACTGTGTCCACCATCGTTGTTTGGCTGGGTCGGGTTATCTCAATTTGTCTTTGAGTGCTCAGGAGGATTGATCATTGTAGTTGAGAGTCATACTCAATGTCTCTTGGGATGTCTTATCCTTGTGTGGTTTTGTTTATGACGTTCTCTTCAGCGGATCTTCTCGTCAGTTCCTGATCGCATTTCAAGTTCTTCTTGTGAAGAGGTCCCAGGCAAATCTGGACAGGATTTGGTATTCGTCCCTTGAATCCAGTAGGTGATGTTCTTGCCGTTGGGGTATGAATCTTAGTCTCGTTATGAAGATTCCTCACAGGTCCTTGTATATGGGGCACTGGTACATCAGATGCTCCCAGCTTTCTTTCTCCACAAGGACAGTTTGGATCTTGGAGTATACCCAGAGTGGCGAGTTTGTCATTAAAGGGCCCGTGGCCAGTCAGCATGAAGGTTGTGTAGAGGCCCTGGTGGAGCCACGCAGGTGACTTTGGGTAGGTTTTTTCTATGAGGGGGATGAATTTCCTCGTTACCTCGCCCTTGTGCGAGGTGGACCATCTGGTCTGCCACGTTTGTTTCAAGTGTGCCTGCAATTGTGCTTTCTCTTGTTTTTATCTGTTTTCAGGTTCAATTGTATGCCCCAAGAAGGTAATGGTAATCCCTTTCATTATGTAATATGTCAGGCCACATCTAATGATTTCCAGATCCAGCGGCAAGACTCCTGCCAGAACCTAGAGCGCCTCTGTGCTGACTGTATTACAAGCATGTGTTATTTTCAACAATATTTTTGTTGTATTGAGTTCAGGATCATTCTGTTGGCTACAGTCATCATTTTGTGGTAGAATGTGGCAGCTGCGTATGTGATTATGGGAATAAAAGTGGCTTTGTAATAAAGAGCCAGTGTTCTTTTGTTTAGTCCCCAGTCTCGTTGCGTGACTCCCACTACCATGGCAGCATAGTTTCTAATTTTCTTTCTGAGTTGTATGAGGTGTGGCCTGAACGTGAGCTTTGTGTCGAGGATTATGCCAAGATATCTCATTTCGGTGGCGAACCTGATTGTGGCTCCATTTATTTTTATCTGTGGGGGTCTTCTTGGATCAAGGGTTCCCCTGAGGAGTACAGATGTTGTTTTGATGGGCGATATTACCAGGTAGTTCGCTTCTGCCCATTCCTGTAGAGTGACAGGGGCTCTGTTTGCTGCTATTTCCAACTGGGCTCTGGAATTAGCCGCCACTGTCAATATTAGGTCGTCGGCGAATGCCTGTGACTTGACATCTCCCGGGTCGATACGGAGGAACTCATCGAAGACAATTCCAAAACAGTGGGCCCAAAACTGACCCTTGCGGCCATCCTCTGTGTACTTCTCTTATTATCTTTGGTAAGGGGTTATGACTTCTATCTTTCGCTGTGAGAGGTAGGAGCTGATGGCATGAAAGAGGTTTGTTGGAGTTTGCGCCTGTCGGAGTCTGCCAAGGATGCTCGGCCACCAGAGGGAGTCGAACGCCCCAGCAAAGTCCACTGAAATGGCCAGGAAGTATGTGCTTTGGCATTCTTCCACTGCAATGAGGAGATTCCTCACGGCATCTGTTGTGGAGGATCCAGTCTTGAAGCCGTATTGGTTTGGTGCATTTAAGTCCGCTGCTGTATAGTGTTGCTGTAGTCGCTTGTGTAGGAGCCTTTCATAGAGTTTACTTGCCACGGTTAGGAGCGCTATTGGCCTGTATGGTTCTGGGTTCTTGCCAGGATTTTTGAGGATTAATTTTAGACTAGCTGTCGTCCACTGTTTTGGAAAGTATCCTGCTTTCAGACACTCGCTTGACGATTTCAGGTTCCATCTGGTCTGTGCCGGGCCACTTTCTGTTTCTAATCCTTGCTGCCGCCTGCTGCAGCTCTTCCAAGGTGAAGGGGAGTTCCTCTGCTTTTGGACCATAGTTATCATTCTGGTGGCAGAGTTCTCGCTCTTGTTCAGTTCTTGGCGCCACTTGCTCCCTGTAGATAGCATCCAGAATGTTGTTTATCGATTGTTCCCATCCATGTAGTGGTTAGCTGGCCTTGGAGTTCTTGTTGTTGTGAGTACCACACCTCTAGGGAGTTTTTGTAGTGACCTTGTACACCACTCCCCGGGGGTCATTGTTTCCCATTGTTTTCACTAGTTCCCATGCGTTTATTTTACTTCTCTGTCAGTGTAGTACCACAGAGTTGATATCTTACTGGGATTACTGCTTCCCATATGTAGTACTTTACATTTGTCAATGTTAAACTTCATTTGCCACCTCTCAGCCCATCTGCTAAACTTTTCTAGAAGCTGTTGCAGCAGTGTACTGTCATTAGTGTCATTAACAACCCTTCCAACCTTCATATCGTCTGCAAATTTGGACATTAAGCCTGATATACCATCCTCAATATCATTTATAAACACACAAAACAATAATGGACACAACACTGAACCCTGAGGGACTCCACTAATAACATTAGTCCACGACGAGCAGTGTCCATTGATTACCACTCTGTCTTCTCCCACTCAACCATCCCTTTATCCATAGCAGCAATTTGCCTCCAATGCCACACTGCTCCAATTTGTGCAGCAGTCTTCCATGTGCAACAGTATCAAAGGCTTTTCTAAGATCCAAATATATGATATCAAAGTTATTCTTTGCATCCAGTTCTTTTGTGACTACATCGTAGTATCCAATCAAATTAGTCAGACAAGACTTCCCCTTAACAAACCCATGCTGTGTCCGAGCTATAACTGAAGTCTTGTCTAGATGATTCCTGCAATGTTTCTTTAACCAGTGCGTCCATTAATTTCCCTGGAACAGAAGTTAAACTAACAGGTCTGTAATTACCTGTGGCTCCCTTTGATCCTCCTTTGTGGATTGGGGTCACATTTGCACATATCCAGTCCATGGGTACCTCCCCTGAGTCTAGGGAAGCTCTCATAATTATGGCTAAGGGTTTGCTTACTTCCTTTGCTGCCTCCTTTAATATAACTGGATAGATTCCATCCACCCCAGGTGCCTTTCTTGTGTTTATCTTCAACCACTTCTCCTCCACTTTACTCTCAGTTATTACAAGATTATCTGGCTTACTGCCAGAGTTGAATACACCTCTGGCATTCCCCTCATGAAGAATAACTCCTCATGTGTGAATGTCAATGCAAAATATTCATTTAGTTTGTTAGCTACCTGAGCAGGATCATCAACAGTTGAACCATCGATATCAAGGTGACCAATCTGATTCATCCCCTTCCTTCTAGAGTTTACATAAGTAAAGAACTCTTTGCTGTTTTTCTTTGCATCCTTTGCCAAAGATTTCTCGTAATCTGCCTTCGCCTGCTTAACCTCCTTTGTAACTTGGTTACAGACCAGCTTATATCTATCATAGGCTTCTGTGTCAATTTATATGTATCTCATGCATTTTTCTTCTCTGTCACATGTCTAATTAGTTCATCTGACATCCATTTAGGCCTAAATCTTGAACAATATTTCTTTGTTGGTATAAAAAGCCTAGTAGCTTTCAAGATTAATTCTTTGAATGCTTCCCATTTTGAATTTGCTGTTGGTAACACCATCAGTTAGTTCCACCGTATAGAATTTAAATACTGTCTCAGACCACTGTAGTCGCCTTTATGAAAGCAAAAACCCTTCCCTTTACCCTTGATGGTAGTTACCTCCTTGAGTAAATCCCACTTCAGCACACTGTGATCACTACCACCTAGTGGTTCCTTTATCTGGAGATTCTTGATGCATGAAGAATCACTACTGATAATCAGATCAAGAGTTGCCTCCCGAACATGCTGCTGTAGAAAACTATCATCCAATAAATCCACACAAGCCTTTCTAGTGCTATCCACAAATTCCAGTCAGTATCCGGGGAATTAAAATCCCCAATTATAAGACACTCTAATTTACTTGCCCACTCTATTTCTGTGCACAATTGCTCATTATACTCATCAGATTCATTAGGCCAATAACACACACCTACTCTCATTTTTCGTTTCCCCTTGCTTATATCACACCAACAGACTTAAAAATTAATTATACTATTAATTAAATTATAAAAATTATTATCCATGAGATGGTACACTAAAAGAAAAAAGAAAAAAAGGCTTTTATAAAAATTGTTTAAGATAATAGCAGTTTCTTACAAAATAAGTTATAAATTCAGTGATTCAAAGTCTTAGCTACATGGTGCCTATGATGAGTTAGTATCAGTTCTAATGGAAATGTAATCTTTCTTTCAAGGGCATATCCGACGAAATTCGTCATCTTCAAAAAATGCCATCACCTTTTGCTTTACTTGCTCAGAAAGCGTTTTTTCCTGGTCACATGCATTTTGTCATCATGGCCTGATCCAGATGAATTTGATGTTCCTGTTGCTGCTTTTTGGCTGTTAAGACTCTTTTTGGCATGATGGGCACAGCTGCTGGCCTGGTTTTATGTTTACTTTTGTTAGGTCTTTCAGGTAGTCTGCCATTGACAAATCAATTGGTTATAAACTCTTTTTCAACATATGATTTTTCTTCTGGAAAGGTTTGCAACATGAACGCTACAAAAATTCAAATTTTGTCAAAAGCAAAGCTTTACTATGTAGACAAATTGTCTTCTTCACCCAGTTTTAATGCACAACATCTACCTATCAGCTGTTGTTCTTCAAATTCAACTTCTTTAAATAATTTTAACCCAGTTTTGCATGTATAGGATAGCACATGACATTAAGAATTATCCATATGATTGATGTTGAATGAGTCCAGCTTATCTCCAGCAAAATCTTCTGATTCCATGGGGCGCCTCCGTAGCCAGGTGGGAAGGAGCAGTAGTGCGTAGCACACACTTCTTGATTAGACCGGGGTTCGAGCCCGTCACCACCAAATACAGAGGATGCAGAAAGGTCAGGGAATGACCACCGCATATCCCAGAGCAATATGGCCTTAGTTGCTAATGCTCCTAAATAACAAACAAACCAAAATCTAATTCCATGGCTTTCATGCTGACTAATAAGTGGACGTTTCTGCAAGCAATGAAAACTTAATTAACTTTATTACAGTCAAACAATAAAAAATAGAGGAACAAAATAACCAAACTGTTCATCATGAAGATAAAACATATTAATAACAGCATGGTTCAAATATCAGCTATTTATACTTTTTTTTTTTTTTTTTTTTTTTTTGTATGATTCTAAAATATTCCAGAATTCTAGAATATACTCTATTTCCTGATTATTCTAAATCAGTCAGAATTAAGGAAGTGTTCTGCAACAAAAAAATCTCACAAAATAACAATACGGCACATAAAACTACATGATGTTTAGGCTTAATTTTAAGGCCTTAAGTGCAAAGAAACAAAACAAATAAACCGTGATCCTTGTAGCTGAAACTCTGCTATTTCCAGTGGTAGCAAAAAAGGGAGAATTGAAGGTGTCCCACATTAAGATATTTGCCCTTTAAGATAGGTCAAATTTGACTTTCAAATTTTGAGTTAATCTTTGAAGAAAAATATCTCATCCAGAAAACAAGTATAAGAGCTGATATTTAGTTAGGCTGAATTCATGCAGTTGGTAAGTGGAGTGTCCAAAGAAGAAGGTACCAAAGTTTTTATTTCAAAGTTATGACGTTCAAAATTCTTGCTTAAATTTTTTGCAACAAATTTTTGGTGCCAGTTTTAGACTGCATTGTAAAAAATGTGGGTTTTGAGCCTGGACACCAAAAGTTTTTCATTATCTGCCAAAAGTTAACTAGGTATACCAAGTTTCAGAGCACTACCTCTCACCATTGTGCAACAGTAACACTGAAAACTGAAAATTTTTTGTGATTTATTCTGCATAACATAAGTGACCTCCACAAAAAAGGTGCTAGTGCCTCAAGCATACTATATTTTGAACTGAAATTTTGCACAGCTTCATTTGAAACCTGTTTGAACATCCACACCAAGTTTCAACAAAATTGAAGATGGTTGAGCAGGGACCACTTGGCATGGAATGTACAAAATAAAATCAAAATTTTGCTCAATCAAGATAGGTAAACAGGAATCGTTTCCATCCCTGTTTACACATCAATCACCAACTAGAAAATTGATGGTTCAAATAGATATCTTATGTATTTGTTGCTGAAACTCAGTGGCAGTCCTCCCATTAAAGTTAAAAGTTGTCAAGTTTTAATTTGTTCAATCAAAGGTTTATTTTGATGGCTTTTTTTCTTTAATTCAATTCATGAATTGTATAAATTTTAACACTGTTAAACTGTAACTCACAAAAAAAAAAAAAAAAAAAAGCTATAGCTATGTATATATGTTCTTTTCGTTGCTATTATAAATTTAGGGACAAAAATAAAATTCTGTATTAAAGACTTTTCACATCTTACAGCTAGGTCTAGTCTACATCATTTAGTTATTACTTTGTTTGTAGCAGTTGCTAGTTTTCTATTTTTTTCAAAAGCTCTTGTAAAATTGATAATAATTACTGTTTAATAAAAACATGAATAAATAGAAATATAATATACAGTATTTGGTTTTTTTTTTTTTTTTTTATGCTTTCAATTAACTAAAACCTGTAGCCCACTTCATTTCTCAGTATGGCCTACATTTCCAGAAAGGTTGTGAAACCCATGTATATATATCCCATGTGAACCCCATGTATATACTGTTGTGTTATAGGAAATGCTTAAGGGATTTGTTCTGGAAACCACAAATACATTTGTCCCATTTGTGAAGTATCACAGAAGAAAGATGACACAATAGATGAGAGCAGAAAGATTTAATTTTGCAAAAGAAAAAACTATCATGTGCCACTACTTGATATAATAATTTTAAGCAAATATGTAATAAAGCCACTAGTTTCAACTATCTCTACTATTAATACCACATCAGTACTAATGGGGAATAGTGAAATAGAGTTGTGAACTGCTGTAAGATAAGTGACAATGACATCAGAGAAGCACCTGTCTGAAAAGCTATCAAGGCTGAAAGAGTATAAAGCCCCAGAAGTAGATGGTGTACTCCAACTGTATTGAAAACAAGAGCAGCTGATGAGTGCATTGAATCATTAGTATGTCAGTTAGATTATGATTAGATTCAGGAATTATTCCCTTGGACTGGAGAAGTGCCAATATCTCTCTAGTCCATAAGAGAGAAGCCAAAGGTAAAGGTCAATTACAGCCATCATCAATCCACTGCAGAATGGAAGCCTCCTCAACGATTCATGTTCTAGGGAAATGGACCATAATCGGCCATGCTGGTCCAGTGTGAGTTGACAAATTGACCGTATTTAGTAGTCAGGGGCTTTGACCCCAGTATACTCAAAGAGCATGTGCTACTGCACTCGTGCTCCTGACCACTCGGCTACGGAGGCTAGACGAGAGAATTTGACTTACATGGTTAAAGACTGAGTACAGCTTCATCTTGACAATAATAGCATCCTGAATGATTTTCAATTTTATTTCATGAAGGTTAACAGTAGAGTAATGACCTCACCACAGTAGTTTACCAGATTTGTATGACAAATCTCGTAAATTACTGTGGTGAGGTTATAAAGCAGTTGACTGCGAGACACAACTTTGACATTATGTACCAGGATTTTAGTAATGGTTTTGATACCATGTCTCATGAGAGGTCATCATCTAAATTAGAGCAGGTAGGGATAATGCTGAAGATGCACTGGTGTGCAAAATTTAAGGACCAACACTATTTCTAAAGGTTACAACCACAAAAATCAAACGAAAACAGTCTGTGGTGATTTGTATAACTGTGGCCGTTCAGTAGAAAGCTGGTGCACATGCAAAAATTTGAATCGCGATGAGAGGGCTCACATAAACAGATAAAAGCAACTGTTCAGCAGTTATGTGCAATTTACCAAATGGTGAGCACAATTGTTACAGACATTCGATTGGTTTCGTATAGTGCTACAGACAACCAAATGGCCAGTAGACAACTTCTTTGACTTTATACCTGGGGTCGAATAATTGGGAAGGTCAAAGTGCGAGGAGTGTGGCTGCAGAGTTTGGTATCGCCCATAGCATCGTCTCACGTGCATGGTTGGCTTTCAGAAATACAGGTACAGCTGTTTGAAGGACCAGTGGTGGTTGTCCACGAAAAACAACGCCCAATGATGACCACCATGTACTCCCACAGGCCAAGAGAACCGACACCAGACAGTGGGATCCATTGCAAACTAGCCACACAAGGTGCAGGATATTGTGGTTTACTGTGGCTAGGCGACTCCACAAAGGTGGACTGTTTGCCTGACGGCCAGTACGCAGTGTCCCTTTAGCACCTTCCCATCGGAGACACTGTTTACAGTGGTGCATTGAACACAAGGACTGGACAGCAGCGCAATGGGGTAAGGTACTCTTTACTGATGAGAGCAGATTCAGTCTCAGCAGCGATTCTGGACGTCAGCTAATCTGGCAAGAGGTTGGCACACGGTATCACCCCGCAAACATCACTGAAAGGGATTGATATGGTGGCCAAGGTGTTCTCGTCTGAGGAGGCATTATCTTGGATGGACATACACAACTCCAGATACTGGAAGGCGGTACTATAACCGGTGCACACTACTGTACTGAGGTAATCCTTCCCCATGTGCATCTGTTCCGAGGTGCCATTGGCCCCGAATTCGTTTTTATGGATGATAATGCCACACCCCATCGCGTTTGCACAAATTTTATTAATAAATTATTAATTAACTTATTATTTAATAATTCATTAATTATTATTTATTAATTTATTATTGATTGTTTAATAAAATTAAACAGTGTTTTTAAGCTTGCCTATTTTTAAGCATGATTAATGTGAAGAATCTAGGAATAAATTTCCTGGATTATGGTTATTCTGGTATGATTAAAGAATGTGAAATTGGAGTATCTTAAAAGACATTAGCAGAAAGATGATTTTTAAAATGTATCGAGTTTCTTGTAATTAAACAAGACATTTAAAATGTACAAGAGGTATGTCACAATGTCTAATTTATTCACCGAATTACCTTTCCGTAGAAAGGTTAATGCTACACAGCAAAACAGCATATGGTAAGTTGAAGCTGGAGAAGAAAGAAACCAAAAAGCGCTTTTAAATAATCTGTTAATTTGTGGGGAAGAATTCTGATATGCTCATGATTGGGGAAAAGCAATTCTTTCAGAGCTACCCTGCCCATTTTTGAAAATTTGAACATTTTAGATTAACTCTAATCCAGGATATCTATTCCTAAATTTTTATTTTTGTTTAATTATAGATTAAATTTTTTTGTATTAAATTCTATCAAAGTCTTTAAGTAAATATGGTTTAAAAACTTTTTATGCAGGTGTTTATGTGATTAGGGCTGTCTTTATCTTAGTAGGCTCCTGGCTCTGAGAATTCTTGAGGCCCATTTGATAAAGTTTAGTGTAGGTTAAACAAATTTTTTTTTTTTTTTTGGGGTCCATGCAGAAAGATGGTCCAACATGTGATATAGATTCAAAATGGTTTTCTCATTTAATATTTTATTTTCAGGTAACTGTTGAAGCACCTCTGGAACATCCATTTTTTGTTTTTGATCAAGGTTGGTCCTCCTGTTTTCCTGAAAGGTCATTAGAAAGGTATGGATTAATATGCCACAAACTTAAAGTTGGTGATGTTTGCATCTCTCTCACACATAAAGATCCAAACACTTCAAGGTGTGCTTCTGTGTCAGTTGCTGCTGTTACTGTAACCAGTTCAACAGTGCCAAAACTCGATTCACTTCCAGCTGTAACAACTGGTGGTTCTTCGGTCCAGCTGTTACAAACCTTTAGTCATAGTGATGGTCATACTGAAAAAGTACTCCATGGGTCTAAGGTGCAGAAGCTAGCTACTTCGATATCATACCGGACATCAGCTGGTGAAACTCAGTTTATGGCACCAGAGCCTCCAAATAGACATATTTCTTTATTAGCCAATGTGCCATCATCTTCATCTCAAGCAGTCATGCTAGCATCTCAAAGGACTGGTAATGAATTATCTTCTCAGCAATCATTGGGCAGCAAACGAAAACGACGTTGGTCTGCCCCTGATCATATTTCACATGTATCCACTACATGTACCTCATCTAGTTAATGCTTTTTACAAGGTGAGCACTAATGGCTACTTAATGCTTCATTATAAATACTTCTGTGTTTCACTTGTTTTTAAAGTTTGGAATGACCGTTGTGTTGTAATGAGCTAGTGGCACTTGGCTAGTTCAATTTTGTATATGTAAATAATGTGGTTTCCTAAAACTAGTTTTTATATGTTGAGATGTAAACTATTGTTTATTGAACACAGAAGGAACAAACATCTTTTCCATAAACTTTTGCTGCTGCCATCTTTAAATGTTACCATTTTTCTATAGTCAAACATGGCCTCAGAGAGAAAAATACAGGGTCTTTTTATATATATATGTACATACATACATATATATATTGAATATATGTATGTATGCATATATATAGCATTTAAGTGTTATTGAGTGTTTTGAGAATGAACGGAACTTATACTCTCTTGTTGTTTGAACAGTATCTCAGGATGATTTTAAGTCATGGATGGTGCTAGATGTGCATTCTGAAGAATAAGCACACATAAAAAAAAAATTGCTTTTTCAAAGTTTGAAAAACCTTCATAATTATTTGTTTATCTCTGAAAAGTCAGATTCAAAAAATTTTTGATTGAATATTTCTGTGAAGTTTCAGTGTCTTAATCATGATGTATTTTTAATTGCTTAAAACCTTGAAGAGAAATATATCCACTTTTGTATTCAATTAATTATCAGTTTTTATGTGGCATATAATTGTATAGTCTTTTATTTTATCATTTGTATTTGAATGCAGTGAATTGAGAACAAAAGCTGTATTTGAAGTTTTAGTCAGAAGTTTATTTTGCTATTAATTGTGATTAGTACATTGCGTTACTAAAAGTAAATTTTACAAAAATTAGGGTTTCCTGCCCTCTATTTTTTAA
Source organism: Mastigoproctus giganteus (assembly GCF_048544385.1). Lineage (NCBI taxonomy): Eukaryota > Metazoa > Arthropoda > Arachnida > Uropygi > Thelyphonidae > Mastigoproctus > Mastigoproctus giganteus. Next base: position 75,458,561 of record NC_143584.1, on the reverse strand, counting down.
AAGTAATAAAAGATAAGCCCAAAACCTTTTCAATTTTTTTTCTTCTTATGTCTACCTGTTAATGTCACCAATATCTGTTTTTGTATAAGCCTAACTAATTACTGTTTTGAGCAAGACAAAGGTCATTACAAATTCTTGAAATACTGTACTTCATCCCATTATGTTATTTTTTTATTTTGGAGAGTATTGTTTGTCTTGTGTTGTTACTATGCAAAGTGTTGATACAGTAATTATATATGCTAGTGTTATACTTGAATGTTACTGAAGCATTCGTCTTACTATGTTAATGTAACACAGGAAAATGAGCATAATAGCAGAATTGTATGTTGTTGATGCTGTCAAATATGAGTTTAATGGCTTGTTGTGCTACAAAAGCATTTGCTAGATATAGCATTAGTTGAAAATTGTAGTTTAGCTAGTAGGTGTCTTCCAGCCATGTGGAAAGACAATTTTCCTAATATCCCCCAGATGATATTTTGATATGTAAGTACTTCAGATTAATGCTTATTCTTGAGAAGGCACTTAACTGTTACCACCAGTTCACTGCACGTCAGAACCATTGCCATGTTAAACACTCAAAGCTGTGATAGAAGTATCTTACCTTGAGGATTAGTCATTTTAGGTTTAATGTCCCAGTGGTTCCTTAATTTTTTTTTTTTTTTTTTTAATCTTTCCACCTGTCTTTGGAGGGGAGATCTGTTTTATTATCTTTTTTTTAAGAAAAGGTTTTAACTGAAAAATTAATGACATTCTTTTTTTTTTTTATATATATATATATTTGACAAAAAGGTTAAGGTGACTCTCTGTTACTCAGTCCTTTAGTCATACTTTATTCTGAATGTCAAATTAGGTTGTAAATTGTCAATGTAATATGTAAATCTGTATTACTTCATAGGTTTATTTGTGCTTGGAATAGCAAAGCTTCTTTTCATTTGAATATTAAAAAAAAAAAAAAAAAAGAATAAAACAAGTAATTAAGGTAATGTGCCTAAGCATATTTCTTTCAGTGTGTTCTTTCACATGATGCTTCAGTATTCATCATATAATAAACTGGCTATAGAATAGAAACAGCTTTCATGACTTTCTAAGTCTTAATATTAAAGAAAAAAGTTTGAGTTTGCTTTATGCCTGTTCAATCCATTAACATGCATAAAGCAAACTCACAAACTCCTTTCCAGCCTTGCATTTGAGGCAGGTGCCTTGGTTATGACATCTTTGGCCTGGTTCTGATTGTAACTTACAAATCCCATTGCTAGATTAGCATAGTATAGTTAGTAAATTTAACCAACTCCCAAAATGAATAAATATAAAAATAACTAAAAAAATTAATATCATGATTTTTTTAAAAAATAACGGGAAAGAAATCGGAGGGAATTTTGCAAATCCCCAACTTATTTGAAATGATGAGGCCAATATTCTCCAAGTTATTGTATGACATATCGAATTTCTTGAGGCAACACCAGAATATCTTGGCTAGGATATGTTAGAGTCAAACTGTGTGTACTGACCAAAAAAAGTCAGTAGCAACTATATGTGGGCACTTTTCTCTGATCTGCTAAGCCAATCCAAATTAAGTTGCCCTTGGCATTAAGACTTCATAAGTCCCATTGTTTCACCAAGCTCAGGAAGCTATCTTCACAGTATTCCTTTGACTGCTAATGAAACTAATTACAGACAGCATGCTGCACTTAGATCATCTGGGATCAGCAAGAAATGACTTTTTAGAGTTCCAACTATGAAAATTTCATTGGGAGGAGATTCTCTAATGCCTTCCATTGTATTCCACTTAATATAGTCTTTGATTTAATTTGTACCTCTAGATGGATGAATGTTATCATGAAGGATGATTCTGTGAACCTGCTTGAATACTCATTTTTATTGGACTTCTGTAGGCATAGTAGTTTCCCGTGTATTGTTGAACATTAATGGAAATTTGAATTTCTTTAAGTTCAGAAGGGTGGGGGGATTCTTTGTAATGTTTTTAGGAAACACTGTTTATTGTATAGTTGATAAACAACACAACATCCTTATGGCTAAGATATTTATTTTGATTTGTTTAACTATTTAAGGATTGGCATTGTTAGCTAATTATATTAGACCAAGTCATATGTATATTTAGAGATACTTAAGGTATATGAATAATTGATTGATGCAGGGCTGTGGGATCCACTGGAAAACTTCAGTTTGAACAGAGGATAAGAGGCAATCTATCAATATACATTCCTGTATAAAAGTTTGGAATTGCAGCATATGTCAAGTTTTCATTAATTTTTTTGAAATTAGCTATGACCAATGTAAGGTATAATATAAAAAAAACACAACACACTACAAAGTATTTTAAGATTTTTTTTTTTTTTTTTTAAGAGTTACACCAAAAAATATTGAAATGATTAATATTAACAACTATACCAGTTTTTTCATCAAAATATTCTCCGTGAGATATTCTCAATGCCTTACACAGATTTGGGGCGATTAATTTTATAACATCCTAACTTAACATTATTCCAAGTGACCTGCAAGGTTTCCCATAAATTATGCAAAAATGGGTAGATTTCACAGGCTTGATGCCCTAGATTAGGGAGTTCACAAAGTGCAGCCTGCCTGCAGCCTTTTTTATGATGTTATGTATAAATGTGAAGAAAACCTTTGTTCAAATTTTATAGAATCATAAGAATTGTGTACTGACTACGTGGAAACTGGTTAATATGAAATGTACAGGGCTTTCACAAATATGCCTTGTTAAACAGATTTAGTGGTAAAATTTTTGATGACCGATTCCAAGTAAAGAAAAATGGAGGAAACTGGGCATATAGGTAGGGATTGGTTTGCAGAAAATAGACTGGTAGGTACTGCAAAAATCCCAACTATCACTCTTGATAACAATATGCACCTGCAAACCTTTCTCTTTCCAACCATTCTTTCAGGATGGTAGTGATATCACAGCGTTAACCCGATACATGGTCCTCCCACAATTTCTATTGTCATATTTTCATCAATATTGGCCTGCTGATGAAAAAGTTTTAAAAACTGCTGCTCTAGATTATCCCATAAAAGCTCTCTTGGGTTCAGGTCAGTCAGTTGGGCTAGCCACACCATAATTTGCAATACCTCCTGTTTAGTTGCTATAAAGTCCCTGCACAGATTAGAGCCGTGATTGGGTCATTGTCTTGTAATATAAAATTTCTTCCACAAAGTCTGAAGGCCAGAGGATATTGCATTATGTTCAAGATTGTTTTTATAGCCTTCTTTTCTTAAAATTCCTTCAGTTCTGGCAATGTTACCCACTCCATAAAAAAACAGCAATCCCAGATCATGATGGAACCCTCAACATGCTTGACTGTAGGCACTAAACAATGTGGCAATATTTTTTTTCTGCAGTTGATCCTCTCACATAAACTTTGTTCATATTAAAAAAATTTCAAATTTTATCTGTCTGCAGTATGCTTTTCCACTCTTCAACTGTCCAATGTTGTTAGCTCTTAGCCCAAGCCAACCTTTTCTTTTGATTTTTCCAGTTTTAATAAGGACTTTTGGATTGCTACATGACCATGAAGTCCTGCTTGTTTAAGACAAAGTTTTACAGTAGATATAGAGATGGGAGTTTCTCTGTTCCTATTGAACTCAGTTTGGATTTCAGGTGCAGTAAGTCGTGGATTGCATTAAGAAATTGGGGTCATGGTCTTATCTTGTGCTTCCATTGTTATGTGTGGTTGTCTCGAGTGTGGTTTGTCTTTTAAACTGCCAGTCTCCTTGAATCACTGAATGGTAGTTTGTACTGCTTTAAATGAAACACCTAGTTTTTTGTCAATACTTCTTATGGAATAACTTTCTTTATACCAAATTATAATAAGACTTCTTTTTTTCAACACTCAGTTCCTTATTTATTGGTATGTTTATCACACAACTTACAGCAAACCTTTATGAATGACAGGTGTTTGATTTTATAAGTTACAGCTTTTACTCCTTAATTTATATTATTGCAAAACGCTCTAGACTCCTCTACTATCTCCTATAGTATTAAAACAATACTCCTGCTTTTGAGAATCATCTACAATTTTCTACCACCTTCAGGAATCTTCTACACCTTTCTAGAATATTCTAGAAAAATCTTAAATATTATTTAAGTGTTTGATTTTTATACATAATAGAAAATATTTTAATAAAAATTGGTAAACCAGTTGGTCCTATTTTAATAAACTTTGAAAATTAAGAAAAATGAAACTTGATTCCAAACTTTTAGCTAGAAGTGTATGTCCAATAAGTTGGCTTTGACAAGTAGTGCATACTTGAAGGTTTTTGCTAAAGAACAAATGAGTGTATGAGGAAGGTGTGTAGCCAGTAAGGACAGCCATTTCTTTCCTGTTTGAGCATAAACTGGAAGTCCTTTTCTAAGAAAACATCTTATTCTGCAAAACTTGTTGCATTGTTGATCTCTCTCCACGCTTTTGTCTGTGCTGTATTGCTTTTATTATGAAAAAGAGCTTGAAACCAAGAACTTTTCAGAGGCATCCATTTTTTAACAGGTATAAACCTGTATACAATGCCTAGTCTTGAATCTGATCTTAATGTTTAATTTGGATTTCTTTCAACTCTATTAGCCCATTTGTTATCCAATATTCCCACATAGTTGAGAATTGGTGAATCTTCTGGGTAACAGAGTGGTGGCCACACCAGGAATTCTGGCTTTTATTTCAGGATTCGCATAATTCAAGAGCCCTTCATCTAATGTGCAGCATAATTACTAAACAATGGAGGAAGGGCTACAGGGACTGTCATAAGGGGAAAAATATGAGCAGCTGCAGTCAGCATTCATATTATCCAACTTAGGCCCTTCCATATTCATATCTAGCCTTGATTCTTGCCTTTTGGGAAAGGATACATGTATTTTCTGATTGGCATGTGGGGAGGAAGCACCTTTTTTGCTCCACTGAACAAAAGAACTATCACATATAAGGTAGAAGATATTTTTAAAATGCACAGCATTAATATATGAATCAGTGGCTCAGAGAAATCTAGGTGAGTTCCATAAGAAGCTGGACTCTCTGATCATCACAAATGAGTTGTATAGCAAAAGAAAAGTTAGCTGTCATGAAATTCTGAAATTTAAGTTGCTAGAGACTTTGACTCCCCCCCCCCCCCCCCCATAATTTTTGGAGTCCAAGATACGAATGTAAACAGTTGTATATCAGGCAGACTGGATCATACAATGAGGGAGATAAATTTTTTTTTTTTTTTTTTTCATTTTATTTCTAAAACCTGCATATTTTAAACTGTGGAAGGGAAAATTTTGAAGGTGTGTTTAGAAATATTTTTGTATATTGATCATACTGTTTTATTATTAAGAACAATAGAACAAAATGGTATTTTATTTTAGGTTCTGCAGTAAAGCAAGGAACTAATAGGTGTCTTGAGTCAAAAAAACTTTGCATGAAAAAGTCAAGGAAAAACATTACAGAATTTGTTAAATGGATATTGTAAATATTTCAGGATAATTGGTAACTGAGATAAAAAATGGGATCCATAAAAAGGATCCCATTTTTTATCTCAGTTGAAAAGCTAGGAAATAGTGTTAAAGAAAATTTCTATCTTCTGCTGTTCACATGGTCTGGCATGAACTGAGAAGTTAGAGATGACTGTTAAGGTAGAGTGCTAGACTGTAAAAATGAAAAGAGCATTTCTTATCTGAATGTGACTGCTCTAGACCCATTTTGCATGGACCTGTTCTGCTCCTACCATCTCAGTTATATTGAGAAAATCAGTACAGTTTCATCATCAGATCCTGAATGTAGCATATATGGTAAGAGTGACTGTGCCCAACATGAAAATGTTTGCAAAAGGCAACAGTTCACAGAAAAGCTAAATGGTTGTGTAAGGGAATTGGGTTGACAGTTTTTTTTTTTTCTTTTTTATTGTATACATACTGTGAGAAGCAGTGCAATGCATACTTTGCATATCAAAAGTATCTCTGGAAGATGTAGCAATTCTATATTTTGTCACAACAATTCTTTGGTGGATTAACGAATGTCTTAGGAGCTCATTGGGGACAGTACTGAAAGGGGGAGGGCTAAGTCCCCCAAAACATTTTGTTTTATGTTAATTGCACTGCCATTTGTCGATACTTATAAAAGCTATTGATGTGGAAGGTACCAGTCTCCTCCTAAACAAAATTTCTCGCTATACTACTGGCTTCAAGTTAAGGTTCAATTTGAAAGTGTCCAGAATTTTTCCTAGACATTATAGGAGGCTGTATGCAGTCAGAACTTTGCCAATCAATTTGACCCAGGACAGTTTACAAGACCCATGGGGTAGAATTGCCCTCATGGCCTGTACTTGTTAACAGGAGGGACTTTTTTTTTTACAGAGATGGGATACACTTAAATAGAAGAGGTAATATATAGTTGCTTGTGCACTAATACTAGGAAGGACAGTGTGTGTTAATTGCCAATGCAGTTGTAATATACTGAAACATCTGTATATTATGTCTGTAAATTGCATATATTCTGTGGCTGATTTGTCTGTTTTATGGACGAAAAAGACGTCCATAAAGGAGAAAAACTCTATGCACCCTTTGCCTGAGACCAACGAACTCAGCCATGATGTGAAAAAAAAGCTGATACAAATTTCTCACATCTTTGATGGGATTTGAACTTGGCTGCCTTTTCCACTCAGTGTGCGGAGAATGTCGATTATATCAACTTAGTAAATGAATTTGAAGTTGGTTATGTCATCAAATATAAACTTTATAGGGATATCAAAAATGTATGCCAGTCAGATAGTGGTGATGAAGAAATTGCATGTGGTGAGTAAGTGTAAGGAGAAAAATGGGCAGTGGAGTTCTGTTTTTGCTATAAAAGAGAATGTATATTTTAAGATGGTACATTCTATTAATGTGAGTGTGATGTTGAGAGTGTTTGGTTAACTGGCCCACAGTGAGTAGGCCAGCAATTCAGGCTGTCTTATCATGGAAGATTTTAATTTTCAAGATACTGAATGGAATCTGTGGGTGTTGTCACTTAGTAGCAAAACATTTTGAGATTTACCAGATGACTTTCTATACCAGCATGTTAGAAAAGCAACAGTAAAAAGCAATATTTTGAACTGATTACACTGGCCAAAAAAAAATTCTCTGGAAAAACTTTGCAAATTCTAAAGAAAGTTAATCCTCTAATACCAAAATTATGTCTCTATCACATCTTTATTGAAAGATATACTAAAATTTATAACTTAATAAATGACCAATTTAAAATATATAATACATGCTGGCTTAAAAATGGGTCTTATTCATTTTAAAATACACTTTACTCAAGCATATAATGCACTACGTATATTTTATTCTGTTAGAAATGTTCACCACTTGGATGTTTTTGTATGGTCCATTTTGCTTTCTCTCTTAAAAAACCAGCAGTAATTTCCCATCATGACTGTAACAGCAACCTTGGTATTGCTTTTCCAAAGCAGATGTGCCCTGGTGAAAGTGTTCCCCTTGCTCATCATTTACATCTCCCAAATTTTTAGTAAAAACACTTGATGGAAATGAAGAAAATGAATTTTCAAAGACATTTGGTAGCCCACATCTTTCTAACATTGCTGTAAAGTTGACATGAGGGATTCAGAATTACTTTCTTTCCAAGAAATCTGCAAAACTGTTCTAAATGATCACCAAACTGCTAGTTCAATATCCTGTAATTTCCAAATTTAATAGGATCTGTTAATTTGGGAAATTTCCCTTAGGTATTATATAATCCACTTCTTTATCTAGTCAACAAAATATTTTACTAATCCAAGCTTTATTAGTAATGGCCACATGGTGTAAGGAAGCTTATGCTGTACCAGCCAAAAAAATAATAATAATAAAATAATAACAATAATAAAACACCAAAAAAAAAAGAATAAAATAATAATAATAATAAAAAAAATAAATAAAATAATAATAGAAAAGGAAATGGACAACCTAAGTATTTCCCTTCTCCCGTAGGTTATCCAGCTGACCTTTGAATTTCCCCAAACTGTCAGCCTCTATCACCCATGTAGGCAACTTATTCCAGTAATTTATAACTCGCTGGCTAAAATAAAACTTTCTGCAATCCAGTCTAAACATCTCACCCTGTAACTTGAAATTATGGCCCCTTGTTCTAGAATCATTTATAACCGTGAAAATTTCGCCCTCATTCATTTTGCTTATGCCTCTGAGAGCCTTAAACACCTCAATCAAGTCTCCTCTAAGGTGCCTAGTTTCCAAGCTGTATAACCCACATATTCGAAGTCTTTCCTCATATGGACGCCCTTTTGCCGATCTTACCAGGTGAGTTACCCGTCTCTGGACCCTTTCAAGAAGCACAATGTCTTTCTTTAGGTGTGGTCTCCACACTGGAACACAGTATTCCAAGTGTGGTCTAATAATAGCCTTATACAATGGGATTATGACATCTTTATCTCTACTAGCAATTGTTCGATACATCATTGATAGGACACCATGGGCCTTCCTTGCAACCTGCCTACAATGCTGAGAGAACTTAAAGTCTGACCATATCGTAACACCCAAGTCCCTTTCCTCCACTACTGGCTTTAGTTCAACTCCGCCAAGTGTATAAGTTATTTTGGAGTTACTGTTCCCCCGGTGCAATACCTTACACTTTGCTGGATTAAAGCATAGCTGCCATTTTTCTGACCATCCCTGAAATATATATAGGTCATTCTGAAGAAGCTCTGCTTGGCAGCAATCATTAACTACTCTACCAATCTTTATATCTATCATCCACAAATTTAGACATCATGCCCTCTATCCCTTCATCGATGTCATTTATGAAAATCAAAAACAACAGTGGTCCTAATACTGATCCTTGGGGAACCCCACTTCTTACATCAACCCAATCTGTGGAATAACCATTTAGCACAACCCTCTGCTTCCTGCCCCGAAGCCATCCAGCTTTCCATCTAAGCATTTTCCCTGTGATTCCAACCTGCTCCAGCTTATAAAGTAACCACTTATGTGGGACTGAGTCAAATGCTTTGCTGAAATCCAAATAAACAATGTTGAAATTATTCCCAAAGTACAGCTCTTGAGTGACCCTGTCAAAATAGCTAACCAGATTAGTTAAACATGATTTTTCCCTTTACAAAACCATGCCCCTGAAGCTATCCATCTAAGCATTTCCCCTGTGATTCCAACCTACTCCAGCTTATCAAGTAACCACTCATGTGGGACTGAGTCAAATGCTTTGCTGAAATCCAACAAAACCATGCTGAGTATCCTTCAGAATTCTATTTCTATCTAAATGATCCTGAATTCCAACTTGGATCATTGTCTCCATGATTTTCCCTACTACTGAAGTTAGACTAACTTGCCGGTAATTTCCCAGTTCACTCTTAGAAACGCCATTATGTATTGGAGACACATTGGCACTTTTCCAATCCAAATCCAGCTTTATATGAAAAGGTGAATGAAGAGCCCTTTTTGGTTCAACAGGGAGTAACAATATAAAATATTGCTACTTCCTGTTGAAAATTCCTCCCTCTTTTCTCACTGCTGCATGATATGTTTTTCTGTTGCACAACTGTCCAACAAACACAGAAAATATCAGTATTTTGTGAAACTTCTCTGTGGACCAGTTGAGTAATCCAGTTATCTTAGGATCAGCACAGATGTTCCAAGAAAAATCTTGATGAAGTTCCTCATTTAAAATCCTGAGTTCAGTTGCATTACTGAACTCAGGATCTTGAATATATTTTTATTTCAAATCAACAGCATAATGTAGAGGAACTGATGGGATGTTTATCCAATGTGCAGCAAAACTGCTTTTAAACATAATTTTGAGGCAGTGGTAAACATATGCCATTCATTAGGATTGTGTTTGGTGCTCAGTTCATTCAAAAGACTGATAATGTCTCTGCAGAAACACATACCACTTTCCATAATGAATTATTTTGGAATGCTGATGTTTTCGATATACAGGGGATCCTTGTTATTTGAGGATAATTGGTTCCAGAAAATTCCACTTAAAACGGGGACCAAATTTGCATAATGTGTATTATGAACTTGTATATAATATTAATACTTGTAACTGGATTGAAGGAACTGAAAAATGAGACAATTATTTTATTAGACATTTTTATTATATGTTGAACAATGTAAGGTTAAGTAAAGTTTATTGAAGTTACACTATTTTTCAGTTTTACAAATAAAGAATGAATCCTGAGTTGTGTGTGTGTGTCCCCCCCCCAGTATTTTTCAGATAAAATTGTGTTGTAGCATGTCTTCAACTTTGCACTTAATTTTTGCTACAGGATCAAGAAGAGGATCGTTCTCACAAAAATATTCAAGTGCTTGGTCAATTTTCTCAAGGGCTTTCTTTAATTTTCAAATCCTCATAACTGCGAGGACTCGGGTACCGGGGACCCCCTGTACCCTAATTTTAGTTCCTACTTCAAGTAACCAAGGAGTTCTGCTTGCCTTAGATAAATTTAAATCATTCAACTCTTCTTGCTTAATTAAATGTGGTTATGTTATAATTTTCTAGTTGTCAGTCCAAATCTGTTGAAGTTGTCAGTCCAGCAACGTCTGCAACACAGGAGCCCTTGCTATGTTCATCACTGTTTCCTTTATCCCATGATTTTGGTGGATCTGGTATTGGCAGGTCTTCATTATGTGGAGCAGACCTTATCTCATATGATTGAAGATATTTGATATTGTTCTTGCTTTATCTGACATTCCTGATTTGCTGTGCAGGTTATATAGCACATATGTGGAGCTCAGTTTTGTCCTGATCACCAATCTTGCAACCAAAGTACAAAGAATATGCATATTTAGTGATACTGTAGGTTTTCCCCCCTCCAAGTTTTTGCTATAAACTGTCCACATATGTGGCAGAAATTGTCTGGACAATTTAAATGCATCCTTGCTTCTGCTTAAACATTTTAACAAAAGAATGTTAATCAAAACACTGAAAAAACAATATGCAATGGATACACATAAAGTGTGCACTTCAACTGTCTTTCCATTACTGAAAGAGGTTGGGAAGCAGACAGACAAGGTTAATAAACATATGAACCTCCCTAACATTACTGTCATCTATGAACATATGCAAGCATTATTATTTGAAAGTAATACAACAGATCAGTGTTATTTACTTCCCTAAATTGTAGCAACATATGTATATATTATAGGTAAGCACAAAAACCTGTATATGTAGAAATTGGCATGATGTGAAATTTTAAGAATTATTTTTGAAATCTATGCATAAAAATGACGACGAACAGCTGACGTATTAGTAGAGGTAAAAATCATTTTGGCCAGTGTTATCAGCAGTAACTCTTCATGCATTAAGGATCTTCAGATAAAGGAACTACTAGGTGGTAGTGATCATAGTGTATCAATGCTGGATTTATTTAAAAGGTATAACTACAGTCAGAGTTAAAAGGAAGAAATTTTGCTTTCAGAAAGGTGTCTAAGTATAGTGGTTCGTAGAGAGCTCTGAAATTCTTTTCTGTGGGACCAACTGATGTTATTAACAACTGTAAATGCTAAAGGGAAAGTTTTTAAGGTTTAGACGTAAATGGATGCGAGATGAACTGATGAGACTAGTGGCATGGTAGAAAAATACATGGAACAATTATAAATTATCAGGGGATACAGAAGGCTACAGTAAGGAGAAACTAGTCTGCAATTAAGGTACTAAAGGAATTAGAAAAATTAAGGCATATTATGAGAAATGTTTGGCTAAGAATTCAAAGAAATGTAGCAAAGAATTCTTTGCTTATATTAACACAGAAGGAAAGAGATGAATCATTGATCTGCTGGATATGAATGGCATAATCATTAATGATCCTGTTAAAGTTACTTATGATAACATTAACCGTGAAAAGTGGTGTGCACTATATACATATATAAAAATATATATTTATTTATTGCATAATATGGCAAGCCCTTCATAGCACATGGCCAGGGGCATATAATTTAGTACCAAGGAAATAAAATAGTAAATAATCAATATACATAGTGGTATTCATATATACATAAAACAATAAATATGAATTATATTCATGTATTGACAAAATAGGACTGTTGCAATGTAGCACATTTAGCATTCACTTGCTAATTACTTGGTTGAAGGCAGGCTGCTGTTTATATTTATTCTCATCTGATTGGAAATCAGCCTCCTGTAGGCTTGAGAGTTGGGTAATCTTTTGCAATCACTGTGAAGATTTATGAGGTGAAGAGGTGCATTGGAAAACATCCTGTCCATTTGCTTGAGTCTGGAGAGGTTGGATTTGAATTGTTGTTGGTTTCTTGAATTTTCTCTGTTTTTATTATGCTGCTGTTATTATGTTGCCTATATTTTGTGAATTGCTTCAGAAGTTAACAACTTTGCAAGAAGCATGACTCCAGACTCGATCATCTGTTGCAAAAGCTTTTTGTTTAAGTTTTCATAAAGCTGTTTTGATATTGTATGGGGAAAACCAAGTTTGCTATTGAGCCATCGTAGAACCCAATACTCTAGGGCAGCGGTTCCCAAACTATTCAGATTTGCAGACCCCTTCAAAAATCAAAACTTGTTTGATATATATATACACACACATGAAGCGGAGATGGGGGGGGAAACCCTTGGTGCAGTTAGACCCTAAACACGCTATATATATATATATATATATGTGTGTGTGTGTGTGTGTGTGTGTGTGTACACAGTTTTCTGAAAAGAAAATTCAAAGTTTTGTGTGAAACAACTCAACTTTATTCTTATATTTATAGATATATAATTATAACTTTATTTATCATCAATTTGCTATACATAGAATGAATAATTTGAAATGTGTATACAAATATATCTAATAGTCGTATCGAAAATGAGTAATGTTCTATAATGAAATTCATTGCGATTCTATCAGTATATTTTTTAAGAAAATAAACACATATTACTTGATACCTTCTGAATGTTTCATGGGCCCCTTAAAACTGGTATACGAATCCCAGTTTGGGAAACGCTGCTCTAGGGCAAGGAATTTCTTCACTGTTACTTGAGGAGCTCCAGACCAGATTTTGAAACACATGACACTATGGGAAAGATGCATATTTGAACATCATTTATGACTTCTTTTTTTTTTTATTTTTTATATCTTGAATTGCTGCTCTTGTTTGATTAGCAATTTTGGATATTTTGAGCAATATGTAAATATATATTATTTTGTTTTCCTCATTGAAAAATACTTGCTGACCCATGTAATTTAAGTTCCAGATCTTTACTTTTAATATTTTTTGTATATTTAATGTTTTATATAAAAAATTGAAAATGTTAAGTTTTCTAATAATCTGCTTACTTACTGAATTTATTGTCATATTCAGAACTGTATAAATGAAATTATTTTTTTTAATTTGAATATAATTTTAATAAATGAAAATTTTATGTATTAAAATAAACGACAAAGCAGCCTTGGATGCTCAAAGGCCTGAACATTCAAGACTACTCACAAACCTGATCTGATGTGTTGTGCTCTTTTAGATATACTCAAAGGGATTAGTTCATATTCATCATTCAAGTAGGGATGTGGATGTTTTGTTTGTGACATCCTTTGACATTCTGACACACATTGCACCCTTCTTGGTGTGGTATTGTACACATCATGTTATGTATCATATGAAATCAATATGTTAGAGCTTTGTTATACTAGTCTTTCTAAAGGTAATTGTTTCAGCATTTTTGCAGCTAGTTTAGGATTTCAGGTTTTGTAATACATGTACTGGATGCTGAAATCTAGTTTGAATATGTAACATGCGAGTTAATGACTGACCTTCGAAACTATTATACAAAATCTTACAAAATTCATTTGCTTATTGCACATTCAAACCCACACAAGCTGCATATAACAGTTAAAAAACTTTTTTAATGAGATCCCACTAGAATAGGCTGTGCTGAATGCATTTGTTTCACCGTAATTATTAAAAGGGTGAACTGTGTGTTTGTAGACAAAAATAAAGCAATATACAGTAAACCCCCGCTATTCGCAGGGGTTATGTTCCTAAGAAATGCCGTGAATACTGAGTTATAGCTCCCATAGTAATAAAGGGGTTCCGTTCCAAAGTATGAAATATATAAGAAAAACTAGTCTAAAATTTTGTCTATGTATGCATGTATGTATTATATGTACCATCATAATATGACTATGTACATAGTGAAATGCAAGCATATGGCATCGAAATGAAAATAAGAAACAATTTAATATTAAATGTAATATTTATTAGAAATTTCAAACAAATCTTTCAAACCAGCGCCTTTGCTAGCTAAAACACTTATCCTGCCAGTGCTATCACCAGTTTCGCTAAAGTGTTGATAAAGGAGTTTTGCCTTTTCACGGATGATGAGTGAACTTAATGGAATTTTATTTTGAGTTCGGTCTTCTATCCACAGATTTAAAGCTTTTTCCATTTTTTCTAATTTAACTTCAGGAGTTACAGAGCAAATTTTTGAAGCAATTAGCACGTTTTCACGGACACTGCGGCGGATTTTTTCTTCCAATTTCTTGATTGATTGTACCGTTGAGTGATTGATTTTATAATGTTTTGCCACTGAGGAGACACTTTCACCATTAGAAATTTTGTCTAATAACTCGATTTTATTCGCTAATGTCATCACCTTCTTTGATATTTTCACATATCCCTTGTTATTCGTAGCCATATTTTCGTACGGGTTAGAAAGAATTTGTCCACAATAAAGTCACTTTCTTCCGTTAACACACTCGAAAAAGTCTGTTTTACACTGCTTTTGCAGTGTTTATATGCTTATAAATTGAATAAATTTATCAATTTATAAGCATATAAATTAAAAGAAACGACGAAATCTTCCATGAAAAGTGCATAACACATACTGAACAAGGATTAGCGAGAAACATCCACGCTCGCGATTTTGTCACCCCCCCCCCCCACCCACTGAGTGTTGTTTTGACCTGGAAAGATAATTTTAGTCATGCCCATGTTTTTTAATGGCGGAAAATGTTCATGGTGCTTTAAAATTCATATTTTTTTAGGTTTCATTTTATATTAAATCAGCGACCGCGAATAGTGGGGGTTTACTGTATTAACAAATAGCACAGTTGAACTTGGAGTGTACTCTATTTAGAATGATGATGATTTAGATTGATGAGTGATGAAATTACCAGATTTCAGTTTTTATAACACATGAAAATGATCAGTTCAATAGGGATGTGGAGATGATAAAAAGAAATCTAGATAATCTATATATTTAATACGTTTTCTTTACTCCACCCATGTGAACTTAATGTGGCTTAATGGATCAGGCTGGAAGTGGTCTCAAATTGAAGCTATTTCTGCCTAGGTGTGCACAAAGTTGTTAAAATTTAAAAATTGCGAATGGTTTTATTTTATGGAATGAATAGTTTTGTAGTACAAATGAGAACAGTTCAACATTCACTCCATAGATGGAGCCACATGAAGATGTTAACTGTTAAAAAAAACAGTTGTCTAAGTTGATAAGGCATTTTTTTCTGATTAACAATTTTCACTTTAACTATTTAAATGATTAACAATTTGTACTTTTGCACAATCATGTCCTTTGTTCTGAAAAAAAGAAGAAGATAATAATCCTGTACTAGTGCTGCCTACCTTAAAAGAAAGAACTAATTGTTAGGATTCCATTGCACTGCTTTCTCACTATATGCTACCACATACACACGAGCTCATACACTTATTGAACGTTTAATATGTTTAAAATGTTCAGAACTCATTATTGTTATCAACTTCAAGTTTATTTGTTATTTGTTTTTTAAGGTGAGTAATAATTTAAGGATTGACAATTATGTCACAGTCAGGAAGATGTGTCTATCACCATTCCACTTTAACTGGTCGTGTTGAATGTACCTTGTGGCAAAAAAGATACATGCCTTTTCGTGTTTCTGCAAATGTATTCAGGATCGGTCTGAAATGTGCTTTTAAGGATCTGAAAAATTTAATATGTCACTGTAATGACGAGTGTGAAAGAATCAATTTAGAAATTTTACCGATGATGCCTGGTGATTCATTACAAAATACACGAGGCTCACATGTGGCAAGTATGAGCTTGGCACACCCAGGGTCCTGAGCTGGATATCACCATTCTTCTCTTCCTTGATGATTCCCTTCTACTTCTCTCTCTCAGGGTAACTAAGAATTTTTTTTTTTTTTGACTGGTGCAGCAAAAGCCTCAGGCTTCCTTGCACCATATGGCTAATGATGATAATTACTGATAAAATATCGGAAGATTCTGAAGAACTTTTGAGATATCCAACCAAATTCCTGGACAGCCTCAGTTTTGGTTTACCACCAAACATTTTAGAGTTGAAGGTAGGAGCAGCAGTTGTTATTTTACTGTGGAATATGGCGATTTCAGGAGGAATGATCAATGGTACGAGACGTAATCAAAGTTATGCATCAGAATTGTTTGGATCTAGAAATAACAACAGGAGAAGCTAAAGGAAAATGGGTACTCTTATCGCATTTAGATTTGACTCCATCCGATTCGATTTTGCCATTCTCGTTTAAGAGATGGCAGTTTCCTGTTCGTCTGGCTTTTGCGATGACTATAAATAAAAGTTAAGGGCAAAGGTTTGATAGAGTTGGAATTTCACTTACTAACCCTGTATTTAGTCATGGCCAATTGTATATAACAATGTCTCGAGTCAGATCATTCCAGCATGTTAAGATAAGGTTACCAGAAGGGCACAAGAATACAAAAAATGTCGTTTTCAAAGAAGTATTATAGAGACTGTACTACATTTTAGGAAGTTGGGCCACAACATGAGTGTCATGGTACATTTTTACACTTACACATTGACTTTTCCCAGAAAATTGAGGAAGTGTAAGTGAAGAACAGAGCGAGAGGCTTCACCAGGACATTAAAGACACGGAGATGAGGGGAAAGGTGATCAGTTTTTAAAATTAAAGGTGAGATTTTAGTGGACTTTTTACTATTTTGCCCTTATTAGTAGTATTTTTAAGATGTATTTGAAAATTGTGAAATTTTTGCAGTGGATACTGCTAGTATATTTTAAATGTTATGAATTGTTTTTTATCACACCACACAAAAATAAATTACATATCTACTTATAATGCTTTTAAGTGTTTGTTTGGTGTTTTTCCATCTTTTGCAATGGTTTATTTTGTAATATATATTAAGTTATAAGAACCATTCACTTATAGACCATAACTCTGAATGTCCAATTAGTTTCTTTCATTAATCTGCTGGACAGTATTCAAAAGAAAGAGAAAAAAAAAAGGAACTACATGAGTGACAGCAATGTTGAAAGAAATCTGACAGATAATAATTCAGAAAATTTTTCTTTGAATTCAATTTTCTGAAAAATTATTGACCACCGGGGTTACATCTTATTATTGCAGTCTTCTCTGAATTTGACTGGAATTCTTGTCCTGTATTTTCTTTTGGACATGCCACTGACTGAACAAATCATCATCCTTCCTTTCTAGCCATTACTTTTTCAGATACATACAAGTTGCTTTAATTTGCTCCCAACTGTGATTAAGAAATGGCAACAGTTCCTCCAGAACAGTATGTCAGATTGGTCCAGCTGATTTCTTCACTTCATTAGATAATAATAGCAACTACTGTAGAAGTATTTTGACCAGAAATTGTGCCACAGATTCAGAAATAGCATCCCTATTAAGAATGCATTTTTATAGGCAAAAAATTTTTGTTTTGATTGTTTCTTTCACATATTAAGCAGTTTCCTTCAGGCTAGACAATAATACCTCAATAAAACTTTCTTCCATCTCCTTTCAGTTTGCAGTGCATCTTCAACAAAAAACTCTTTGTTGAAGATGCACTGCAGCTTGTAGACCAAGTGCAGGTAAGTTCCACTTAGTGGATCCTTAAAAAAAATACCAGAATTTTTGTAGTGCTAGTTTTCATAAAGATTAATTTCATTTCTTCAAACAGCTTGAAGATTCACTCAACTGTATTTGCTAAATGCCAGCTTTTCTGAGTTAATTGAATATATTGATACTGTATGCTAAAGTAGCAAAAATTCTTATATACTAAATGTAAAATATTTAAGATCAAAAACCCAGTTTTACAACAGTTACTTCAACATCAGTTCATAGTACAGATGCAGACAGCATGAGATATAAATTTCATGGATTGAAATGTACTGACTTCCAATGAGGGATGGCGGTTGAATGCCATATCAGTAACCTTTCTGTGTGTATGTGTGTTTGTGTGCAACTGTATCTTGTCTAATATCTCAAAATCCACCATAGTAGATGTTATTCAAAGATGTAATAGAAAAGTAGTGTGTACATTAGGAAAGAACTGTCAAGTTGCTGTTTGTTGAGGTGAGAGATGCTAAGTAGAAATAGCTTTGTAGTACTGCCTTTGATGGAATCGCCCCAACAGGTTTGTCAGAGGGAGACAAGTTCCTGTTAAGTACACTGGAGCTCTTGTTTTGGATATGTTTCAGCAAGAGTTTATTTCGAGGAATTCAACTTTGTTCTTTCTGATGGCATGGGAAATCCTAGTGAAGGGTGCATGGAGGTCAAGGGGGATACAACTTGTCAATACTTGTAGCATAGCTTTTGAAGTTGTTCTACATGCCTGAGTCATTTTTATTAACATCATCTTCAAGGTTAAGTTCCTAGTGCTGATGATGGACAAACAATGGAGCCATATGTTGCAATCAGGACAAAGAACTGAATAAAGAAGGTAGAGGGCATGTCCTGTAAGACCCCATGCTTTTCAGGTGAAGCAAGGAAGCACAGCGGTGTAATTTTTGGCCTTCACTTTTGTGGAATTTAGATGTGCCATAAAAGTTCTACGATTATCTAGCATAACACCCACATATTTAATTGAATGTTACTTCTTGAGTGGCTGTCCTTTATGATGATTAGTTGTTCTGTTGACATCAAGACATCCTTTGAGAAGTAAGTTTATTTTTATCTGTCGAGATTTACAGCTTATTCTTTTCAGCCCAAACAGACAGGGCATTCAGG
Source organism: Mastigoproctus giganteus (assembly GCF_048544385.1). Taxonomy (NCBI): domain Eukaryota; kingdom Metazoa; phylum Arthropoda; class Arachnida; order Uropygi; family Thelyphonidae; genus Mastigoproctus; species Mastigoproctus giganteus. Next base: position 75,439,576 of record NC_143584.1, on the reverse strand, counting down.
ATGGTGTCAGCTCTGGTCTGAATAGCTGCACGAGTAAGGCCCTCCATGATGATAACCAGATCATCTGCATATGAGACCTATGTGGAAAGTCCCACAAGAGCTAGTCATCGAGAATCATATTCCAAACAGCTAGTCCCAGAACACAGCCCTGCATTAGGGACTAGCCTGTGGTAAGTTGTCTGGTGATGCATGAAATTTTGGGTGCCTCTGTAGCCAGGTGGGAAGGAGCAGCAGTGCGTAGCACACGCTTCTTGATTAGACCGGGGTTCGAGCCTGTCACCACCAAATACGGAGGATGCGGAAAGGTCAGGGAATGACCACCGCATATCCCGGAGCAATATGGCCTTAGTTGCTAATGCTCCTAAAAAAAAAACCAAATAACAAATAGCATGAAATTTTGTTTTGATGGTAACTTTTCTATTGGAGAAGTAGTCTGCATGATATTTGAAGTTGTTGAGAGAGCAGCTAGAGATACTCCGGCTTTCTGCAGGACCACTGGCCACTATAATGTGTCAAAAGCTCCCTTAAAATCTGTAAAAAGTCATTATGTAATGGTCATTAGTATTATCTGCTGGCAGTGGTTTCAATAGTGCATTAGTAGTGGCTCATCCCAGCCTGATGCCAGACTGAAAGAGGACAGTGAGTCCTTTGGTTTTATAGACAGGTGAAAAGTAATCTCTCAAAGACTTTCCTAATATTGGTAATAGAGTGATTGGACAGTATATTTTTTCTGTACCAGTAGGACAGGTTGGTTCTTTGGGTAGGAGCTTGAGATTGGTGTGTTTCCAATGTGTAGGAAACTATTCAACACTATTCTAGTACAACTATTCACCTTTACTAAGGTGTTGAATAGTTATACTAGAACATCAGATGCAGCAGACCAAAGGTGCTTGAACTGACCCTTGATAAAGTTCAGTCTGGGAGTTTTTCCATTTTTGATTTTATTTATGGCTAATGCAACATCCTCTTCTGTGGCATAGGGCAAATAGTGTTGGTCCTCAGTAAAGATATTCATATGCACTTCACTATTAAGATCAGAATTATCTTGGTAGATTATTCTGTCCAGAATCTTATTCATTGTTTCCTCCTAAGGAAGTATCTCAGGGGAGTTCTCAGAATGGATGGAATTTCTGATGTCCGTGGACCCTACTTTGATCCTTATGAACTTGTGAACTAAACCCTAAGGGCTTTTGTTGCCTTCCATCTCCACTAGGACACACCAGAAAGAACTTTGGCACGATAAATTTTGTTGGTGTACTCTTCCCTGACTGCATTGTATCTTTCCTTGTTCTGTGCTACTGTTTGAGATGGGTGTGTGTTCTTTGTTTTCTCAGTAACTGTTTCCTTGTGCTCTTGTGAGAGGAGTGGAGTTTGCCAATTCCCCTGACCAACAGGGAATAAATTAAGGATTTCAGTACATTTTTTTGATCGAGGCTTTGTGGAGAAAAACAGTTTTTTATGGGATTTCCATAGTTTGAAAGCACTGCTGAATGCTGCCATGGTGAGCATCTTTAGTATTAGCATTAGTTGAGGCATATCATGCAAGAAAGCGAGCTTATACAGCATCAGCCAGGAAAAAAAAAAATCTTCCCATTTCACCACCCATCCAGTCATTCCAGTTGTTTGTCAAGTTGAGCCTTAAATTTACACACATCTATTCTACAACTGTCTTTCCTCAGTTTGAACCTAAGTCCCCTCAGGTTCTGATTCTAAGCAAGCAGATGAATCCCATCAGCATTGTGCCTGCTTAAACCATTCAGGGCCTAGTACACCTCAATCAGATTACCTCACAAGTGCCTAGTCTCCAGATGCTACAACTTGCAGAACTTAAGCCTTTCTTGGTAAGAACACCCCTTGTTCCTCTCACTAGTCTTGTTGCTCTTCTTTGTATTCATTCTAACAACTGTACATCCTTCCTAAAATGAGGCCTCCAGACCTTTATGCAGTACCCAAGTTGTGGACTGACCAGTGTCTTATACAAAGGGATAATCACCTCCTTGCCTCTGCTAGCAAAATTCCTATATATCATCCGAAAAAACTCCATGACCTGCTCTGGCAGCCTGTCTGCACTGCTCACATAACTTCATATCTGACTGCACAGTTACCCCCAGGTCTTTTTCATTCTCTACCACCCTAAGTGTAGTACCACACAGTTGAATCTTGGGTTACTGCTACCCAGACGGCCTCCATAACCGAGTGGGCAGGAGCGGGAGTGCAGTAGCACACGCTCTTTGAGTAGATCAGGGTTCAAGTCCCTGACTGCTGAATACGGTCGATCTGCCAACCCGCACTGGACCAGCGTGGCAGATTATGGTCCATTTCCCTCAGCATGCAAAATTGTTGAGGAGGCTTCCATCCTGCAGTGGGTTGATAATGGCTGCACTTTACTTTTTACTTTTATGTGCAGTACTTTGCATTTGTCAATGTTAAACGTCAGTTGCCACTGCTCAACTCATCTGCCTAACTTTTCTAGATCCTGTTGCAGTAGCATACTGTCTTTACTGTTATTAACAACCCTGTCAACCTTTGTATCAACTGCAAACTTGACCATTAAGCCATATACCTTGGTTGATATCATTGATAAATATGCAAAACAACAATGGGCCCAGCACTGAACTCTGGGGGACTACACTAATAACATTAGTCCATGAAGAGCAGTGTCCATTGATTACCACTCTCTGTTGTCTCCCACTCAACCATCCCTTTATCCATTGTAGCAACTTGCCCTTAATGCCATACTGCTCCAATTTGTACAGCAATCTTCCATGTGCAACAGCAAAAGCTTTCCTGAAATCCAAATACTATGATATCAAAATTATTTTTTGCATCCAGTTCCTTTGTGACCACATTGTAGTATCCAATCAAATTGGTCAGACAAGACCTCCCCTTAACAAACCCATGCTGTGTCTGACCTATTACTGCAGTCTTGTTTAGATGATCCTGCAATGATTCTTTAACCAGTGATTCCATTATTTTCCCTGTAACAGAAATTAAACTAACAGGTCTATGATTATTTGTGTCACCCTTTGAATCCCCTTTGTGAATATGCTTGCTCATTTCCAGTCCATGGGGACGTCTTCCGAATCTAAGGATGCTCTTATAGTTATAGCTAAGGGTTTGCTTACTTCCCTCACTGCCTCCTCTGATATAACTGGATAGATTCCACCCCCTCTTGGACAATATTATCAAAGATATGCCCTTTAACAGTTCAAGTGGAAAATCTGCTGGTATTATGAGCATGCATCTGGTAAGGAGAGGTATTGTTTTCAATGGCACATTAATCGATGGTCACTGGCAGTGGCAGCATCCACTGCTGGACTAAGGTATAACTGCATCCTGGGCATAAAGGTATATATATATATATTTTTTTTCCCCCATTGTTCTGTTTTTTGGCACCCCAGGCAAAGACCCTGCTAACCTGTACCTTAATCCGGCACTGGCAGCATCATGTATTTGCCGGTACCTCAGTCTGTTGACAAAAGAGATAGTTACTAGCGTGATATCTAGATTTGGATCACCAGTTCTTAAGCTGCACATAGTTGGCTGCCCTGGTAAGTTAGCTGTTTCCAGTCCATGAGAGGCGATGAATTCCTCTGGTAGGTCTCCTAAGACATTGGTGGTAGCGTTATGCTGTTGGGTTGACTATACCAAGATAGGTGATGTGCGGCTATATATCAGTGCCAAATTGGAATGTAGCTGCCCTCCACAGTTGCCTCAGCCAGGTGTGGACAGCATAGGGAATCAATTCTTGTGATGACTAGATCTGGGTTGCAGACAATGATGGCTGCAAGGCAGCACTGTTGAGCTCAGGTGTTACCATATCAGAAATGGCATGTCTTGTCGGTTGCTGATGACACACAGGTGAGGTGTACTTAACTGATGAGTCCCATTTTAGCCTATAGATTCTTGAGATTATTTCATCTGGAGATGAGGAATGCGGTACCATCCTTCCAACATCAGAGAAAGGGACACTTATGGTGGAGGTGGTGTTTTCATGTTGGGCAGAATAGTGATCAACAGCCACACCCCTCTTCATGTTTTTATAGAGTACCATAACTGCACAGAGGTACCGAGAACAGATTCTCGAACCTCGTGTGCAACTTTTTAGGGGTACAGTTGGCCCAGATTTTATTTTTGTGCACGGAAACACCGCATAGAGCTAAAATGGTGGAGGAATATCTTGAAACCGAAGATAGTCAAAAGCTGCCATGGCCAGCACGATCAAAGACTTAAATCCGATCAAACATGTGGGAAGACATTGGTCGTCACATGCCGACAGCCAACTCCTCGGTCACTTGGTGTGTTAAGGTTTGTGGTGAAAGAATATGATTTGTTACCACATAATCGTATAGAAACACTGACAGCAGTGAACCATGCTCAATATCAGCACAACAGTGTTCTATTTTATACAACAAAGGTCACGCAGAACTGGTTTGTGGACAATCTTCCAACACGATAATGCGCCGTGTCATCGGGCTCGCACTGTACACATGTGGCTGGAGGAACACAGTGAAGATATCACCCATCTTGATGGCCTCCAATTCGTCTGACCTCGGTCAATTGAGAACCTGTGGAATATTTTGGAACGGAAAGTGTGGGCACGCAACTGTCGTCTATTCCGTCACTCGTGGTAAATCTTGCAGTCGGCATGACTGCAAGACATCTAGTGGCGTCAGAGCCTAGGCGAATAGCGACTGTTATTAGTGCGAACAGCAACCCAACCGGTGTTAGGTAGGTGGTCATAATTCAGTGTACATAGCGGTACCATATTCATATGCCGCCTCAAGCGACAAATTGGCTTTTCTTAGAAAAATTCTAAAGATAAAAACTATTTTTAATTGGAAGAATTATAATACAAATTAATTATTTTTAAAATCTAAACTTTGATTATTATTTTCACGGTGCATTATATGGCATTCTATTCTGAATTCTATTTTCGCAAGAGCATTTTCTTTTTCCCTTTGCAAATTGTTTATTTATATGTATGCTACCAGTGACACGTGCAGACACCATCCATTACTACGTTGACACAGATGTCCGAATTTTGTGCCTGTGTGGGGGTTAGAATAGACAATAGCTCCTTAAGACCCAACCTGCAACACAATAGCTTCATTGTTTGTCACGGGATCAACGATAGTATAAGTGACCTTGCCGTTGGGATCAAGGTTACGCTGCATGCGCACTTTGCTGTCAGCGTAGCGTCGTGTTATCTGCGGTGGTTTGCAAATTTGGTAAAGGCGTTTAAATCAACCAATCCGAAGTGCAGTTCCGCAGTCGCTGACCTCAACAAAGAAAACGAAAAGTAGGTCTTGAAGTGAAATTATCACAGATGGGAACGGGAGAAAGAAACTACCCCATCTTTTATTTATTTATTAAATATTTACTGCAGTTTCGAACACAAACGGTTATTGTGCCTGTAATATTCTAGTACTGTTTATAGTTGGAGGGTTGGAAATGGGCAGCGAGATTTTAATACTCGTACCATGAAAAGAGGAGAAAATAGAAAATTTAGGATTCTCCTTAAATTCCATATTTAGGAGCAAATTGCATGTGTTCTGTTTGCTGGATAAAAAAATCATGATACACTTGCCTGAGACCAGTAACTCAGCTATGTGAAAAAGATACATTTTATAAATTCTCGTTATTGAGGGGATTCGAATTCGGGTTTTTGCCGGTTGGCGTGGGGAAGGACGATGATTATACCAAACTGTGCTATACCTACTGAGGCTATCACTATAATGCTATTGTTGTTATAATTATATTGTTAACTTATAATATTGCTCCTTCTTATGAACTTTGCACTCAGTGCTTCAGAATTAGAAGTCGAATCGACAATAAAAATGAAATATTTCAGCACAAAACATGAAAGAACATTACAAGTTTCCCAAAAACTGCAGATATAAAGAATACAAATTTAGGATTGTTCATCGCGGTAAGATCAAAATTAATGCATAATTTAAGTAGCTTATCATCATACATACAAAATCGTCTGCATTTTCATTTTTTTACTGTCCTGATTTAATCTTTGCTATCCCTGCCAACGGTGCCATTGCAGTAAGTGAGAGTTTTCTGCATCTGGATTTCTCGTCGAAAGAATTCTGAACCCAGATTTTTTTATTTATTAATATTTTAATAAACTGCTGATGTCCTGTTTCAGCACTGCAACTTACTAAAAAGTTACAGGTTATATCATATATTTCGTTATTTTTTTTATTTATATGCATTTTATTATTTTTGTGTTATAAACAATACAAAAGATATTGATATATTTTAATTTAATGCAAATTTTCTTATACGTCATTATTTTTTAAATTATTTACTTCCATTTATTTAAATTTTGCGGGGTGTGGTTCTTGTTACCGCCAGTGCGGGTCTAATGCAGTGAATCCCCACTGGCAGGACTCAAACCTATGCTATTGTTGCGCCGAACACTCTTCAACAACAACCAATGAGATTGGTGGCCCTAATAAGTTTTTTTTTGACTTTGTGCCTTGTTCCTTTCACAGCTAAATATATCCCTTTCCAACTTTTAATAGTGTATAACTCGACAGTTGCTTATAGTTTTCCACCAGGGGTGCATGTCCATGTTAGCCCGGCTAACACTTTGAAAATAAATAAAAATATATAAACTATATGTATTTAAAATTTAAGTTATCAGTATTACACATGATGTTCTTTACTAAAAAGAACATCATGATTCTGAACATCATCAGAACATCAAAATACGGTACTGTATATTAGAAAAATGGAAAGTCTTACTTTCATAGTTCATTGGCGCTCCATACACTGGAATGTAGGAATTCCGATTACAAAATGCGTTAGGCTGGCACAACACAGCTGTTGTGAGCCATTTGATCCAGACTTATTCTGCTAGTGAAAATGGTGCACAGCCACAATTGGAAGTGTCACTCGCTATATCGTATGCGTTTGAGTAGGAGTAGGAAATTGGCTACCTTTGCTTACTAAATACGTATAATGTCAATTGTTCTCAAAAATCATACTTCTGGAATGGATAGATTACAAATTAGCGTGCAGATTACAAATTATTACAGATTAGCGTGCAGTATTAAAATAGTTTGATTTCAGAAGAGCAGCCGTGGGGAGAGCGCATGATGTTAGCCACCTACAGAATGCTAATACTCTTCAGGTATGTGAATGCTCATATTCTACTTAATTCCGCTCGAATCTTTCATTTTTTTACAGAAAGAAGCGGCTTTCGTATAGGCCCAAGACTACCACATCCCTTCTTCTTCAACTACCGCCGCATAGTTCGGTTGTAAATGAAACTTTCTTTGTCTAAATTGAATTTTTCAGTCAATTTGCTGCACACTGGATGCTCCATTCTGACTCACAATTGCTTTAAGTTGCTGCGGTCCCTTTTTGGATTACGGACTTTCTGTCGACTTCTTTGTTTTCGATCTGCATCCTCCTTTTGCCTTCTACTCATTGTACACTTTTGAGATAGATGTTTTCAACACCCCAGTGTTTTCCTTTATTTCCTCAATTGAAATTCCTGCTTACACCTGCTCGGACAATAACACCTTTCTGAAAATTGGAAAGATCACCTGATATATCCCCATGACTGGATCGACTAAGAATCCCCAGGAAAGCGTGCAGTATTTATCTAATATCAAGGAACTTGTAATCGTACCATGTGACAACTTGCATTTGCAAAACGTACTTTTAATTATCCTTTGACGCCAGTTAAAAAGAGATTTCAATTTTTTTGGCCAGTGAGTATATGATTTTTGCCTGTATTGTGCCCCAAGATTTGGTTGTTGGGAAACATTTTTTTTTTTTTTTAAGATAACAAGAATGACACTACTAAAGATATTTTTTGTTCATATTATCCAATGTAGTGTAAGGCAAAGTATTAAAGAAAAAGAAAAAATACACCCATGTGCCAATTCTTGGATTTGAATTTGGCGCATCGTTAGACGGTTAAGGTAGTTCGTGACGATATATGAATACAGAGACTTTTTCGTGTACGCTGTACGGTAATTGGGAGTGGTAGCATTTTCTTGTTTAGTTCTGGGCTCTTAAGAGTCGTGACACTCGACAGCTTAACCCCTTTCGCAAGTAGCGCCTTAAGGCGATCGCTTCGTTGCAGTAGCGTATCCAGGTATACAGTAATAGTAATGGCGGAATGGCGACCAGGTTTTTGAGATTTTTTTTTTTTTTTTTTTTTAGAACGCCTCCTGCGTTCATTTTCTTTAATTTCGAATTTTTGGTTGGGGGAATATGCCCTCTCTACCCAACCCATGAATACGCCCCTGCTTCATTCAACAAACAACTTGTCCCTGAATACACAGACATGATACCATAATACGGAGAAGTTTTCTCTGTCTTGTAAACTCGTCTGACTGTATTGTGGAGAAGTTTGGAATTACAAACAGAAAATTTATTCCTTTATTAAATAAATATTCTGTTTATACTCCGGCACGACAACCAAGTCAGTAGAGTTTACAATAAATCATCAATACAAATATTTATCGTATTTAGTAGTCACGGGCTTGAACCCCGGTCCACTCAAGGAACGTGTGCTATGTACTTCTCGCCCCTGACCACTGCACTACATCAAGCCTAAATTATTCTGTAGCAAGACTACAAATTGCTCCACAGCTAGATTCATTAATGAATCCCGCGCTCTTTAACAACCATGCAAAATTAACCGTCCGGGATCCCTGACCATTTGGCTTCCCCGCGGTGCGGACCTAACAGCGTGGCAATTTCGCAGTGATACAAACAGCCTCTTCGGAGAGGGCCACCTGTGACTATATTAGCCTAACAAAAGTTAAACAACAACGAACTTGGAGTATATTTTTCTGCAATGCAAGTGTGTGTTCAAATAATTTTTTTGTTAATGGTGTGTGCTTTAATTTCGTATTCTTGTCCTCCGTTTAAAAAAAATAAAAAAAATTTGTTTATACTCCGGGACTGACCACACGGTCAGAGGAGTTCAGAAAGTAGAGATAATACAAGAGACAGCACCGTATTCAGCAGTCACGGGCTTGAATTCGGGTCACTCAAGGCACATGTACTTATGCACCCGCGCGCCTGACCACTAGGCTACGGCGGCCTTTTTCTTGTTCCCATTTCCGAGAGGAAAAGCTAGATTATTACGATTTTTTCTTTTTCATTGAACAGTTAAAAGTTTTGCAATGAAGCCTCCTTGATAGTGGATTCGATTGGAGGAGGTCTGGGTTCAGAGAATGGAGTAACTCTTAATTAAAAGCGTGTTGGTCGAATTGCATTAGTAATCTAGTTTTTAGGTAGGGTAAACTCTTAAATGCGTTCAGCAAAAGTATGAATTGCACCTTTAGGCCCGCTGCACACGAATGACAAGTTATCGTACGACATTTTATCGTTCGTCGTACGTAGAAATGCAATGGACTGAATGGGAGTTTTCACATGGTGACGGCACGATAACCGTGTTGTACGACGGTTTGATTTCTATCTCATGTATCAATAAAGATATGGTATGAATACTAGATGTGACTTGGCATTAGTGGGGGACCAACGACAATTTATCGAATGGAAGTACTTCGCTGCTCAGAGTCAATCACTTCTTCTCCCCTCTTCTCATGGCCTGATTTAGAAGAAACCTAGATCCCATAATCCGATATTATTATTATTATTATTATTAGCTATGTGGTCCAAGGAAACCTGAGGCTTATGCTGCACCAGCCAAAAAAAAAAATTCCCGAGTTACCCTGAGAGAGAGAGAGAGAGAGAGTCAAAAGGAAATCACCAAGAAAGAGAAGAATGATGACATCCAGCTCAGGACCATGGGTGTGCCAAGCCCATACTCACCAGATGTGAGCCCCTGAGGTTAAGCACTTTGCTCTCGACCACTGAAAGGATTTTAGAACCTCCATCCGTAATTTTCTCTCAAATGCCGGTTCCTCTTTAGAGGAAAGACTTTTTGGACAAGATAAAAATTGATGTATAATTTAGAAATAGCACTCATAAAAGCGAGAAACTGTGGATACTTTAAAGATATAGATAGCATTAAAATTATAACATTAAAGTGAAATTTGTGTAACGCCAATAGAAAACTTCAATAAGTTTTACCAATTTTCTTTCAAGAAACATCGGTTATAAATGCCTGTGTGTAAATTTAAAAATGCATTCTTTTATTGCCGAAAGATTACTATGATGAATGTAAGTTTTGATACCCATGAGGCTTGCTACCTGCGTATTGAACACGCAGGTAGCAAGCCTTAAGGAACTATCGTAACCAAGTTACTATAATTTCTGGGATTAACTTTAGTGGCTGAATATAAAAATTTGGAATCAGATCTAGAAAAATCGATGAGATAATTATGGGTATTCAATTTTTAAACGCCAACGAAGTTGGCAATTGTTTTGTGGTTGATTTTATATCTACACTGGTGAAAGAAAGTGCATCACCCCTTAAAAATGTCATTTTCGTCCGAATAACGTAAGTATGTATATGGCAATATTTTTTACAGATTGCATCAGATAAGATTGACACGCGTAGGTCATGACGTAATATTGCATCAGCTGTTACTCTCAGCTATATAGGTAAGCACGCTCTGTAAAGTTGCAGTCATTCCTTGTGTCAGGATGGTGAGTTGCGTGCAGTTGACGCCACGAAGAAAAAGTGCTATTGTCGCTTTACGTGAGGAAGAATGTTCCTCATCATATTGCTTATTAAGAACATCAGTGTCTTGTCATTAGTCGACAGTGAGTAGATTTCTTTCCAAACTCAAGAATACTGGTTCTGCTGATAGGAAAAAAGGAACCGGACGCAAACGAGTCGCTTCGCCAAAACACGACCGCGTTTTGAAGCGCTTATGCCTTAAAAACCGTAAAGCTTCTTCGTCTGAGCTGAAAAGGGAAAATGGGCAGAATATACAGGAGTGATAGCAAGTGCAGTAAGTCAGAAGACACCTCTTCAAAAATGGACTTGTAGCCCGTCGTCCTTAGAAGTCCCTCCTCACACAAAAAAAATGAAAAAGGCCCGATTAATTTGGTGTAAGGCGCATGTGAAATGGACCCCCGAGCACTGGAAGTCAGTTATTTTCTCGGATGAGAATGAATTCAACCTGCATGACTCTGATGGGAGACAAACGATTCGCCGTAGACGTGGTGAAGAGTACCATCCAGACTGTATGGTGTCTACAGTGAAATTCCCTACCAGCCAAATGATATGGAGGTGCATTTCGTATCGCGGAGTAGGTCACCTGCAGTTTATAAAAGGTTCTGTAAATGCCAATGGATACCTGGCTATATTGGAAGGCAAATTGCTGCCAACCATTAGAGACCATATGAACCTGCCAAGTAACTTCATCTTTCAGGACGACTCTGCTCCTTGTCATCGGACGAAAAGTGTAAGTAGGCAATTCTGTAGTTATTTTAGCTTCATTTCTGCATTAGAGGTTCGACAGTAATGTGCTTACATTTGTTATAGATGAAAAAATGGTTGGAAGAACGGTCCACTACAACTCTTAGCTGGCCAGGAAACAGCCCGGACCTGAATACTATAGAGAATTGTTGGCATCGTGTGGAATCTGCAGTTGCCAGAAAGAAACCAAAGACCCTTCTTGAACTTAAGGAAGCCATAATTCGTGTTTTGAACCACGAACTGTCAGTTGATTATCTTCAGGTATTGACCTTGTAAATGCCTCGACGGTGTGCTGCTGTCATCAGGGCCAGAGGCGGTTCAACTAAATATTAGTTTGCACCTGGTGAACTTTTCATTTTGTTTTCCATTTAAAATGATAAACTAAAGCAAATTGAGGGCTTCTGATAACATTTCAGCCATAATTGTCGTGTTTAGAAAAACTGTTGTATAAAGGTTGCAGATGCTCTGCAACCTTTAGCTTTGCTTTAACTATATATATATATTTTTTAATTTTTTTTCCGTCTTTGTTTATTATATTGTGTAATTTGTTTTATGTAAACCCCTGGCTTGTAGCTGTGAAGGGAGTTGTATACAGCAATGTGCCTTCTGTATATAATAACGAGTTCTTCTATTAATAAATATCTTTTGTTTATATTTCTATTTGTGATTCTAGTCATTAATGTAACATACCATCGCGAAAAAGGGTTAGAAATTGAAATTCCTAGGTGATGCACTTTCATTCATTCTTTCGCCAATGGGCGAAAGAATGAATCATGTTGCTGATTGTTTCCTTTCCACATACTGTACATACACTGCTCTAACATTAATATCTGGAGAGACCTGCACTGATAGTTAATGATGTCCTACCCAAGCATCACGCGTCAGACACGACTATAAATATGCTCGTAGGCCTCCAAGGCGACAATAGTATAACTGTGAATACAAGACACCGCGATCGACAGAGTTAACAGACTTCCAGATGGGATTATAATTGGGTGCTACACAATATCACCAACATGTAATTTACACTGAGTGATTGCTGAATTATGATCACCTACCTAATACTTCGTATGTCCTCCTTTTTACCTCAGTATAGCAGCTATCCGACGAGGCATTGATTCAACAAGATGTTGGAAGGTATGGCTAACCAAGTTGTGTGTAATGAGGCTAGAAATGCAGGTATGGAGGTGATTGGTGTATCCAGACGCCTGATATGCCTTTCCATAGTGTCCCACAAGTGCTCTATGTCGATTGATATCGGTAGAGTTCGGAGGCCAATCGATATGCTGGAAGTCAGAACTATGTTCCTCAAACCATTCCTGCACATCAAGTGCCCAATGACTCGGCGCATTGTCATCTTGGAAGACACCATTGCCATTCGGGAAAAAGTGTAACATAGCGGGGTGTACACAGTCAGCAAGCAGTTCGCGAGAGTGGAGACCAGTGATATGTTGTTCCACATGCACTAGGGATCCAAGTTCCTCCCAGTGAAACATGCGCCATACCATACCACCGCCTCCACCGGCCTGCACTTTTGATACCATGCATGATGGATCAAGAGCCTCATGTTGTTGACGCCAAATCCGTACACGACCATCCACGGTGTAGAGTAAATAACGTGACTCATTCAACCAGGACACCTTCTTTCAGTCTTGTAATGTCCAACTTGCATGCTCTTTGCACCAGGCGAGTCTTTTACGCCGATGAACCTTGGTTAGGAGAGGATGCCGTAGGAGTCATCTGCTGTGGCATAGCTCATGCGTACGACGCATGGTCATTCCAGATATTGTTCCGGGTTGGCCCATGTTGTATTGGCTAGTCAACTCTTCAAAAGTGCTACGCTTGTACGAGTCGTCGGACCCGGCCCTCACCTCTAACACCTCCTTTTGCTGACCTTTTCAGTTTTGCCGTCGGGTCGTTGTTTGACCATTTTGACGCCAGTCCTGATACGCTTTAACTACGGCGGCTCTCGAACACCCACCAGTTCAGCCGCTTGGGAAATCGAGGAACGAGCTTGTCGAGCTCCCACAATCTGTCCTTTATCAAAGTCCGATAAATTCTTCCTTTTACCCATCACGCTCGGAATTTTACTACCTACTGAACCACTAACACCTTATTTTATCTATATACGTAGGTCGACTAACTGCGCACTCTCGTACCTCACGTGGTCAACGGATCGCATTCTGTTTTCATAGGGGTGGTAATAATTCAGTGCTTGCTCAGTGTATGTAATATTATGCTTTATAACACAGAACTGTTTGGGAAGCAAGAAAAGAGCACAGGGTGGAAAGACCTGAGTTTAAATCCCGTCAACGACGCGAGGAATCTTTATGGTTCGTTTTCACAACTTGGTGAGTTAGTCAGTCTCAGATTAGGGTAGCATGTTTTTTTCTCCCGGAAACTCGTGTTTTTCGCCCAACGAACAGAAAATCGACCAGAAAACACACGCATTTACGGACATAATATACACGGCGCAATATGGTCTAACCCGCTGATGCGCCTACATCAACCAACTAAAAGAAGAACCTAGGTGTTGACAATATCATTAATCAATTTGAGGATAATTGTGAAATGGCATTTGTATATTGAGACCTCCAAGCCACTTTTGATTCTATCAGCGCCCAGGCTTTTTCTTTATTTCTAGAAACTACTCTGCTTTAGTTTTGGAATTTCGCCAGTCGGTGTTATCTAATTTAACTGTTCAACTAAGAGTCGCTCACAAGAAATCCTCTTGCTAAGCTTCTGTTGGAATTCTTCAAAGGGCTCCTTTTTACTGCCATCTTGTAGGAAGTTGGATTTGCTTCTTACATGAAACAAATCCTCCTAAAATTCTTACTAGACTACTTAACATCCAGATTACCCCAGCATCATTTTGGCACAGAAGTTTTCGTTAACAACCTTTATCTCAAGGTGTGTCACGTGAAATGAATAGTCAAGCAGCATCCCTTGCATAATTAGGGGATGCTGCTTGACTATGGAACCACCAAGTCTTAACTTCTATTGGATAATTTATCCCTCCCCAACTTCTCCACTGTGTGGTGTGCAGCCATTGACTTGGTTGGACTTAGGCAGTTATTCATTTTTTAAAAGATAATTATGTGTGATCTGAAGCTGGTCTCAGGAAGACTGATGTCAAGTGAATGATAGCACACTGTCATCTCACAGTGCTCGTACTGCTGAAACCAACGTGTTGCTGCTGCCATCGACGTGTTAAGCACCAAGGCAACTAAAGCCGTGAAGTGTCGATACATTGTGTCTATAATTGCTCCTATTGTATGGTTGGTTTGCCTGTTTACTTAACAAGAAAAAAAAAAAAAAAAAAAAAAAAACAGAACGACTAACTCGGCTACGGTGTGAAAAAAGTCCACGAAAGTTTCCTCTGTCTCAGTCTATATGGGAACGTTAGACGTATTCATTATTATAAGTACAGTATTGGATGCTATTTTGAATCTCTTATAAATACAGACTCATAAAGGAGATTCATAACTCAAAAAATGATAGCAAGCGGGGGTGGGGGGCACAACATGCTTAAGCCAAAGATTATTTTTGGTTTATTAATAATTTTTTATTAACGAAAGTTCCATTTCGTAAAAATTTCACCCTGATTAGAAGCGAAGAACGTAGTTATGTCGATTTACGCTGAGAAATTGGGCGCTGATTGGTTTGATTGAAAAGATAACCACACACACACACGTTTTATTATTTCCCCTTCCCTATTTTTAAAAATTGTCTGTTTCCAAAGGATTTATGAAAATACTTTTTCTTACACTGTCTTGCCAAAAATAAATAAATAAATAAAATGAAAATAAAAAAATAAAAATGAAAATTTTTGTAAGATGTACGTATTTACATTTATGTATTTACTTCATTTTTCATTCAAACTGCGAGCGGGAATAGTATTTGTAAGTTGTAACTTAAAAAAGGCAAAAGAAGATAAAGTTTTATTCTTCTTTTTCCTTTTTTTTTTTTTTTTTTTGTTCATGGAGAAACGTGGACTTGACCCGTCAATGAATGAGCTCTCATGGGCGGAAAAATAAATATTAAATGCACTTTCTCATATAGTGGATGCCATTTATATCGAAGCACTTGGCTGTGAAGGGGACTCGTCCAAACTTATCCATTAATATGAAAACAGTAATGAAAATATGAAAAATAAAGTGAAGAAAAAAAGAAGAATGTGAAAATTATCTAGGTGAACCAAATTCATATCTGATTATCTTTCGATAAATTTCATTTTACAATTTTGCATGTACTAAATAATAAAAAAAAAACTCACAAAATTAAAAAAAAAATAGCACTCTTATGGAATATATAAAACTATGAGAGCAAATTTAGGGGTGAATTATCCATGCTGTTTAAAAATGAAAAGTTGTTTACTTCAACAAACAAGAGATGGCAGCACATGCTTGCATTATACTAATGCGAACTGACGCAGGCATGATAATACAATGGTAAATAGGGTTTTGGTAACCAAGGTGAAGAAAAAGCACGTAGTGCTTTTCCTTCACCTTGGTTTGTTCATCCATATGTAATATATAAAAGGTGCGCATGCGTAAAACAAGTTATTGGTGTGTTTCCTTTTTGTCTACTTCATTTGTAACTTATACCAATTCAAAGAAGTTTTTGTTCAAACAGTTCAGCACAAGGAACTTATTAAAGATTTTTTAAGCGTGGAATGGTTACGCCTCATATAGGGGCAGGAAAGAATAGAGAGTTTCCAGGAAAGTTTGAGGATTGGGGCTGGTTTAACAGGAAAAATATTCACTTTAAAGCATAAACTTAATAATAAAAAATCCTTCGTGGAAGGGGAGAGAATGTTGGTTTGCGCTGCGAAGGGCGCTTATTATATTCACGGTGTTGGCTGAGCAATTAGAAGGAATTTCTCCGCTTGAGGCAGTTCAAAAGTGTGTCCCACCTTCTTCCCAAACTAACTACAGCATATTTCATGAACTTACACCATTACCTAAAAATGGAATTCAACATTTTAATCTTCTGACACCAGACAAGTTGAAAGGTGGGTTTAGATTTTGATTAGCGCCAAGCCAGAGTCAGGACGAAGGTAAGGCGACCGCGGCTCTTCTCTTTATGTTATACTGGAAGGTTGCAAGGGCTTTAATGAAATTTTCACTTTCTTTTTGATGTGACATCACACAGTAACGAAAAGTTGTTTCCTGGGAAAAATAGCCAAAGAATTCAAAGATGTGCATGCGTAGTTAAATACAGAGGTGTGACTAGAGCATGGCGATGTGGCCTATCCATCACAGTAGCCGACATCATAGGCGCAAATGGAGTTAAAGACTAGAACAACAGAATTTCAAATTTATTTAAAAAATATGACAATTGTTATTATCTGAAACAAATATTATACAAGTACCATTTTATGGATATGGATATAATATAACAGTTTTTTTTATCATTTAATTAATATTATAATTATAGTAGTTTAAAAACATCAATGAATATTATAACGTAATTATAATTTGATTATTAATATATTTTTTTAAAACAGAGAGTCATTTTCTGATATTTGTTCATATGTGTCAAAAATCATAGTTACGCTTCGGTTAAATATAACAAGAACTTTGCTATAGATGAGGCACTTCGGTAAAATTTTTATTTTCCAGCAGAATCCCTTTCATAGATGAAGTGGCAGAATTTGAAATTAGCTGCATTCATAAAATTACACATTAGTACATATACAGTGCTGATTAAAACTGTGTACACTTAAACAGAAAACTCCTTTACCAAAATTAATTTCAAAAACTATTTCATTTCGATTTGTCACCTTAATAACACGATGGGACTTTTACAACCACGCGGATTTTTGCTGATAGTTCTAATCAGACAGAGAAATAACAGAATATTTTCACAATGGTTAGAAGTGGTATATTCCAGGTTCAAACGATTTTTCAAGACAAAAAATACTACGAATAGTATTTTGTCTTGAAATCATCACACATCATCCGAAAGGGGTATTAAAAGAAAGTTAAGACGTAATATCGTATAAATTTCTTTCAAGTTATCAAAATTAGGAACGGTAAGAGAGTTTTCAATACATTAAAAAGAACAGTTACTTCATAACAGCTTACAGATATTATCGAATTGACAACTTATTAACATTCTGTAGTAAATTAATCATAAACTCAGCTTCCTTTCACAGAAAATATTTAAGTCGGTACAAATATGAAAATGAAAACAAAATACATGGAAGTAATAATAAAATTAGGTAATGCAAAAATTGTTTTCACTTTAATGGGTTCAATGTTTTTCGACTCCGAATGGGCGGATGGATATGGGCTACCATACTGTTAGCGCTAGTTAACAGGCTGAGTTTATTGTGGAAGGGACTTGATTACGAAATACGCAGGAATATTTGACTGACGTACTATTAGTGATTTCTCAGCTATGTTCGAATTATTGAGTTGTATTAGTCGAGAATGAGTAATTTAAACTGCATACACCGTTTGAATCATTATGATTCAACTAATTAAATTTTAACGATAACACTAATGGAAGAGTAACAAGTTGAATTACTTTTGGTACGTTCAAATATGGGCTGTACCAACGCTACCATGAGTGTTTTTTTTAGTGCTACCTCTAAGGAAGTGAGTGATAGTGTTGCATTGGAGGAACCGGTGTCATTACACAAAAATTTCTTGTTCTTATCTCCAATTTCAGCTCGTACTTTCGTAGAACAAAAGAGACATCTTGCTCTTAATGCTATCCAGTTTCAAGCATATTAATTGAGTGTGGTTATGCATGACACCAAGTGGAAGGGCTTTGATAACTGTCAGACAATCTAAAATGGTACGTTCATATATATAGCCTATATTTTATTATTTCATATTTTAATGTGAACTTACAAGCAGTATTATTTTAATTTCCGCTACAGTACGCATTAACGTAGCAAAAGAGGCTTATAACTGATACATAAGTAACAAATCAGTGGTTTGGGAGACAGCTGGAAGTTGAATTTATGGATTATTAGCACGTCCTTCTTTTAAAAAGGTAGTTTAGCTAGCTTGCAAGCACAAAAAATAATCTAGGAGTACGCTTTCTTTTCTTGGCTTTAGTTATAGCCGGTTCTGAGGCTATAATAAAGCTGTAGGCACTGTTTATTTTGTCATCTTTGATTATGAAAACTTTTTATCATAATATTGACCACGTAAAATATTTAGTAAATCCATATATCGGAGTGGTAACAAACCATGCCATACGTTTTACGACTTATTTGCTCGCTTAATTACATTAAGATTATCTTAAGCTTAAAAAATTTCCGAATCCTGTTTAAAACTATCCATTTAAAATTGTTCCGTTTTCCTTCCTAAAGAATTTAGGGTGTGATCTTGTAATGTGCAGAACTGAAATGATCTTGTAATGTAGTATTGAAATGGATAAAACTTAGATATTCATTCTGTCTTTGAAACTGGAATTATACATGTTAATAAGTGAACGATTTTGCTGTTTTATTCATTTGAATGATAACTTTGTATTCTGTTTTGCATTTCAGAACTGAAATCACTACATGAGAATGACACTTTTGATAGGCTAAGGAATTACAGCTATTGCTTTTTGAATTGAAAAATTAAACTGAGAGTAACATTGGTAGCAGCGGCCGTGCTCGAATTTAAAGAAAAAAATAAAATAAAAAAAGAACTGATACAACGTCCCGGTGCACTTTGACCGACTGAACCCCCCACCCTTACATCTTTTTACAATCTTCCTTTCCAGTGATATTATTGTTAGTAGATATTTCTACCTCTTTCCCCCGCCTCGCAGATTTATAGATGGGCCTGTAAGCTTGAAATGCCAGTTTCGAACTGTCTCCAAACTACTATGCATTATTAGCATATTATAATAATTCAAATATTTGAAATAATTCTTTGAATTATTATAATATGCTAATTATTATAAATATGTTAATAATTAACAGAATAATAATTAAGCTGCAATATGAAAGCATAATGTTTTACTGTATTATGCCCAGAATCAAGAACAAAACTTACTTCATGGATTACACAGACGGGGTTCAACAACTGAAAGTAAAAATAAAATACATTATTTTAGATATTAAAAGACTGTTCGATAGGGGATAACATCTGAAGAGACAGTCGATAATGTCTCGTCAGACATTATCGACTAAAACATTCAAAATCATCACATAAAGAGCTTCGCGTTGAGTACTTAAGCAGAAATTTTTTTTTCAGCTTTACAAAGAAACTTCCTTTCCTTTACATAAACTGTCCGCTCTAAACCATCAAAGTAAACAAAACGACAATAGTATTCAACTTTTTGTTGATGTATCTCTTACAATGTTTCTGAAGACCCTCGTAATGTCTGTAGAATTTAACCTAAAATAGCCTATGTCGGAGACTCTTAACATCTTTAACATTATAACAGGAATAATAATGTTAAAGATGGTTAAGATGTTAGATTAATGTTATATAACAGGAATTTAATCGTATTGGCACCACTATAAGCTACAGTAAAACCTCATTATTTCGAAGTTTCAAGTAACCTTTCAAGTTAGTATTCCTAGCGAATTTAAGAATTCACAAAACCAGTGAATCAAAAATAGTCGAGTTAATATTTCGAAAATGCCATACTTTTCATGTTAAAAAGACATTCAAAACGCTTGTGCGAAATGTATCAATAGAAACCTTCACGAAGCGTAATTCTTTACAGTTTCAGCCACACTTTTCATGCCATGGTCAGAACATTTCGTATGGAATTTACTTGCATAACTGTAAGCTTGCTACATTGGTAGCACCACCACAAAATACGGTTCTACCAAAACATCAAACACACGTGCTTACTACCACTACAATAGCTTTAGGACGGGACAGTCCTAAAGCTATTGTAGCTACAATACTTAGGACTGTAAAGTTACAGTCCTAAATCAATCCCACAACCGCACCCCCTTAGTAGATTCAGCCATTCCTATTATCAAATTAAAATCCAGTTTTAAAATTTTCCAATATGAAGCCCTAGTTATAGAATGGTTTCGCAGCCATTCCACTCTTCAAGTATTAAATTCCAAACTACCCTATAACATGGCACCGGTCTGGAATCTCATGCACCTGAGATTCCCACGTGTATCCAGGAGCATCACGGGAACCTAGTCTTCTTAAATACACGCGTTTACTCTCATTCTACCATTGCCAACTGAAGACGTGTAAAACGAAAGCCACTTGATATGGCTATTGGCCTTCTGTTTCCAACCGTATAACTTAAATCGTTTCAAATTTCAACATTGACGACGAAGACGTGCACTTCTACTTCCTTGCGCATATTTTAATTCTGTTTTTAAATCCTAACTCATTCATGCTAACTTAAATTTAAAATTATCATCCAATTTATTCCAACATCAACGCAGATTATAAAAAGGTGAGTATCATAATAAATTAAATTACATATACAATATAATAGCGTAGCTATTATATTGTATATGTTTCACTTAAAACTGGAGCCAGATATTTCACTTATCTCTCCATGTATGGGGAGAGCTATACACTAAATTGGGCCCTTTAATGCAAGGATCATTATTAAAATCAGTTTATTTCCCAAGAAACCCCGGGACGACTCTGTGCCGGAAGGGTGTTAGTTAGTACAGTATATTTAGATAGAGGTACTTCTGAACTTTCGATTAATACTAAATATAGCTAGTACATGACTTATAATTAATGAAAACAGCAAAAAAATACGGATGATCACACTGTTGTCATCTCCGCCGCCTAATAAGATGCAAATCATTCGGATGTGATGTGTTGTGACCCGTCTGTTTGCTTGCACAATTTCTGTCCTCCTCCTGCTCCACAGGTGCCGTTGAGAGGATGTTTTCTGTTCGTTGTACACCCTTGAAACTGTGGTGCATGAAAAGTTCAGGAGAACTGCTGTTTCAGAGATGCTTTGTCCAGAACGTCTTACTACCATTAGTCCTTTTCTCCCTACTGATATAAATGAAGCAGCTTAACTGCTGCTTCATTTATATCAACTGTGGTCATGGACTTGCAACGTAGTGTGGGACAAACCATTTCCGTGCGCGTGCGCATACGAAATGTATATGCACGTTTGCATGTCCACTTTCGTGCGCAGGTCCGTTTTCCATTTTCGTATGCATACGAAATGTATGTGGATATGCGAACGTGCACATACATACATACAAATGGACCTGCGCACGCGCAGGTCCGTTTTCGTATGCGCGTGCTTGGAGGATTACTAATATATCCACCATTGTGAAGGTGCAAGCAGAGGATTTGGCTGTCACAGACCGTCTGGAATTCGCGAAATTGGGTCCACTTGACTTGAGTGCCACTCGAATATCAGTTCCATCAGCGTTTTAGACTCCCAGGTAGCAAGTACAGCTTGTCTGGCATATCTGAGAGAATGTCTGTGACAACCTACATTTTGTCTGTACATAGTTTCTCTGTATCTATATTTAAATTATTAAAATTAGTAACTGCAATTTAAATATTTTGGCAAAAATCGTATTTGCAAAGTGTAATAAAAACAACATAAAAAATCATTAAGACTTTTAAGACTTCTTGATTAAGGCCCGACATGGCCGAGTGATCCAGCGTGAGGATGTATAAGCGCAGAACGGGTTAGAGGTTGCGAAGAGAACTTGGCAAATAACCATTTTTTACGGAAACTTGTTAGCAAGGTCAAATGACGCAAGAAGAGAACACTGCGCGACTGTTACATGATTAATGCTTTTATGATTGCGTGTTAATGATTGTATTTAATTAAAATCAATAATCGAAACTTTGATCATTGTTCGTGTCTCAATATTTTTAAAACTGACAAAATTTAATTACCTGCTACTGTGGCAGGCAATTCATTCCAATGAATTTGCACAGTGCCGGAAATTAAACTTCACGAGATCCGACCTTCTATTAAAGTTGGGTCCCCGCCGGTCTAGTCCTCTCACTAGATCATTTATTTTTGTCTGATGTAGAAAATGTTCTCTTCTTCCGTCATTTGACCTTGCTAACAAGTTTCCGTAAAATGGTTATTTGCCAAGTTTTGCACTTCGCAACCTCTAACCCTTTCTTCATAGGGAAATCGATTAGTTAGCACATTTACGGTCTGATTGCTATTCTTTGAATCCTTTCTTCGTGTGGTTTTGCCATCGTGTCATACAAAGGGACAATGACGTACTCTTCCCTGTTTGCCATAGACAGGGGCGCCTTTCTAGATGCCTGTTTACACTGCATGGAAAGTTTCGTGTCTGACTGAATAGTAACCCCTAAGTGTTTTTCGACCCTAACCACTTAACTCCACAAGCAAGTAACTCCTGGATTCCCATTTCCCCACTTAAAAAAAAAAAAAAAAAAAACTTTACATTTAGAAGCGTTAAATTTTAGTTGCCATTTTTCAGACAAAGTGGGCTGGTAGATACCTTTTTTTTAAATCATCAGCAACTTTCCTGCAGTCTCCTCTACTTGATTAATATATCATACGTTAAAAAAGTATATTAATGATAGATAGAGAATTACGTTATGTATAGTACGCTACCTGAGCAGCTTACCTGTCGTTATTCCTTTTGTTAGGTCTTCATCTAGATCGGGGGGAAAAAAAGCAGTAAATAAAAATCCTGATATTAAAGTAAAACTGATATTTTGTAACAATAGCAAAATATTTTGTGAGATCAAATAAACTTCGAAAAGAGGACTGATAATTATTAGTGTTGTATTCTGAGTTTATTCTAAAACACATTATTTAAAAAAAAAAAAAAATATATATATATATATTTATACTGATTTATTAAAACAAAAGTGCATTAAATCAACACTGCATTAGCTGAAATATTACTCGCCTCACTTCAAGCAACTAAAACTAGGCGAACATTTGTGTTCGAGACAAAATTCAGTTAGCCGGGTGGGTTACGTGCCTGCCTGGCAACCCAAAGGTCGCGGGTTCGAATACCGCCTCGGGCTTGGATCAGAGTAGAAAATTCAAAAACCTTGGGAGGTGCAATATGGCCACAGAAGCCAATGCGCCAACAACGAAAAAAAAAAAAGCCAAAATATCAGTTTTATTGATATTCTTACACTATATTTCAAACGCGTTGCCTTGGTATTGTATGTAGTGTTTATTGTCAAGCAACACCAGGGGGGGTGGTCTCCCCTAAAACACACAATATTCTCCGTGTCGCGGTATGAATTCTGTAAATGCCAGATAGTATAAGTTTTGGTGTTGGTCTGGTCTGCGTAGAATAGTGCTGGGTTGTGTTGGTCTGTTGTTCCTTCGGCGTTTAGCCGCGGGAATCCCTAGTGGGACCCCACGTTAGCCGTCCTTTGCCCCGAGAAGGCAGCCGGGTGTAATAGGGGAGATAGCTCTGGCGGGAGCAAACTCTGGTCTGTGCCTGAGCTTGCCTGGGAGGCCCTAGGAAAAAAAAAAAAAAAGCTCTAGAAGGTGAAAAGAGAGTTGGAGGAGAGTGAAGGTAGGAGGGAACAGATGAAGATAAGGCAGGTGGCTGACAGGAAGGCTGTCCACTTGGAAATAGGAAGTTTAGGGGGCACCCCTGTGGAAGGAGCCCGATCTTCATATAGAAGATCGGGCTCCTTCCACAGTCAAGAACATACTGTCAAGAACAGAAAGGTATTGTAACACGCCTGAGGGAAGAGGCATGACATTAGCATGGCAGGGGCTCCTAATAGGTTGCCCCCCACTGCAATCTAATTTGGGAGCCTGTCAAAACACACATACCATATTATTTGGCTCACCTATACACCTGTCACACATACATATACACAAGTATACGTTTTAACTTATTTAGGGGCAGAGAAAATAGTAGAACATGGACATCTCTCTCTCACGCACTTGTCATCTTCCATTGATCATCATTCAGTCAGACAGGACGCAGGTGCTATAGCCTTTGTCAGACAATCGCATTTATTTTATTTTTATTAATTTTATTTATTATTATTTTATTTTTTTTTGTATTATTCACAAAATTCACTCAGTCACCGCATAGTTTAGACAGGTGACCTGACATTCACTCATATATGTAACTGTACCCGCAGGTACAACTTTATTTGTTATTATTATTTATTTTTTATCATTTTTATTTATTATTATTTTATTTAATTAATTTTTATTTTTTATATACATGTTTAGGGTACAACAGGCTATACATATAGGACATTCAGCCGTCCCGTCACTCACTTATCCAACTCATTACAGTAACAAAGAATAGAACTACACTTACACTTTTTTTTTTTTTTGCAGGTTGAGCAGACCATAACCTTCATATAGATAATATAACACCTGAATTAGTTATAAAACAAATAACATATATATGCCCAGAGGTCAAACAAAATAATACAATTTCTAACGTGAACATTCTCGCTGAGTGAGAAACACATTCTAACAGGCCAGTCGCATTTGGGTTTGTCACTATTAGTAAGTTTCACAATTAGATAGAAGTGTCTAAGTAGCTGAAGGGGGTGTGTCATAATCAGAATTATAGCACGATTTCCTCTCCTAGTCTCAAAAGCTTTTTGAGCAAATTCAGAGAAGACCACGTAATGCATGTAATCAGAGATGAGCAGTTGCTCATCTCCATGATTTATGGGTCCGATTTTGGTCATAAGTCTACATCTATGGGGATAGTAATTGGGGAGGTCATAAAGGATATGAGCCTAAGCTTTACCAGCTCCACTTGTACATTTTGGGATCCTGGGTAAGACCCCAGTTGGCATAGTAGCTGAAATATGATTATCAGAAATGTAGTACGGATTCAGTCTCTGTTTATAGTACGCCTAAACTGATTATACGGTTACCTTTAAATTATTTTGGACACCCGAATACAAACAAGTTAAGAAATGCCCTCTACCTTCAGCTTAGATATCAGTTCAGGTTTGATGTCCTGTTACAGTCACGACCGTTTCGTTTTACTGATCTGAATAGTTAACATAAGAAACCAAGACAATATAACCTTTTTCACTAAGCGCAGACACAACTGCATCGTTTTCCGATTGTACCTTGATGAACTTTAGAAGGGAAAGACCCCTTACCTGCAGTAAAGGCCTGCTTTTCTAATGCCTCCGTCTCATCTGGAAAAGAAAAGACAGAACTAGATGGAATGCACGATACAATTCAGTTTCACTATAGTAGTTTCAAAGAATTTAAATTCTGTTTATTTTATAGATCTCATTTAAAAACCATTTACTGCGGCCTATTTAGAATTTATCTTTTAATTATACCTAACAGACTAGCAATATTGATGGTTGAAAGCCTCATGCTGATTTTGATTGCATATCAGAATATTATAGTGTAGTGAGTTAATAAACAGTCGATCTTGCTTTAGCTGCAATGAAAACAGTCCTCTTGGCATCATTTATGCAAGTTGAGCACACTTTGAAGAAGTATCCTGGTGATGTTTACTCATTCCTATAAAATTGTGCTCTTCTGTTTTCAACACTTGTCGGAGCTGCTGTCGCTCTTTGGTACGCCTTTCCAAATGATTCCACACGTTCTCGATTGGACTTAGGAAACGCATAATTTTTAAGAACATATCTGCATAATATTAGGACTTGTTCTTCAAACCACACGTACGCAATCTATGCGCTTAGTTCATTGATTGTCATCTTGGACATTTCGGTGTCCACTTACATCAGTAATACCCGAAGAAAATGGTATGCTGCAGTACTTAGTAACACCAGAGACTTAAAATCCCTCAAGGATGATAAGTGGGCCAGTTCTGTGGCACGGAAATATTAGAGGTCTGAATCAGTGGACAAGATGCACTGTTGCTTCATGCGGTTTTCTCCACTCGTGTACGCGTCCATTATGGTAAACAATGTGAAATGGGATTTGTCGAACCACATCATTCCATTGTCCCAGAAAATATTGCTGCCCTTCACAATGTAGATTCTATAGCCAGCGTAGATTCGACATTATGCATAATCTAAAAGCATCGCTTTGTACGTAGCAAAAGATCAAACTAAGTTTTCTAAATGTCTATCCAAAAAATTCTATGTACAAACATCCACGATAATATCATAACTCCCATATCCTGAAGCTTATTATTCAGTGATTATAGACTCTCGACACAGTTTGTGCCGATATACGAGTTACCTTTGCTGTTGCCATTGAGATATGTTCCCAGTATACGGACATCAACAATCATGTAGCTATTGTAGCTGGGGTTTTCATGTATGACAGCATCAGCAATGACACTAAGACCAGCTCTACTTATAACCTAGCTCATTTAACTGTGACGAGCTATTCCAATTAGATTCGACAGGACACGCTTTCACATTGGGATATCCGATTTTCTAATATTTTGGGAAGGAAGCGTACTTTAGATGTAGTTAGAAAGTCTATCTGCTCACACTGTTTCGGACACCAGGATGACATTCTTGCCTGCTATCTGACGTGGTTTCAATTGGAGCCGAAACATAGTGGGATGCTCAAGTGAGCAGCGAGAGAAGTTTCGTATTTTGAGGTTGAGCAGTCAAGCAATCTGTTCATTTTTGAAATTAATGTATGAATGGTGCCAGCATCATGTTTTATCGCTGCATTTTGGCTTTCAAGTTGAAGAAATTCAATATAGCTGATTAAAAATATGGACTTTTAATTTAAGTACTTTGTAACTAATATATTTCAATAGTTATAATATACGTACCAGCGCCGTCGATAGAATTGTCATCCCCATCTGCACTGGAACCTGAAACAATACAAGAAGCAGCTGTTAATTCCGTTGAAGTTCTTAATGATGTATTGCAGATTAATAGCGTCATTACTCTTGCTAGCAGGTGAAAGTGCTTTCATTCACCTAATTAATACAGTAGCAGTTTGTCTGCATTGGGTGCAGTTCTTTTCTTTATTTCGATCTTCCTGACACAGTTATGCCGTAATAACGTGGGTGTTGAATTGGATGTAAAGAAAGATGATTGAAACTGATATTTAAACCACACCCTTAGGTCGACTGCAATCCAATTCCCGTAGGAATAAACAAGAGGATAACACATGCACCCAACAGTACATTGTACTGGTGAATATCAGGGTGTGTAGAGAATGGAAGTTTTATTTATAGGCCTGTACACTAGATCTGTCGTCCCCAGCTTGGGGTCGGCGAAGTACTCGCGGGTGGGATCTTGTGAGCTACTTTCAGTACAATAACCTATGCGGTTTGGGATTATCTGCCATCATTTCTGGGATTTTCCTCGCCGTTTGAACCTGTGAGGGAAGAAAATTTGTTTTGATTTTGTACTGATAGCATGCAGTGTTTGAAACTGATGTTTAAGTCACTCTAGAAGTCAATTCAGTTGACTGAATTGACTTCTAGGGTGACTAATAAAAAAAAAAATCATCCTTTGATGTGCGTGCTCATAATGAATGTTTTATAATAAATAACATGTTGCGCTTTTAGAGAAACGAGAGCGCTTACGTTATTTTTCGTATTAGTTTTCTCAGTTCTGTGATCTGCGGGCCAAATATTTGTATCTGATATTTAAAGCTAGTTCATGAAAATCACATTTATGATTGAACGTGCTGCACCTACCGTCGCTATGTGGCTTTTCGGTGGACGGCTTTTCTCCTGCGTTGGAACCTGTTAGGGAGAAAAATGAACACGCGATTAAAATGAAAGAGAAAATTCTAAAAAAAAAAAACTTAGTATATCTAAAGTTAAAATGTAAAAAAATTAGTTCAGTTAATTTGTAATTTTCGCTGCATGTAGAATTTTTGCCTCTGAAAATTAGTGAAATTAATCAAAAACAGCTTTAAAAAATACGCATGTGCAGTAACATTCGAAGTTTGTAGTTAATACTACATTAAAATTAATAAATGTTGAAATTTAATTGCAAAAATAAATTTCATTCTACAAAACAGCGCACTCTTTTACAATTAAATCAATAAAATGTCTTTCTTTTTTTAAATATTCTTTGAAGGTAATGGATAAAAAGGATGCTTACTGCTGCTCGTTGTTGCTTCACTAGGTTTCCCAGGATCTGTATTAAATAAAAGAGCGTTAATTTTCTTTCTAATAGTAAGAAAATAGTTTAAATAGAGTGTAAAACATTAAGGTTTATTGAGGTACAAGTATGTCACAAAATTATAAAGCGTAATTAGGAAATTTATGGTCTGAAGATAGGGTTCGGCAAGGATCCGGAAACGTCATCTGCTAACAAACTGTTGTAGTATTGTACACCGATGAGCCAAGATATTATGCCAACCTACCTAATATGATGTTGGTCCTCCACGTGCAGCCAAAACAGCTTGTACCCGGCGAGGCATGGACGCTACAAGGTTTCTAAATGTCTTGTGGTATCTGGTACCAACGCTTAACCAGCAGATCCTTTAACTCCTGTAAGGTCCATGGTTGAGACGCCGCAGATCGGAATTGCTGTTCTAACACAAACCACAGATGCTCTATGGGATTGATGTCTGGGGAATTTGGAGGCCAGGGCAATACCTGGAAGGTCTCCTCATGTTCCGCGAACCAGTCTCGAACAATCTGGGCGGTGTGGCATGGCACATTATCCTGCTGAAAGACGGCACCGCCAGAGGGGAAGCCAGTTGCCATGAAAGGGTGTACCTGGTCAGCAGCGATGTTTAGGTAAAAGTGTAAAGTGTGTTGATGTCTAGCGGCACCAGGGATTTCCCCCATCTCCGCGTTGCTTACAGTTTGCTGGGAAAGCCAGAGATTTAAAAATGTGTGGGTATTGAATTTGTGTTATGTCGTGTACCGTTGTTAATCTGGTCGTTTAGCCACTAGACCCCTGCTGAGGCCCAACTTACGCCCCGTGGAAGCAGACTAGGAACCTAGTCGATAATTTTTACTCTGGCTGGTCCTGCCGCCTAATTTCCTGAAATTTCAGTGGCTAGGGCCTAAAAAAAAAAAAAAAAGGAATGCACATGCCTCACCAGAAGGAAAGGAGGGGTGGAGGTGACCCTCCCACACCAGGATTTAAAGAGAGTCGGGCTAGGTTGCCCGGCTCAGATCGCCATGTGGCGTTGGCAGCTCGGCTGCGTGTCACTCACGTCAACTGTGTCCGAGTTGTCGGTCCGGTATTTGTCCTGGAAAAGGAGCAAGGATCCCTTTGTTCCAGCTACGTGGATGTCCTCAGGTTCTGCTTGTGGTTGTAGGCGACTAGTCGTGTATCTCGTGGGTGTTCATTATTAAGTTCACTTCTTGTTCCTCCTTCTTCGTTGTCACAGTCGATGTACCTATGGTCCAGTCCAGTTTGTTTTTAGTCGGGGTCTCGTCCGTGCGGGCAATCCCCGAGTGTTTATATGTTCTTTTGTTGTGTTTATAGTAGAAGTCTGTTCGCCTGCTTTGTGAATTGACATTTGTTCTCAGTCGAAGTCTCGTCTGTGATAGGACACTGGGGTTTCCTTTTCATTTCACCTGATTAGTTCCAGGCTTTTCTCGTTGGTTACTGTCCATATTTTTAAACAGTGCCCTGGGGCTTAGGTTTATCCTGATACAGTTACTTTAGTCAGGATTGAATTTATCCTGGGAGTGTTGTCAGTTGTGAGCGATGGCATAGTTGGCTCTCCGTCTTGCAAACAATTTCTGGACAAAATCAGTGAACGCTAGGTACTCATCTTTGGTGTCCAGGAGGTGTTGTTCAAGGCCTCTTGGTAGGTATCTGATCTTCGTGATTAGGGTGTTGCGTAGGTCGTCAGAGCTGGCAGTCATAGATAAGGTGCTGCCAGCTCTCTAATCCTCCGCAAACACAGGTGGGGTCGTCTTGGATCCCAAGGAGCGATAACTTTGCATTAATGGCCCCATGGCCTGTGAATAGATAGGTTGATTGTAAGCCAGGGGAGAACCAGTTGGGTGACGTGGGGTATATCCGAGTCACATTAGGTATGAATTTTCTCGTGATGTCCCCAGTACTGCAGTTTTGCCATTTCTCCCGCCACACCTGTATTAGGTGTGCGTTCAGTCTCTTCTTCTCTGTTTTCTGATTAGCGTCCGGGTCTGTTGTGAAGTCCAGGCAGGTTTTTGAGATGCCCTTGGTACGGTGGTATTTATTATTATTTTAGGGTTACTCGTAATTAAATACATTAACCCGTATTTGTGTCTGTAAATTGCGTATGTTCTATGGTTGATTTGCCTGTTTTGCTGGACGAAAA
This sequence comes from Mastigoproctus giganteus, assembly GCF_048544385.1. Classification (NCBI taxonomy): domain Eukaryota; kingdom Metazoa; phylum Arthropoda; class Arachnida; order Uropygi; family Thelyphonidae; genus Mastigoproctus; species Mastigoproctus giganteus. The sequence continues at coordinate 75,409,110 of NC_143584.1, read as the reverse complement.
AACCCCAGTTACTGGCGAGAAAAACCTTGCTATCTACGCCTGAGACCAACTAACTCAGCCACGGAGTGAAAAAAGCCCATTAAAGTTCCTCGCGTCATCGACGGGATTCGAACCCAGGCCTTTTCCACCCGGTGTGGGGAGGACGGTGACGATACCACTGTGCTACCGCGCAGACTTGGTACGGTAGTATAGAAGTCCTCGTCTGATTATTTCCAGGTCCAGTGGTAGTACTCCTGCAATGACTTGGAGAGCGTGGGTACTGACAGTACTGCACGCACGGGTGATGGACAGTAGTATGGTTCTTTGGGTGGAGTCTATTAGTCGCTTGTTGGAAGCGAGTGTGGCCTTTTGAACCACATTCCTGCGACATACGTTATGATGGGGATGTACACAGCCTTGTAGAAAAGATGGAGCGTGCGCCGAGTGAGGCCCAATCCTTTCGGGTGACTCTCGCGATCATGGCTGAGTAGGATCTGATTTTTTTGCGGATGCATTTTATATGCTCCCTGGAGATTAGTTTTGTGCCTAGGATCACACCCAAATATTTGATCTTTGCAGAGAATTTAATGGTTGTATTGTTTATTTTCATTTGTCGGGGCCGTCTGATTTGTAAGGTGCCTTTTGAACAACATTGAGTTGGTCTTTGCTGGGGAGATGTGCAGCTGATTGTGTCGAGCCCATTACTGCAGTTTGTCCAGGGAGGTGTTGGCCATGCTTTTCAGTTCTCCTCGTGATTTGCCGTAACGGTAATGATGAGGTTATCGGCGAAAGCCTGAGTTTTGACCTCACCATGATTCTGGGTAAGGAAGCCGTCCAGTACGATGTTCCACAGTAGGGGGGGGGGCAGGACCGAGCCCTGCGGGCAGCCTCTGTAAATGTTCCTAGTCAGTGTCTGGAAGGGGGAGCTTTTCTGTGATTTCTCTGTTTGAGAGGTAGCTTTGGATGAGATTGTAGAGGTTTCCCGGAACACTAGCGGCCCTGAACCTCGCCAGGACGCTCGGTCACCAAAGGGAGTCGAATGCCTTGGCGAAGTCCACAAAGATCATGAGGAAGTATTTTTTGTTGCATGTGGCCACTTTATCCAGTAGGTGCTGTAGCGCATCCACTGCTGAGGACCCCCCCGTCTAAAACCAAATTGGTTCATGGAGGAAAGCCCAGCCCTGTCATAATGCTTCAAGAGTCGGGAGTATAGAAGGCGTTCTAGTAGTTTGCTTATTACAGTGAGAAGGGCGATGGGCCTGTATGAGTCTGGAAGATCTGGAGGTTTGGAAGAGTCTTTAAGATTAATTTTATGTTAGCCTTCTTCCATTGATGCTTCCACCTACCTAAACTCCGTGATGTTTAGGTAAAAGTGTAAAAGTGTATTTAGGGTCAGACGGCACCAGGGGTTTCCCCCATCTCTGCGTAGTTTACATTGTGTGGTGATACAGTTCACTGTAAAGGCCAGAGATTTAAAAGTGTATGGATCTTGAGGCCTGAAGTTGCCCCGTGGAGGCAGACGAGGTTCACCAGTATTTTTAAATAAGTACTCTGACAGGTCCTGCCACCTAATTTCCCGAGATTTCAGTGGCTAGGACCTAAAAGAAAAAAAGGATATGGCGTGCCCGTTGGTATGTTGAACACATTGTATTTTCCTGGTTAGATTGGGGTGCACTGGAGATTTAGTGGCCGAGGAGTTGGCGGAAATAATTTAGAGAAGTTAAAATTTTGGTGTAGGTCGTGCGCTGGCGTGCAGATAGAGAGGGGGAGACTAAAGACTGGGGGGAAAAGTAGGAAGAACTGGGATCAATAGAGAAGACGATCCAGACAAATGTCAGTGGGGCATGCCCATGCCCCGCCAGAAGGAAAAGAGGGGGTGGCGAGGGGGGAAACAGGAAGGCCGTCGCCCTCCTGCCCACCAGGTAGGGGAGTACAGTGAACTCAGCAAGGAAGCCAGCTCAGATCGCCAGTAAGGCTCTGCAGCAGTTTATCTGCTGTTTGTCTTGTCAGTGGTGTTACTGTCCCCACAGGTTCTGGCACTAAAGTTGTTGTCTCGGTGCGCATGCCATTTGTGGGACATGTGGACATGTGTGGACATGTGTTTTTGTAATGGGCGGCTCCTAGAACGTTAGTTCAACTCCGCCTCGTATCTCTGTGAAGAACAGTATCACTACAAATGGGCCAGATATGTGTGTGACGTCGGTTTGTGTGTATTATGTGTGTGTTCTGTTGTTCTGTTCTGGCCACTTGGCTACCCAGAAGCATCAGTCACCTGGACAGATGATTCTGGGTACTCGTCCACACCACGGGAAGGTGGGCCAGTCTCAGCTAATCACGTACTGTCTCAATATGAGACTCTGATCCACCTGATGTTGCCAAAAGGTGGGCCAGATTCCTCTAGGGGCCCACTCCAGAGGAGAGAAAAAAAAAAAAAAAAAACATATATATTTATTTAGATTTTCCCGTGGTGCAAAAGAAAAAAAAAAAAAAAAAAAATAATAATAATAATAATAAAATAATAATATCACTGTAAAACGCAAAAAAAAAAAAAAGTGACAGCAACCCTGAAGAACGCAAAAAAAAAAAAAAAAAAAACCAACCATGTGACTGATTTAGAACGCGAAGAGAGAAAAAAAAAATAAATAATAAATAAATAAAAAATAGTAAGAATAAAAGAAATAAAATAAATTAAATAAATAAAATAATAATAATAATAATTAAAAAATAAAATAAATTAAAAAAAAAAAAAAAAAACAGCCATGGATTGATTGTAGAATGCGAGAAAAAAAAAAAAAAACATATATACATATATATTTATTAAAAAAAAAAAAAAAAAAAAAAGGGGGGGGGGAAGAGAAAGAGAGAGAGAGAGATGTTTTCCTTCCTGAACACAGGCCGCAGAAACAAGCTCCACAGCCCATGCAGCAGGCTGGGGGGAGGGGGGAAATACATGGTCGGTTTCAGTCCACTGCTGGGTCATCGATGTTTGCCACTGGTGGTCTGTTAATCCTTCTTCTGCGCCTAAAGACTTCAGCTGAGTAGGTTTGCAGTGCAGGGAGGTTGTTAGGGTTCTGTAGGAAGAGCTCTAGATACTCGCCAGAGATCTGTGTACAGCTGACAAGGTTGTGTCTCAGATCAGCATACGCAATGCACTCGAATAGTACATGCCACCAGTTCTCTTTGGCTCCACAATGGCAGAGATCTGTTGGGTGGAGACCCAGATGGTGTAATTTTTCATTCATGGATCCGTGTCCGGTAATTAGGTATGATGTTTCTAGTGAAGGGGTGAACCAAGACTGTACAGATTTAGTAGCAGTGTAGGTTACATCAGGTAGGAATCTTTTTGTGACAATGCCCTTTGTTGAATTATGCCATCGAGTTTGCCAAATGTTGAAGAGCTCGTTGTAGCAACGTGTCATCTCAGCCTTGGGGTCAGCATCCAGATTAACCTCAATGTCAAGGATCCTTGTTGGGATATTTTTCGTAATGCGGAAGCACAGCCCTCGGAAGGTGACATGTAGATCGAGCGGAAGTGCTCCCGCAATGACCTGAATGGCAGGAGTGGAGACCGTTCTACACACTCGGCAGATTGCCATTAACATTGACCTCTGGATGGTTCCAAGCTTGTCTCGCATCTTTACAAGAGTTACCCGATGGAACCAGGCTCCAGCTGCATAGGTCACAATTGGTAAAAATACTGCGTTGTAATACAACCGCAGGGACCTTTTGGAGAGTCCCCAATCATTCTTAGAGATGCGTATGATGGTTCCTGAGAATCTCTTAACTTTGTTTCTTAAATTAACAAGATGTGGAAGAAAGCTGAGTTTGTGGTCAATAATCACTCCAAGTACTTTGGTTTCGGTGACGATTGGCAGTTGAGCATTACATATCTTTACCTGCGGTGGGCGCCTGAGATCCAGTCTATTCTTGAATAGCATCATTTTAGTTTTTGTTGGGTTGATATGCAACTTATTAAGTGCGGCCCAAGTTGAGAGATCGTCGAGGACCTGGTTTGCATTTTCTTCAATGGCCTTCCGTGAATGCCCTGACACCACAACTGTGAGATCATCGGCAAAGGCCACAATTTTTGTATTCCTGAAGGTGCGGGAGAGCCAGTCTTGGAGGACTATGTTCCAAATGAGGGGTCCCAGGACTGACCCTTGGGGACAACCTCGATTTACTGATCTTGTGACTTGCTGGAATTTTGACTTGAGAATAACTGCTCGGTCGGAAAAATAGTTCTGGAAGAGGCTGTATAATTGCTGGGGGCAAGCGGCAGTTCGAAGGCGTGCCAAGGCACTATCCCACCAGACGGTATCGAAGGCTCCCTCGAAGTCTATGAAGATGGCCAATTCGAATTTTTCTTCAGAACTTTCAATATGTAAAACCAAATCGAACAGAGCTTCTTCACACGACCTTCCACGGGTGAAGCCATACTGGCATGGTGAGACCAAATCGTGCATTTGTAGCATGGAGACAACCCTGAGAGCCATGAGTCGCTCAAGGACCTTACCAAGGTTAGCCAGCAGGGCAATAGGCCGGAAGCTGCGGGGGTCTGTTGGTGGTTTGTGAGGCTTCTTGATGAGGCGAATGAGGGCAAATTTCCATTCTTTTGGGAAGCATCCTTCTTCCAAGCATTTATTGAAGAGAAGGAGTAGATGGTGCGGCCGCAGTGTGTGAAAGCGGATGATGAAGATGTATTCTATTAGGTCAAGGCCTGGACACTTTTTGGCATTAATGTTTTTAAGGACTGCTCCCAGTTCTTCTAGTGTGAATGGGTTGGCTTGCTCTTTTGCTATGTAATTGCTGTTGGCAGCTCTAATTGCTGAGTGTTCTGGATGATCCTCAGAGATGTCATCAGGTGGAAACAGTTTGTCTAGAATAAGGTTGGCAGAATCTTGCCAACACTTAGTTTCCTGAGCGTCTACTGAAACAGTGTTGAATATTTCTGGGGAGAAGGTTTTCTCTCTCAAAATCTTATATGCCAGGCCCCATGGATTTGTACGGTTGGTTTCTTTTACGAAATTTGCCCAAGTTTCTCTCTTTCTGGCTGCAATTGCCTTGGTATACTCATTCTTTTTGGCGATATAATCCCTATGAAGGCGTTCGACATCAGGAGCTGGCCAATCACGGTGTCGCTGGTAGTTCCTGCGCGCAGAGTGGACTGCCTTACGAAGGATGGTAAGTTCCCGGGTCCACCATGGGCAGATTGCTGGGCGGAACACCTTCTTCCTTGAGGACCTGTATGAGGCTCTGAGTATGGAGTGCTGGATAAAGGTGGTCAAGTCCTGTGCATTTAGCGAGTCCATCTGTGATGGGTCTGGATTTGGAAAGTCCAGTTCTATGGAGCTGTCATATGCTTCCCAATTGACGTTTCTCGAAGAGAATCTAATGAAGTCAGTTGGCCTTGTTCTGTTGTTGTTTCTCGGTGGAACCAAGTCAAGATGGAACAGTATGGCTCTATGGTCGCTAACAGTCAGATCCGGAGTTACCTTCCAGCAACTAACTGACTGACGTAGGTCTTTTGTAGACAGGGTTAAATCAATATTAGATTCACCGGTGGAGCTAGAGTAAGTAGTGAACTGGCTAGGCTGGTTATGGATAATAAGATTTTGGCTGAGGATGAAGTCCTCAAGAAGCTGGCCACGGCCATTGGCAACTGCACTGTGCCAGAAGGGGGATTTTGCGTTCAAGTCAGATGCAACCAGGAGTTGTTTGGAGCCAATAAAATTCAGGGCAAATTCCAAAACGTTTAGTGCTTCATTGATGTTACTTGAGGGAGGGCTGTAGAGTGACATCAGGTAGAATGATTGATCTGTACATGTAATCTGGATACAGGTGGAGAACTGATTGCAGAGGCCCTGGACAACCAGGACATCGAGATCCCTATTTATGACTGCTATACATGTTTTTGGGTCCACTGGGACAGGTTGAATGACTCGCGTGTGTATGGAAAAGCCAGTAATTTTAGAGGTTGGATGGGGTTGTATTCTTGCAGCATACGGCTCTTGAATCAGAACAACATCAATTGAATGCTCCTCAGTGGCCTGGCGTATTTCATCCGCAACTGTGCGGGACCTTTGCCCATTTATTTGCATCATTCGCAAGTATTTAGTTTGAGATACAGGGGCTCCTCTTAGGCTCCCAGAAAGAGTGGGCAGGACTGGAGCGGGGACACAACTGGGATTTCTTGTTGATTTAGGCATCAGCGGTCCTTAGTCTTACGAGTTCCAGAGCCCTTTGGTATTCTGGGCATAAAATATCCCGGAGGGAATGGTTATGTGCTCGCCTGTTCCTTTTACAATTCACACAAAAGGGCTCTTCGTCAATGTAGGGACATTCTGCTTGGACATGCCCACTCCTGGCACAATGCCCGCAGGATGGAGATTTGTGGGAGCAGCGTTGGGAGGTATGCCCATATCCCAGACATAGGAAACACCTAGTGACAATTGTAAACGGGCGAAATCGGTGTGCACTGCAACCAAGGAATAATCTATCTGTAGAGAGGACAGTTCTATAAATCCGTGGAGAGAAGCTGATTACTTTGTGTTCTGTAGAGTTGGATTTTGATTTTGTTGCAAACCTAAAAGTGGTCTCATCCTTAACTTCCTCCCAGGCGAATCCCCGGTCCTGTAGGTTTCTGTGGAACAGATCTTCAAGTAATTCGTCGTTGGAACTGTGCTTTGGAACATCGTACACTATGATTGACGGATTTGACTTTTTAGGAGGAGCTATGACCACTCCTGCATTTGTGAGAGTACCACATGTGGCAATACTTGTTAGGTCTTCTTTTGTTGCGGTCTCCAGTAGGACTCCTTTGTTCCTAATGGGTCTCAGGGATTTCACTTTTAGATTCTTATAATCAGCCCTTATAGTGCTTTGCACCAGATCTTTGACGTCATTGCTAGTCTTGAGCTCTGAGGTATCACTTGCTCTCAACAGTAGTAGATGCTGTGGCTTCTTCTCTGGGCGGTGCACATGGAGAGTTTGTATCATGCCACGGGCAAGGGGCTCCTGTCCCGACTTCACTGCATCAGCATAGGAAGTGACATCCGCAGCAGGCTCAGGGGGGCACGGAGTCTCAATATAGTCAGGGTCAGCATTAGTACAATTTTGGGGCCTGCCAATAGCATCAATGACCTTTTCCAGGACATCAGTTTTGGATCGAAGTTCTTCATTCACAGCTTTGAGCCTCTCATTGTCAATGAGGAGCTCAGTTGTAATTGACTCAAGGGTGGACCACAACTCCTGCACACGGTTACCTGCACTTCTGGTGAAGCGACTGGAGTCGTGGTTTAGGAATGCGATCAACTGCCTACGAAGTCGAGAGATTGTTTGTTGAAGGGTAGCTGGCTCTGGAGTGGGTTCACCTTCTGGGACACTAGATGGAGGAGGTATCCCCAGTCTAGGAGAGGGTTTTAACCCAACTGCGATAGCGTTGGCAAGGGCTGTCGGTGTGATAGTTTGGGAGACACTTTTAATCTCTGTATGGGTGGAGGCTATTTCCCCAGAAGGTGGAGCAGCATCAGTGGGTTCAGCAACAGGGCTTTGGTCAGGGGCCAATGCCAGTGGTTGCCCCTCATCTTGGGTCACAAATTCCGAGCAGAGGAGAGCAGCCCATGTCTCCATGGTCTCCTTAGTTTTCTTGTTGGCCTTCTTTTTCTTTTCTTTTTTCCTCGCGAGATAGCCACTTTTGAGCTGGATCTTTGGCAGGGTACTAGTTGGAGGCGGATTCTCTGGAACTGTTTCAGGCTCCTCCTCACTAGCAGAACTGGAACTTTCCCTCCCGCTCATGTCAGGTGAAGGGAGTGCAGGATGAAAAGCAAAGCACAAGTGTAGCGATGTAGCATTGACAAAAACCAGCAGCTTGTTGGGCTGGAGGTTGGGCTGTCTGAGGAGATAATTTTTAATTTGCACTTGCTGCGAACTTGCTAGGGGGCACTGCGAATAGCGCGCTGTTACAATCTGAAGGTTTTGATCAAGTTTCCAAGCACTAATTAACTATACTGATTGTGGAGACAATTGAATTAATTCCACTCATTATACTGTATAACACATTATGAAATAAGGGGATTATAAATTTAAGAAAATAAGCAGCAGCATAATTAAAATATAGGTTCATGGCAGTTTTCAAATGCAGGAATTCCAGCAACCAATCACAGAAGAAAGCACTGTTCACGTGACTTGCTTCCGGAAGAAGCAATGGCCGACTATTTGCTAATTAATTTATCGCTAAATGTGGCAACAATACTAAGAACCCCATAGTCTTCTTGGTAGTGAGTATAACTGATATAGAAATAATAACAATTTCCCCAGTGTTCCAAAAGTACAGTTAATCAAACTAACAAGCAGCAGGAACAGTATTAACTGACACTATAGAAATTATTACAAGACATACAAGACATAGGCAGAACTACAGTGGGAGCGGCCATTACATACAAGCAACAACGAGGTAGCATGTCTGTACAATGCAAATTAGAAAAACGTTAATATCTTCTCACTCACTTAAAATTTAGCCACAAAAATACATGCACCAACTCACCAACTAATATGGAGTCGACGACACTACTTTAAAATCGCTAATTCCAAAAGTAATCCAAAATTTGAACGAACTTTTGAGGAGCTTCACAAACACAACATAACTATATAATTCGCCGCTAGTTGTTTGCCATTTGTGGGATGATGTCTCTCAGTGGTGACTTGCTCGACTGCGTTGCCAGCGGCGTCTAGTTTCCGCCCTTTGTCTGGTAGGTGAGTTGTCACACGCGGTTTCTGCGGGTCAGCGATTTCTACCTAGCAGCACCGTCTTGGGTGGTTGTCGCTTCCAGGTCCATATGGAGATTGTCTCTGTGTGTTGCACTCGATGGATTTGTCTAGTCCAAGTCTTCAGTGAGAGGCTTCTCCCTCGGAGTTTGTATAATGAGGTGTGGTTTCTTCCAGGTAGTTATGTGTTTTTTTTTTTTTGTCTGAAAGTTTATATAAGCAAGAGCGTTGTTTGGGCTGGTGAGTCAGCAGGGTTTCATTGCTTATGGTTGTGGCTCAGGAAAGGCTACATGATGCTGCTGGTTTTGTAATACGTATTGTTTCTGTGATTAGGCGACATCGTAGGTCGTCGTATAATTCACAGTCGTGCATAAGATGCTCCCACGTTTCTGTCTGTCAGCAGTGGCAAAGAGGTGTGTTACTGAGTCCAAAGGCAGTCAGTTTTTGTCGGATGGCACCGTGGCCGGTGAGCAGATAGGTGGTTAATAATCCTGGTGATAGCCAGTGTGGGTATTTTGGATAGACGGCGAGCACCTGAGGTATGAATTTCCGAGTTATTGTGCCCTTCTGAGAGTTTTCCCAGCGTGTTTGCCAGGTTTGCTGTAGGTGTATGATGTTTAGGTAGGTGGAAGACGTCAGAGTGCCCGGCACATGGATGACTAGACCTAGTCATCCATCGCCCAAAGCATGACACTGCCGCCACCGGCTTGTTTTTGTCCCACAGTGCATTTAGTCGCCATCAGTTCCCCAGGTAAACGACACACACGTACCTGGCGTCCACATGGTGCAACAGGAAACTTTATTCATTGGAGCAGATGACCTTCTTGCAATCACTCAAACTCCTTCGATGCTCGCGTGCCCATTGTAGGCGCTGTCGCCGGTGAACCGTGGTTAGCATGTGCACTCGGAACGGCCTGTGGCTATGCAGCCCCATTTTCTAGCAGGGTTCGATGTACTGTGTGTTGTGACACATTACTCCCGTCACCAGCGTTCCAATTACCGGCGCGGTGGGCCACAGTCGCCTTTCTGTTGCCACGTACCATCCGGGAGAGCCTTCGCTCATCTCTATCATCGATGAGCCGTGGTCGTCCAACACCTCACCAGCGGTTCGTGAGTTTCCCCCTCCTCGGACCACTTTCCGTAGGTACTAACCACGGCCGACCGCTATCATCCCACCAGCCGTGCCGTTTCGGATATGCTCTGACCCAGTCGTCTGGCCATTACAATTTGGCCTTTGTCAAACTCGCTTAAGTCCTCTGCCTTTCCCATTTGAAGAACAAAAGTAACACTGATTAACAGAGCTCAGTATCGGGTGTTTTTTATACCGTGTCGCGACCGGCGCACGCGCCGTAGTTCACCTGCAGTTGCTTCGATTTGCATAACGACTCGCTGGTCATAGTGTTTTGGCTCATCGGTGTATATGAGTTTAATAAAATCTATTTGTTAAGGATTTTCACGTGATATAATAGTGTTATTTTATTATATGTAATATAAATTTTACTGTAAAATAAACTAATTATTAGAGGAGTAGTTGATTTAAATTTCATTTATTTTAGTGCCTTAAGATATACTTCGATCTCAGTAAAGCTTACAATTTTGCTCTGCTGTCGCGTGGTTTCTGAGTGTCTTTAATTTAACCTTAGTAATTTAAGATTGAGTGAAAGGCACAGGTGGTTATATTAATAACCACCTATGCCTTTCAATCAATTCATAAAATTTCAAACATTCTATACTGAATGTACCCTTTATACATATTCAAAGACCTCAGATCCGTGATATTATGTTAAACTAGAATGCCTCACACCTATATATTTTTACTTAATTGTATGCAAGATGCATGCAACGGTACTGAGAAATAAATATTCAATATTTCGTCTATCTCTCGAAAGAATCTCGCATATCCACTGGTCTACACGTTCAGTTGGTTAACTACCACTGCAATAGATGTATACATTCCAAACTATAAGATATAGGAATCTGTGCTGTATCTTTCCTTAATGCGAACACAATTTTCTTTTCATGGCAGCCTAAGGCCAGGGGATTCACGTTTTTTGGTTACAAGATCGCTGATAACAAAGACTCAACATCAAAGTTCTGAACATCTTAGAATCAGGGAAAAGAGCAGTAAGGTATATAATCGGTTAAATTATAAAGCAGTGGCAAAATATGTTAATACAAACTATAAGAAACAGATGCAATATACTATAACCACAAGAAACAAAATATTCCCCTCAAAAAACATAATATGCATAAATACGTAAAATCAGTAGAACATATTGATCAAACTTATTGTCAGCTAACAAGAAAATAGAGTAGGATTGTCATAGCTGCATAAGTTCCCAAATTCTTGGACTGAGAATTTGGGAACTTATGCAGACTGAGCAAGTCATCAAAGAAGTGACGTTGGTGGAAGTGACATCTCTAAATAACTTGGAGTTTTTTCCGGTACTTTTTCTTCGTGGTAAAATTGCAAAAAGGCAGTTTCCACGTGCTGCGCTGCTCACAGCTGTTTAAAAGGTAGAAACCTGTTAGTGAGATGGAATCTGTCATGGGCTAACAAAAAAAAAAGGTGTGAACCCTAAGGGGGGCGTTCCGGGATCCTCCACGCAAAACCCTCGGATATATTAGGTTCAAAGATAATACTTGAGAACACCTTGATTGTGGCTGATAATTTGATTTCGTCTATTTTTCTTGGAGTGTGAAGCAACTGGTGGGGCTGCTGGAGTCCAAATTTCTGCACTGTGCACAATAGCAAAGTGAGATAAACAATGACTGTTTTATTCCGAGACCTAGTTTCCTTGTCACTTACGGATTATCTGAAAAATATGGTGTTATCCATGAAATACTTCAAACGAAACTTACCCCCTCCTGTTTCGCCGCCAGGTTTTTTGGTAGAACCTGTATCCCCTCCTGTTTCTCCACCAGGTTTTTTGGTAGAACCTGTATCAAATAATACATAGCTCAATATTTTAAAATTAGAGCGTGTCTGACATTCTTTTAATGCAATGAATACACATCACTAAAATAAAATATCCACCATCACTTTCTAGAAATATTTGACTGTCAATCTAAGACCATAATTCTTCCCTTAATGCGAAATTCATTAAGGTAACTGAAGAACTTAATTAGTAGATCTCAAAACATTGGACTGAAAAAGAAATTGACAAATCTAGCTGAACTAAATTATGATTTAATGTTAGATTTTAAAAAAAGCTTATAATCAATTCAAATCACTGCAAACTGGAATTTACCACTCTGGAGACAAATCTCCTAAAACTCAATCTGGGGATTGAGTTAGTTATCAACACTCCAAATCGCTACATGAGAAATCGCTAATATAAGTATCTTCTAGAAGTGAACTATGAAGCTATATGTCTGTTCCTTGAGGTTTTTCACATATTCTCTCAGGTATGACAAGCTAGGGCTTGCTACTTGAGCTTGTCGATGGAGCTGATATTCAGGTGATACTTCAATATCAGTTCATTCGGTCAAGTGGACCAAATATCGGTGAAGTCTGGTCGTTCTGAGACAACCAAATCGTCTGCTTGCATCTTCACGATGGTGGGACTGTTAGTAACCCTGGGTAATAACACACATGTGAAAGTCCCAAAATACTGCACCTAGTACACTAGAGATGACCACCCTCTTAAACAAGTGTCGAGGTGTGGCATCCATATCATACAAAGGAATGTCGCCCCTCAGTGTTACCAGATAATACTAGGCGGTAGATGACTCTTCTCGACCGGTGCAATACGACCATTTTGCTTATTGGAGGCTTCAAATGGCGATACCCATGTTTAGTCTCCAAGAGCAAAGCTCTGGCAACCGCAACCCCCCTCCCCTCCCCTCTCACCATATCTTTCATCGTGCAGTATGACTGATGTCTTTTGAGGCGATGATGGACATCATGACGAGATCCAATTTTCCTTGAATTTCGAGGGCACAACTCTAAAATGGTGTTCGCAGGCCGGCTGTTAAATAGTTTACCGGACCGAACCTTTTGGTAACTATCTAGGAGGCTTTCCGATCAGCTACTGTCTCTATTATCGCTGCCTCTACTCTACCAGTTAGTGACTGCAGGGAGTTCCAGCAGTGTGTATACGGGGGGGGGGGGAGAATTGTCGAAGCCACGTTATATCAAGGAGCTGGGTGGTATTTTCTTGCTGTGTGTGTGTATGCCATATCCAAAAATTTCATTACTTTATACAAATCCCCCATTATCTTTACTACCGAATACATCGCGAATAGTAAAACTAACAGAACAAACTTATCTGCGAAGAGATCTAACCCTCTCAAACATTTTTTTTTCGTTCGTTTCACAAATGGTGTGGCGCCCACACCACATGGAGGAACGCCGCCCATCTATGTTACCAGGCAGTACTAGGTGGTAGATGACTCATCAACCGGTGAAATACCACCACTTTGCTTATTGGAGGCTTGAAGTGGTGGAACCCATGTTTAGTCTCTAGAGCTAAGTTCCGGTCATCCCTTCCATATCTCTTCCATCATGCAGTATGATTGATGATTTTTGAGGCTATGATGAATGTCGTGGCGAGATCCAATATTCCTTACGTTTCGAGGGTACAGCTCTAAAACGGTGTTCGCAGGCCGGCAGCTAGTTAGTACACCGGACTGAACCTATTGGTAACTCTCTAGGAAGCTTCCGGATCAGCTAGTGTATAATCTTGCTACCTCTACTCTGCCAGATAGTGACTGGAGGGAGTCCGAGTAGTGTGTATGCGGGGAGCATTGTCGAGGCCACGTTATGTCAAGGATCTGCGTATATTCTTACCACATGTACGCCATATCCAAAAATTTCATTACTTCATACAGCATGTCCCACCCACTTTTTCTTACTATTGAATACACCATGAATTGTCAAAATAATAGAGCAATCTTATCTGCGAAAAGATCTAAACCTCCCAAGTACTTCCTAATTCATTTCACAAATATACGTGGTCTCAATTCTAATCTCAACGATGTCCATTTCCACTTGCAGTCTTCCAAACCCCATGTACTTTTTCTGACTGAATCTCAGTTATCAGTTGATTCAACTACTGCTCATCTCAGATGTCCAAATTATTTGCTGTATGATTCCTTTCGCCTCAAAGGTGGTACTTGTGCATATGTCCGTTCTGATATTCCCTGTCAGAGACTTGGCAATTTGGAATCTCCTCTCTTTGATCTTCTCTGGCTTAAAATCTCTCTACCTCATTGTGTAAAATTCTTCTGTTGTCTCTACCGTTCTCCCAACTCCACTAATCACTTGGAGCTCTTTGACTTCCCCTCTTTGCAACTTGACTTTCTCCAGTCCAACTTTCCTAACAGTGAGGTAATTTTCCTTGGTGATTTTAACGTTCACAATTCCAGCTGGCTTCCGTTTTCTAGTCACACCGACCCAGCAGGTCGAGACGCTGAGGCTTTTGCAATTACTAATGACCTAGCACAGATTGTTCATTTACCTACAAGAATACCGGACAATCCTAATCATACAGCCAATATGCTTGATCGTTTTCTCACAAACAACCCTTCTAAGTACAAGGTTGAAGTGAGAGGTCCTTTAGGCACTTCAGATCACAACTTGGTGATTGTCTCTTCTCCAATGGAACCTTTATCTCATGGCTATTCCCAACCTCGTATTGTTTGGCATTACAAGAATGCAAAATGGGATGACCTGCGAGACTTCTTTTCTTCTTTTCCTTGGTCTGATTACGGTTTCAAAACTTCTGATGTCAACGTTTGCTCAGATCGTGTCAGTGAAATTATTCTTGCAGGAATGGAATCCTTTATCCCATTATCTCGTCCTTTATCTAAACCTTGGTTTTCCAATAAATGTGCTAAGGCTGTCCGAGAGAAGAACGTTGCATATCGTAATTGGCTTGTTTCTAATTCTTCAGTTTCATTTTCTGCCTACACCAAAGCTCGCAACAATTGTAAAGCAGTTATTAATCAGTCCAAACTAGAGTTTGAACAGGCTAAGAGTAGAAAACTTGCTTCTTGCCCTAATGGTAGCCGAGCATTCTGGTCTCTTGCCAAAGCTATTGGCCGCAACTTTTGCCCATCTCTGCTTCCACCTCTGTCCAAACCAGATGGTTCTGTTGTCACTTCAGCCAAGGATAAAGCTGACCTGCTAGCATCCCATTTTTCTTCGAGCTCATGTATTAATGATCTTGGTAAAACACCTCCCACCATTCCTAACACGCTCCATTCAATGCCTCCTGTGGTCTTCCGTCAAAAGGATATCAGAAGGATTTTGTTGAATCTTGATGCTAAGAAAGCTCCAGGTCCTGATGGTATTTCTCCACTTGTTCTCAAAACCTGTGCTCCTGAACTTACTCCTATTCTTTGCCGCCTTTTTTCACTTTCTTATTCCAAAGGTGTTTTTCCTTCTGCTTGGAAATTTGCTCATATCCAGCCAGTTCCTAAAAAGGGTGACAAATCCCTCCCATCCAATTATCGTCCCATTGCAATTACTTCTACTCTTTCTAAAGTAATGGAGAAATCAATTAACCGCCAACTCTTAAACTACCTAGAAACCTTCCGTCTGATCAACGATCGCCAGTATGGATTCCGTCAGTGTCGATCCACTGGTGATATTCTGGCTTATGTTACCCATTTATGGACTAATTCAATGGAAAGGTTCGGTGAAACACAAGTAGTTGCTCTTGACATCTCAAAGGCTTTTGATCGTGTTTGGCATAAAGGTCTTCTAAACAAGCTTCCATCTTATGGTTTGTCAACTGTTTTTAGTAATTGGTTATCCAGTTTTCTCTCTGATCGCTCACTGAGGGTGATGGTAGATGGCTCTCTGTCTTCTAACTTCTCCACTAATGCCGGTGTCCCCCAAGGTTCAGTTCTTTCCCCCACTCTTTTCCTCTTGTATATCAATGACCTTCTTCCATTGACTGGAAATCCTATCCATAGTTTTGCCGATGATAGCACGTTGCATTCAACTTTCCATTTTGAGAAACCTTGTCCAGCTCAATCAGCTTCAAGTTCTCGAAAATCTGCTGCCAATTCCTTAAATGCCGATCTTCAGGTAATTCTCCAGTGGGGCAAAGACAACTTAGTTGATTTCAACCCTTCTAAAACTCAATCTTGTCTTATATCTCGCAAAAAGGATTCTTCTGCTCCTATGCTTATCTTTAGTGACACTCCAATTTCTAGGCAAAATGATATATCTCTTTTGGGGATTACCCTGACTTCTAATCTCTCTTGGCACAAGCACATTACAAATATTGCTTCCTCTGCATCTAAAAAACTTGGTTTTCTCTTTCGCTCTCGGCGTTACTTTTCTCCCAAACAGCTGCTCACTCTGTATAAATCGCAAATCCGCCCTGCCATGGAATATTGTTCCCACATCTGGGGTGGTGCCCCCAAAACCTCTCTCAGGCTTCTTGATTCCATTCAGAAGAGGGCAGTTAGGTTAATTAATGATTCATCTCTAACAGAGTCTCTCCACTCGCTTTCTCATAGACGCACTGTTTCTGCTGCATGCCTCTTCTACAGATACTTCCATGGGCACTGTTCTTCTTAATTGGCTTCTATAATTCCCGCTCTCTCTTTCAAAACAGTCCGAACACGTGCCGCCACCAGCCAACATCCATTTACTGTCCAACTTCAAACCCACAGAACCAACTTTTCACCTTCCTCATTTATTCATTCAACTGCCGTTTTCTGGAACAACCTTCCTTCATATGTATTTCCTGAAAATTACAATCTACAGAAGTTCAAGTCCAATATCAACAAATATCTTCTTTCGTCTTCTCAACCTCCAACCCAAGCACGGTACTAAGTACTATAGGTTATAATACCTCTCGTGTTTGGGGTTCTCATAAAAAAAAAAAAAATATATATAATGGTCTTAGTTCCAATCTCAACGATTTTCAATTATAGTCTGCCCAGCTCCACTTACTTTATCTGACACAATCCAATTATCGGTCGATTAAACCACTGCTCATCTCAGTTCTAATTATTCGCTGTATGTTCCTTTCGCTTCAAAGGTGGTATTTGTGCATATGTCCACTTTAATAATCTCTGTCAGAGACTTAATAATGTGGAATATCCTCTTTTCGATCTTCGCTGGCTTACAATCTCTTTTCCCCATTCTGTCAAATTCATTTGTTTCCTCTCCTGATCTTCCATTTCTACTAATCACATGAACCTCTTTGACTTCCTTTCTTTGAAACTAGACTTTCTCCACAAATTTCTCAACAGTGAAGTAACAGTGTTGGCTGTAAATATCCTTCGCGATTTTTACAGCCAACAATATTGATCTTTTTTCTCACAAACAACTCACTCCAATTACACTGTTGAGGTGAGTGGTACTCTGGACACTTCCAATTACTGATGGTCTCTTCTCTAATGGAGCCTTTCTCTCGTGGACATTCTCAGCTTCGTGTTGTTGGGCATTAAAACAGTGCAAAAATCGGATAACATGCGAGCATTCTTTTGTTCTTTTCCTTGGCTGGATTACTGTTTTAAATCTTCTGATGTTAATGGTTGCTTGGATCGTATTAAGCGAAATTATTCTTGTATGTATGAAATTCTTTATTGGACACTACACTTCAATAACTCGTCCTTTATGTAAACTTTGGTTTTCCAAAAAAATATGCTAAGGCTGTTCAAGAAAAGTATGTTGAATATCGCAATTGACTTGCACCCAAATTTCCAGGTTCATTTTCTGTCTAAACCGAAGATCACAATTGTGAAGCAGTTATTAATCAATTTGAACAGGCTAAGAGTATAAAACATGCTTCTTGTCCAAACGGTAGTCTTTCCAAAATTATTGGCTGCAACGTTTTCCGGATCTGTCTTCCATCTCTGTTAAAACCAATGATTCTATTGCCACCTCAGCTAAAAAAAAAAAGCCGACTTATTAGCATCCTACTTTTCTACTAACTCTTGGAACTCGTTTAAGCCAACATTTTGTTGTCGGTTTAATCAATAGTTAAATGTTGCTGTTAGTGGCTTACCAACATCTTACGATCTTGGTAAACCACCTAGTATCATTCCCAGTACACCCCACTCAATGTCTCCTGTGATCTTCCGTCAAAAGGATGTCACAGACAATTTGGAACAATCTTGATTCCAAGAAAGCTGCAGGCCCTCATAATATTCGAATATTGACCAACAATTCTTTAAATTCCGATCTCCAGTGGGGCAAAGATAACTCGTTAATATCAATCCTCTCAAAAACTCAGTCTTGTCTTATATCTTGCGAAAAAGGATTCTTCGGCTCCTATGCTTACCTTCGATGACACATTTTCTAGACCAGATTACATATTTCTATTAGGGCTTACTCTGACTTCTAATCTCGGTTGACATAATCACATCACATATTTTGCTTCCTGTGCATCTAAAAAACTATTTTCTCTTTCGTTCTCAGCGTTACTTTTCTTCTAAACAACTATTCACTCTGCACAAATCTCAAATCCGCCCGATCATGGAATGTTGTTCGCACATCTGGGGCGGTGCTCCCACAACTATCTCATGCTTCTAGACTTCATTCAAAAGAGGATAGCCAGGTTAATTAATGACCCATCTCTTACAAAGTCTTTCAGCTCCTTGTCTCATTGACGTTCTGTTTCTTGCTGTTTCTGTAGATTGTATTTCTCCACTTGTTCTCAAAACCTGTGCCCTAAACTTACTCCTGTTCTGTGTCACCTTTTTTTCACTTCTTATGCCAATTTGGCATAAAGGTCTTCTAAATAAGCTTCCATCTTTTGGTTTCCGAAATGTTTTTTGTAATTAGGTTTTCTTCCAGTTTGCTCTCTGACCGCTCACTGCGGATGATGGTAGATGGCTCCCTGTCTTTTAACTTCTCCGCTTATGCTGGTGTTCCAAGGTTCAGTTCTTTCTCCCACCCTTTTGTTCTTGTATATTAATGACCTTCCATTAACCGGAAATCCACTCCATAGTTTTCCTGATGGTAGCACATTGTATTCCGTCTTCCAGTTTGAGAAACCTTGCCCTGCTAAAACAGCTTAAACCTTCTCGAATATCCACTACTAGTTCCTTAAATGCTGATCTCCAGGTAATTCTCCGTTGGGGCAAAGACAACTTAGTTGATTTCAATCCTTCTAAAACTCAGCCCTGTCTTATTTCTCGCAAAAAGGATTCTTCTGCTTCTATGCTTATCTTCGATGTGCTCTATTTTCTAGGTAAGATTTTATATCTCTATTGGGAATTACCCTGACTTCTAATCTCTCTTAGCATAAGCACATAACAAATTTTGCTTCCTCTGCATATAAAAAACTTGGTTTTCTCTTTCGTTCTCGGCGTTACTTTTCTTCCAAATAGCTGCTCACTCTGTATAAATCGCAAATCCGCCCGGCCATGGAATATTGTTCACATATCTGGGGCGGTGGCTTCAAAACCTCTCTCAGGCTTCCAGATTCCATTCAAAATTTAATGACTCATCTCTAACAGTCTTTCCACTCTTTATCTTATAGACATTCTGTTTCTGCTTCATACCTTTTCTATAGATACTTCCATGGGCATTGTTATTAAGCTCCTATAATTCCCGCTTTCTTTCAAAACATTCCGAACACGTGCATCAACCAGTCAACATCCTTTTACTGTCCAACTTCAAACTCCGAGAAGCAACTTTTCTCCTTCCTCATTTATTCATTTAACTTCCGTCTTCTAGAACAATCTTCCTTCATAGTATTTCCTGAAAATTACAATCTAGAGCAGTTCAGGTATAATGTCAACAAATATCTTCCTTCATCTTTTCAACCTTCAGTCCATGCGCACAGTACTGAGAACTATAGGTTCTAATACATCTCGTGTTTGGGTTAAAAAGAGTCGATACTTTCATAGTCGCCGTTCTTCTGAATTGGTTTCCATAATTCGCCATCTCTCTTCCAAACCAGTCCGAATATATGTTGCAACCAGTCATCATATACTTACACACTGTCCAACTTCAAACTCATAGAACCAACTTTTCTTTTTCTTCATTTATCCCTTCAACTTCTGTTTTTTGGAATAAACTCCCTTCATGCGTTTCCTTAAAATTACAGTCTACAAAAATTAAAATCTAATGTCAACAAGTATCTTCTTTCATCTTCTCAACCTGAGGGTGAACACCATTAGACCTTCAGATAATGTAATTTTCGGATTAAATATCATAATCGTAAGTCACTCAATCTCCCTCCGCGCCTACTAAAAATGCTGTAACCATTAATCAAGTACTTTATAAAAGGTACTAAAGGTACTCATTATAAAAAGTACTAAAGATAATAACCTAAGTAACTTACAAGGAAAACACAGATTAAAATCGATAGTACCTAAGAAGAAATATTTCGTTTCCAGAATGGTACTTAATCTCAAAAGAAAACATTAACTCCTTCATGGAGGCATTTAGTATCGAGGTGTACGTTAGAAGGTTAACTAAATATCCCAACTGCGGTTCATTTAGCATCCAATGCGATCAGGTACACCAAAATATTATTAAAAATATGAAAAACTGCCCCATAGGCATTTTAATTTACCACTTTAACGAATCTTTAAGAAATAAGCAATAAACCGATGACTCCCACTCCAATCGGCAATTGATATAAAAATGGAAGATGCATAAACAACCGTAATGAGAAAGACCATATTCATTATTTCGGCTCTCTCGATAGAATCCTGCATATCCATTGGGTTACGGATTCAGTCGGTGAACTATCACTGCAACAGTTGTATTTAACTACAAAATACACACAGTATAAAGCCAGTTACGCCGTGTTGTGGTCAAAAAAGGAAAAAAAAAAACACTTACAAATTATCTAAAATATATAGTAACTTACCCCCTTCTGTTTCGCCACCAGGTTGTTTGGTAGAACCTGTATCAAATAACACAGGATGTCAGTATTTTAAAATTGAAGCGTGTTTGAAGACATTCTTAAATGAAATGAATATACCTCACTAAAACAGTTTACCAATATGCAGTACCTTCAGAGTATTGAAGCTTTACTTGAGGAATTGATATGAAGCATTTACTCTTTCACCGCTAGTTATCCGATTCTAATTGATGTTTAGAGAAGTGGAATGTGTTCTGTAACGCGGTTCTTGTCAGCAATGCCATGATAAGACATCCTGTCGGCAGGGACATACCCAAAAACATCCTCCCCAAACTCTGACGTGTGTCAAAATCCCAAATTTATAGTTAAGAAGGTTAACATTCTGAACTTTCAGTAAACCAAAATTCAGGCAATAAATATATGTCAAACCAGTAGAAAATAATAAATGAGCATCTTTTAAGCGCTTGTTCTGGAACCAAAAGCTTAAAAGGAATCCATGTATGACATTTTATGAAATCCTAAATACCTTTAAAATTAAGATCGGAGATTTTTTTTCAGCCCAGTGTAGTATTTTTATAGCGGTTTAGATTAGTTAGGAACATTCCTAATAATGACATAGCTATTGGGCTTTGGGTAGATGTACAACGTTCCCACTTGGAAAACTTAAGAGGTGGGTGTTTATTCGCAAACGGCAGGATATATACAGTTGACAGACACGATTCATACCTCCGGGCTTTAGAGCTTGTTCGAAATAATAATTTGAAATAATTAATATTACTATAAATATAGGGCACTCCAAAAATCAGGAACTAAAACTTTTTTGTTTAAAAAGTTTGAGTTGCTGACTTTTAAAAACGTACGAGTTACATTTTTAAAAGTTTAAAAAATATAGCTCGTATATTTGCAAACACCGCACAAAAAATTATCACTTAACCCATTTTCTCAATTTATAGGTATACCTGCTGTGACTGAAAAAGCAAGGCTTTCCACTACCAAAGATGGAGTGCAGGAAAAGATGTTAGCGAGTAGCAAAAATAGTGATAATATTTAGCAGGTCTGAAGTGTACCTTGTTAAAGAAGTATATTAATGTGTTGGTGTTTCAGAAAGAACAATAAGGGATTATGAGGAATGGTGAGTCGCAATCAACCAGAAATCAGCGGCGGAATTTTGGTCGAAGTAGGTACTAAGTGATCGTAATCAGCGAGGAGTATCGCGCCTGTTAAACGAAAAATGACATCAAACAAGATAAGAACTGCTGCAAACAGCTAACCAGGACTTCATGAGTCAGTCGATTTCTGAGAAAACGCTGCAAAGAAAGTTGTATAACATGGATATCTGGAATAGGGTTCCCCGAAAAAAGACCAGAGCTGCGCATAAAAGGCCAGCTAATATGGGCTAAAAGGCATGAAAACTGGATTGGAAAGCCGCAACGTGGTCTGGTGAGTCAAAATTTTGGCTATATTGTAATGAGGCCTGTCACGGAGTTCAGAGGAGAAGAATTTCACCCAGATTGTGTACGCAAGTTGTCGCACAAGCTAGTTGTGGGTCATTGATGCTTAGGGGCCATTCTAACTATTATAAACTGGGTCCTATTATCAGGTTGGCTATAATATGCTTGATTAGGTTGTGCCTTTTGCTGAACATTTGAGGGAACATTCATGATTGATACTCCTGCATTCTAGGATGAGAAATGTCGATTTCACATGATCACTATATTTTAAGCTGGCACGAGGCAATGATAGGACGTTTAATTTGGCCAGCCAGTTCACCAGATTTAAGTCCTATAGAGAATGTATGGGACTATTTTCAAAGGAATGTGGAACCCAACAACAGCATCCACGAAACCTAAATAAATTACTGGCTTTGTTGTTTTCAAAATGGCCTAATGCTGATATAAAATATTTAATGAGTGCACTTGAATCCCTGCCAACGAAACTTCATGAAGTGATTCGTGCTAAAGGATGGGTTACACATTTTTAATTGAATTATTGCAGAGGTGGAGAATTTTTTCCTTTTATCTGTAAGTCACAGTATGTATTGAAAATGTCCGTCCACACGTACACGCAAATAAAAACGAGTTAGACTCACTAGGAATGTGCTTTTCAGTAAGATTGGTAATGTTCTATTTAAGGTTATTCTCCGAAGTGAATGAGAGTTTTTTTCAGTTGGTAAGACTCCATAAAACTTTCTGACGAACACGGGTCAGGAGATTGCTGAGGTCATAAGTCGAGATAATACGATCATCAAACACTGAAGCAGTCTCCCTCATTGCTAAAAAGAGGTATATCATGTTGAGCCATCTCGTTGGAGTTAATCATCTTGGCACTGTCAAGTAGCTGACAGTAGAAAATTAAAAAAAAAAAAAAAAAAACTTGGAAAGTTAGTAGATCACTTTCAGAATTTAACTTGTTTTATAAGAAAATTTGTTTGGTCTTTCGTGGTTGGCTACCCAACCATACATACACAGATTTCAAGGGAATATAGAGAAGGTTCACAGAATGCTTGTGGATTATCGCAGCTCTTATCATTTGGCTCTTAATGTGACTCTAGAGGTAAAACTTTCTACTAAATATCCTCTGTGACGTGACGATTACTCCATTCGCAATAAGCCAATCGCTTATTTTATTAAAACTTCACCTACACTGCGGCGGTACTGTCAACAAGTGGACAATGATGATGAGGAAGAGGTGGAGTTTTAATTTACGGTGCTCTATGGAAATATTAATACGACAGTCCCGAGTGGACTTTACAATCGTTCGATTACTGACACTTCATTATTATGGATCCAAGACGGCTGGCCTTGCACTTTGAAGTTTAGCACTTAACAGTCCTTCCTGTTGCGCGATTTCCTGAATAGCGAAGTTGCGTCCAAGACCTGGCAATTGCATTTATGCGCTAGCGTATGAGTAATTACTTCGGAAAAAAAAAACGGAAATTAGATTCATTCGATCGAGGGATCTCGTGTTTGTCACCGCAGGTGGCCATTATCCCAGAGTTGCATGCAAAACTCGGTAAGAAAACAGACATTGTGAAAGAGAGAGATTATCTGTTGATGACACGCAATCCTTCGTCAACATGTCTCTAATTTGGAAGCGACAAGGCGGCTTTATCATCAGCAGATGGTAGCAGTTAGTGTCAATTACTTAAATAACCATATCAGAGATGATTTTAATCTTTGAGATTGTTACACTGAGCGCCCTGAAATAGTCCAAAGAATTCTAGCTGCATTTATAGTCTACTTTCTCTCCCAACGCATGAATGACGCTTGCCGATAAAACACGAAATTCGCAACGTCTTCTGGAAAACGAACCGTTTCTAGCATGGTGGGAAATGCTTCATTCTTATTGCAAGTGCTGTTTAATTATTCAGATGCAGATGTTACATGCTCCAGTTACTAAACTGCATTATCAGAAAAGGCAAGCACATCAATGATACTAAATGGACTTGCTGATAAGTGCAGAAGGCGACTATTTTGTTTCATTTTTATTGCCATTCGCAATGGGACCGAACTGCACTGCAATGCACGCGATTATTAGTATATATAAATACAAGACAAGCTGAAATCTTTGAATTTTTAGGTTTAGTCTGAAAACTTAAGCAGTATACTTCAGCAACGAATTTACAAATAAACAGATTTCATTTGGTTTTAAATGAATAAATAAACAATCGTATATGAAGTTTTCTTCTTTGGAACGCACGTTTAGATGCGGGGAACAGCTGGCTGTAAGTGGGAAGGTTGTGTTATATCTCCTTATTAAAACTTCACTGTTTCTTTTCTTGCAATAAAATCGGTTTACGTTCGTTTCAAAAAGTACATCGATGACGTTTTTAAACAGAGGATGGGAAACAACTTTCCTTTGAGAAAAAAAGTAGTTGGTTAGGAAGTTTTAAATTTAGAATACTTAGTTTAATTTTAACATTAAATTCAAAACACTCAGCCCAAATATGAAAAAAAGAGGCCTCACGGCAAAAAGCATAAACCACCTAAAAATAAGTGCGAAATACATTCCAATGCTTTTTAATTGAAACACCCTATAAACTGGCTTACTGTGAACAAAGTAGTGTGTGCATCAAACCTTCTCCTCCTCCTCCTCCTCCCAACCAGCATGTGGAAATTGTGATACAATTTCTGTATATCATGTCATCGACGTGATGATACTGAATTTGCTTATCTTATTTTAGCATTTTTGATTGATTCTTTTTAAACATCATAATATAATTAATAAAGTGCTTCCATTTTGTGATCAATTACAAATTCAAATTTAGGAAGAACTATGTTTACATTCTATAATTTGAACGTCAGTATAGTTATTTATTATTATTTTTTGTGAATGTGAGCACCGATTTAAATAATCTAATCATATGCTTCTTGTATGACGTTATTCATTTATGCGGCCTTCAAAAATATGGCAGGACAGCATTCTCTAATAGGTCCAGTCTAATGGATACAACTTTAGCGGAAATCCTGGTTGAAAATGAATTCAGTTAGGTTCTGCACAGAATGCCCCTAGTGATGTCATTGCGTTCCTCGGGAATGACCTTTAGATACGTCAAATTATTTGTTTATTTGAGGACTATATCGCAGAATGGAGTCAGTAGACCTGTCTGCGTTGATACCTGGATGAATTCCACTACTACTCATAAAGATCCTCCCACCGCCTACTTATGGAATATCTCTCCTGATGTTGCTTGTCTTTCCATAGTATGCTTTAACACTGTATTTTTCGGCTTATAACTACTTCGACTTTTGAAGATACAAGATTACTTCTAAGACCTTTTAGTTCTAGAGGTAATTTTTTGGGAACAAAACTTACTTAGACTTTAAATTCATATGTAGATTATGGACAGCAAACGCTGTCCATAATCCATCGCATTATGGACAGCGTTTGCCTATGACGATTAAATTAGATTATCTGGTAAATTGGAAGGTAGTTTATACGAGGAATCGTACGTTATTTCGATGTGGATTTCCTGAATAATTTGCACGACCACTGAACTCCGAGCAAGCAGAATAAATTCCATTTGCTAATAATTAATTGGTACTAACTTTGACACTCGGAGTTAAGATACTGAGTTCACAAGCCTCTTGGTCAGCTGTCACAAAATGCGACAAAACATTTCTAAATCACTGTACTGTAGTTGTGGCTTTCTCGAAATATATGCAGAAACTCTGTTCATGTACTCCAAGAAATTAAAAAAAAAAAAAAAAAACTTAAGACTTTCGCTGCTGGCTTTTTCGACGACCTTTTTGACCCGGATCGAAAACCACTGTTTTTTATCAATCTGGATTGAAGGCGGAGTCATCTTTGTGCAGTCTTCTCACTACGACTGAATTAGCCTCTGGCGAAGGTTGTCTTACAAAATATCCGGTTTTACTTCTGTTAGATTGAAAGAAAAAGTTCTAAAAGTAGGGTGGTTCCCCTTCAAGTGGATTTAAAACACGATTACGCATATTTGCGTAAGGAGGCAGTGAACGTATTAAAATGAATTTCTTTTGTATTCTTCCAACGGTCCAGGACAGAGTTTACAATTTGACATTTACGAAAACTAAATTGAAAGCGTTGACAATGGACGACGTATTTTTTGTGGCCACATAAGGATCTGATTGAACAGCATGCGTTAAGAGTGACGTACTTCAGAACTACGTCCAGGCTATTTCACCTTTTCTGTAGAAAGCCCTTCTGCTGTAGGTAATATGGCGAAATACGATACAAAATTTAATGTAGCGCCAAACAACCTATAGGAAAAAGTATAGTCACAAATCCTGCGCAAATTTATGTTATTCCGTTTCTCCTGTCCGTCCGCCCTTATCTGATTTAGATTGTGAAACACCAGGCTCGAAATAGAGGACTATACTTTATCAATTGGCTCTCTCTCGTCTCGAACTGGACGCTTCGCAACTAGACCGGAGAAGACCTTAAGGACACACATAAACTCATGTTGAAGAAGAAATAGAACACGCTGACAAGGATTTCACGTAACAGTAAATTTATGAAGCAAATTTATACACACTTAATGGTTGTAAGTGAACTCACCTTTATATAATACAGTAATCTAGTAAATAAAATAAAAATTCATCAAAACTTGCCTACATTGTGCTCTTCATCTTTTTGTTCTGTGGAATGGAAAAGACATTAGAATGAAAACAGTGCAAAACTCACTCAAGTAATTATTGAATACGTCCAGTTTAAAAATAATGATCAGTTAAAAATACTAATATATTTGTATGTATAAGAATACTTAAAGGGAGAAATTCTCTCGAAGTTTACGTCACAAAAGCTGTTGTAATTTGTCCTAATGCCAATCTTAGTTTGTCAGTTACATCAAGCTATGAAAGTTAAAGAAGTCATTGTACATGTAGGCCATGGCCTCTTTCTGTACGTACCTTTGATCAAACTGAGTTTTATACTTGGTGTATCGATCTCGTATTGTTGACACTTCGCCACGAGTTGCCTTGGTGTTGCCCTATTCTAAATAATAACGCACTGGTTGCAGCTTTTGTCATGAATTTAATTATGTATACTTTACTTACAGCGTCATCTTGCATCTCACATATTATGGATATCTCATCGCTGGGTTGTTCATGTCTTCACAATGATCACCTTTCCACTGATGAAATCCCAAAAAAGGATGGACTTGTCAACCGGAACTAAATTGAGGTTGTGAGGTCGGCTACATTAACTTCAAAATGATCGAAACCAGGGTCTGGATAGTGCCATACACTTTTTATTCCTGTTATTGTATTAAGAATTTGCCATATCTACAACTCTATTACGACAAACCTGTGTACTTTGCAGTTTACAAGATCAAATATCACGACACAGACAATGCCTTTTCTAGTAATACTTTTCCAACAAATTTTCCATAAGACCTGTGCATGCAGATTGCCAATTCCTAACTGTCATCAGGTACCCGGAGTGTCAAACGAGAAACTGTTTATCATAGTGATAAGCTCGTTAGGCAACAAAAAGAATATTAGGAGCATACACTTTGTAGTTTACTATATCATGTGAATATACGGCTAAAACCAGTTGCACACAAAATAAAAAACCTTTGTAAGCACTTAAAAACGCGAACTTACCTGCAAGAGTTATCCCTCTTAAAGCAACGAGGCGGTTCTCAGAATAAGGAACGATTGCTTTAAATATCAGCTGAAAGAACCAAATAGAGATTAATTTTAAAAGATTTTATATTTGTTTTACATTGTATTAAGCTTTCATAATAACTAATGTTTAATAGCTTCCTTTGGTCGATTTAAATTGCAAGTTACGAGTAAATCGATTACTAGTTTACTTGTAACCAACCTCTCACATTAAGTTGTTTTCTGATTGTTCAAAGTGAAATTTCAAAACCCCATTGAGACTACTGCGGTTTTATCTAGAGCTTTGGGGTGACCCATAGAATATTAATAACGATGTTGATCAGGGAAAGTTCCTTGACAGGGAGATAAATGACCTAAAGAAGATGTTATGGGGCACAAAAAACAACAAAGATATTGAAAAAACTGAAATAACCA
Source organism: Mastigoproctus giganteus (assembly GCF_048544385.1). Lineage (NCBI taxonomy): Eukaryota > Metazoa > Arthropoda > Arachnida > Uropygi > Thelyphonidae > Mastigoproctus > Mastigoproctus giganteus. The sequence continues at coordinate 75,381,062 of NC_143584.1, read as the reverse complement.
TCATTGTGCGATTCACTATGCGAGTGTAACATAATACAATTTAATGTGACAGAGAGTATTAATTAAAATGTTCAAATATACGCTACTTAAAAGATTTGCTCGTAGTGAACTGTTCAAGTCGATAATTGGCATCGCCTTAATTGTATCTCATATTGTATAAACCTTCACGAGTTGCCGAGGTATTGCACTGCTTTGAATAAGTAACACTTCACCAGTGGAGAAGACTAATGTTACTTATTCTCGATACAATTAAAACGATACATATATATACATAATATCGCCAAATCAAGAAGTGCCATACGAAGGATTGGAGAACAGTAAGATAAAAAAGGTTTGAACATCCTCAACGATCGGGCTCATACATCTTCCCACGGAAGTAGCTATAGATCTTTTCGTACGCTCTCCTGCCTTATTCTCTGTTTTGTGTGGAATATGCATAAGGTTTTTCACAGGAAAAACCCAGTAGAACCCGTTGGTGGAAACCAGACAAGGCAGACTAGCAGAAGTACAAGAAACTAGCAATTCGAGATCAAGTTGCCCAGCGTAGGGTACAGGTTTACCATGCAGTAACACAATTAATTATACGTCTAAGTGTTTCCAGATGCATCCAAAGTCATGGGTCATGGTAGAATGCGGAATGTACTAAAACTAAACGAAAACAAAACGGAACATGGAATGTTTTCCGTAGAAATCCCACAGCATATAACTTTATCAAGTATAAGAAAGTACGAGCTAAAGCTGGATACATTAGGCGGGCAACCTGGATCCAGTTTACTCCAACGATAAACGGAACCACAATTGAGACTCTGCAATAAAATGAATAATAAATTGTAGGTATCAAAGTACACCACCAATACGTAATTGGAAAGGACACCATTGTAGATCCTTTAAAAATACTAAATACATTAGGGAAGACTTTCGCTAAAATATTAGCACATAATCTCATGTTTTTTTTTTTATGTAAACCCCAAACACGAGAGGTATCAGAACCTATAGTACTTAGTACCGTGCTTGGGTTGGAGGTTGAGAAGACGAAAGAAGATATTTGTTGACATTGGACTTGAACTTCTGAAGACTGTAATTTTCTGGAAATACGTATGAAGGAAGGCTGATATGTGTTTAGGGCTTTAGCCTCAGGCTGCGAGAGATTCAGACAACGTACAAGTTGCAAATACATCATATTAGTACGCAGCTAAATTCTGAATTAGCACAAATATGCAAAGGCGGCATCATTTAAGTTACATCTCATATTGTGAATACCTTCACAACGAGTTGCCATGATATTGCACTACTTCGAATAAGTAACGCTTCACCAAAGGAGAAAACTGTTGTTACTTATTCTCCCTTTGGCCCTGCTTCGGTGGGTAGGTACCCACCCACCGAAGAAGGGCCAAATAGCTCTGAAACGGTGCCGTCTGGGTGGAGGTATCCCGCTGAAAACAAGTAACAACAGTCTTCTCCTTTGGTGAAGCGTTACTTATTCGAAGTAGTGCAATATCATGGCAACTCGTTGCGAAGGTATTCACAATACGAGATGTAACTTAAATGATGCCGCCTTCGCATATTTGTGCTAATTCAGAGTTTAGCTGCGTACTAATATGATGCATTTGCACTAACTTGTAGGTTATATAAAGGAAGGTTGTTCCAGAAAACGGCAGTTGAATGAATAAATGAGGAAGATGAAAAGTTGGCTCTGTGGGTTTGAAGTTGGACAGTAAATGGATGTTGGCTGGTGTTCGGACTGTTTTGAAAGACAGAGCGGAAATTCTAGAAGCCAATTCAGAAGAACAGTGCCCATGGAAGTATCTGTAGAAGAGGCATGCAGCAGAAACAGTACGTCTATGAGAAAGCGAGTGGAGAGACTCTGTTAGAGATGAATCATTAATTAACCTAACTGCCCTCTTCTGAATGGAATCAAGAAGCCTGAGAGAGGTTTTCGGGGGAACCACCCCAGATGTGCGAACAATATTCCATTGCAGGGCGGATTTGCGATTTATACAGAGTGAGCAGCTGTTTGGAAGAAAAGTAACGCCGAGCGCGAAAGAGAAAACCAAGTTTTTTAGATGCAGAGGAAGCAATATTTGTAATATGCTTGTGCCAAGCGAGATTAGAAGTCAGGGTAATCCCCAAAAGAGATTTATCATTTTGCCTAGAAATCGGAGTGTCACTAAAGATAAGCATAGGAGCAGAAGAAGAAGAATCCTTTTTGCGAGATATAAGACAAGACTGAGTTTTAGAAGGGTTGAAATCAACTAAGTTGTCTTTGCCCCACTGGAGAATTACCTGAAGATCAGCATTTAAGGAATTGGTAGCAGATTTTCGAGAAGTTGAAGCTGATTGTGCAGGGAAAGGTTTCTCAAAATGGAAAGTAGAATGCAATGTGCTATCATCGGCCAAACTATGGATAGGATTTTCAGTCAATGGAAGGTCATTAATATACAAGAGGAAAAGAGTGGGGGAAAGAACTTAACATTGGGGGACACCGGCATTAGTGGAGAAGTTAGAAGACAGAGAACCATTTACCCTCACCCTCAGTGAGCGATCAGAGAGAAAACTGGATAACCAATTACCAACAACAGTTGGCAAACCATAAGATGGAAGCTTGTTTAGAAGATCTTTATGTCAAACACGATCGAAATCCTTTGAGATCTCAAGAGCAACTGCTTGTGTTTCGCCGAACTTTGCCATTGAATTAGTGCATAAATGGGTACATAAGACAGAACATCACCAGTGGATCGACACTGACGGAATCCATACTGGCGATCGTTGATCAGACGGAAGGTTTCTAGGTAGTTTAGAGTTGGCGGTTAATTGATTTCTCCATTACTCTAGAAAGAATAGAAGTAATTGCAATAGGACGATAATTGGATGGGAGAGATTTGTCACCCATTTTAGGAACTGGCTGGATATGAGCAAATTTCCAAGCAGAAGGAAAAACACCTTTGGAATAAGAAAGTGAAAAAAGGCGGCAAAGAACAGGATTAAGTTCAGGAGCACAGGTTTTGAGAACAAGTGGAGAAATACCATCGGGATCTGGAGCTTTCTTAGCATCAAGATTCGTCAAAATCCTTTTGACGGAAGACCACACGAGGCATTGAATGGAGCGTGTTGGGAATTGTGGGAGGTGTTTACCAAGATCATTAATACATGAGTTGGAAGAAAAATGGGATGCTAGAAGGTCAACTTTATCCTTGGCTGAAGTGACAACCGAACCATCTGGTTTGGACAGAGATGGGCAAAAGTTGCGACCAATAGCTTTGGCAAGAGATCAGAATGCTCGGCTACCATTAGGGCAAGAAGCAAGTTTTCTACTCTTAGCCTGTTCAAACTATAGTTTGGACTGATTAATAACTGCTTTACAATTGTTGCGAGCTTTGGTGTAGGCAGAAAATGAAACTGAAGAATTAGAAACAAGCCAATTACGATATGCAACATTCTTCTCTTGAACAGCCTTAACACATTTATTGGAAAACCAAGGAAACACAAGTTACCCAGGGAAACTTGTGGGAAAATGCTTAACGCAAGACTAATGTAAAATCTGGAACAAAAAAGCGCGTGCGCGATTGCTAGGTTCAATGCAATTCCGATTTAGGAGAAATAGATTGATCCTCCATCTACTAGCAAGGATGGAAGAAAATTTCTGGAAAATATTTCATCAGAAAAGATCACCGGATAACGCTGTGTTTGATGTAGAGAAGGCCTATGATTACAGCATGGCTGTATGGAATAATAAGGGACTTACACAATTTCCGGTTAAACATCTACTGTTCATTCAGAAATTTTTGTAACATCGAACTATCCAAGTACAGATGCAAACCATACTTTCTAAAGTTTACTTACAAGAGAAAAGAGTACTTCAGAGATCAATACTGAGTACCACCCTGTTCGCTACCAATATAAATAATAGAACAAATCCCGAATACAATAAATATTGCGTTGTATTCAGCGATTTCAGTATCTCGTGCCAATCTCAAAACCTGCGAACAACAGAGTGCCAGTTACAAAGATCCTATGAATATACCCAGACATATCCAAACAAAAATTTAGCAACATAGTCAAGTTAGTAAATGGTTCGAGAATAATGAAACTTTAGGAAGTGAGCAACTGATCGTTATACACAATTCAGACTATAAAGGACAATAGATGAATCTCGGCTAGATTATGGTGCACCTGTATACTGTTTAGCAAAACCAAAAGTGCCTTGAAATCAGATCCAATATATGCGTGCATTACGTATAGTTTTGGGAACCACTGATTTTATCTTGGCGGCGTCTCACCGTAGTATATTATGTCGATATAATATACTACCGTGCTACGCCTCCAAGATAAAATCCATACTAGGCCATCAGCACGGGACGTTGGGAAAACTTATATGGACCACGCCCAAAGATCAAGGCTTGCAAGGGCTACTACGAATTAGAAATATAAATTTGCCAAAATAGACGTGCCAGAATTCATATTGCCGCATTAGAATGCAATACAACTCGTATGGAGTCTGACTTTTTCTTCATAACTGGAGAAAAGCATCCTTATCCAGACAAAATTACCAAAATTTACTTTTGCAGCCCATGAAGCTCAATTTCCACATACAATAAAATATGTACAGACGACTCAAAAACAGACACTAAACTGGGATCAGGAGCAGCTTTGTTTCCAGACACTGTTATCTCAACAACTTCCAATGGATTGCAGTGGTTTTGCAGCATAATTACAAGCAGTAGTATTGGCACTAAATTATACTGAGTAAAAATTAATTGCAAATAACACAATATTCACAGATTCTTAGCCTCTCACAAAGCTCTACGAAATACCACCAGCGTTACACACACACACACACACACACACACACACACACACACACACACACACACACACACACACACACACACACACACACACAGTCCTGTAGAAAAGTCAAGGCACAATAGATAAATTACACGGACAAATCCAAACAAAAATGTCGAGTCTGTTAGGTCTCAGTACATAGAGAGATAACTGGTAATGAACAGCCGAAATGACCTCTGATATAAGCAACATATTCTTCCGAGTTCCGTACGCAGAATACAAATCAGGACTAGCAGTACGAGACATTAACAGAAAAAGTGACATGATGAGACCAAAACTAATGCAAATTTCACAGACACTATAGTAATAGAAAACTAGCCTAAGGCCAAAAGAGCAAGGAGAATTTCTTAGCTATAGTATGCATCACTCGGCATTCCTACATAGAGCAGACGTCCCCGCCAAATGTCCAGACTGTCACACCATGCAAAAGGTCCAGCATATCTTGCTGGACCTTTTGCATGGTGTGACAGTCTGGACATTTGGCGGGGGACATTTTGAAATTGTCCTCGTCTGAATTGAAACTAGTAACCGTGAGTTCGGTTCATTATAGCCACTGTAGTTGATGCTACAGCAATATCAAAACCACAAACCACGTATATCGGCACTCAATTAATTACTTCACACATTACATCAGTTTAGTAATGTGTGCACGCGCTAATTTTATTATGACATCCTGGATGTGCAACCCGCTCTTCATGGGGAACGTTCAAAGGCCGTTGAAAGTTGATGGAACACAGCTTTATTATGCGAATCATTGCTTTTGATTGTATTACTCTGGAATACTATATTAACTGAATCCAAGATCCATATTCAAGATAAGTCCTAAACCTTGGTTTGCTAACATTGTACTGTACAGATTTTTTATTGAAACAGGCGATGGTGAAGATCCCTTAGTGACTTTTGTGTTAGGATCTTTTGAGAAGTCCTGCAGCGTTATTTTGGCAGGATTTAATACGTATCAAGGAATTAATAGAGAATAATTTTTAATAGTTGGTTTCGTAAATAGAGTGGTTTAACGGGGGGGGGGGGACGAATAACTTCAAGTTTATGTGGTGCACGATAATAGTATTTTTATACATTCACAATAATTTCACGTTATTAGCTTCCTTGTATACCTCTGCAGTTATACGAGGAAGCTACCTTCACAGGGATAACGCAAACTAATCAACTCTGTTTGCTCAGGATCCTGATTTAGTAGTTAGATCCTGATTTCCTATCTTAAAAAGATAGGAAAAGGAACAGATCATGCCACAAAGTCTCTTAGCGACTTCGCTGTGTTCAGTGGAAGGGATAGTTTTCGTATTAAAGTGCTGTTACTGCAGTACATGTGTTTGTGAAGTGTTAAATCACTTAACAGGCGGTTAATATAGTAATTTTTAGGATAATAATTTAGGATAATAATTATTTTTTAGGATAATAATTTGAGAGGTAAAAGCAGTCTGTGACGCCGTAGGATTTCTATATTATTTAATATGAGTTCTCTTGGCTCCTCTTTGATTCTCACCAACTGTAATACAAACACATATGATTGTCTTGGCTGGCGATGTCCAGTTACTCACTTCGTTTCTCTAGTCTCTTACTTCTGTAGTAGTTGTGGTTAGCTGCTTCTGATTCCTTGGCGAATTAACTGCTTCGGTCATCGTATACCGATTCATATGTGTTATTTTATGGTGTGCATATTATTCATTTACTGGCCGATTTGGATAGTATTAATAACGCCAAATGATGTAAGGGATCAGCCAAAGATGAATAAAATAATAATAATTAAAGATAAGCTTTAAACCTTTCCCATAAATTGATTTCGCCACTTTATGGGAAAAGTATGAAGCCACTTTATAAGACAGGGGTGGTCAATTTAATTTGTGATGCGATCTACTTTTTTGCTTCAAAATGTGCCGCGATCTACCATCTCAAGAATTTCATCCCACATTGTTAAAGTTAATTAACACACATTGAAAAATGTTGTTTATAGACTTTAAAATTAAATACAATTCAGAATTCTTATTTTAAAATTCATACGTATTTTAATTTATGTGAAGTTTGTGTCTTATCATCTGCCAAGCTTTCAAAAATGGGGATGTACTGTGATAAGGCCAACCGTAAAGAATCATCTGTATGCAAGTCCGTAGGAGTAGAGCGATTCTTCGTCTTTGTTTGTTTCAAATACGAAAAGGCCGATTCACAGATATGTGGAACCAAAACAGGAATTTAAAAGTTCACAGAATTTTTTTACATTTGGGTACTTTTCTCGGCAAACATTTTCCCAAAGTCTTTTTCTGACGATCTTGCTGTTAGGAAGATGTAATAAAAATATTATTTCAAGTAATTTTCTTCATATAAAAAATCTCATCGATTTTTTTCTGCAATTTGTTTCGTATCTAAGTCGACATTAAATGGATAAGAAATATATTGAATGTCTTCAATTGTTTCAAAATCATCCACAGCTTTCTCAATTTCAGAAACATATTTCTCACTATTAAATTCAAAAACAGGATATTTTTGCAAATGATCTTGCATATTTGCAAAATGATCCATTTTTTTCCCTTTGAGATCCTTAGCCATTGCCAAAATTTGACATTTATACGCAGAAATACTACTAATCATGTCACCCACATTTTTTATTTATTTCTTGTAATTCCACTCAGATCACTTAATTTATTGGCAAAATCTGCCAAAAAAGCCAGACCATACAACCACTCCGTATCTTGTAGCTGCTAATAATCATCTTCCCAACAATTTTTAAAATTTCATTCAGCAAATTTCAAAATCTCTGTAGAAACTTACTGCGACTCAGCCACCTCACATCTGTATGCAATATCAGATCTGGTTCATTTTCATCGAGTTGCATTTTGAAGAGATTGTGCCCTCTGATGGAATTCATGATTTTGAAAGCTATGTCCATTTAATCTTTTGTTGGCTAACACATGTTGGTGGATGATACAGTGGTAACTCAAAAAATCCGGGAATTCATCATCCTTTTGGCACGATGCGATGAATCCGTTAAGATGCCCCGTCATTGCTTTAGCTCCATCTCTTGTTATTGATACGAGCTTAAATAGTGGTAATTTAATTTTTTTAGTAAAATTTTTGAATGGGTTAAATATATCAAGACCTCTAGTGCTTTCTTTTAACGAAACCACACCCAGCAGTTCTTCTCTAGTGGCAGAATCATCAAACACCATACGAATAAAACCGAGCAATTGAACTGTATCACTAATGTCTGTAGATTCATCCAGTTGTAAAGAAAAGGACACACAATTAGCAATGTGAGCACGCAATTGTTTCCTCACATTTTTACTAATTTTTTCGATGCGTCGCATCACAGTATTTCGAGATAATTGCAGATCTTGAAGAGCACTTTTAATTTCATTTTTGTTCTTAAAATTTTCAAAAAGAGAATGTTATTTCTAAAAATGCGTCTTTGATGAATTGACCATCAGAAAATGGTTTTCATTTTTTTGCAAGAAGAGGCCACACCTGTTCTAAGGGATTGACTCTCCCACTTCGTGAGTCAACTTATTTCAACGATTGACAACCCGCTGCCCACGGGTGAACTTCATTTGATTCGATCTTCTGTTTATTCCCTGAGATTTTATATTTGTATCCTCCTAGTTCATGTCTTGCCCACAACGGAGAACAGACCTTCCTCGCTCACTTTACTCAATCCCTGCGGTGCCTCATACATCTCAGTTAGGTCACCCTTAGATGTCTGGTTATCAAACTTAAGTCCACACCTTCTAAGCTGTTCTTCGTATGTGCATCATTTTGGTTTCTATTTTCTGAATCCCCTCTAGTAGCCCTCTCTGTTTTTAGGTGCTGTCTCCAGACCTCTGTACAATATTCTAAATGCAGTCCAACCGCCGTCTTGTGAAGAGGATTAATGATGTCCTTCTTACATGCAAAGGTTATATTACAGGACACTATGTGCCTTCCTGCCGCATGAATACACTACATGGAAAATTTAATGTAAGATTGAATCATAAGGCGTAAGTCTTTTCGTCTTGAAACATGCCTGGCTCGGATTGTTAACCTGATTGTAATTTTGAGTTATTCCGAGTGGGAGAACTTTGGGTTAATCACGGGGAGAAATCCTACTCCCTTCGTCTGAGATCAGCTGACAGCAGCCACGATTTAAGAGGTCTTTTGCATTTTTCCCCTTTACATTGTGTGAGAATATAAAAAAAAATATCGCATTAAAACCGACAAGGTTAGGCAACCAGTAAAAAGCAATAATTCCATGAATAGAAATGATAAAACAAACATAACATTATGTAGCAAAAAATGCTTTTTTTTTGTATTCGACATATTTTTATATGTATATTTGTATGCTAATATTGATAGCAGGATTTCAAATAAGAATTTAGAAACATAGCCAGTATTTTATACTCGTATAATTGAACTATTTTGTTAGCTGAAATTCAATTTTTATCTCTGGTCATGACCAGTTCTGCATTCGCACATATTTCCAGACTCGTACTGATATGTTTATGGATATTCTATAGCACGTGAAGCATAACATTGTTGGTGGCACCAATTTTTGCAGTGTATTCGAAGTCTATCCAAAGTTTAAAAGTCTGCGGATTGAAAAGCTGTGGCTCCAGTCTAATTCTGACGGCTCCAGAGAGGAGCCATCCGAATTGATTTGATGGATCTGGTGAAGAGGCTAACTGAGATTACACCTTAGAAGCCTGTTCAAGAAGTGGCACAATTGCTAAATCGCAAGAATTGAATGACTTGGTGAATGGCTTTAGTTTAACCAACTGCAGAGCTCCTGAGATATCATTTCAAATAGTGGAATATACGAGATCTTAGCTGCCAAACCTCCACATAAAGAAAAAGACATGTCACTTATTCACGTTTTTACACTATTGCAAGGATCTCTGTGCTATTTATCTAATTTAATTGGTTTAAATTACGAAATTGGTGTTAGTTACAATCTGGAAGAGTGGCGCGTTTTCAAAGAGTTCAAGTAAATGTTTGAAAGCTGTGCTTCTTCACAGTGGTAATATACATACATCGATGGACATATACACCTGTTGCTTATTCTGTTCGTATTAAAGAAGAACTACGGAAATGTGAGCATCTTTTAGAGAAGATAAAGTATCAGCAATATAAATGGGATGTCTGTGGGAACTTTAAGATGCTGGGAGTTTCTTCTGCGTTTTCAAGGTGACTTCGCTAATTCCCTTGCCTTCCTTGCCTACAGGAGATTGTCAGTAAGAATTGAGATGCAGCCTGGCGCACCCAATGGAGTAAAAAGAATCCCTTCCACTCCTTTACTGTAAAATAATAGTAAACTAAACACAATAAACGCGAATTAATTCCATAAATCTATTTTGGTGAGGATTTTTATCCAGTCGGGTTATGTTCAGTTATACATATACACTCACATTTAATTACAACTGGTCGTGCTGCTCAATATACTCGGAATTCTAGAGAATGTTATTTAACCGGATGAAACACAATTTAAATATCTTCCGAAATGACTCAATGAAATTCTAACAGCAAGAAAAAGGAAAAGGCTCACCTGGTGTTTGCTATTAGTGCTTTGAAATTTAATCATTTTTTTGGTCCAGCTTTTTGGATATGCCGATCCATAAAAAGTACTTTTCTTCCAAAGTGTTGACTTTGGACGGTCATCAAATATGTCCTGGTAGAGCTCGAGATGTATTCTTTCATCACCATATATCTTAAACTCAAAAGAAAGCTCCTTTTGATTCGACGGTGGCAGTATGGAACTTTTAATCACCGCCACGCCACAGGATTTCAAGCAGTTTTGCACTTTGAGGAATTGTGTTCCGGACTCTACACACGAAAACAGTGAATAGGAAGGGTCGAGTAAGTAGAGAAACATCAATAGGAGCGGAAGGAGTAAACAGTAACTTAATATATATTCATCATTTTAATTTTTAAACCCTTTCAGTAATGTTCTCTTATTATCGATGAATGAATTATGTAAGATTAAATAAGTTAGCGTATTTTCATCAGTAATTAAGTTTAGCATACGCGTGTAAAACCGAAATTTTAGGAATTTAAACGATATATTTTTTTTATGAATTTTTCTCCCATAGTAACTTACCTGTTTCCGTTCCCCATAGTACTGTGGCGTTTGGGTCATTAGTCCAGTTACAAGTGTAATCAGTTGCTTGACACTGAGCAGCTGCAAAGAAAATTACTCATATTGAAAAAAATGATATTAAAATCAAATTTATATCTGAATGTCATTAAGATGCAATCAGTTGATGTAATATTTCTTTCTGTTTTAAATAAAGTACAAGAATGGTACATAGCAAAGAATATTCATATTTTGGAAAGAGCCACAAATGTGAGGTTGGCTACAGAGAGAAACTCGTGTACATTTGTTGTTAATGATCAAGAGTCTGAAGAAGTTCTTAAAGAGATTTTCGTCGTAGAGCTATGTGTTTGTCGGCTCTGATTATAAGACGCCTCGGAAAACGGGGAACATATATTTCTGAAGTGTCCCAATACAATTAACTGCTAGAATATCGCTATCTTTGCTAGCGGTTCGTGAAACACTCAACTCCTGACGCTGAGGAGCTAGAGGATCACTTTTGGATAGACGAGGTGTGGTTTCATTTAGATGGGTATGCCAGTTCTCAGTACTTGTATGGCAGACAATCTTCGTGAGCCCCACGAAGATTGGCTTTGGCACGGTAAGCTGGGTATCCTACACAACTTTAAGGTAACAAATCCCTCGGGAAAAAACCGTCATCAGAAGTTGCTTGCAGCACGACTCTTTCCAAGGGATATGGAGTCACTCTTGTTCTGTAACTTAACTGACAAAGAACAAGGAACATATATTATTAATCGGCTTGAACTCCAAAATATAGTTAGGCGGCGACCATGGAACCTACAATGACCCGACCTACAGGCGAAGGCGAACGTGCTCACCATTCCAGTGGTAATGGTGAGCACGCGCGAGTATTCCGAAAGTTGTGTAGGTAGCATAAAATAAAAACCGAATGCTTCTATACTCTTCGCTATGGTTTAGTGAAGTAAAGCGTGACAAGTCATCAATCAGACAAAGACCAGATCAAAACTTCCTTCAACGAACTTTTTGACTGGAAGATCTTCACTGTGTTTAAGCAAACTGAAAAACCAAAACAGCTACCGATGCTTTCGCATATAATAACAAGAATAAAATTGGCCAAGAAAAAAGAAAAAGAAAAGATCGACCTTTTGGAGCTAAGCTGCTTTTTAGTTTTTGGCAATTTCAATGTTTTCCATTTCTGCTCCTCAATTTTTCCCACCATTGCCAAACAAAAAAATTAACAAGTTGTACTGTTAGACTGCTACACCAATTTATAAAAAGTTTAATGTTTTTCCTTCAAAGCCTTTCACATTTAATTTCGTTTAATTTATACTAATCTGGATTTGAATAAACGCAATCTAATTTGAATAAACACAATTTATTCAAATTGGCCGTCGATGTATACTTAATTCTTTAATGCTACTTGAAAACAAATTATCTATCCTTACGTTTTAATGATCACGCGATCAGATTCATAACTGCATAATTTCAGCCACACCCCTTTGAAAATAATTAAATGCAAAGAATTGTTTTTCAATTAGTCATCTCCTGCAGTCGCCGTGATAATCTTGCCATGGGAAAATATCTGAGATCGATTATTTTTGCTGACTGAAGTTGGGAAGTACTTACTGTTTATGACTAGTGGAACCTTTTATCGGATTTTTTGTAACGGAGTTCTTTGCTCCTTTTTATGATGCAATATAGGCAACCGACTATAATATAAATGCAATTTATAGACACATGCTGACGTCTCATGAAGTTGGCTGCCTCGACGCAAATCCTAAAAAAATAACTCAATAGTACGATAACGATTTTGGCGGCTCAGAAGGTGCACCATGTTTGCATATTACCCAAAGTCTACATGGAGATGGCAGAACATTTTTGAACGCCGATAGTGTGCAGAAGCAACATGGAGGAGGTCGTCAAAGCATCTCAGAGAAGCGAATTGCTGCTTTTGTTATAAATCCATCGTGCATCAAGGAAATTGAACATGCCCCATGGAACTCTGCACACAAGCCGCTGCATTTATACGTCTATAAATTGCAAATAGTTCAAGAAAGCAAGCCGAGTGACAAACTACTGGGACAAAACTTCGCCATTTCATATTCTTGATCGCATCGACTAAACCATGATTTCTTGAGTCATATTACGTTTTCTAAAACAGCCCAAATGTGAATGTTCTGTGTGGCCTTATGGAGGACATGAACATTGGACCATTCTTCTTCTTAGAGGATACCGTTACAGAATTCCACATCTACAGCCCAACATAATCTTTCAGCAAGATGGAACACCGCCTCATTAGAGCTGGTAGGTGTGCATTGCTCTGAACGACACGCTCTTGGACCGATATCATGGGTCCCTCCTCGTTCACCTGACATAATTCATTTATATTTCTTCTACTGGGGCTATGTGAAAGACATGATTTATTCCACAAAGGTGTCTAATATCGCCACCTTACGTACAAACATCATACAAGCAATTGCAACCATCTGTTACCTAGTCTGAAATCGAGTATCGTTTGGACATCCTTCTTTGTGCCAAAGAAGTCTGCTGACTTTTTGTTTATTATAAAATGTTTAAGTTTTCTTTCCCAATAAAAGTTACTAACATTTTCTTAGTGCACTGGGTTTTCTTTTGCGAGATATTTAAAATCAGGGACTTTCAAAAGGGACACCCTGGATATAGAGCATCTCATGCCACTCGGAAGTAAAACTGGATGCGAGGAGAATCATCCTGCTTCAGGTGTGTGCTGCCACTTTGTTAACAGGGGACACGCTCCAGAAGAATTTCAGCCAAGGGTCGCCCCCGATTAAATTTTGTGACATTTTAAGAAACCATTTTTTTTAAACAAGGGGTTCGGATAATCTTTAAAAATTTAACAAAGGGTTTGTGCAAGCCCCCTTCAGCACATCTCTACTTGACGAACCGGGCACTGTTTAGCTATCAGCAAGGTGTATCCTAATTCCATCATGCTTGTAGACTCGAGCTTAAGACTGAGAACCAAAGAACGATGATGCATGTGGATACAGTCTGATGTTCCAATCGGTAAGTTAACCTCATCTCCGGGTTTTTAAAGCACCCGTCTAAATTGATGAGGGGAAAACGTTATGACTGTACTTCATAGCTGAATAATCTCTTATTTAAAACCTTGATAAACCTTATATACGACCTTTCCTTGTGCTACATATGCAAACAACTCTTTATGGAATCCTCTTGAACAACTGTATCATTAGACCGTAGTCAACCATATTTAACTGTTCAACAAAACTAAATATTTTTCATGTATCAATGTGAGCTCACCTCAGCAGATGGCTATCGAGGGACTTAGATCTAAGGGTTAATAAATGAATTTAATTGCAGTAGAACCTCAAATCCGACATAGCACGTTTCAGCTTTTTGAAGGTTATGCATACAACCTAAGTATTCAGTGATAATTCGATTTTATTTTTATCAGATAATACAGTAGCTCTGATCCCTATAATCTCCACAGAACGATAGTCACTGGCATTAAGCCAAAATATGTTAACTCGTACTGCCTTTTTTTAAATACGGCCACCCTCCTTTCCTTCTGCTCTTCTTTGGTTGACTACCTTTGGAGGAATATTTAAAGAGTCCCGGATTTTTGTGGTTCTACTGTATAATAAAAAAAGCGACTTCACATCTATGATTTGATATGATTCTCCAAATTCTCCATACACTCTTCTAATTTATTTTGATTCAACAATTGAGCTGCAGGAAAATATTTTTTTGTCCAAGTATTTTACTGTTTATCCTTTGAATTTTCATCATGATCAAGATTTCGATTCCCATCGAGAAACATTTTTTGCCTCCTGAATTTATGGCTGAAATATATTGCCCTTCGAGAAGACTCCAGGCTCGTTTGCATATACGCGAACGTGCTTTGTGACTCTGCAGTTGTTTGTGCACTCCAAAGGATTGAAAATCGATTTTACAATAGTCTTTCGCAAACATCAAACCTTCAGTACGTACAACAAAGCTGACTGAACAGCAAGGAAACCATTTTACACAAGTAAATTACTGATTGCCGTATTGATCCGAGTTGATAATAACTGACCATACAATAATGAGTTTGAACATAAGGATAGGATGCGCAGATTTCAAAAAGAACCTAAAGTATAGTTGACTCACCTGGTTGCCAAGGGTCCAACACAATTGCTATCTAGACATAAATCTATGGCCCTTATGCATTATGTGCCAAAGAAGCTAACATTAATATTAAAAGTGTAATCTGAGTTTTTCTATAACTTACCATCGCTGAAGGAGCCGAAAAGGGTGACGGCGAGAATCACCAGATGGGACGCTTCACAGGTAGATATTTGTAATTTGAACATTGACTCATAAATATGAATTTATCATCCGAAACAAGAAACCTAAAGGAGCAATAGAATTTTAGTAAATGATCGTGTTAGAGATTAATTCAAACTAACTGACAAGCTAACTGCGGAATGGCAACATGTCGCGCAATACGATTCGCATTCCTTTCTTAGATAATACTACGAGATTTATTACCGTATAATATGTACACCAGATTGTACACCAGTAACCTGCGAAACATGCATGAAGAAGTTGTACAGAATACGATGATATTTGTATTAAGCTGAAGCAGTTATTAAAATTTCATTGAGATAAGTAACTGAAATAAGAGAGTCCTCTGTTAATGAACTTATAGGTGACGTTACTCATCTGAGATCACATGTCGGTAAGAATCAGTTTCTGAATTGCCGGAGTGAAAACGCACGAGGGCGCATCGCAATTCTCCGTACAGTGAACGCTGCTTCTGACAGTTCCCACGCAGTAAGCGACAAACCCTTTGTTATTTTCCATAAGCCTCCCCCTCCCTCCGAGTCTACAATGTATAATCACCGCAGTGGTATCGACTGCTTTCGCGCTCGTTCTCAATGAACGGCTGCTGTGCTTGACATCGCAGTTGTCTGCTTTCAGGTAACCGTCCGCCAACGTGCACACACATAACACCTGCATCCACTTGAGGCTGTTTATCGATCCATTTCGCCCTCTTTAAACGTTTTTGTCAATCATGAGGGCGTGTAGTGGAGAGAATGACGCCTTCACTGAACTGAATCGATGCTGATCTGTTCTTGGTTCGCACTTTCATCGCTTTTCTGTGCCCCACTGAAGTAAAGATTTATGTTTTCTGCTGTTTCTTTTCGTTGCCGGAGAGTTTTCCTTGTCGTGTCACGTACCTTTTCATCGTAGTTGAACGATGCCTCAAAATGTACTTAAAATAAACTGCTTTCGTATATTTCCACTTGAGAAGAAACAATTGTGAATGTAATATCTACTCAAGTTTTGGCTGAATAAGCAATTCATTTTGAGCTGGAATATTTAATATATTCAGTCTATTTCCAGTGCTGTTGAGAACTTCCCAACTTCTATTTCCAAGGAAAGAAATCGGTGTTCTAATTATTTCCTTCCACTCAAGTTTTCCGAATTCCAGAACAGTCGACGTCTCTGAATAGAATCCATCGATTGCGCTGTAAACTACTCAAACTTGGCTAAGTCTATCGATATATTTCGGAGTGGTATTCAAAATGAGCTGCAAGAATCTGTTTGTAGCTAATACAAGAGGGAAGATAAGAGTTGTTTGGATCCAAAACTTTGATCAGAGGATAATAATAAAAACTTCATTAAAAGATCCTGCTGTAGTGATCGAGCAGTCCTTTGGATTAAGTTACTTCTCTGTCTTCTATTTGTATATTAAGATCAGGCTCTCTTTGTATACAAAATTCATCTACCCCATACGTTGACCCGTTGGGGACTGTAGTGTCAGTGGTTATCCTCACAATTATTTTGATCAAGTTTTCATTAAAGTTTCATAACGATTAAAATGTTTTATGAAGATGTATTTTAACTCCAAAATAATTCTGAAATTATTCAGTAAGTTTATCAGAGCATTTACAAAGTGTATGCCCCTGGTCTGTTGGTTTGAACTCTGAATTGAACATTGAATTTCTCCGGAAATACCAAAGTATTTCATCTAGTTAATCTTAAACGTTTTCCTGCTTAATTCGTACCACGATTTCCAGTTCATTTGACCACTATTAATTGTTTAGATTTCGTTTTACAGGTATTTCGCGTTTAGTAGTTAATGTAACTTTCCGCCAACTTGGCTTGGGATCTTTCGATGATTACTGGGACGGGTTTTTACTTTGGATAGCCTTTCTGAATTTAAAATATCCATGGTAATATTTATCCCGTTGTTGCCAGACAATCCGTTCTGACGACACTTGCTGTTCTGACTACAGAACAATCTATTGCAAGATTTGTAATTGGATTAGTTAATTTTTTTTTAATTTAAAGAAAAGGGAGACTTGTTTGTATGTGGGGGGACACATAACGTACAAAAGCCATTCAGTTAAAATGCCTTCGACGCTCGTACGCTTAATGTATAGATGTAGTATTTTAAAATAGCTTTGATTGGTTTGCTCTTTTTTAGGGTTGTGTGCGTAATTTTTCATATGTCACTTCACATAGATGCGTCCAAATCACCATAAGTATGTAGGTTTTAATTGCTGAAGTGCAAGAATCGCAATAAATTCATAAAATGTTGTCGCGTCACCATTTTGGACCAATCGAAGCTTTCCAGGATGCAGTGGAAGCAACCTCAGTCCCAGAGAAAGAGATCAGCCCTATATTTCTGCAAGAAAAGTTATGGTATTCGTTTTGGTTCGACCGCCGTTGTATTTTGCTGTCAGATTTTAAAGAACGTGATGCCAACATTAATTCGGAACGGCATTCTGAAACTTAGAATCTCCTGCGTGCCTCAGCATCAGAAGAATTCGTGCTTCCTGGTAATGCACGCTCATATCAACTTGATAATGGCCTTTCTTTAAAAAAAGATATTCTGGATGGCACTGAAAAAACTATTTGCAATCAAATTTGTCACCATGTGACTTTCATGTTTTTGACGAGTTGCGAGAATCTCTAGAAGGACGATTTCAATTCGGACGTTGAAGTCAAAACAATCGTCAAACAATGGCTGAATAAATAAGTGGAATATTTTTTTGAAGAAAGAATGTACATAGTGATTCAGAATTGCATGATATAAATTTTGAAGAGGTTCCTTTACAACAAAAGGAATTGAAAGTGCAGACCTGTGTGATAGTACTGCTAACTGCTATTAGTTAGTAGTATTCTCATCCTTGATTTTCATCCATTTCTTTGAAATATGTTAAATATAACTACGAGGATAACATAACATCTAGCGAACCCTGTATATTTTCGTTGACTTATATGAATAACATTTATCTTGAGGTATGGACTTTCCCTCTCTCTCCCCCACTTTTAACAGGCGAGAAAGTTGCAAGTGTAAATCATATCTAATTGGATATAAGTATTTTGTATGCACAAAAGTGTATTGGTTAATAGTTACAGTACGTGTTACTGTAGATACGGAGAAGCCAACAACCGTTTGCAATTTGAAGTAAACATGCAAAACACGATTACCACTTTCGTGTTTGCATTTTAACAGTAACTTGTAGAGTTAAAGTACATGTGTATACATGGCGTGAGTTGTACCTGTGCTTTGCTGAATGTATTACACTGTTATAGCTAATTGACTGACGCTGGATACGTAAGGAAGGCTAACTGAGAACCTGTAATTATTTGGACGAGAAACAGTTCCTAACTGTACGCATAGTTTTTGGTTTATGTATTTTGGTTTATTAACAAGATGCTTTTTCAACTTCTGTCCTCACTTATGGGTCTTTTCACGGTGCGGAAAGAGAGGTCTGCTTGCTTCCCAGATTTTAACACATTACGTTTTATATTCATATCTTTTATTACACTGCTGAACGAGAGAACTTCTTAATGTAAAACTGCCCCTATTTCCTCGCCGCTAGAGAAAATGTCTGGCAGAATTCCTATCTGAATGCGAATTTAGCATTTTCTTCAATTTATAAAAAGACTTTGTATAATGAACTCCAATAGACTGACTCAAAATTGTTAAATAACGTTGGATAGATTAAGCAAAATACAGCCTGGATAATAACTCATTTTGTGATGTAATGTTTTTCTAAATTTCCGGTGAGAGAGAATAGATGACAAAGGATGTGAAGTAATCAAAGAATATCTGTGATATTTATTATTAAGCCTACTTAGCGTAATACAGGGTGGCCACTGAAAGACTGAAGGGTTTGAAAAAGTCATAACTTTCATTTTTAATCTTTTTTATTTTATTTTTTTACATGTTATAGAGCATCCCTTGGAGATTAAAATGGCTGCATATGATGTCCAGCAACGAGTAAAACTCGTTGGGTTTTTCTATTCCAGTGAAAGATCAATTATTGAAACTCGGAGAAAATACCGGCAACATTTTAAAGTCCTCCTAGCGATAACATGATTCGGAACCTAATCGTCCGGTTTGAAAGAACTGGATCAGTCGGCGATCTTCCGGGAAGAGGTCCTGTGTGTACTGATGCAGCGGTGGAAGCTGTACGGCAGAGTGTTCTTGAGGATCCATCTGCCTCTACCCGTCGTTGGTCTGCTCAACTAGGCATCGCCAGAACATCGCTTCAGAAGATTCTGAAAGGGTGGTCAATATTTCAGTGGCCACATTTTAATCTCCAAGGGATGCTCTATAACCTGTAAAAAAAGAAAATAAAAAAGATTAAAAATGAACAAGTTATGACTTTTTCAAACCCTTCAGTCTTTCAGTGGCTACCCTATATTTTAGTACCAACTCATCTGAAATTTAGACATCGAAGTATGAAGTGATATGATCGACAAGGTTGCATCATATAATGGAGTGCTACAGCTATAAGCACAACTTTTAGCTGTAGGAAAAACAAACCTGTAATCCGAAAGAAGCTCCCGGTTTGTCTTTCTATTTACTGTGTAATGGTAATTCAATTTGTCTGTAATTTTAGCAATAATGCTCCAGAATTGAGGTGTTGTTATAAAACCATGTAATATACAGTACATCCTTCTAGTTACCATTCTGTGTAGGGATGTTACCACTGATAGTAATACTAAACTGATTTCATTTACTCAATCTTCATACGAAAACCAGGAGCAGCCTTATTTATTAAAAACGATTGGCTGTCACATATTAAACGTGTACAAAAGTCAATTTATTATGTACACTTCTAGTCGAAGGACAATTACAATAAATAATACAATTCAAATCGTTATCAAATCAAATTATTTTAAGTTAAGAATTTTACGCATTTCTGTATCAAATTTCTTTCTGGAAGCTTTGGTCCCTTCAGTAACAGTTTAAGGTCAACAGTTTCGCTATGAAGGCTTGGGCCTATGCTTATATTGGAGACCACCCGTTATTCACAGCACCCTGAGTTTTAGACAAATAGAGGCTCCACTTTGTTTGGAGATTTGTGCTTACATCTCATATTTGTATAAAATGATATTAACAATTTAACACGACTTCTGTAATGTGAGTAAACACAAGCCTTCATGACCAAAAGCTGGCTTTTATCACTGAAAGGGGCAAAGCATCTCCAAGAAAGAAACAATGCATGCGTTTCAAATTATTTCAGCGCTTGCGTTGAATTATAATCCCATAAATTTTACTACATTGCAAATCAATTTAAATGTCTTGTATACATCGTACTGCCATAAATACTGTCACAAAGTCTGAGCAGTGAAATATCCAAACAAAGTATAGGCTTAATTGTCCTATTTTTTATATCCCTTGGGATGTAAACCGAAAGTAATTAATAATAATTATGCACAGGTTAAAATGGAGTAGGTGACAACTAAAATCGAGTTTTTGTTACAGCTACATAAATCAAGGCCTATATTATAATTCTATTCCCTAGGAATAGAATTATAATATAGGATTAATATAAAATACAATTAAAATGCCATATTAAACTTTTAATGTTAAATTAACAGTGTTGTTTATAATTGAAGCATAAAATAACTAAATCATAAAGCAATTGGTACAATAAAATGGTAAAGGGCAATACATATTTGCATTTACAAATATGTATATACATATTTGCAATACATATTTGTATTTACAAAGGCTTTACTCCGATTTTTTAAACCCGCCTGCACTTGAACCTATATGGGATTCGAACCACGACTTTTACCACGCGGTATGGAGCTAAAACGATCATAGTCGTTGTGCTATTCGCAATGGCAAAGGTTCCTTTAATGCTGCTTTATTTTTTTTAACTGGTAAAACGTGGTAAAATTTTAAATTCACAATTTTAGCTCAGATAGTCGAAATTCGTTTTGCTAGAATGTTCAAGAATAAAATAACATTAGGTGATAATTAATTCCCAAATCAGTGCAGTAATGAACTAAATTTGCT
Organism: Mastigoproctus giganteus; assembly: GCF_048544385.1. Classification (NCBI taxonomy): domain Eukaryota; kingdom Metazoa; phylum Arthropoda; class Arachnida; order Uropygi; family Thelyphonidae; genus Mastigoproctus; species Mastigoproctus giganteus. The sequence goes on along the minus strand of NC_143584.1, from coordinate 75,359,850 downwards.
ACGTTTCAAAACTGATATGTGAAACTAAATTTACTAATAAAAGCTAACGCCTAATATCCAGTGAGATTCTACTAATAATAAGATCAACATTTGATGAAACGTTTCATTTATTTGATCGTTAATCAACAATTCTTCTATATTAAAAATGGTTTGTCGATTGCTAATAAACAGATATAGTTGATATCCCATTAGAGACGTCACATTACAACCGCCAATTTACAGAATTTTGATAACATTTGTTGGATTCATTTAGGAAAACGTTAGTTTTCCTTTTATGTTTTGCTGATACCAAAAATAAGAACACGTATTCATTAAAACCGTGGTTTTAATTGTTCTTGCACTTCAGTGAGGGCTAATCTGTTTAGATTGTTAATCCCTCTCTCTTCAAGTTTCTCGCACGTATGTTCTGCTCAACTGCCATGCTTGGTACCAATGTGTGAAAGTATTGTCTAGTAAGAAGGAATTAGGTAATTACATTTCTTCTCCAACTGATATCTGTTATCTTACAACAAAACTAAAACACATTGAGAAACCTCGCATCTCTCCCGATTTCTCTGGTGTTGCTTTGCACAGGCTGGCAAGTAAATTTTTGAACCAAATAAGCAGAGAAAACTATTTTTCAAGCGATCACCTACCTGCTGGATGAGAAATTTTGCTTTTCTCAGATGCCTAGTATCCTGCTTGTCACGCACAACCTCCACCACTTGTTTGTCGGAATCTACTTATTCCAACTCGTTGCGTGAGCCGGGCTTCGTGACTCGGCAGCAGCCACCTTCTGTTCTCCTATTGGTCGAGCCGACAGTAACCTTTTCTTTATGACTAACGCGTTTTTAGCTTAATCCACCACGTCACGTTTAATATTCACGGTTACTTGCCACTGTTTGCTTCCCATTTCCATAATAAAGAAATATAGGGCTTTAGGGGAAAATTAATGCATTCCCAGAACTCAATAAACAGGCAGAATTGACAATACAACAAGTAACTTTAAGATTGTCAGAGCGATGTTTGGTTTGACACGAATAAGGGATCAGATTTGGTTCTATAGAATATGTTAATTTCTTGTAAACAGTGCGCTCATTCTGCATATGATTTAAATCAAGCGCTTTATATGTAATTATACGTAACCTACTTCTCTCGAGGTAAGTTCCTTATATTAAAGAAGCTTTGCTTATAATCTTATGGGAACCTTATAACCTTAAGAGAAAAATTAATGAGAGAGAGCAAGCGAGCAAACACTTGCTTGGGCAAATAGTGAAATTTTGCTTTTGTCTTGATGGAGTTTATTCAATAACAGAATTCAACTCTTTCATAAACAAACTTCCTTTGAGTGATTTAAATATTTTTTCAATGTGCTTGTGCAATTCGTTTTCTATTTACGTGTGATCCACATACAGGATCTTGTCTGTAAATTACAAAACAGAATTTGACTCAAAAAACTGCTTCGTATTAGTAATAAAAGTGGCCAAATGAGTCTGAGCGTTCTGTTGCCAGCCTGTTTAGCTGTAGGTTCAATACGAAAACATTTGCTTTCATGAGTATCTCATACTAAAGTTGAGAGTAGAGCAAAAATACGTCTCAATTTCTTTTATTCATGGAACCATACATTTTTCTAATCCCTGCAGTCGCGGAATTGGAAATTTAAAAGATTCTAGGTACATACTCGTATTTGGAATTTTTTATAAATTTGGAAAAGCACCATGCAAACCACAAATAGCACGGGGACCTAATCGTATGTAGCAAAAAAAAGTACGGAAACAACTGAGGGGTGCATTTATAAATTTTCGATATTAGACGATATTTACTTCTGTACAGAGGGAGATCCAAAGTAAAAAAATTCAAATAATAATGCTGAAAGCACTAATTGGAGGCTAATTTTTATTTAAGAATGTACAGCGTGATGAAAGATGCCATTGGTTGTAGTGTATTCTGAAGCTTATACAGATTTGACTTAAGAGATTTAATGCAAGAACTTTGGCTGGTGATTGTCACAGGCCCTATATAATTTGTCTAACTCGTGTTAGTCAGCCCTAAGAAAAAATTCTGTACATAGTTTGATTTACGTAATGCGTCAACAAAAAATAATAATAAATACTTTTAGCGTTCGTTTGAGTAGTTTGAATAAATGGGTCGCTAAAGGGAAAGGGCGTGCTAGGTGTCAATCCATACGCATGCATGACGTTAGTGGATGAAGCCTAACAAACATTATTGAGTAGTTCTAAGAAGAGCTTGCAATATCTCTCGCAATGCGTGAGTCAGAGAGAACCAGAGCGCAGTGAGAAATATTTATTTACAGAATGCAGCAGAAATACTCATTACTGAATTTATTAGCAGAGGTTTTACATTAGGAACTAACTGAATTTACTTAGACGAATATTGATCTACGTCTTGTTGCATCTATTATTTAGTCCACGTAGTCTTTCACAATACGAAAGCATAAACATCATTCTTATTAGGCCATCATAATTGGCGAAGTCACCCGATAAACTTTCTTGTTTATGAGATTCTGTGTCTGGCTAGGCAAATTTATAAATCAGTCAGATTTAAACTCGAGTTTGTACTATTTATCAGATGTTGAATTTTTAAACGTTAAATATGTCAAATACTATTTGTCAGATGTTAAATTTGGAGGAATATGTTGTTCAAGCTTCTTACGCGTGAGTGAACCGTACCAGAGATTGACTGTCTGTATTTGGCATCCAGTGCAAAGATGGCTTCGAGATTTAGAATGAACTGGATCATTGGAAGAGTTTCAAGCTGAAAGAAATTTTTCTCTGAGCTATAGACGGCTATTTATCATTCGAATGGTGAGCACGAGATTCCTCCAGCTGACTAGCCATCTACGTAGTTCGGTGCATAGGGAGATAGATGATGCTAATTATTAGCCTACATTAATAACCAATATTCGAGGCAAAAATGAACTAATTTTGAGTGGACGTTGCCAATTCCTATGATTCAGTGCATATAGAAGTGATGAGCGTACAGCTGTCTGGAAATACAAATTTGTATTTCAAAGTCGTAAAGAACTGTTTTTACATACAGAAGATGTTCAGCTTTTTGAGTATCGCTTCAAACGATGCAGTTTCACATTGAAAATTACATAGAACACTTACCAATGGATTTAAGTTCTTTCCCAAGAATAATTGTGTGATCCTGTTTTATTGAGTAAACTAAACCGTTATGTGGATAAGGGAGAACAGTCTGGTTCAGCGTAGTTTTGGACTATCAGTTAGTTGTACTTTTGTTAGAAGTGTTATGTCATTTGCATAAATAGAGATATAACTTCTCAAACTATCAAAGGGAATCAGGAGAGCCGTGAAAAGAAGCCTCTAAAGAAATTATCTTTGAACACCTGCAGTTATCTGCCACTGGAATGAAAGGTTATTCCCGCGAAGATGAATTGATCTTCGCATTAGAAGCGATTGAAAAAACAAGCAATAGGCTGCCATTTATGCGGAGGCGTGTTTTAGAACTTCTAGAAGGGGGTTAGTATTAAGACTGTTAAAATTAGCTCCGAAGTCCGAAAAGATAACAGCTATTTCTGATTTGGCGCGCCTTCGTGGGTAGCATAGTTGGAATAATCACCGGCTCTCCACACCGGGTGGAAAAAACCTTAGTTTAAATTCTGTCAGTGATGCGAGGAATTTTTAGGGGTTATTTTCACAACGTGACTGAATTAATCGGTCTCAGATGAGGACAGCATGGTTTTTTCGCCAGGAAACTCGGGTATTTTCTTACAGCAAATTGATCACAGAACACACGCAATTAACAAACATAAATACGGCGCAATATGGTCTAAGTCGCTGAAGCGCCTAAAACCTTGCAACAACCAACGAAGACGATTTGGCGCCAAATGCATTTATAATGTAGTTTGTTCAGATGGAAGATTGGTCATCGATCTGATAGCTATTGTGCAGTATACTTTTTCTGGATCACGTCCAAGGAACTGTCTAGTTAAGATTGAAAGGAGTGTTCTTTCTAGGATCTTCAGAAGCACTGAAGAATTTAAGATTGGTATGCAGTGCTCAATCATTGTGGGATTGGGTCTTTTCGGCTAGAAAATTGCTTAATATTTGTTCCATTCACGGGGAAAGAAGTTTCTGGAACAGAATCATATAGATTCTGTGCATTGAGTCTGGTATATATGGACAGAGACATTTAACAATGAAATGTCTGCAGTGTTTGAGAGCTGCAGCGCATTGATAGCCACCAATTATTGCTATCCCTAACAGATGTTTATCATGGATCGAATTACATTGTAGTTCGCTTACTGCTGCATCCATTTCAGAGATTTATCGTATGATGTAGTAATTCGATGATTCTAGAATGGATTAGTGGAAACCTTACCCTTTTTAATAGGCAGGCTGCTTAATGACAGTAATCCCAGTATGCTACTTTAACAATACCTGGATAAATTAAGCATATGGGCTGATAAATGGAATTGAGGTTTGACATTGATAAATACTGTATTTCAACTGGGCAGCTTAATTACAGAATAACATATCATTTGGTGATAACAAACTTCCAAGTAGTGGAAAATGAAAGACCTAGAGGTAGTTGAGTTAATAGCGGTTCAACACGAAGTTCTCTGAGTAGTGAAGGCAGGTTGTTCACGGGATTAAATGAATTTTCAGTTTATATAAATTTTATTTTTATATTCCGAAACAACTACAAGGTTAGAAGAGTTCACAAGACAGAGAATACAAGAAACATCACCACATTTAGCAGTCATGCGAGCTTTAACCACAGTCACTCACGGCCGTATACTTATGCACCCTCGTCCCTGACCGCTCGGCTATGGGGCAGTACCGGCCTGAGCAGCGGGCGACCTGGGCGCCCGAATTTTGAGGGGCGCCGTATGACTGATTCGTCGTCTGAAAATTAACCCACGAGCGGTGCCCTGTCATAGAGTACACCACGTGTGGTACTTCTCGGAAATATCGAAACGCGGCTGTGTCTTATCTTAGGAGGTTTAGTATTCCTTCTGGAAAGCCTATCGCCTAAGGCAGTGTTGCCACTAGAACTGCTTCTCGCTCCAGTCGCCTCCAATCTTTCTTCAGTGAAGTCCTGCACAGTCTGTGCAGACCTTCACTGTGCGTTAATTGAAAGACTAATTAATGTTTCAATTGAGTTGTATTAAAATTTGGTGTTCATGTAAATTATGAGATTGATAATTATAATAATTGATAGTTTTAATAAGTGTATTGAAATGTGTGTATTGTATTCTCTTGTTGGAATGATTAGATTGTATGTATTAGAGAATGTTATTATAATATTACCGATATTTTTATAATGGTATTCTGATCATCAACTAAATAATGAGTAAAATATGACATAGCCATGTTGTTCAATTACAGTTTATTATGTTGCAGTTTTGAAGCTTAAAAATAAATTCAATTAAAATTCCTTGTGCATTTCATTACCTATGTAGGGGAAGGGCGCATAAAAGTCTTTCCACTCAGGGCGCCTGAATGCTTCGAGCCGATTCTGTATGGGGATATATGATACACAAATTTTTTTCAGCAGAAACAATGAGAAAATCTAATGAATAAAGCGTTTGAATCTTGACCTGATTTCAAATACTTCGGCGCTGAAATGCTATAATATTCCAATTTCATTTTAATGCAATTTTTTTAAATTTCATGTTCCACTTAAACAAGGTTATGGAATTTCAAGCGACAATAAATTAATTCAACACTAAATATAATAAAATTTAAAAATTGCATAAATAAACTATAATAAATTTACATTCCCAAGGATAATTATAATTAAATGCTGAGTTTGCAAACTGACCAGCATAAAACTCTTGAACACAGTTAAAATTATAATTACAATTGAATTTATTCAAATCACAAGCTACAACTAAAACGGAAAAACTTTAGAGCAAATCAAATTAGACAACTTAGACAACCAACGAACAGCTACATCAGATTTAAAATACAAAACAAAATTGCCCATAAGTGTTTTAATTAGTCATGGAAATGAAAAGTAAAATAGTAACCATCGAAAAACTAAACTACAAATTAAAATTACAAATGAAAAGAAATTCTACAAACTGTGAAAAATTTGGGCCAACTAATAAAAACAAACTTGAAATCACTAAATGTAAAGAATCAGAAAGTTCCGATTAGGCCTATGTCGAGACACTTGCTGTTCCTGATGGAGTCCTGGTATATTTTCGGAGCTTTCTGGAGGGTATACAAGTAGATACAGGCATCCGATGATAGGGGATTAGCAAAAGAGAAGGCGCACCTGGCTGAAAATCCTCTACCAGGATCGATTACCTCTGTCTGAGCCGAGGATATGAGGATTACAGTCGGAGGAATGGTTGATTTCCGGATTTCCACGCTGGTCCTTTGTTGGCTGATGGAGATCATAGAGAAAGGCGGACTGAACGCTGCGACGATGGATGGAAATTGCTCTGCGCTTAGAAAGGATATGGACAATGAAACAGGAGGAACTCAGTCGCAGTGCAACTTTGAATAAGTCGAAGAAAAGTGGGTGCACCTGAATTCACAATTCTTGTAAACTGTGGATGTTTATGTTCTCTTGGATATAAATACTGGAAATTTCCTTCATTTTTTTATAAGTGAAACTATGAAGATATGTTTAAATAAAAATAAATAAATTTTCTGTTTATACTCCGGGACGACCAAACGGTCAGAGGAGTTGACAAGATAGACAGAATACAAGAAACAGCACTGTATTCAGCAGTCACGGGCTTGAACCCCGGTCACTCAAGGCACGTGTACTTATGCACCCGCTAGGCTACGGTGGCCTACGGTTTAAGACTGGCTGAATAACCGTGTTTGTGCATTCGCGCGGCAAACTCTATTTACATGTCGTCCCGAACCTCACGTCCGCCTCATGAACCATAGTACTCTACTGTCTTAGAAGTTAGAACCAGGTTTACTTTCTTTTCACCAGTCTTCGGCTTCTTTATCCTATCTGTTACCATTACACTAAAGTCGAATGAGAGAACATACTTAAACGTCTTGGTAAATTAAGCGCATCTTATTATCTGTCATTCTCATCCTACACATGGAATGAAGCCGAAATGTCCATCAGTTTTGAATTGAGAGAAGAGGTGCTGTTTAGTTTGCTTGGCTGATTATGATTTCATAGGTTAACATTCATCTGCACGATATCCCATTAAATTATAATGTCACGGAACACTACATCAAGTGTAGAAAAATATCCAGGTAGCTTTTAACGCAGAATCCCCCCACAGGCCACAGTGGACTACTAGTAAATTATCAGAATGGTAGTTAATATTTTACAATGGCTTAGCTAGCCAGGATTTCAGTTTCTAGGATTACAGGCTTGAGGTAATTTCTCCTGCTGGCAGAATAAAAATAATTTAATAGATATTTTCCTGAAACTGTTATTAATTTTTAACGAATTATAGATAGATTTTTCAGAGTTATTCACATCATTCTGCAATAAAATCAAAAATTCATCAATGCATTCATAGAATAAATTCGGTACATTACGTTCTAACTGGCTACTCTGTGTGTAATGGATATACACTGGTGTGCAAAACTTAAGGACCAACACTATTTCTAAAGGTTATAACAACAAAATCTTTACTTAAGGTACTCTTTACTGATGAGAGTAGATTCAGTCTCAGCAGCGATTCTAGACGTCAGCTAATCTGGCAAGAGGTTGGCACACGGTATCACCCCGCAGACATCACTGAAAGGGATCGATATGGCCGTCAAGGTGTTCTCGTCTGGGGAGGCGTTATCTTGGATGGACGTACATAACTGCAGATACTGGAAGGCGGTACTCTAACCGGTGCACGCTACTGTACTGAGGTAATCCTTCCCCATGTGCGTCTGTTCCAAGGTGCCATTGGCTCCGAGTTCATGTTTATGGATGATAACGCCACACCCAATCTCACTGCAGCTGTTGATATGCTTTTGGAAAGTGAGGACATTGTTCGTATGGATTGGCCTGCCCATTCCATCGATCTAAATCCCATCGAACAGATATGGGACGCTCTGGGGGAGACGCCTAGCGGCACGTCCACACCCACCAGAAAATGTTCACCAGCTGAAGATGGCGCTGGCAGAGGAATGGACGATGTTACCGCAATAACTTATCATCAACAACATTATTCTAAGTATGGACAGGCGGTGCAAAGTCTGCATCGACATTAGGGGTGGCTATATCTCCTACTGAAGACCACCTTTGTTCCATCTTTGGCAGTGATGCATCTGTATCATGGCAGCCAGTGCTATGGTGCCATTTTTGAATAAAGTCCCTCTGTACCGTTTTGTTTCCGTTGTCGGTGTTGTTTCCTTCATTTCTATACCTCATGAGGTTGCTTTGGTATGTTTTTCCCACATTAAGGCCACTCCTATGAGAAGCTACAAGTGAAAACCTGACTGGTACTTAAATTTTGCACACCAGTGTATTAACAGCTTATCCATTTTGAATATTAATGTCGTAACTGATAAATACGATAACAGCATATTTCAATTGTAGCTATACCAGCTGTTGTCACAAGTGACCCCATTCTTTTGTATATGTACATAACTACGATACTGGAATTTCTCATCAGTACACAGCCCTCGCTATTCATTTATAAATGAATTACTTTATAGCGACATCTACAGATTATTTAATATTTAGTTAAAAATTTTTATGAAAATCGAAATAGTTTGACAAATATTTTTATAAGGACCAAATATAAAACTTTATGAAAATTCATCCACTAGGAGCCCAGTTAGTACATGCGGACGGACATGAAAAATACAATAGGCTCATTACGCATACAAAGGGTACTAGGAAAGTTTTGCAATATGACGCAACAATGAATCACAGGAAGCTGCTTGTTGCTGCATGTTGAGACATGTTCATACGTGCATAGTAGCCGCCGCGCCAAGTCGATGGGCTCAGTTATTCATTAGTAGTGAGAGTGTAAAGTGCTTGCGATGGCATCGTGGTCACGAAATGAGATAAGGACAGTTTTGCGGTATAATTTCGTGCGTGGTTTAACCATAGACCAGTGCTTAGAAGAAATGACTCTTGCACTAGATGATGATTGTCCACATCGTACAACGATATTCAGGTGGTATAGAGAATTCCAAAGGGGAAATTTCACTCTGGAGGATTCTGAGAGGCCGGGAAGGCCACGAACGTCAGTTACGGAGGAAAACGTTACTGCTGTGAGGAAAATGCTTGACGAAAACAGGCGAGTGACCTACCAACAGATAGAGGATACTTTGGGCCTAAATGCACCAGCAATTTGTTCGATTCTGCAAGATCATTTGCACGTGAAGAAACTTTGTTCTCTCTGGGTGCCGCATCAACTGACTGAAGAGCAGATGACACGACGTGTGACTTCGTGCCGGGAGATGTTAAAAAAGTTTGATAAGGGACAATCTCGGTATGTGAACAACATCGTGACAGGTGACGAGACTTGGCTGTACTATTACGATCTGCCGACCAAGGCTCAAAACAAAGTTTGGGTCTTTGATGATGACGACACACCCGTAATTGTCAGAAAATCCCGATCTGTAAAGAAGAAAATGATAGCTGTATTTTTCAAATCGAGTGGAATTGTGGAACGTGTCGTTTTGGACACGCAGAAGACAGTCACAGCTAAGTGGTATACTGAACAATGGCTGCCTAAAGTCATTGGATCTATGAAGAACCTGCGGCCAAAGTCAAGAATGGACACCTGGTACCTCCATCACAATGCTCCAGCTCACCGCGCCAAAGCCTGCACCGAATATTTGACCACGACAGGACTGAAACTTCTCGAGCACCCTCCCTACAGTCCAGACCTTGCTCCCTGCGACTTTGCACCGTTGCCGCATGTGAAAATGAAGCTAAAAGGGAGGCGGTTTTCCAGTGATGAGGACCTTCTACGGGCTTGGGACAACGAGTGTGCTTTACTCCCTAGTGAAACTTGGCAGAACTGGTTTAAAGATTTGGTTTCGGAGGATGGAGAGGTGTATTGAATGTAGAGGAAATTACTTTGAAAAAATTAAAAACAAAGCTGTATTGCAAAACTTTCCTAGTACCCTTTGTATATCCTAATGCATTTAAAAATACAGGATATTCACGTGAAACGACCATAGCCAAATGGAGAAATTTGAGGCAAAAATACTAAATTACAACAAGCAAAGATGTTTGTTTAAGGTCAATTTTGATATGCAGGTGATTAAATCAATGAGTGAGTACTCAGTGGAGGTAACATTACCTTTTGTTTGTTACTTGGATGCCTGTTGCTTCTGTTATATCAAAAAATTAGAACCGGTGTTACTTTTGTCAGTGTCATATTGTTTTTAATTTCTTTGCAAGTCATTACCTCTCCAATACTTCGCTCATTACCTCTACAATAACAATGAACTCTGTACCGAGGTTTACATTTTTTCTAAGTTCTTCAAATTCAACCGTGTAGGGGTAGCGAAGTCTTGATAGAGATTTCTAGCTTACCATCTATAAGTCTAGTGAGCGTTATGTAGTTTTGTCACGTTCTTTCAGTGTCACACGATGTGTCACCTGTCATTCGAGATGTCATTTCAGTGGAGCACCCCTTATCACTTCAAGTCGACTCTTAAATTAGGATAAACTTGAGGTGATGAGTGCAATAAACACCGCATAGGGGCGCGTGTAATAACAGAGCCATAACAACCACTTAAAAGAACCAAAACAACCACTTAACGATTCTGTCAGATCGAAATAATTGCGACGTGCTTTCCGAAGAGATTGTAATTTTAATAAGTTTAGTTTTTTTCACATGGAAACTGAGTTAGTCACTTTCGGGCTGATGTGCAGTTTTTCATTCCACAAGCTCTTAAACTGCAATGCTCTGACTTGCTTCAACGCATACGGAAAATACCTCAACCAAACTAACAATACACTTTTCTGAATAATTTCATTATGTACCAACTAGGGCTCACTACAGGTGGTACATAAGTTCTTTATTTTTTTATCTTCCAAATCTTATTCAGTTAGGTTGGATATTTCGATATCGCGTACTTCTAAGTGGCCCATCTTATCTGAATCCACTTGTTTAATAGACCAAACTTGTATCAACTAAAATTGTAATAAGCCCATTATGGCCATAGTAGCTGTTGCACAAATAAATCAAACAACTTCAACTAAGAGGTAATATGGCCCGTTATAGACGCTCCACATTGACTTCAAAAAGAGTAGTTTGCATTACAGAAGATTCGTAATACATCGAATTGGACAGAATTTCAATGGAAGTTGCCAGGCAAATGCTATATTTTAAGAAGTTGCGTCATTAGTAATGATTAGGCTACATTTTAAATTTTGCTTTAAAATCGATACAGAGAATGACATTTCGCTCTGTTTACGGAAAATTGTATTTATGAGTCACATTAAATATAGAATTTTTAACGTACGCGGAATAAAAATAATTTCTTAAAAATTTATACATATTCTGGTGTTAAAAGAGCATTATAAACAATAAGTTCATTTGATAAATCAGTATAAGTTTAAGATATATATATATATATATATATATATATATATATATCGGATTAAAATGCATCATTCTGTGCTTAACGCAAGCCAAAGTTCGCACATAAAAGCGCTGCGCATCTCATATTGGGAAGCATCAACTTCATATAAATAATGCTTCTTCATAAAGAGAAGCATATTGCTTCTCTTTATGAAGCAATATGCTTCTCTTTATGAAGCAATATGCTTCTCTTTTTCTATTCTAAGTAAGCGCTATTATTCTGGGGAATTTTAGGGATGATTGACTATCCCTTCATCGGTGAGTAAGTAGACTTAACTAGTTCTAAACTGTGTGTGAGGCGTCTAGTGACAAATTGATATCCAGTTATAAGACATTAAGAATAAATACCGCCATGTTCCTCTTTACGGGGGAAGTGCTGTTTATTCGGAGGGTATGAGTGATGTATCATGTGATTTGCATCACATGAAAATGTATTATCATTAGCATATATTTATATTGTGCCTAACATTTCAGGCTGCTTTGGTCCCCCCAAACGAAACTTCTGGTTTCGACATTGGCGTGAACAGGAATTACGTTTTGAGTGAGAAGAAATTCTCAGTAGGGATTAATGCTTGCCTCGGGGATTCTGTCTTTATTTAACCCTGAAACCCAGGCATTGGCCACTTCCCCCCCACAACCTCCCATCCCAAACCTTTCGCCTGGTGAGCTTTACCATCCCAATTTTTTTTTCTGCTCTTAATAGTCTCCCCTTGGAGGATGGGCTTCCTCTACAGGGGTGCCCCTCTATCCCTTAAACTTCTGTTTTCCTGGTTGGAAGTCCTTCTGTGATGCACCTTCATTGCTGTACTCCCAATCTTACGCTATCTCTCCCGCGTTCCTTTGTAATAAAAACAGATTTTTTTTTAATCGGGTCCTTCCTGGTAAGCTCAGGCGAAGCCAGAGTTCGCCCAGCCAGAGAACTTAAGCCCTACTACCTGGACCGGCTCTCCGCGTCTGGGATGGTAACTAGGAGTCGATGGTGTTCCACGGAGCACTAGGCTAAGAGGCCAGATGAACAACATAACTGTAAACTACACTGCATAAACCACATATCACTCTCACTATCCATCCTTTACAGGGTTCTGTATTCAGCACAAGAGAACTGATCGTGGAGTTGTGGGAAGTCACCGGTGCCTCTTGACCCTAATCACAATGTATTATGTGCAAATTCGGTCATCCTCGCTTGCAGGACGCGAGGAATTTTTATGGTTTTTTTTTTTTTTTTCACTCAGTGGCTGAGTTATTTGGTCTCAAGCGAAGATAGCAAGGTTGTTAGCCCTTCTGGAAAGTCGGATTTTTCATCCAGCAAAACAGGCAAACCGACTAGAGAACAAAGCAAATTAACACACACGGGTGGTGAGTTTGTTCTTACTTTTTTTTTTTTTTTTTTTTTGTGCAAAATTTGGTCTGTTACCATAACTTCGTTCAGAATTCTGTTCTCACTACTTGTACGATAGCTCATTCGATAAACAGTTAATAGATTATGCTTCAACAATAACAATTATCTATTGTTATGAAATTAGACTAGAATTACAGAAGTGTGTGTGAGAAATAAGAATAACAGTAAATATTCCATTAATAAAATACTGTTTATTTCACTGACCTTTCAAGGATAATAATAAATTCCCGTTTCTGTTGAGAAGCAAAGAACAAATTACGTATTCTCGAAGTCTCAGTGAAATAAATCGTTGTCTATGCTAGTCTTATTACACCAAGTTATAGCGCTTGATGTGTTGGAACGTATTTACTGTATTAATTATTTCACAGCAGATTATTTTAGAGCGGTAGTTAGATTTTTTTAAAAAAACCTACCTTTTCGCAATGTCTTATTTCTAATTCTCCATCTGATTAAGACCGATAATTAACCGCTTCAGTCGGATTGCTCGTCAACAACTTCAGAACATCCATGACTAGAAAACCACAGTACAGTACATCAATACAGTTGTTTACTCTCCCCTCCTATACGCCGCCGAAATCTGGGCATCAGCTGCTTCTACCACGATATAACCACTATTTTGGTAGGACGACTGAGGTGAAATTCTTTCACCCTTAGTTGTCCCTTCTACTCTCTCTCTCTCGGGGTGACCCAGAATTTTTTTTTTTTTTTTTTTTTTTTTTTTTTTTGGCTGGTGTATCAAGCCTCAGGCTTCCTTGCACCATATGGCTAATAATAATAACAACAATTTTTATTCGCTGTATTCCGTCCTCCTGTTGTTGCAGAGTTATAGGGTGGAAAAACACTGCAAGACGACACAAAAATAAATACATTTAGAAATATAATGTGGGAATACAATGTGTAAATACTTTCTGAATTGGTAGCGATTAAAATAATAAAAAAAAACATTTGTTACTGGCATGTATAAATATAAACCGTAATTCCATAATTTATTTGCTCGATTAACAAGGAAATGCTTTAAAAATCAAATTACCTTTAAATTTATGTATTCAAAGCCTTTTAGATTTTCAGTTAAATTAGGCGTCTGGTTGTGACAAACATTAACTCACCAACTCATACATGAGGTCAAACTATTTTAATGGTATATAACATAGTTATTTTACATATAACCAACATTCACACAAAAACATTCTTACAATAAATAACATAAAATAATGAAATTCGTAACAAATCATAAAGGATATGAGGGTTATAGTGCCTCACAAAATTCAGATATTGTACTACAACTCTTCCGAGTAAGCCTTTGTAAAGTGAGCTATATATAGTTCCCAATTGCGAAAAAGTCAACCAAGAACTAATGATGTGGCATTACGAAGAAGAAAAGGCAGTCGCTAGGAGATAGTTTCCAACTCTTTCATATGGTATTCATTTTTTTTTTAATGATTTAATGCCGTGGTGCCAAGTTAGTTCCCAAAATTTCTCTTAACTGAAAACAAATCGATTATTGTTGTCTTGGAGACGTTTCCACAACATTTTAGTAGCTATTCTCCTGTCTGTGTGTATTGAGTATTTCATATACGAGAAATTTACTCAATCTTCGTTTATGAAGTAGAAAAGGCAGGGATATTATCATATGTAAATAGTTGCGCAGAACTATGAAGATTAGAATCATATCATTATGATTGATAATGATGATAGAATGAAGATAGAATCATATCATTATAATCTGCTTTTTGTGGCTGCACACAAGAAGTAGCGTGAAAACTTTCTCCGTACACCGATGAAGAATAAACGAAAAACTTATTTTTATGCAGTCAAATATCGTGCAATTTGAAAAGATGTAAACGGCATTATGGGAGGAAAATAACAATAATGGGAAAATTTACCACTTTTAATTGATTTGTTCAAATACTACAAAGTATTAAGAATTTCAATGGGTAGGAAGAAACAATAAAAGATAAAAGATAACTTTCTCATGGCATAGAGAGAGAGAGAGAGAGAGAGAGAGAGAGAGAGAGACTTTATGGCCACAAGAAGATTATATTACAGAATAGTCACCGCGGCAGAGACTCGCATTAGATTGCCAAGATCCTTCCCCGATCGCAAATTTGAAACAATGCGATTTGGTATTTGTATACCGAAATATTGTACGTTTCTTCTTTATTTACGTATATGCAGTTCATTCCAGTATCACAAAAGAACATACAATTATTGCCCCGCCTCCTGTAGCTCCGTAGGGGGTTGGGATTCTAGCGGGTAGTGCATAGGAAAGGTATCTGTTTACGCTGTACCCTAGTGGTTCCCAAACTTTTGGCACTCGCATCACACTTGGAGTGAAAAGACTATTAGGCGTGCAGCAGCACACCTAAAGAGTGATTTCCATTGAACTCAGTAGAGTTTTTCCTAATCTCGCGGCGCACTTGACAGTCGCGACTGACCAAACATACAGCTTTGAAACAAGTGGTCTAAATCTCTCTCTTATGCACTCGTCAGTACTATACACATAGTGTTGTTCGTGAACCTGTTATGCAGCTCTGTGCAAACATAAATGACCAGCATTTGTTTTTTCCAGAAGAATTTAGGCTATTAAGACTTCCGTCTTTAACAGCATGAAACGGAGTTTCGACCCAAGAGGATAGAGTTTTATATGTATGTATATCTTGTTCAATCACCTTGTTTTTGATTATTGTTTTTAAACTGTACCATCGTTTTCATGTGGTAGTAATGAAAAATGAAGTATACTGTAATTTATTTTTTTATATATTTCTTGTATTTTTTAATATTGTTGGGCTCTGATTAATTGGAGTTATTACTATATGCGATTTGATACAAATGCATTATGGGAAACGTTTAAGGACACTTTTCATTCCAGTTGAAAAGTTCTGCAAAAGAAAGAAAGAAAGATGCAAAGTGAATGACAAGTTAACTAAATTGAATAAAATAAAAAGAAAATAGTACCGGAGTGTTTCGGGCTGTCTCATGACGTTACTTCAGCCACATTGTGAGAAAGGCCATAAAAAGTGCTTACGTCATTGACAGGGCTCGAACTCAGATCTTTCTCCATCCGGTGTGGGGACTTCCCACTGGGGAGTTTCCACTACTAACTCTACTATCCATATACAGTGCTTTGCATTTGTTAATGTTAAACTTCAATTGTCATTTCTCAGTCCATTTGCCTAACTTGTTTAGATCTTGTTGCAGCAGCATACAGGCATTCCTGTTATTAACCAACCGATAATGACACCGTTATTAACTAACTGTTAATAACCGTTGGTTAACCCTGCCCACCGTTGCGTTTTATCATCTGCAAACTTGGACATTAAGCCTGATATGCCTTCATCAATACCATTTATTATTCGTTCTTCCATGAATTTATTTTACGCTACCAACTTCAACAACAACTATTAATGCTAACGCATTAGCATTAATAGTTGTTGTTGAAGTTGATAGCGTAAAATTCCACAACTTGCCCTTAATGCCACACTGGTCCAATTTATACATAAGCCGTTTATGTTGAACAGTATCAAAAGCTTTCCCGAAGCACATCTATATGATATCAAAATTATTTTTTGCATCCAGTTCCTTTGTGCCCACATCGTATTATTCAATCAAATTGGTCAAACAAGATTTCGTCTTAAGAAACCTACGCTGTGGCCGAAGTCTAATTGCGGCTTTCATTACTCCTTGCATTGCTTCGTTTACCAGTGACTCCATTATTATCCTTGAAACAGAAGTTAAATAACAGGACTGTAATTATTACTCGTGTTTTCGTTTGATTTCCTTTTGTGAATTGGGGATACATTAGCACATCTCCGGTCTGCGGGGATCTCCCCTAATCCAAGGATACTCTCATAATCATGGCTAAGGGTTTGTTTACTTCCATAAGCAAACAGCTAACCGACCTTCACTGCGTCCCTTAATGTAATTGGATAGACCCATCCACACCAGGTCCCTTTCTTATGTTTAATTGCAACAATTTCTCTTCCACTTTCTTCTCAGTTATTACAAGATCTTTAAATCCCTGTTAGTTTGATAAACTTCCAGCATCTCCTTCCCTAAAGAATTCCTCATGTGTGAATGTAGATCAAAAATACTCATTCAGTTCGTAAGCAACCTGAGCAGGATCATCACCGGTAAAACAATACATATCTAATGGATCAATTTGATTCATCCTCTTCTTTCTAGTGAAAACTAGAAAGAAGGGGATATATTCAATGAAATTAATAAATAAGATCTTTATTGTAAGGTTAACTGGTACACGCAGGTACCACGACTCTACAATACCCTTCACGGCATCATGCCAGGGTTGTTAAGTGATATATCAATGAAGAAGAGTATATGGAAAATGCTATTGAAGCTGAGCGAAATAAGGTTCCAGAAGGGAACAGCATACATCTTGTTATACTAAAAAAGGCTGCACGAGAGTGCATCGTCATGTTTAGAATGTTAATGAGAAAACTTCGGGACGATTTCGCCTCCCCCCCTCCCTCCCGAACAGAAAGAGCACTAAAGTCTCCCTAATCCATAGTTGTAAAAGACGTTATTGTTATTTTGGTTTTTAGGAGCATTAGCAACTAAGGCCATATTGCTCCGGGGATATGCGGTTGTCATTCCCTGACCTTTCCGCATCCTCCGTATTTGATGTAAAAGACGTAATATACAAAAGTATGGACAGTTAGTCTGATTATAGAGGTTGGTAATTATAGTGTCTGTGAGTAAGGATACAATACAGTACGTGAAATACTATCCTTAATGGATAGTACAGGATAGCACAGTACAGGTTCGTGCATGATCAATGTAATTTATTATTACGAAGAAATCTTTCTACATGAAAGACTAATATTATACTGAAAAAAAAAAATCAAAAAAAATCTTTGTCACTACCGACAAAATTATAAAAGAACAGAAATTTTAAATAAATGATAAAAGCGATAAGAACATATGCGCATACATGTTCCGCAGAGGCGCAGCTTATACGTATGCATTCCACAAACCAATGCAAGTCCTGAAAGGTGACATATTTAGACATGTATAGTATTTTAGGCAGGGCGGCAGCACAACTTTAGTTCAACTGCGCCGTGGTACACTGTGATGATACAGACTCTATATGAAGTTTCCGTGGGTAGAATTCATTTCGTTAGTGAAGAAACGTCCTAAATGCATATATTGAGGCAATTTCTCTCTTTATTTTTAAAACTCAGCCAGATTACGTGTCTTACATTTTTTTTAAAATTTATACACGTAGATTTAAATATACTTTTATATTTTGTTCTTGAACTATATACATTTTACCATCGTACTCTATATATTTTAAAAGATCATATACTTTTTGACGCAATAATCTGTTTATAGGTTACCAAACATTTTTATACTCACTAGAATGGTAATCACATTAGCATCAGTGTTGCCAACTGTAGTCAGTTGAAAAGAGTTGAGCCACAATGCAAAAATAGATAAATAAATCCAACGTTAACAATGGGGAAAAAAAATAACTTTTTTGTAGATGTAAATTGGGAATTTAAACGATTGGTGTATATTTTCCGAAAAATGACGGGGAGCACGTTCCCTGGTGCCATTACCCTGAATCTCCACTGAAGCTGCCAATGCGCCATTAAAAAGAACCAAACCATACTAGCTGTCTGGAAAAAGCCAGGATTCGAATCTCATCCACACGGGAAGAAATTTTGTGCTCCCCCCCCCCAACTGTAGCCGAGTTCAGTTGGCAAGATATTTCTCGTGAAACTCGGTTTTTCAGCCGGAAACTCCTGGTAGCTTGTTGTTTCTGTAAATTTACACGGGGTTTTTCATCTAGAAAACTGGCAAACTGACCATGAATAGATGCGGTTTGCAATGACACCTCATGGTCCTAGTCGACTTAGGGAAAATACTTAACGATAACAATGACTTAAATTTACGATATGCGTTAAATTACATTTGAACATATTATATTTTATTGCTACTACGCGAATTAATAAGTTAAAGCCAGGCTATCACCAGTTCCATTGTATTGTCGACGGTTTATCGTCAACAGCGGTACACACCGTTCTCATTAGAATTTGATTTAAACGACTCCAGAAAAGCGCGCAATATCGCTTTTAAAATGCATTTTAATATGGACTTACCGCATTCCACGAACTGGTGCAGTGTTACAAAGCTCATGTTAACACGGGTCACCATGTACGAATATCAAATTACAATAGCTGGCCGATTCGACCGGGTAGTTTCTTACCCAAAGTCACATTTCTGGTTTACGATGATCGGCGGGAAAGAGAAACGGGGCGTGCGTTGAAGAGACTCCTGTAATCAATACTCGAAAAGAATGACGAAGCCAGGGTATATTGCAAACTTTATGTTCACATGCGAGTTGTGCTAGCACGCGAGTTTTGTTGTAAATAGGTGTTTTGCTTCAGAACTGCGTAGCCAATCGGTTATGTTCAGGACAAGGGCCTGAACATAACCGATTGGCGTATGAAACAATGAACTTTTAAGTTAGGAATCTGAAGTGTAAAAAAAAAAAAAAAAAATCTGTACTTTAATTCTTTTATGATATCATTGGTAGAATTTGATACAAACAAATTAATGTATAATTTCGGAACACACTTTTTTTTTTTTTAAACGGTCATTTCAACATTTTTATGAAGTGCGCGATTTAATCTTACCCAATCATCAAAAATCAATTTTTTTTTTCCAGCGGCGCTAAGATATTCAATTAAAGTAAGCTTTTTGTAGAAACCAAAGGCTTGCCTGAAATATGTCCAGACCTGGATATATTGTTTTGGAAATACTGTGTTCAGCTTATTACAAAGACTTGTGCCTTTTTGGAAGGCATAAAAATTTTTGTAAGAAGGAACTTGATCTATAAACGGTTCGTTTGCCAATTATTTACATTACATTTTAATAGCTGAATGGGACAGTTGTACCATATTGAGTATTAGAAGGTATGACTGTCTCATTAAGGTACAACTTCAACCTACATCTTATAGACTGGAAAAACACCATATATAAACTAGTTTTTGAACAAACTAGATGACTGCTACTCATCCCAGAATGTTCAAGGGTATACAATGAGCTCTAATATCCTAGATCTAGTTTTCCCTAAGCAGCCTAACTGTATATATAAATAACTTTACAGACAGAAAGAAAACCAATAGTAGGCAGTGGCTGCAATACCATAAAATGGATTATATTTAAAGAAGCCTATGTGGTCAAAGTTAAAGGTGATGGGTTCAATTTCAAGAGGGAGAGAGAGAGAGAGATGGTTATAATTGAATGAGATATTTCTTGGGCTTGATTAACTGGGGTGACTACTGTATGGTGTCATATACATGTTCAAGGGACTTATCCTTAAAGCCACAAATGTATTCATAACAGTGGTCAAATTTCATAAATATACGATAATTACATTTATGCAATTACTCTTAACCTTACTTCTCATCCATGTTCGATGACAGCTAAAGTTAAGAGTTTGATTCAGCAAAAGAAACATGCATGGGACAATTACAGACAATCATGTCATTTATATTTGATGATTAATGATGGGAAAGCATTAGCAAAGGGAATATGAGAGAGAGAGAGAGAGAGAGAGAGAGAGAGAGAGAGAAAATCCAATAGATCCCTTAATCTATTAACCCCAAGGAAAATTCCCTTGGAAAGGTCTATAGAAAGCCCAGCAGAAATGGCAGATGAGCTGAATAGATACTTATAAGTATTTACAGTCAAATGCAAGCTTGAAACTTTGAGGAATGTTAAGGTTTCAGACTGGTAAAATAGGTGATCTATCTCAGACAAGAGCTTGTTAGATAAGCTACTGAGATTAAAGGAAGGCAAAGCTCCAGGGTTATATGTTCAGTTGTAATTAAAAAGGCTGCATACGAGTGTGTCAAACTATTGGGAACGTTAGGGTCATTGGACTCTGGGAACATTCCCTTGGACTGGACAAAGGTGGTGCCAACAAGGAGGTTACTATAAACCATTCAGTTTGACTTCAGTGATAGAGAAGATCATGGAGTCTGTGGTGGTTAAGGATGCCATTCAGGACCATCTTGACAAGAATGGTACTTTGAGTAGATCACAGAATGGGCTCATTAAGAGAGGGTCATGCCTGACTAGTATAGTTCAGATTTTTGAGCTTTTTATTGCAGAATAGAGATGAGTGACTGATTGCTTACATGTATATGCACATATGACATGTATGTCAAAAGTAAAGAACTAAGAATTTTAAGTGGATCCATGCTTTAATAAATGAAAGTATATAAAGGGTGGACTGTGGCCCTAATTGGAAATGTCCGATGTGTAGATTTTTGATTTCAAGGGGTCTGGTATTCATAATCTTCAAATGCTTGGTCTGGCAACCTTCTGATTTTGTAGAAATGCAAAATGATATTTAAACTTATTGAAGCAAACTGTTGATAATATATTGATAATGTCATTAAATAAATTTTGTTTAAAATGTTTATATATATATTTTTTTTAATGTTAAAATTGTGAAGTAGAATGCATTTATCTGATTATAAGCGAGTAGAATGCATTTATCTGATTATAAGCGAGGTGATACATGTGTTGAGCTGTTTAGGTTTAACATTTTGATATATATTTTTTTTTTGCTTTGCAAATAGGTTTTATTCCAACAAATTCATTTGAAAGTTTTTATTTTTATTTGTTTACTTATTTTCATTACATTTCTGGGCCACAATCTTTTAAGGCTAGATGTGTATATTTTTCTTGGTAATTTTTTTTCTTTTTGCAAGATCTGTCTATTATGGTAGTTTTGGCTGTTAAAACTTAATTTTTAACTGATTTTTTAATTATCATTAATGGCTTTTCTGTGCATTCCATTGCTGTGTTTTATTAATTTTGGTATTTTTATTATCACTTTTCAATTAACATTTTTATTTTCCTGTCAGGCTGTAGCCTACTGTAATCATCACTTGTGCCAAAACCATGGGTTTTGCTATTTGGGTCAATTATTTATTAACGAGAGAAACTTTTCTGCAGTCATCATAAATATTTTAAATTAAATTTGTAAAAAGAAACTGGATAGTTCAAAATTAAAACTTTACAAGACGTAAAACCACAGGGGTCAATATTTAAACCAATGTTCATTTTAAATCTCTACACATTTAAAATCCTATGTTTGTAACTGTAATATATGTCCAAAAGAATAAATTTGAAAACAGATTATTTATTCACAAATTGGAGAAATGCAACTAATTTCACTTGCATGTTTTTGTTCATTATACATAAGGAGATGCTCTTTAAATCTCTGTTTTGAAAGTTTTGATATTACATTACCTGCAGCTGTAAAAATTTTGTTTTTATTAGTTTTTGTAACAGATTTTCAGTTACAATTTAATCAGTTGATTAAGTGACATAAACTGCAGCCATTATCAACCCACTGCAGGATGGAAGCCTCCTCAACAATTCATGTTGAAGGAAATGGACCATAATCTGCCACGTTGGTCCAGTGTGGGTTGGCAGATTGACTGTATTCAGCAGTCAGGGGCTTGAACCCCAGTCTACTCAAGGAGCATGTGCTACTGCACTCCCGCTCCTGATTACTCAGCTACAGAGTGACATAAAGACAGTTAAATAATGGGCAAGGCATATAACATGTAATTAAACAGAGATGAGGAAAAGTTAACCCTTTGTATTAATTTCAAAGTGAAATGAATACAAATTATTTTTAATTGCCTTTACATTCTTGTAACGGCAATGAAAATTAAATGTAATTAACTATAAAAAATCACTTCAAATCATTAACAGTATAACCACTGCACAGTGTTTAAGAGAATCCTACATTAACTTTTTATTGATAAATCTGTTTTAATTTGTATGAAATGTGCATTTGTAATAATACTTTTCTGTGACATTTTTTTATAAAAATATGTATTAAACATTTAATTTTTCAAAAATTCCACATTAATTGTGTCCAGTTTTTACATTTTCAAATTCATTATTTTTTAAATTCTTACTTTATAAGTGTTAACCACAGACACATCACATGTGATGCTACATTATTTTACTACAATAAAAGTTGCTCCTTTCTCTATTCCTCTATAAAAAGCCCAAAATTCTAGCCAAAGGTTATTTTGTACAAGGAAATTTCCTCCCATACAAATTACACAAATTACAACTACAAGTAAATGACCTATCAATAAAAAAAATTTCTCTCCACCCCAACCATGTAACTGTACATCACTTGTGCTTATGTAAATCCCATAGCAGTACTCGACTATCTCTGGTTCTGTTGGGAACAATTGTTAATTTGGCCAGTGAGTAGTAGATATTGGGAAAAGCTTTTTACTAATAGACTTTCAGAAAACTGTTTAGTTAACTGGCAATTGCATATGCAATGGTGGATTTAGTTCAAATTACTGACACTCAAAATACCAAATGGGTCAAAAGGCAGACATTCAAAATACCAACATTTTAACTCATTCAATGTTTTGGTTGTTGCCATTATGACCTTTGACAGTGTGTGACTGGCACTGTGATACAAATAAAGCAGTTAATTCCAAAATACACAATTTATTACAAACCTGTCTACAAAATCAGGGGTGGATTGGGCCACCAGGATACTGGAATATTTCCTGGTCCTCCTCCCTCTCCAACATCCTTGGACAAGACCTATTGAATATATACTTGCACAAATTTCAAACTTATTATGTTATTCTTAAATTTATTAAAAATGCTTGTAAAAAAGATATAAACTTATTACAGTTCTTATTTTGGGGATTTTTGCTGCATATGGCTATTTTCATCACAAGTTGGTTCACACAGTTCACACATAGCGTATCATGTGTTCACAAACTGATCTGCATGTTTTGGATAAAAATCTAAAGTAGCTGTATTAACTTATAAATCTATAAAGAAATTAAAAAGATAGATAAGCAACTTTCAATGACACAATTCTTTACACCAATTTCTACCCTCACTGCATTTACCTCCTCTGCTTTTCCATATAAAAAATCCATCACCTCTCAGGGTGTCAAACCTTGTGTATGATATCTTTTGGATTACTGGTAGAGTTAAACACTTAAAAAGTGTGATCAAAAAGTTTGGGGATTGAACTAATATTTGGGAAATGATAAAGCATGCTGGCTTATCAAGATGGATCTCTTTGACACTTTTTGCATCAATTTCAGTGCCTTTAAAACTTCTGGAAGCATTCCTGATAGGCTTTTTTTTTTTTCCTGTATAGCATTGTAAAAACTTCCTCAGCACTGCAAATCTGTAACCTTTCAAGGGAGCTTTAAGCTGGGGTAGGGAGGATCACAGGAAACTAAAGCCAGTGAATAGGGCAGTGGGGGCCAAATGGATTTCCTCACAAAAAAATTCTTCAATGGGAAGCACTAGGTGTGGGAGCACTGCCATGATGTAAGTGCCAATTCCCCAAAGCTCACTTTTGGGCTTTGGATCTTGTGCCAAGTCCTAGGTGACTTGCCATAAGAGAAGTTATATGTCACTTGGAAATATTTTCATTAGCATGAAATTTTTGTTAAAACAGTATTTGTTGTAACAAGATTTTACTATATATCATGAAAATTTAGAAAAAGTAAAATATTTATTATTTTTCAGTCTGTTTTTTCTGTCTCAAGGAAAACTGCTTCTTCTGTAACACATTATATCAACAACTGACAATGTGCAGTTTCAGTATCCTGTGTAAAAGGAACATATTTGAAAGAAGGCTGAATCCTTATACCAGTAGTTTTCAACTGGGGTGCTGCAACGACATTCTAGGGGTGCCACGTAACTTGGGTTTAAGTTACTTAAACTTATTATTATTTTTTAAAATTTAATATTTATTTCATTATAAAAAGGTGTACGGTATCTTTTTAATTTTGTGGTAATCTATAATTGTTTACTTAGTACCTCTATATAAAGAAGAAAATTATTTTATATTAATTTCTAACTTTTTAAGCCATTATTTAAATATACATATATATAATTTGTATTATGAATTGTAATTTTGTTTATAGTTATATTATTGTAATAACTGTGATATAAAATTTTTTTTACTATTAGACGTGGTGATGTTAGTATACAGAGAGAGAGAGAGAGAATCGAACCTAACAAGCAGAAAATTGAGTAGGGGTGCCGCAAAATAAATTACTTAGGGTGCCGTTATTAAAAAAAAAAGGTCGAAAACCACTGCCTTATACATATGTTTCTTATGCTTGTTGTAATGGGGTGTATTAATGTGCCTTAAGTCATTGTTGCTTGTGGCCAGGGTCACTTTAGACATGTAACTCTGTTTAGCATTATCATTCAGGCAATGATAGCATTATTTAATGCACTCACTGGATAATGGTAGGTATGAAACTCCACTATATTCGATTTTATCTGACAATGACAAGGTGTCAGCTGTTTTTACTTTTTTACAACTTATTAATTTATATATATCTGGAAATAAATTAGGCTATAGTTTTTTTTTTACCTATTTTTACTTAATTTCAGTATTGTTGGCTGGTTACATTTACATATAGTGATATTTCACGTGTTTCGGAAACTGGTGCTTATCTTGGGGGGGGGGGGAAAGCTGCTAAATTTTCCTTTAATTTGAATTCTTTTCTAAATTATTTAATAATGTTTCTTCTATGGTACTCTATTCTTAATTTTGCATCATAACAGAAACAGATGTTAAATTCTTTGCTCTACTGGTTTGCCACACTACTGGTATGCATTCATTTCTTTTTATTGAAACAATATTACAGTTAAATACATGCAAAATGTTGTGGTTTTTGCATATTTGCTGCCACTGATGTCTGCTCTATTATCCTTATTTTTATTTTCATTTAATTTTGCTCTTATTTCTGTGGTCTAAATTTTTGATTCATTTGGATTTAATTAGAATTTTATATATATATATATATATATATATATATATATATATAGGCCAACCAGGCAACTGCCTACATATTGCTTTCCAGTTTGTTAGCAGCATTATATAGAAAGAATAGTATTTTCCCCCATATGCAGTTGTACAAAAATTGGAAAGATGAAATATTCATCTGGTATACTAACTGAAATGCTATTTATGCTAACTTAACTAAACAATTATAAAGGCAGTAGGTTGATTCAAATAGAATAGTATCACATTATTTTATTAGAAGTATGAACCACAGCATACAACTAATGTTTTAAACATTATATAAAATAATTTCTTCTATAAACTTGACATTGTAACAATGATGTAAGACACATTAATGCATCTCGTTTATAAGTATGCCATACATTTTGTTATTAATATGCCATTATAAAAAAAGGGGGAGGGGGATATCCGTCCAGAAATTCATTTAATTCTGGAGGTGTACAGTGCCTGAATCATTTGCATCTATTTATAAATATAAAAATACAACTGATATTAAATGTGAGTTGTTTTTCATAAATGGGGGAAAATTGAAATGCTTCAGAGTAACTCTCATTTGTTAAAATAACCCAATCACGTACTTGGTATATGAAGCATAGATGTGAACAGATTCTTTAAAATATATACACAGAACATCTAATTTTAAGCACTTCACATTTCATCTTGCATGCTTATTCTAATGCATTTTTAGGTAATGCTTCATCTGAGTAGGAAGCACAAACACGTTTTGTCTTCATATGCTTAAGTTTCATAGAGAATCACCTTTTTCTGAACCAAGGAAATAATTTTTTCATGTTATCTTCTTGCCATAACTCAAAATGAAATGTTTCAGCATCCATTATATCAGTGTACATTCTGCCATCCAGGTGGTCCATTTCATGCTGAATTATTCGTGCCGGCCAGCCTTTAACCTGCCACGTCACTATTTCTCCTTTCTCATTGAAAGCTGAAAATAAAAAATTGATTTAATGAAATGTAGTTAAATGCAGCAAATTTTCAAACATAACATATGGGTAAAATTTTATAGCAGAAAGTATTTAAAGAG
This sequence comes from Mastigoproctus giganteus, assembly GCF_048544385.1. Taxonomy (NCBI): domain Eukaryota; kingdom Metazoa; phylum Arthropoda; class Arachnida; order Uropygi; family Thelyphonidae; genus Mastigoproctus; species Mastigoproctus giganteus. Next base: position 75,333,041 of record NC_143584.1, on the reverse strand, counting down.
CATTGGATAAAAAAAAAAGGGGGGTTTTGTCAGTGATATACAATTTCTAGTAAAAATAAGGAGGTAATTATACCATAGTATAAGACAATGGTTAAGGCCACGTATTGAGTACTGTGTACAGGATCTGAAAGCATATTTTTAGGAAGGATACGGATGTGCTGGAATAGGTGCAAGGAAGAGCAACAGGATTAGTCAGGGGCACAAGAGATACTCTTACCAATAATCCTTGATGGTATTATTGGTAAGAGTATCTCTTGAGCTACTCTTACCAATAATAACAGAGCTATGATGCCCAAACAGAGCTATGATGCCCAATACGTTTTACACTGTGTTTCAATATTTGTAAAAGAATAAGAGAAAATTTACCTAAATATGATACGTAGAACACTTGAGGTAAATTTCTCTTATTCTTCTACAAATATTGAAATACAACATAGAACGTATTGAGCATCATAGTTCTGTTTTATACTATCAAATTCATAAGTGTTCTACGTATCATATTGAGGTTTCTCTTATTCTTCTACAAACACTTCAGTTCTATAAATTTCAGCATCTGGAAACTTAGACACCAGTAAGGAGATCTGAAGTGTTTAAGGCTTTAAATGGATTGAGTGAACTAAATATTGATGGCATCCTTACTTTCTCTTCGATTGACACACAATTTAAATTTAAACTGAAAAAGGATGGTTACAACTAATGTGCAAAAATTTGATTTCAGGCAGAGAGTAACTGATTGTTGAAACAAACTTCCATCTGGTGTTGTAGAAGTCAGTAGTTTGAATAAATTTAAGGTTTAGACAAATTATTAGAGGGGATGGACAGATGATGCAGGGTAGCTTTTTTGGTTGAAGTTGTGTAAGCTTGCTCCCTTGCATTATTTGCCACTATTATACTAAGTGTGTGTGTGTGGGGGCCAGTCTTAATGTTACGTGGATTGAAATATGCAAAATAAATAACACCTTTGGGAGGTTGGGGGGGGGAAAGATCATTTCAAGTATCTTTCAAATGTGTCCAATTATGTATGAACTGTCTTGAAATCTTCCAGTAGTTGCTAAAATTTCTTATCTGTATTTTCTAGTAATAGGAGACAATTCATAAATAGACAGCAGTACAACAAAAATAACTTATAATATTGGAGTTGGAGGAAACTGCACCTGTTAGCCTCAATTGTCTGATTCTGGCTGACAAAAAGCTGAAATTCTCTGGATGTTAGATCTAAAGTTGGTAAAATTTAATCAAATGATACATAAATATGAGGGGCATTTGAAAAGGTCATGGCCCAAGTATGAAGGGTTTATTTGAGGAGTCTGGTAACAAGTTACTCTCCCAAGTATCCCCTTTGGAGTTGATACACTTTTGCCATCAATGCTGGAATTCACTAATGGAAAAAGAAAGTTTTGGCCTTTTCTGGCTGCAAAGAAAGTTTTTTTTTTTTTTTTTCTCCTCTTTTGAGCACCCAGAAATGCATCCACTGCAGCAATGACATCACTGCAGATGAGAAAATGGATGCCAGCCAGGTATTTTTTCATAAGAAATAGGTGAAAGTTTGATGGATATGAAGGATGGTCCAAGATTACAAAGCTGTACTCGTGCAATGCCGCCATGGCAATGACAGACTTGTAAGCAGACATGCTGTCCTGATGGAAAAAGACTCCTTTGAGTTTGCATGCAAACACCTCATGAGGTTTGCATAATATGCCCATGTGACTGTCTTGCCTTTTTGAAGGTAATCCACTATCAACACTCATTCAGCATCCCAAAAAAAAAAAAAAAAAAAAAAGCCAATACATCACCTCACCAGCAGAAGGAATCAAATTGGTTTTCTTTGGAAGGGCAGAAGAAGAGCTGTATTTCCACCTTATGGAAACACGTCTCTTCTCCTTTGTCTCTAGCTGAAAGTGATGGACCCATGTCTCATCCATGGTCACAAATCTTGCAAAGAAATTTTCTGGATCTGTTATTGTTATTTGGTTTTAGGAGCATTAGCAACAATAGTTTTAGGAGCATTAGCAACTAAGGCCATATTGCTCCGGGGATATGTGGTGGTCATTCCGTGACCTTTCCGCATCCTCCGTATTTGGTGGTCACGGGCTCGAACCCCTGTCTAATCAAGAAGCGTGTGCTACGCACTGCTACTCCTGGCTACGGAGGCCCTTCTGGATCTGTTTTAAAAGAATTCAAATGTTCCTTGGATGACTTCTATGCATTTTTGATCTCTGCAACAACTTTGGAACTCATCATGCTGTGATACCTTTTTTCATAGCGAGAACCTCTGTTATTATGTGGTACATACATTCAAATGAATGTACAAGGCTTCTGGCAGTGTACCAAACTGTCACTTGTTGATCATGCACACTGTCAACTATTGGAGCAATAGACGTTGCAGGCCTTCCACAGTGTGGGCCATCTTCCACGTGTTCTCCCTCTTGTTTAAATTTGAATCTCACTTTTTAACTATCGAATAGGAAGGGGGCATCCTCCTCAGTGTTGTAACCATATCCTCATGAATTGCCTTTGCCATTAGTCCCTTTTTTCTAAAAGATTGGCTTGCACCTATTAGATTCGGTTGTCTGATTTGGGCTTACAAAAGCCAAAATATCTATAGCTTTCTGATCTAGAAGTGGATGATATTAAATCAAGTGCTACATAAATAGATGCAGGGATTATTACTGCATCAAAAAAAGTAAAAATGAATTTTTTTTTTTTCATGTTTTCTTTTTTATGATTTTTTTTTTAAATTTTTATTAGATTTTTGATAATTTCACTAACTTTGGAATATTTAATATGTACAAATTGTTCATTTTTACAAAAATTTAAAATTTCACAAACTCTCTCCACACAGAGGCAGCTGCCAACAAACTCACTCTTCGGAGTTCATGTGTGTCCAGGAACTCATGTAAAGGATTAAAGATTTTTCTGTAATAGCTGTTGCCTAACAGAATGGAAATAGGCTCAATCCCATATAAGTCCAGCCTCACATGGCCATTCTATTCTAACATGAGAAGGACTGGACCCGGACTTCTCGACCATTCTATACTGTGTATCCTTCAAGTTCTTCTCTTTAGTTTGTACCTTTAGTGTAATTCTCAGGTAAGTCTAATACTGTGTTGGGCCACCATTCACACAGATAACCGGCACTATTCACCTAGGCATTGACTCCACTAGAAGTATGAAGCCATGCCCTGCAAAGCTTTCCACAGTATCGGAATAAACGATGGTTGCAGGTCCATACATCTCACTTCCCATTCCAAAACATCCCATAGGTGTTCAATTGGATTGAGGTCATATGAATTTGGAAACCAATCAAGATGGGTAATATCTTCACTGTGTTCCTCAAACCACTTATGCATACTGCAGGCCCAATGATACAGCATATTATCGTCTTGGAAAATCCTGTTTCTGTCCAGGAAAAAATGCAACACGACAGGGTGCACATTGTTTCCTAAGAGGTGCTTGCAGACCTTACCAGTGAAACATTGGTCCATACACAAGAGGGGTCCTAGTTCTTGCCAGCAAAATGTGCCACACATTAAGCAACCACCGCCACTTGTCTGGATAGTGGGCAACATCCATAATGGATCCATGGACCTCATGCTGCTTGCACCATACACAAAGGTGTATGGTGCAAACAGCACATCTATCAGTGTTTTGCACCATGTATTTGGACTCATTTGCCTCATTTCCAGTCCTCCAGTGTGCAACTAGCATATTATTGATACCACAGCATTTGCCGTCGATGATGAGAGAGAGAGGGAGAGAGAGAGAGAGAGAGAGAGAGAGAGAGAGAGAGAGAGAGAGAGACTCTTGGGTTTTCTGAGTGTGTGCTGTGTCATTTGGGATATTGTTCCTGCATTCTCCATATTGCATTACAATGTTAACTGTTGCAGTGATCTGCCCTTATAATGCACTGCACCCTTCACTTAACATGAACATCCACCTTGCATAATAATTTACAGTTTTGTCAATGAGAGGTGGTTTGACATTTTCAACACCACTCTTCATACACCTTAACCACAGTGGGCTTGTGAGTAACTGACAAGACATGCTGTTTCCAATATAGAAGCACCCAACGCATGAGCTTCCACAGTCATGCCCTTCTTAAACTCTACGATATCTTTACTATATCCCATCACTGCTGCTTTATCACTGTGGCTTGCATGACCAGATGAAAATTATCACTGCTCTAGCATAGAAAGCTGTTCAGTTTTTTATATTGTGAGCTATGTGGCATAGTCCATTATGGATGGTGAGATCATAATTCAGTGATCACTAAATTATGTATATTGGGCCTCTAAGGTTGCTCAGTGTTACAGGAAGCTTTTAAAGGGAAGTGGAGCTTGCATAATAAATATATTCCACAATGTTTTGCTCTTCTTGAAATTTGTTGACTTAGTACAGGGATGCAAGTTACTGTTAGAATTCTATTGCTGGATTGTGCTAGTTCATTTCTTCTTCAGCAGGGATCCTTCTTCTGGTACGGTTTTTATTATGTTGTCTGGGTTTTGGCTATATCTGATATAAGAGTTCATCCTCTAAAACAGTGGTTCTCAAAGTGGGTGCCACTTACTCTTTATAGGGGTGCCGCGACGTCAATTTTAGCATCGGCTTACATTGTGGCCGTCGCTACAAAAGGTAGTTGAATTTCATGCAACTGTGTAAATTAGAAGTCGTCATGAAATAATTGCTGACCGCATCGCAGTGTTTATGTACATACACCTACATATACGGAACAGCAGAGCTGAGCCATCCATCACGTACACTGTATTTCAAACAGCATCACCTTACAATACATTCTGCCAGCACCCATTGCACCCAGTGCTGGGGGTGCCGGGCATTTTTCATAATGGATTTAGGGTACCTTCACATTAAAAAGTTTGAGAACCACTGCTCTAAAGCTTGGCTTTGGAAGTAATAGAATCTAACATCCTTGGTATACCTTTGGACTTCTTTTTATGCTCTTAATCACTCCCATATTTGAGTTTAGATATGATGACTATGAAGAATGGTTTTCATATCCATCTGTTTTCTGCATACATTGGTGTGCATGTTGGAATTGAACCTGACTTGGTAAGTAAAGGATCTAAAAGGGAGTCTTAGCTCTTCTCTATTTTTATTTTGAATTTTACATGGTGGTGATTGATGCTGTAGAAGAAACTTAAGTTGTTTTTCAAGATTCTAGATTAAGATATCATCCACATATCTGCGCTATACTTTAGGAAGCATGCTTTTTTTTCTTCTTTTTTGTTTAAATCTCAGATTATAGTTTGTACATAAACATTTCAGTTAAGAATGGAGACCAAGGGTTTCCCATACTGAAACCCAAATTTTGGACGAAATATGAATCTTGAAAAGTGAAAGAGGCCTTCCCTATGGAAAGAGATGTGAGGTCTAATACATCATTAATTGAAAGGGGTCTTGGAGTATCCTAAGTGAAGATCTTTATCTAACATTTCCTTGATGTGAGATTTAATTTTTGGGAGTGGGATTGAAGTAAACAGATTTATCATTAAAAGTGATAAACCTGTCTTCTGGTTGAATATGTATTACATTTTTCTCTTTCGTAAAAGAGCATCTGTATTCTTGATGACTCTTGGGTTTTTTTTTCAGCGCTCTTTTTGTAAGAAACAAAAAGAGCGCTGGAAAAAACTCAAGAGTTTGCCAGGCTTGCCAGTTGGCTATTTTTCTTTCTGGATGAAGTTTGCCACTGATGATTGGTCTAGCTCGATTTATGTATTTTAATATTTAGAGGTAGGTAGAACTACCAAGTTACCAGGGTTCAACAATTTGTAAAGATCATCTATTTTCTTCTTGACTACTAACTGTTTCAACTTTGGCTTACCTTTTTATTCTATCTTGTTCTCTTATTTTTAAATACCTATTATTGTCTTCTAGAAGGCAATGATTTTCTTCTCATAATTCATTAAGTATCCACTCCTTAAAATCATTTTAAGCAATAAATCTGTAAATTTGAATTCCTATTCCTAAGTGTCTTTTATATAACATTTTAAAATAATAAAAGTTAATTTACTAATATTTTTAAAATTCTGATTTGAATTCACATAATATTAAGTAATTAAATCAAAGTAAGAACAAATTAATTTTGTTCATAAATGCTTTTAAATGTTTTAATTTTTACAAACTTTCAAAATTCCCCAAAGAATCTCTTCCGAGCCAGCTCCCTAGTGGAAAACTGATTCCTGTAAATCCACATGTTCCATAAATTCCCTTGTGAAACATGTCCCTGCATGGCCTTGACTGGCTGAGAGCTGTTTCTAATGTAGGAAGAGTACCCCTAATCATCATCTTACATATTTTCACAGACATAGAGCAGAAATAGCCAGCCAAAGAAGGAGCCGCTACTCTACAAGCTTGTCCCAGCTAGCATAACTAGCATAAAGACTACCTATCATGATCTCTCTCTCCTCCACAAGACCATCTATGTTATTTTCATATGCTTAGGAGTAGAGTTCTGCCATTTTGCTTGTTGGCCACACTCCAGACAAAATGTAAGTAATTATTTGCATTAATTATATTATTTATTTGTTTGTTTCAAGAGAAACTGAATGGCACTTCTAAATGTTTGGCCTTGTAAATATCAGTTAGTTTATAATAACAATAAAAAGATGAGAAACCTAAAATACTAGAACTTATCTCCTGTCTGCTTATGTGTTAATGGATGAGATTAATTAAAAAGTATAGATATTAAAAACTAGTTAAAATTAAATTGCATAGAGGAAAGGGCACCTTTCTCAATGCTCGTTACATGGGTTTCACTATATAAAATCTTTTTTGTCATTTCAACAATGGAACTAAAGGTTATCTATAACATCGATATAGTCCAATTAGTTTATATTAAATTCAAAACTACATTTTAATGTGCAGTATAAAATAAAATCAATATGCTCTCAATGGATGGAGCTCTTTTAGAGCTGTTCTTCATTAATAAAATATAAACAAGTAAAAATACTGATGATAGTTGTGTAACTATATTAAGTAAAAGAACATGATATTGGGAAATAACTGTTTAGATTGGATTGCTCCATAATACTACAGACTAAGAACTGATGCATATTCAACATGAGCATTTATTAGTACTGACCTGAAATCACTAATGAAATTATTAAAAAAAAAAAAAAAGAAAAAAAGAAACATGCACTAAAATTTGAGAAATGTTTTCACCTTATATACAAATTTTAACTTTCAACAACCACACCCAATGACATATAAATGAAAATTTGTTTTTCACACTATGAAGTTTGTAACATAATTTTGAAACAATATTTGTGGAGGGGGGGCACGCATTTCATGAGATAATCTTAGCTGAGACTGTCTTGTTTCTGCTGCTAGCACGTACATTTGAATAGTGCAAAACTTTGTAAAATAAAATGAAAAAATCACTAAAATAAGGTCAATAATAACTAAAATAAGATCAACCAACTTGCTATTGGCCCACCTTTGTCAGAAGCCACAAGTCTTCGGTCAATGAAAGAAGCAAAGGACACAATATTTCAATAACTCCTATAACTCTACAGTAAGAGTGGATTTGAGCGACTGTGGATGTATTCTAAGGTAGCAGTTCCAAAACTAGAGTACACAGACCACTGGGGGTCTGTATTTTGCAGACTCCCTGGAACTGGTCAAATTATTCGTTCTCTGTATAGCAAATTAATGATAAATAAAGTTATTATTATTATTTATGTAAAAATAAGAATAAAGTTGAGTTTTTTTAAACATAAAACTTTGAATTTTCTATTCAGAAAACCCAGTGCGCGCGCGCACACACACACACACAGAGAGAGAGAGAGATGGTGTGCAAACCTTTTTTTCATTTGTGAATCCGTTGATCTCAATAGTTTGGGAACCACTGTTCTAAGGCAGCATCAACTGCCAAAGATATCCACAGAGTTGGGACCTGAAGGAAAGGTTTGAAATAACCACCACATACCACTTACGGAAAGACAAATCAGAAATGTTGGAGTGATCATGCTAGAAAGAAGGTGGTGTTATTTGGTTTTTAGGAGTATTAGCAACTAAGGCCATATTGCTTCGGGGATGTGCGGTGGTCATTCCCTAACCTTTCCACATCCTCCGTATTTGGTGGTCACGGACTCGAACCCCGGTCTAATCAAGAAGTATGTGCTATGCACGCACTGCTGCTCCTGCCCACATAGGCACCAAGAAGGTGTTGTGTGTGAGAGAGAGATAGAGATAAACAAAATACTGCAGAACCTGGATATTACCACTGAACTTGAAAACCATTCTTAAATTGGTAGAGGGGAATGAAGACACAAATCTGTGCCAACAGCTGAACCAAGAACAGCATAGGTCTCAAAAGCCATTCAACATGATGCTGAATAAACCTCTAAATGCATTCTCTACAAGTGTTAATTGCTGCAATGATTTTGGAAAGTATATGCCAAAGTATCATAAATGTCAGCAAAACATTCTTGTCTTTACAGCAGCTCCCAGCCCTTATAGTTCATGGATTACTGAAATGCTATGTCCTGTTTCTTTCATTCACAAAAGCCTAGAAACCTCATGATCCCTCATGAGACAAAATCCTGGTGGATAAAACTTTGATTTTTGCAATTCTTTGAAAATTTGTTTAGCTCACATTTAGTTTTCTTATTTTTTTTACTGGGCTTGTTGTTTACACTAATCAATGTTTCAAAAGTAATTGACAAGGGAAATATGTGGCTCATAAAGTTGGTTGAATCGTTTGTTATCCTATTTCACATTCTTTGAGCATGCTAGCCAGCAACTTTCTTTTCAGTGACAATTTTTAAAACAGTCTTTTAAAATGTAATGCAGAGCAGAAAATGTACATTAGTATTTCTGCATTTATCATCCTTTACTTTTTACTTACAATAAAAAACAACATAACAGAAGTATATCTAATCTGTCTGTTACTTGTAACTGAAATGGTAATGTGTTTGGTTGTTTTTAAATATTTTAAATGTATCAAAATAATCCCTTTCAGAGTCTTTCCTCAGTGTACAATTGATTAAAAGAAGCTATTTACAATGGAAATGGCTTATTTCTCTTATTATCCTCTTCTAAAATTGACAAATGATAATGAAGCCACTAAATAACCTTAGGTTAAGCACTGTGTGACCCTGAGGGATGAGTTTTTACAAATTTTCAAAATCAAACTTAAATTCATAAAATTAAAACTTTGTACATAAATGTTGATTTGTTAATATTGTGGCTCAGTTGTTCAATATTATAATGAAATTATTTCAAAAAGCAAGTCAGAATTTTGTAAAAGATCACAAATTTGAGAGGAAAAAAAAACACACAAAATGTTTCTTGTTACTTCTTTTTTGATGTAATACTATCTTCTACAAAAAAAGTATGCATCATTTGATTCAGTTTCATCAACTTCTGGATCTGAATTCAGAGAATTTAATTTTGTAAGTCAAAATTGGACAATAGTGGCTGATAGACACAATCTCCTCCTATAATTTTAAAATATATTTTCATTCTTCTGCCCATTGTATACACTGTCTACAATAACTTAGAAACACAGATAGCAGCTACTTACTGGAAGGTTTTTTTTTTTTTTTTTTTTTTTGGTAGTTGTTGGCGCATAGGCTTCTGTGGCCATAATGCACCTCCCAAGGTTTTTGCAGTACTTTGATCCAAGCCCGAGGCGGGAATCGAACCCGCGACCTTTGGATTGCCAGGCAGGCACTTTACCCACCCAGCTGGAAGATTTGTAATGTATTTTAAAAGTTTATATAAACAAACTTGAAAAACATTAAGGCTTGGCATATAATAAATAGTCTTGGTAATCATGGTTTCGGAGTAATAGGAAAAGATAAAAACGGAAAGTAAATAAACAGGTAACATAACCAAAGTAATGATAATCTCCTTTTTTTAAATGGCTATCTTAAAAATGAAAAGTATTAGAATCCACAGTATTCTAGTACTGTATATGAGGTGAATGTCAAGAAGACAAAAGATACTTGATATCAGATTTGAATTTTTGTATGTCATAAATTTAAAGAAATACGTAAAGAAGGTTGTTTTAAACAACAGAAGTAAAACGAATAAATGAGAAAGAATAGTTAGTTTCGAGTTGAACTGTGAATGGATCTTGATTAGATGAAGCATGTGTTTGAACTGATTTTGAAGAAAGAGATAGAATTTCAAATGGTAATCCAGAACAGTGTCCATAAATGGATAACATAAGCCAGAATATCACCAGTGGATCGACACTGACAGAATCCATACTGGCGATCGTTGATCAGATGGAAGGTTTCTAGGTAGTTTGTGTTGGCGGTTAATTGATTTCTCCATTACTTTAGAAAGAGTAGAAGTAATTGCAATGGGACGATAATTGAATGGGAGGGATTTGTCATCCTTTTTAGGAACTGGCTGGATATGAGCAAACTTCCAAGCAGAAGAAAAAACACCTTTGGAATAAGAAAGTGAAAAAAGACGGCAAAGAACAGGAGTAAGTTCAGGAGCACAGGTTTTGTTGTTTGTTTATTATTTGGTTTTTATGAGCATTAGCAACTAAGGCCATATTGCTCCGACAGGTTTTGAGAACAAGTGGAGAAATACCATCGGGACCTGGAGCTTTCTTAGCATCAAGATTCATCAAAATCCTTCTGACATCCTTTTGATGGAAGACCACAGGAGGCATTGAATGGAGCGTGTTGGGAATGGTGGGAGGTGTTTTACCAAGATCATTAATACATGAGTTGGAAGAAAAATGGGATGCTAGCAGGTCAGCTTTATCCTTGGCTGAAGTGACAACAGAACCATCTGGTTTGGACAGAGGTGTGAGCAGAGACGGGCAAACGTTGCGGCCAATAGCTTTGGCAAGAGACCAGAATGCTCGGCTACCATTAGGGCAAGAAGCAAGTTTTCTACTCTTAGCCTGTTCAAACTCTAGTTTGGACTGATTAATAACTGCTTTACAATTGTTGCGAGCTTTGGTGTAGGCAGAAAATGAAACTGAAGAATTAGAAACAAGCTAATTACGATATGCAACATTCTTCTCCTGAACAGCCTTATCACATTTATTGGAAAACCAAGCTTAAAATAAAGGACGAGATTTTAAAGTGGAGTGTGGGATAAAGGATTCCATTCCTGCAAGAATAATCTCACTGACACGATCTGAGCAAACGTTGACGTCAGAAGTTTTAAAACAGTAATCCGACCAAGGAAAAGAAATCTCGCAGGTCATCCCATTTTGCATTCTTGTAATGCCAAACAACATGAGGTTGTGAATAGCCATGAGATAAAGGCTCCATTGGAGAAGAGAAAATCACCAAGTTGTGATCTGCAGTGCCTAAAGGACCTCTCACTTCTACCGTGTACTTAGAAGGGTTGTTTGTGAGAAAAAGATCAAGCGTGTTGGCTGTATGGTTAGCATTGTCTGGTATTCTTGTATGTAAATGAACAATCTGTGCAAGGTCCTTAGTAATTGCAAAAGCCTCAGCATCTCGACCAGCTGGGTCAGTATGACTAGAAAACGGAAGCCAGCTGGAGTTTTAAACATTAAAATCACCAAGGAAGATTACCTCACTGTTAGGAAAGCTGGACTGGAGAAAGTCAAGTTTCAGAGAGGAAGTCAAAGAGTTCCAAGTGATTAGTGGAGTTGGGAGAATGGTAGAGACAACAGATGAATTTGACAGAATGAGGTAGAGAGATTTTAAGCCAGAGAAGATCAAAAAGAGGAGATACCAAATTACCAAGTCTCTGACAGGGAATATCGAACCGACATATGTACAAGTACCACCTTTGAGGTGAAAGGAATCATACAGAGAATAATTTGGGCAACTGAAATGAGCAGTAGTTGAATCAAACAATAACTGAGATTCTGTCAGAAAAAGTACATGGGGTTTGGCAGACTGCAAGTGGAAATGGACATCGTTGAGATTAGAACTGAGACCACGTATATTTGTGAAATGAATTAGGAAGTGTTTGGGAGGTTTAGATCTTTTTGCAGATAAGCTTACTCTATTAGTTTGACAATTCATGGTGTATTCAATAGTAAGAAAAAGTGGGGGGGGGGAGAGACATGCTGTATGAAGTAATGAAATTTTTGGATATAGCGTACACATAAGAATATACCCAGATCCTTGACATAACGTGGCCTCGATAATGCTACCCGCATACATACGACTTTGACTTCCTCCAGTCACTACTCAAAGATGAAGATCTGCTACAGTTTAACAGCCGACCGGGCTAGCCGAGTGGGTAAAGTACCTGCCCGGCAACCCAAAAGGTCGCAGGTTCGATTCCTGTCTCGGGCTTGGATCAAAGTACTGCAAAAAAACCTTGGGAGGTGCAATATGGCCACAGAAGGCGATGCGCCAACAACTACCAAATAAAAAAAAAAAAAAAACAGTTTAACAACTGCCATGCACCACCCTCTGCTTACATAGTATTTATTTTTCACATAAGAATGTCATGAAGTGTTCTAGTTACTACGCAGATCTTGTAGCACATCTACTTTACAACTAATTTTAGATGATGAGCACAATGTAGCTAATGTTTTTATTTTCTTACAACTAATTTATAGAACAGAATCAAATATACTAAACAGATCCAGAAATAAAGTACAGAGCACATTTCCTGACAAGTCATCATTACATGGATACCGACAAGATTATGCTTGAACATAATATTCTTCAATATATATATATACAGGGTGTTTCAGTTAAACGTTTCAGAACTTCTAAGAGGGGTACGGTACATCCTGACAACTCGAAATCATATAGGAATGTGGGGTCGGAAATGCTTTCCTGAAGCGGTGTTGTACACAGAAGCACCATAAAGAAAAGAGACCGTAAGTGAGAAATCGTTTTAATAATACATGAAAAGAAGCAAAAGGTACATGGATTAAAGTAAGTGTTCGAAGTTTCTTCCACGGGCTACAATGCACGCCTCACATCTCCGACGCATGGACATCCGAACATTCTGGAATACTCCAGGCGAATTTCGAATTTCTTCGGCAGCTACTGCGATTCTTGCAACCAGCTCCTCAGCATTGTCAACAGGGGTGTCATAAACTAGCGATTTCATATGACCCCAGAAATAAAAATCAAGACATGATAGGTCGGGTGACCGAGCAGGCCAACGCACGGGACCACCACGTCCGATCCACTGGTGACCAAATGTGACATCCAGGTAGTTACGAACATCTCCGCTATAATGGGCAGGGGCTCCATCGTGTTGGAACCACATTGTCTGTTGCGTAGATTCAGAAATCTGTTCATCTCTCAAACGTTGTGGCAATACTTGCTGCAGAAAGATCAAGTACATAGGTCCGGTTAGACCTATCTACTTGATAATCCATGTACCTACGGTAATCCATGTACCTTTTGCTTCTTTTCATGTATTATTAAAACAATTTCTCACTTACGGTCTCTTTTCTTTATGGTGCTTCTGTGTACAACACCGCTTCAGGAAAGCATTTCCGACCCCACATTGCTATATGATTTCGAGTTGTCAGGATGTACCCTACCCCTCTTAGAAGTTCTGAAACGTTTAACTGAAACACCCTGTATATATATATATTATGTGAGGTAAAAGTTAGGCAAAAATTGCCGTACTACTGGCTGATGTTTTTATTTTAAATATCATATTTATTTTAATTATCAGATATATCATAAGATTGGTGCAGTTATTTTCCCACTAGCTCCTGCTCCATTATGTCACTAAACAACAACTTTATACTGCATTCTGCATTTGAATCCACTGTATTTATATCGCAAAGTGTTATCATTATCCATAATATCACTATGGTTATCAGAGAATTCACAAAAGAAGTGCAGATAATTGCTAGTTTCTCACTCAATGAAGAAATACCTTTGTGAGACAGAATAATTTGATGTTATTCTATTATGGATGCCACTGACTCATTACCTACAAATCAAACTTTGATTTCTGTTATGAGAAAAACACGATACTATATATAATAAGAATGCCCTAATATTATTATTGTATAAGCAAAGCTGTTTAATTTAGTATTAAAGAACTAAAACTATATTTTAAGTAGGAAGGGAGGAGGGAGAGAAATAGAGGGAGAAAGTGAATTATACTAAATGATTACCTGTTAAACGAACTTCATGAAAACGGGACACTACTGCACTATAACCATCAATACTTGTGCACCCTTCAGGAAATTTCACAGTATGCTCATTTATTACAGTCATTTTAGGATTTATGAAAACCTGTGAAGAAATATAAAATTTTTGAAATACAGTGAATATGACTGATTAGTGTGTTCAAAGTCTTATTTATTTTAAGTAAAAACACAGGAACAATAACAAATATATTTATTTTAGTATCAGCATTGGCAAAAAAAAAAAAAAAAAAAAGATGCAAAGGAAGCAAACAAGCATATGTAGCATTAAAAAAAAAAAAAAAAAATGCCACCTTCCCTCAGTACTCCTTGGTTACAATTACGGTGATGACTTTGTAATTTTAACCACTTTAAACTGCAGTATCTAATATAGTCATATGTGCTGAGGGACTGAAAGGAATTTTCATGGCAGTATGGAAAACAGTTTTCTAAACTGCATTATGGTGCTGTTAATCAGAGGAGGGTAAGTTCTGGTTAGAAAGACTGAGCCTGTATATTGTAATTCCTTGGTCATCAGAGGAGTAACAATACCTTACAATGTTGTGAATATGCATTTTCGGCATTAATGCCGAAAATGCATAAGAGGTGGGATATAAACATAAATATTGCGTGTAAGATTTAAAAAAAAATTAAACTATTGTTTTCCTTTAATTAAAGAGTATATTTTAATCTTGGCTGGAATGCATAAACTATGACAACAGATTGTCTATCATATCTATTACTTATAATTAAAATCTCATCTATGTAATATGAGAAAAATCTTAGTTTCAGACATGACATCAGGAGTTATGCTATTTTCAACCAAAGAAAGATAAATGTTGTGAGTGCGATGAGTATAATGAACAACTATACATACAAATACAGTGAGCCTGCATATCAGAATGTGTTATCCTTGTGGAATTTCAACTTTCCACATATTGGTTGTGGGCTCATGAGTTGGTGACTCACTCAATAGAAGAATATTTCTGAATTTGCTAGATGACTACTGTGATGGCTGCTGTGTCACCTGATGCACAAGTGCAAGCTCTGGCATTGAATTGGGTAGCTGAGAGCTTGATGGCCCCCATTTAAATTCCTTCAAGCCCACCCACTCTATTCTTCTAAATTTGGTTAGACATGTACTGAGCGGAGAGAATAAGAGATGTTATTGTAAACAAAGTGATAAGCAAGAGACTGAGAGGAGGAAGAATTGAAATGCTGGATGATTTGATAGAGGCTGATGGGTAATGTGGGCTGAAGGACAGGGCTAGAGGGAGAAATGGAGATGCAATTGGGTTCTGGCTGGAATGAACATGGCATGTGGCAGAGAACTTATGATGACAATCCTGTATTTTGTGACAAACTCATAGAATCTAATTAGACTAGTCAGACAGGATCTCCCATTAATAAGCCATACTGTGATTCCCATATAATTCCATTCCTGTTCAAATGATCCTGTATATACTCTGGCTAATCATATGTATGTATGGAATGGCATCTCTCTCAGAGAGTTACTCTCTGACTCCATGACATTGAACTAGCTGGTTAGCAACTAAATGCACTGTAGCTTCAATTGCTGCACTCTCTGGGACTTCATTTTTATTGACTGGCTGGTTTCCATTGTTGAAGTCTAGGTTTTTTGATTTACATTTTGCTTGCCAAAAGGCCTAAAGCACAACAGAAAGGGATTTTATTTTTAAAAATAATTAAAAATATACAATTTTAATATAAAAAATGGATATTTGACATTTGTCTTCAAAACAGAATGAAAATGAAAATAAAGGGGCATCAGAAAGTAAACAAGTTGAATTATTTCTTGCTGATTTTTAAAATTGCATGCACATGGGATTATATAGACCCTATGCCTAGAGTAGATTCTTTATGCAACCAATTACAGATGCGAAAGGTACACAAGGGCTTTATGGACACCCAGCAATTTTACAATAACTCACTTATCTCATGTTCATTTATGTTAAGAATGAGATAAAAATTCCCTTGTGAACTGAGTTTCATGAAGAAATGGTCATGGTAAATTGCACCAAACCTCAAGGGAGATTTACAACAGTCAGATTCCACATTCATTGGTAACAATGGGCCACAGATTTTGTGAAGCATTGCATATTTAAACATGCAATGAATGAAATTGTATTTGAAAGCTTGACTACTAAGAAAAATTTTAAAAATTAGCTCTTGTGCAACAAGCAGTGTATATTTCTTATAATCAGTATCGTTAATAACTTAATGTTTTTTTTTTTTTTTTTTTTTTACCTTTTCAGAATTAAAATAATAAAGTTCAAATA
Organism: Mastigoproctus giganteus; assembly: GCF_048544385.1. Lineage (NCBI taxonomy): Eukaryota > Metazoa > Arthropoda > Arachnida > Uropygi > Thelyphonidae > Mastigoproctus > Mastigoproctus giganteus. The sequence continues at coordinate 75,316,658 of NC_143584.1, read as the reverse complement.
AAAGTCAGCAAAGTTTAGGAATGAAGTTTTGCAAGTGCTTTCATGTATTCACGCTGCACGTACACTAAATTTTCCTAATCCTACAAAGAGGGATTTATAAATTTCTGGGGAGGACTTTATGGACCATCTGGCTGGAGAAAAGTGTAAGAGAGAGAAGAAAGGAGAGCAGAGTTTCTTATAGTATAAATTCATGTGTAGTGAGGAAATGATTCCTTAAACAAAAAAAAAATATTACTCTGCATTTGGCAATGGTTTTGTCAAACTAATCAACTTAGCATAAGTAATTATGTATTGGAAGAAATTAGAATAACTGAATACTAACTGTATTGTATTAAGGAAAAAAATTTACATACCTGAAGTGGAAAGGCAGCAAGTTCCCTACTGCTAATAATTTCTGGAGGAAGGCACTTCACTGCATCGAATGAATACTCTGCAGCAAATATGCGTAGTGAACATCCTATTTGTGGTGCAGATATTCCAACAACATCCTCTCTTTTTTTGAGTATAGTTTTCATTGCATGAATAACCTGAAAATTCAGATAATGTTACATAAAGATTATTAATTTATTTATATATCATTATATACATTAAGGAGATGAAAAGGGTATTCCTGCTTTTCATCACTTTGAAAAGGCTACAACAGAATTAGTTATTTTACAATTTTGAAGTTCCAACTTAATATACTACATGGCAGTTCACATCAGAACTTCTTCAGCACTGTTTTGGCAGGGATTTGGCATTAGAGACCAACTGCTTATCTGATGATAGACCAATAATTCCAGAAGCAGATTGTCATTGAATTTCATCTTTTAAATAAAGGACAGATTAATCTTTTCCAGTGGCATTTGTTTAAAGTAATGCAATACAAAGCCAACTCGTGTAAAAGTTTTTTTCTGCTGTAAGCACTAAGACCATTGCATAAAAACACAATGGAGGAAAAGAAAGTCCAAATTTTCAAAAATTTTCCAATTTTTGGTTATGTTTATTATTTATTACAATGGAGTCAATTGTTAACCCATTTGTAGGCAAAAAAGGGTTTTTTTTTTCTCTCTAATTGTATGGGATCTAAGTAACCCCACTTGCCCATAAAATGAGCAAAAAATAATTAAAAATTGTTCACCTTTTTGATGTCACCTTTATTTTCAATCTTTTCTAAATACAGCTGTGGAAATTCCATTTTTTATATTAAAAGTACAGTTGATTCCAATTATTTGGGACACATCGGGACTAGTGCATTTTGGCCGAATTAAGCGGCTGCCCTAATTATCCGAAGTTTCACGCAAATAGTTAAAAATACAATGTACCCCCCCCCCTTTACAATTAGTTCACTGTACAATCAAATCACGTTACGACGAACTCACCATAGTAAAGTACCGTTCACTATACGATGTGGCATAAGCGCCGGTCATTGTGATCACATTTGTGAATTGAATTTTAATTCTATTAAATAGAGTCTAATTAGCGAAAATAGGAGGAATATTATCTACAGGCTATAAAAGTAAAGATATATTAAGCACAAATTTACCCTTTATTACCTTACCAATTAAAAAATTAAATGATATGTGAAATTCAGAAGAATATACGTGATAATCGGAATAATTAATACGTACTGTAAATATGTACATACTAACTAAACTAGTTGATATTTCTGTTCACTGACATTTGTGGGTGGGTTAAAATTTAAAACAGTAAAAAGATAAGCAATCAATAACAAAAAACACGGCACACACAAATTGCAAGTAACACAATATGCGAAAGTCGGAACGGAGTAACAAGTTACAAAGCTTTAAAAATAGGAATGAAGAGAAGATTCTGAAAATTATTTTTTTTTATATGATTGAAGATTCCATGGAAGTGTAAACACATTTTATCATAATAACCCACAGAATTCCAGCTGTCAGTATTATCGCAAATTCAATAAGATAGAGTTTACTATCCGTTTATGATAGATTTCACTAACAGAAAAGGCCAATACAGGTGACTGCTAATTGTTTTTATTGTTTTATGGTTGTGAACTTCAGAAATCCGACCGAACTACATGGTACGGTTGGAGACAATCGTAAGGTAATCTCCAGTGCTGCGGTCTCCTGCCCCGATTAAATGGCATTTTGTCCCAATTAAGCAAAGTAAGCATCGGCTATTTTCTCGATTGGGTTCTGGTTTTTAAGATTTGTCCCAAATAAACGGCTGCCCCGATTAACCGGTGGCCCAAATAACCGGAATCCACTGTATATATATATCTGTAATTAAATTTAGAAATTAAAACTCCCTTTAGACCAATCAGTGAATGAAATACAAATTTAAAACTGCATGCTTCAACAGATGTCTGCAATCAGACAACAACCTGTCACTGATAGGAGCATCTGCTGTGTGAAATGCAAAGCATGCACATCAACAGTTTGATTCCAGATGATGCTTTAATGTCATGAAGCTGGAGAGTGTTACTGATTGGGGGAACAAACAAAGCAGTAAACACAAATTACTGTCGATAATGGAAAGTGACATATGCCAATCAACATGTGCATATAATTAAGTTTAACTTAATTCATGAATTTTTCTTAAAAATGTGATAATTAACAGGATTTCTGGAATTTTCAGAGGAGCAATCAAAGGAAACATTTTCAAAAGCTGCTATCAGGAGTTTCAGCTATGAGGATAGAGTAGATGAAGAACACAAATTGCTGAAATATTGTCTGGGGGTCAAATCAATCCTGCATGAAAAGCACGTGCTCGTGCAGGATTAAAGTTAAAGAAGAAAACTCAGTTATTTTTTTTTTTAAAGAAAAAAAACTTAGTTATTTTATTATTTTTGTTATTATTTATTTTATTTTTTTGATGTGTAAACATCTTTGGCGGCACCTACTAAATTTCAGAGGGCAGTAAAATCAATTTGTCATGATGTTATGAAACTGAGTTGGGAGAGGAGATCGTGTAAAGGATCATGGGAGGTGATCTTGGATGTGCTCAGAGCTGGCGTAAACCAACTGGTTGTGGAAAAACATTTATGATTTGGGGCATACCACTTAGGTGGCTTTGGGTTAACTATTTCCACTCGTGGTAGAAACATTTTGGTAACAAAAGAAATAGATATCGCAGGGCAGTGTGTACAGTAGTTTCGTCTATCGCAATAGCAGCCTCAGTTGAAGCACATGTAATGTAGGCATTACAGTACTTATCTGTATTACTGAAGCAGTTGTATATTTCCATCAAGAGGCAAATCATAAATGTTTTTCTGCAAAGTTGGGCTGGTCAAGAATATTTAAATCAGTTCGCGATTGGGAGATAACAGACTCCAAATTACATGCATGAATAGAATCTGTTGCTTGTCATTGGCCATTTTCATCAAGTTTTCGTGTTTGTTTGCAATTGTGCTGAGTCGGTTGAGCGTGGTGAGCTTTAGATCCTCATTCATCTCACTGTTTGGATGATCATAAAAGTTTTGAAAAGGGTCTTCTCGCAGTCGCGTCACAAGGCTACACAGGTCATTACCGCATTCTTTGTCAGCGTTGTCTTGACACATCGTTTTATATATTTCAATCATTTTGCAAGTCTGATTCATACAATTTATGATCTAGTGAGGTATTTATTGTCTTGATATATTATCTTGATATATTTATTATCTTGATATATTTAATTTCTGACAGTATCTGTTTCCTCAATGCGAAATGGAATGTGCAGTGTTACCATCTCGCACTTGTACTCATTGAGATCCTGAGCCAAGTCATAATTTTGACAGCGTATTATGAACGGATACCATTGTTTCTTGCAGATCTCATTAGTGCTGCATGTGTAATTTGTGACAAAGCATGACAGAATAACACGATCCAACAAGATAGTAACATGATATTACGATTGTAACAATATAAATATTTCTATTGTTGCAATCATACTATTCAACAAATGGATAATTAGGCTATTGGCCTAACCTCTTCCAAACGTTGATTCGGTAGAGTAATCAGCAGGCGTGTGTATCCCATTTATCACTAACATTGATTCGAGAGAGTAAGTAGCGGGCGTCAGCATAAATTACAGCATTCATGATTTCGGTTCTGGCCAAAATCATGAACGATGAAATTTATGTTTTGAAATAGGTGTCATCAAGGATGTTTACACATAAAACATCTTTCATGCGTACAGGGTACACATGAGATTTTTTTCTTCTTCTTTTTTTTTTAATAAAAACCCCAAACATGAAAGGTATTAGAACATATAGTACTCAATACAGTGCATGGGTTGCAGGCTGAGAAGACAGAAGCATATTTTATATGCTGACATTGGACTTGTACTTATGTAAGAATTTTGCTGGAAAAATCCCTATAAATCATTGAAAAAATTCCATGAAAACCCCCATGCAGGCTGTTCTAACAGCCTGTCTACACTCCTTAGAGAACTTCATATCTGACTACACAATTACCCCCAGGTTTGTTTCATTCACCACTACCCTGATCATCTGCAAAATTACGCTTTAAACCTGATGTATATACCTTCATTAATATCACTAATAAATTAATTCAATATCATATAATTTATAATATTAATAACATTAATTCAACATCAATATCAACCAAGAGCAGTGCTCATTGATAATTAGTCCCACTAGGCTATCTTTTTATCCATAGCAGTAATATGTCCTTAATGCCACACTGCTTTAGTTTGTACAGCAATCTTTTATGTTCAACAGTACCAAAAGCTTTTCTGAAATGAAAGTATACAATGTCAAAATTATTTATTGCTTCTAGTTCCTTTGTTACTACATTACAATATCCAATCAGATTCATTAGAGAAGACAGCCCCTTAACAAATTCACACTGTCACTGCAGTATAACAGCAGTCAAGCTAACAGGTAATTACTCATGTTATTCTTTGATTCCACTTTGTGAATTGGGGATACATTCACACACACCTCTAGTCCTCAGGTACTTCTGAATCCAAGGATGCTCTCATAATTATGGCCAAGGGTTTGCTTATTTCCTTTGCTGCTTCCCTCAATATAACTGGATAGATCCTATCTGACCCAGTGCCCTTTTTGTTTAACTTCAAAAATTCCTCTCTGTTATCACAAAATCATTTAGCTTCCTGTTAGAATTTGAAATTCTGGCATACCCATATCCTTAAAAAAAATGCCTTCTGCATGAATGTAGATGCAAAATACCTATTGTCAGCAACCTGAGCACATGATCAACAGTTAAACTGTTCATATCTTGTGGGTTAATGTGATTCATCCCTTTCCCTCTCTTTATATAAGTAAAGAAGTCTTTGCTGCTTTTCTTTGCATTGTTTGCAAGAAACCTCATAATCTGCCTTAACTTGCCTAACCTCCTTTGTGACTTGATTACAGACTAGTTTATATCTATTGTAGGCTTGAGAAACTGTCTGAGACCACTCTAGTCAGCTTTATGAAAGCAAAAGCCATTCTCTTCCAGCAAAACAGACAAATCAACCAGCAAACACATCCAACTTATGGACATGGGCAGATGAGTTTGCTCTAGGGCAGTAGTTACATCTTTAAGTAAATCCCATATTAATACACTGTGATCACTGCCACTCGGTGGGTCTTTTATTTGCTGATTCTTAATGCACAAAAAGTCACTGCTGATTATCAGATCAAGAGTATTGCTTTCTCTCGTTACCTCTGACATGCTGGTTTAGGAAACAGTCATTCAATAAATCCACAAACTTCTTGACTATGTGAGTGACCAACCCACAAGTTCTAGTCAATATCTGGAAAGTTAAAATCATCCCATTATAAGACATTCTGAATTACTGGCCCACTATGTCTCTAAAGTTGTTCATTATACTCATCACAATTATTAAGCCAATCCTAATCTCAACCTTACAGAGTCCTACTCTCATTTTTGTCATTTTTTTCCACACCAGATGGACTTCATATTTCATTGGCCACCCATGTCACCTGGATCCACAACCTTAGATTTACTTGCTTTTTTAACAGCATAATCGCTCCTCTCTCACATCCTTTCTGTACAGTCTGTGTAGGTAGTTTATAATCACTGTCCTCCTTACACTGGATGAAAAAGGTCTGGGTTTGAATCCTGTTAATGATGCGAGGAACTTTAATGGGCTTTTTTTCACTCCATGGCCAAGTTGTAAATAGGTCTCAGGCATGGATAGAAATCTCCTCCACCCCCCCCCCCCAGAAACTAGGGTTTTTCATCCAGCAAAACAGGCAAATCAACCAGCGAACACATCCAATTTATGGACATGGGCAGATGAGTTTGCTCTAGGGTGGCCCTAATGTGAGGTTTTTTTCCCCCCCTCCTCTTTTTTGTTCTTTCTGTACACATTGTACTTGGCATATTCAAATTCTGCATCTCATGTCTCAGTGACATGGCTTTGATATCCCCATGCTAGTTGTGGGCTGTGTATACAGCACAACCTGTGATGTATACAACCTGAATATTGCTTGTATGGCCCTTGTAAGCTTCCGAATTTTGCATATCTTGATATAAACGGACTGACAGACTTGTTATAGTAATTTTTCTGTAGCTGCTTCTTCTTCCAGTCACATAGTTCCCTGAGGAGCTGTTGTGGCCATCAACAAATTTCTTCAACTGCATTGATCATGTGCTATATGAGCGGCATCGCAAAATGTCACGCCCAAAAATTCACTGATCTCATCCTTCCACCTAGTTGCAGGTCTTCCTTTAACAGCAGTTTTTGGAGTTGGTTTTGTTATGGTCTCTGTGGCATCAGATAATGTGGTTTATGCCATTGCCTACCACATGGCAGATTTTGAAAGGGGCCGGCTTTAATCATCATGCATCCCACGAGATCCTCAAAGAGGAAAGGTGACTACAGCAGAGCCCCCACTTAGTGCAGAAGGCTGATTACAACTGGTTTCCAGAGGTTGTCTATGTATATAAATGGATATATATTATTCATTAGATTCGCACAAGTAGTTATTATATCTTCAGTCAATGAATTTATTCATAAGGTGATGCTATTTTCCCTCTTCTTCCTAATTCGATGTCTAATTAATGTCCAGTATTTCCAACTAATTATGTTGAATATATTTTAAAATAATTTTCTCCCAAACCATAAAGTACGCAACATTTCCTTACCATAAACATATTTTCATGCTGATTTACACAGTCTTAACCCCCAATGGATACATTCCTTACATTTTAAAATATTTGTTCCTATATTTCAAATTTGCACTCCTTTCATATGGCATTAACTGCTGCATAATCTTCTGTATTCTTCAAATGCAATAACTGTTAAACTGTAATCTTAGAGCCTAAATATTTACCACACAGATATAACATATGTGTCTAATGAATCCTCTGTATCTCTTCTTCTGTATGATAAGATGTATTTTCAGTTTTTTATGCTTAAACACCAAATTTTAATATAATTGAGTGCACATTTTAACACAGCCACTAAACGCAGCACCACTATAATCCCTGTAGCTACATGAATTAAATTGCAAAGCTAGTCTAAGTATTAAATAGCAAATGCTTAAAGCTAGTCTACAAAAATGAACATAATTTTTGCTTTTCTTTTAATGCTGCTATAATATCAGTCATGATGTCTACCATAACAACACTTGCTGCTGTTATGGCAGATTGAGAATGGCATTGCCACTGTACTGGTAGCAGTACATTACTGAAATCAACTTTCATGGCAAGTATGGAATGCAGTTTCAGGATTTTCTGAATTTCCTTTGCAGAAAATAAGCCATTTTCTGCTAAAGCATACTTCTTTTTTTGTGGCGTCCAATTTAGTAGACATTTTCCTGAATAATAGACTAGAATGATCTGCTTGCATTCTTAAGAAGATTGTTCTACTAAAACAAAAATTAAGTAAAGACACTTTGTTTCATCCAAATCTGCATTTTTTGCTTGATCAAAAAACATTGGATCTTTTTATTTTCTTCTTGACATTTTATGTTGCAAACATGTTTTGCATGCTTTATGAAGTAAATGTTAGAACCTTTCAAATACTTTTGTTTAAAAACTACAAAATGCAAACTTTCTTTTTTTGTTTTGGAAATGCAGGGGAACAAGTAGTAGCTGTTTCCTTGAACTCTCGGAAATAATTCCTTTCTTTTGCCATTGGGAATTGCTGTTTATATTTAAAGCAATTCAAACATTTAATATTTAATGAATTCAATAAAATATTTAATGAATAATTTTAGATTTATTACCTATAACTTAGCATTTAATGGATGTTTTTAAATTTTTGACATTAATTAGTGTTTATTTTTCATTCTAAGAATGCTTAAGATGAAAAATATAACACTTTCTTCAAACAAAACATTGCTGTTCTCCTATTAACCTCAAGGATTCCAATTAGTAATCTGAATGCTATATACCGTTTCAAAGACTTGGTGAAAAATGCAATTAATTCCCCACCTCTGAGGGGCACTGATGGCCCAGATAACATTCCTTTCTTCATTATAAAAATATCTAGCTTATATGCTTGATTTTTGAGTTGATTTTTTTAATGCAGTTCTGTTACCCAACTTCTTTCCCCCTGATTTATTGGGCCATGTATAAATTGTTTCCACTTTTAAAATGTAAAAATCCACAAAATCGAAAAGACAGACATTTGTCCCAAATCTAAATCCTCTTCCATTCTTAAATTACTTGAAGGATGCATATTTCCAATATTATCTAAACAGTTCCTTCTTATACATTGTGACCATACTCACTGTGGAGTTCCAGGCTAGTCTACTGTCACAAATCAACTTACTATTAAATTTCTGATTCTTAATGCACTAAATTATAGAAAATAAGTTTATCACTTACACTGACATCAACTCTATTTTCAATGCCATGTGCACAATATTGCTCTTATTAACCTTGCTGAAGAACTATTATTACATATCCAGAGGTCTTTTAAAATGTTAAAATCTTCTCTGTTCTAAAACTCTTTTATATTTTATCCAGAGTGTTAAGAGATCCTTCATTATTCAGCAGGCATTCCTCAGAGAGGCACATTATCTGCTACTACCTATCACAACTTCTGGTTCTCCTCTTATGACAGATACTTGAAGAGTTCTTATGCTATAGTAAATCATTTAATTTCTCACTTAACCCATCAAAATCTCATTATCACCTATAAACATGTTCCTTTTTCAGTTTTGGCTTCTTTGTATTATCATTTGAATCCAAAGAGCCCAAAATCCTTTTTGTAAAGATTTAGGAGTGTTTTATGATTTTAAATTTACTCACTCATCACTGCAACTATGTGGCCAATTAACTCACAAAAGTAATTTTGTCAGTAAAATAAGAGCTGCATCATTGTTCACTCCTAATTTAATCATTAAATACTTCAGCAAATGCTTAAACCAACATTTTGTACACTTTCCCCATCTAGACTGGTGTTGCTCTATCTAATTTCAAAAAAGATTTCTTCTCTTGAATATTATTTTTGGTGCTGGACTTTCTTTAAATCTAATTTTGAACCAGTGAGATCTAGAACATTCATTATAATTCAGACAAAAATTGTCCAGAGCTATGGAACCTCACTGGACAGAAATTTCAATTAGAATTAAATGATCCCCATCAGTAACAGACTTTGGACAGTGGAACACAACTTTTCTTTAAAAATTATTAAAGATGCAAATACCCTTAACACTGATTTAACCAAGCAAATTACTAATAAGAAAATCCTGGTCAAGTTTGCCACAATTTTTTTTTTTTTTTTTTTTACAAAGGTATAAATAGCTGCTTAACTCATTTACAAATTCTTCGTCCACTCTCTCTATATCTGTTATCATTTTATATGTTCCTACTTAACTTTACTATGTATTAATTTTTTAGCAATTAGTTTGTTTGCAAATATTTGTTTAACGCTTTCTTATGTTTGCTTTTCTTGTCAGAATTCATGGCAGATCTAAGCATAGTCTTTTAGAGTTCTTACAGAGTTTCTTGTATCATTTGTACTATTGGTGGAGCTTCTATTTATGCACTTGGGTAAGATTTCTCCAATACATATGTAACCTTGCTATAGTCTTCTGGTGTAAGCATTCTGTATTTGACTTGGATCAATAAATGGGGATCAATAACTGCATATAACTGATGATAAAAGTTCAGAGTTTCAGACAAGAAAATACAAAACATTCTGTTAAAAAGAAACTATATTACCTTTTGTATTTCTGGTTTTGCTATGTCTTCTGGATTAACTGGTTGTGCTACTATTCTTAGAGTTGGATCTCCAATTCTACAAATATGATGGTAAGGGGGTTTCAGTGGTTGTCTTTCCCAGAGACGCTTGTAAAAGTCAGCAAACTTTGTAAATGGTGTTGAAGGTTTTTTTGCCATAATGCCTAACAAACATAAAGAATATTCATAATAAGTAGAGAATAACTATTATTCATTACTATGAAGTGTACAGTATAAAGCAAAAATACTTATATTTATTTATTTAGAAAAAGAACACATGACAGTATGCATCATTCAAAAAAAAAAATTCAAAAAAAAAGTGTAGAAATGAGCTCAAATTAAAAAAAAAAAAAAAAAAGGTTAAATATCATTAAAAATTGGGTACTATTTTTTTCTTTCTCTTAATTATATTGAATCTACAAGTATTTACAAAGCAGACTGTTTTCTTGCACAGTATAAAATTTGAATTCTATATCAAAGATAAAAAATACAATGGTAACATTAATTTTATGTACACTTCATATAACGTGGGTCATATATAAATACTAGAAAATTCTGGAAATAAAGAAAGGACACTGGAATATTGTACTAAAATGTTCTAGAATGAAGCACTGAAATTTCGGTAGCAACAAGAGGTTGTCAGAAGGGATGAAAATGGTCAAAAAACATGCCCTTTAAAAATGCACCAAGGAGTTAGACATGATATATAAAATGGACTGGAACTATGAAATGAAGGAAAATGGTTTACTGCAGCCAACATCAACAAATGGTTTGGTTTATCATGAGTGTTCAAAGAGTCTGTTGTGAACATAACATAATCAGGATAGTGTTAAAATGAAGTCTGTTTGTTTGTTATTTGGTTTTTAGGAGCATTAGCAACTAAGGCCATATTGCTCCGGGGATATGCGGTGGTCATTCCCTGACCTTTCCGCATCCTCCGTATTTGGTGGTGACGGGCTCAAACCCCGGTCCAATCAAGAAGCGTGTGCTACACACTGCCGCTCCTTCCCACCTGGCTATGGAGGCGCCTTAAAATGAAGTATCGAACTAGCTGAATCTAAAGCACCAACTCTCAGGGGCAGCTAAATGAATAGTAATAATGGGATGTGTTTAGAGAGTGAGGTGGTGGCAAAATGATTATGATATTAGTTATTAGCAAATGATGCAAAAAATGCAGGTAGAAATTTAAGGGGAATAAGGGTCAGGGTGCCCTATGGGAAGATCACAAAAGGGATGAAAATGGTCAATGAACATGCTCTTTAAAAATGCATCAAGGAGTTAGAGCTGTTTGTTTGTTATTTGGAGCATTAGCAACTAAGGCCATATTGCTCCTAGATATGCGGTGGTCATTCCTTGACCTTTCCGCATCCTCCATATTTGGTGGTGATGGGCTCGAACCCTGGTCTAACAAGGAGTTAAGATATTGGTTTGTGTAGACATGATACATAAAATGGACTGGAACTATGAAACGAAGGAAAATAGTTTACTGCAGCCAACATCAGCAAATGGTTTGGTTTGTCATGAGTGTTCAAAGTGTCTGTTGCGAACATAACATAATCAGGATAGTGTTAAAATGAAGTATGGAACTACTTCATTTTAACACTATCCTGATATATGGGAATAGTGGCTCTCTGTATAAGATCCACACCAGCTAGGCCAGCTGGTGTCTGCAGTTAATACACCTGAGGGAATAGGCACAACATCAGCATGGCAGGGGCTCCTAATAGGTTGCCCCTGCCATGCTGATCTGTGTAAGTCACTGCAGTCTAATTTGGGGCCTCTCAGAACACACACACACACACACACACACACACACACACACACACACACACACACACACACACACACACACACACACACACACACACACACACACACACACACACACACACACACACACCACATATTTTGCTCATCTATATACCTGTAACACATACATAAGTACACACTTCTTTTTTTAAAATTAGTTTAGTTGCAGACCAAATAGTAGGACAGAGGAGAACTCTCTCACACACATTTGTCTTCTTGCATTCATCATCATTCAGCCAGACAGCATGCAAGGGCCACCTAAACAGCATTTGTCAGACAATCACATTTATTTTATTTTATTATTTTTTGGATTATTCACTAACATTCACTCAGTCACTGCATAGTTTACAGAGGTGACCCCGATATTCACTCGCATATATATAACTTAACCTGCAGGTAAACAACTTTTATTTATTTATTATTATTATTTTTTAATATACTGTACATATTCAGGATGCAATTCAGTCTAAATATATAGGGCATTCACATTCAGCCATCCTTTTCACTCGCTTATCCCACTCGCTACAGTACCCTGAATAGGACTACGTTTACTTCTTTTTTTTTTTGCAAGTTGAGCAGACACATTTCTCGCCCAGTGCTTGAATACAGATAAACACATGAGATAATAATAATAACAATATTTATAATTACCCAGTGACTTACACACATGCAAAATCAAAAATACAATCAAAACATTGTCTTCCCTATGGGAGACAGAAAGGAAGGGGTTTTTGCTTTCATAAAGATAACTACCAGTAGTCTCAGACAGTTTTAAATTCTAAACAGTGAGACTAACTGATGATGTTACCATCAGCAAATTCTAAATGGGAAGCATTCAAGGAATTAATCATAGAAGCTACTAGGCTTTTCATACCAACTAAGAAATACTGTTCAAGGTTTAGGCCTAAATGGATATCAGATAAACTGATGAAAACTGGCAGAGAAGAAAAGTGCATGGGGCACAAATTATTGAGTGACACAGAAGCCATATATATTTTTAATATTATATATATATATATATATATACACACACGCACACACACACACATACAGAGAATCAGATCTAACAGGCAGAAAATTGAGTAGGGGTGCCGCAAAATAAAAAAAAATTACTTAGGGATGCCGTTATTAAAAAAAGGTTTAAAACCACTGTACTATAGGTTCTAATACTTCTCATGTTTTTGGTTTTCATAAAAAAAAAATATATATATATAAGTCTGGAAATCTCATTTTAGGAAGGATGTGGAGCTGCTGGAATGAGTACAGACAAGGGCAGTGAGTTTGGTGAGTGGAATAAAGGGGTGCTCTTACCAAGAAAGGCTTCAGTTCTGCAAATTGCAGTGTCTGGAGACTAGGCACCTGTGATATGATCTGACTGTAGTGTTTTTACTGCTTTGCATGGATTGAGCAAGCTGTGTTGATGGGATTCTTCCTGTTGCTCAGACCACACACATGAGTAAGGTATGGTTGCAGAATAAATGTGTGGTAGTTTTCCTTTAGCCAGGCCGACCGGGCTAGCCGAGTGGGTAAAGTACCTACCCGTCAACCCAAAGGTCGCGGGTTCGATTCCCGCCTCGGGCTTGGATCAAAGTACTGCAAAAACCTTGGAGGTTTTTGCAGTACTTTGGCAAAAACCTTGGAGGTGCAATATGGCCACAGAAGCCGATGCACCAACAACTACCAAATCAAAAAAAAAAAAAAAAAAAAAATCCTTTAGCCAGCAGATGGCTGATTGTTGTGGAAGTTGATAGCATAAGTAAATGAATGGATGAGTGAAATGGGAAGGGTTTTTTATTTTTTTGGCTGATGGTATAAGCTTGCTTTCTTGCATTATATACCTCTGCTAATGCTAAATTCAAAGAACTAGACAAACTATTGGAGGGAATGAATAAGTGAAATGGCAGGTGTCTTTTTTTTGACTGATGCTGTATAAGCTTGCTTTCTTGCATCATTTGCTAATGCTTATAACATCAGACTGAAGTCTGTTCAAACAATCAGTTAACTTCTGGCTGAAGATAAATTTCCATATATCTATCTTGCATCCATCCTCCCCAATTTGAATTTATGCTCCTTTGTATCCATACAAAGCCTTAAATACATTAATCAGATGTATTTAAGGCTCCACACACACACACACACATACACACTGCAATTTGAAGAACTGAAGCCTTTCCTGGTAATAGCACTCTTCTCTTCCCCTCATTTATCTTGTTGCTTTTCTCTGTACCCACTCCAACAAATCCACATCCATCCTAAGATGAAGTGCTTCCAGACCTATATGCAGTAATCAAGATGTAGCCTAACCTTTGCCTTACACAACAGGATAATCATCTTCTTATCTCTACTGACAAGATTCCTGTATGTCATTGACAAAATCCCACAAGCTATCCTCGCAGACTGCCTCCACTGCTCACACATCATATCTGACTGCATAGTTATCCCTAAGTCTTTTTCCATTCTTCACTCTCCTGAGTGCAGTACCACACAGCTGGTACATTAAACTGGGGTTACTGCTACTCATATGAAGTACCTTGCATTTGTCAATGTTAAGCTTCAATTACTAGGATCATTTCATGTAGTGTGGGAGGGATAGCATTTTTTTGTTTGTATTTAGACATTTAAGCCTTGGCAGATCCCTGCCTGGAATTACCTAGACACTATCTTCTGCATCCTGGATGCATAGTTTGTTCTGTCTGTTGAACTTAACGTTCTTTGATAGCATTTTTTGGGGCATGCTTACTGACCATTTTGCATTCTTCCTTCCCTATAACACTCCCTTGTCACTTTTGGAATTTTAGAACCATATTCTGCAATATTCTGTACATATTATCATTTTGCCTAAATGACAGCATATTTTAATAAGTCAGGTTGAGTATTTAATGAATAAAAACAAAAGGTTTTATATAAAGTTTATATAAATATATAATACATTATATAAATATTATATATTTATAAAAAGTTTATATCACTTTTTGCATTCATCATCAATTAATTACCCCCTGAAGTTTGTACTTTCTTGTATAATGATTTTTTTTTGTTTATCTACATAGAGAAATTTACCAGACTTCAATAAGTACAAGCAAATCAGTTTGAGAAAAGTTAGAAATTTTTCTTTCATGTATCTTCATATAATGACATTAGTGTGATTATGTGAAGTTATGACTTTCTTCATTATACTGAAGAAAGACATCTTGGACATAACTTTTCTTCATATGATGAC
Organism: Mastigoproctus giganteus; assembly: GCF_048544385.1. Lineage (NCBI taxonomy): Eukaryota > Metazoa > Arthropoda > Arachnida > Uropygi > Thelyphonidae > Mastigoproctus > Mastigoproctus giganteus. Next base: position 75,301,502 of record NC_143584.1, on the reverse strand, counting down.
ATTACTGTCATATAAAGAGGTATGCCCAACATAACTAGAATTATTCAATAAAAATTCAAAGATAGTGCTGATCATAAAATATGAAATAAATAACTGCAGCCTTTAAAAAGATATGCATAATTATTAAATGACAAAAAAAAATTTAATTGGTGGGGAAGATGAAAAAAATTATAATTCTAGGCTATTAGAATGACTGATGCTGCATCCTCAAAAACTTCCCATTGTCATCATGCCCTACTGGCTCTGGCTGATATTAAGTATCTGACTGATAATTGACTGTTTTATATTCTTGATTTGAAGTAACTGTCTAATTCTATCTTAAATTTCCTACACTCTCAACCTGGGGGTTAATTCACTCCAGTGACCAATTATTTATTCACTAAAAGCACACTTTCTGAAATCCAGTCTCTTGGTACCCTGCTTCAGCTTACATTTATGCCACTTGGTCCTTGTCTCTCCCACTGGCAAGAATATACCCTCATTCATTTTACATACCTTCTTTAGGGCTTTAGTATTAGTATAGAAGAATAAATTAATATAGAAGAATAAATTCAAAAGAAGAATAAATTTTGGATGGATAGCATTCAGGAAATATAGTCACATACTGAAGAGCAATATCCCAGTTTGTCTGAAACGTAAAATAATGAATCAATGTATACTGCCCACCATGACTTATGGAAGTGAAACTTGGGCACTCACCAAAAGAATGGAAGAGAAGCTGAGAACTACACAGCGAAGAATGGAACGAATTATATTGGGAATCAGACTGTTAGATAAGAAGAGAAACACATGGTAGGCAGCAAACTCAAGTAAAGGACATTCTTATCAAAACTAAAGAACTAAAATGGTCTTGGGCAGGACACATAGCTCGAAGACATGATGACAGATGGACTAAGAAAATAACAGAATGGTACCCAAGAGGAGCTAGAAGAAAACCTGGAAGACAAAGGCGGAGATGGATAGATGAAATTCATGAGTTTTTGGGTAGTAAATGGATGGCCAGTGCTCAAAACAGAAGGAACTGGAAAGTTGCTGGAGAGGCCTTCATCCTGCAGTGGATTGAAAATGGATGATGATGATGATTAGTATAGCCATATAGCGCAAGGAAAACACAGGCTTTTGTCACACTAGCAAAAAAAAAGGGGGGGGGGGAATATAAGAAAATATAAATTATGCATGTCCCTCCTCACATAGATAACTATCTAGCTGAATTTCTTCAAGCTGTCTACCTATCTTCCTTAAATCTAGTCTAAACCTCTTCCCCTATAATTTAAATTTATAGCCCCTCGTTTCGGGATTCTTTATAACGTGAAAATTCTGCCTTCATTGATTTTACTAACCCCTGTAAGAGCCTTATAAACCTCAATCAGATCATCTCTAAGACACCTGTTTGCCAAGCTCTGTAGCTCACATAATCGAAGTCTCTCCTCATACAGTCCCCATCTCACCATGTGAGTTGCCCATCTTTGGACCCATTCAAGAAGCTCAATGTTTTTTTTAGGTGAAGTCTCCACACTTGGACACAGTATTCCAAATGCAGTCTTACAATTGCCTTATACAGTGAGATTATGAGCTTATCTCTACAGGATAATGTTCAATAAATCATCAATAGAATGCCATGGGCTTTCCTAGCCACCTATTTACATTGATCAGAAAACTTAATGTCTACCCATATCATAATTCCCAGATCCCTCTCCTCTTCTACAGTTTTTATTTAAACTCCACCAAGTGTTACTTTATTTTGGGGTTGTTGCTATTCCCCAATGGGGTGATAATTGGATGGGAGGAATGAAAGCTTGTTTAGAAGACCTTTATGCCAAACTCGAACAAAAGCTTTAGAAATGTCAAGAGCAACTGCTTGAGTTTCGCTAAATGTTTCCACTGAATTTGCCCATTACTATCCTAACTGTCCATATTACCTGTGCGTGTGCACACACACATGCACCTAAATGGAAAAAAAAAAAAAAAAAAAAAAATAGGCTAGAATGGATCTGAGATGCCATGCTGTTATATATACACACACACACACATATATATAAATTAACTTTGGTAACATTTTAGATTAGGGCTTACACTGTTCAATCAGTTTTCTCCCATAGATACCTAGCTTCCACTGTCTTTACACTATTCAATCAGATTTCCCCCAATAGATGCCTAGTTTCTAGTCTTTGCATTGTTACCAGCTGGTACATTACATAATTAAAATTTTACTTTTGATTATTATTGATTATAATTTTGCATGCTGCTCCAAGTTGTGGTATTATTATTTTTTTAATTTGGATAACCCATCTAAAGATACAACTTTCAGTATTAGTGTGTAATATAGCGAACGCTATTTCTCCCCCACCACCCTTATCCAACGTCTAACAGCAGTGGTGAGTTAGTTGGACTTACTGCCCATGATAAAAGCCGTCCTTTGGTAATTTTCCTTATTTTGTCAAAACGGAGTAACGAAACAGGCTCATTGTTTTAATTAAAAAATGTGCGCGTGTGTATGCATATATCTATCACCTCATCAATTACAATTGTAATCACAACTCTCTTCCCCAACTACCGCAAAAACAAAAACTTCTTGCTTCAAACCTATTTTGAACTGTACTTTTTTGTAATAATCTGAAAGATCGAATTGACTGGGAAACACAATTTAAAAGTATAGTAACTTTAAAATTTGTCCGTTTTTATTTCCCAAAGAGTATTGTAACATATCAAAGTGTGCATTCTCAATTAGCCTGCCTAAAGATCTCAAAAATTGAAATCTTACATGTGTCAAACTATGTTACGGGTGTAAGTATGAATCAGCGTTAAAATGCTATTTCAGTTTAGCAAAAGGAATATAAAAAATAATAATAAATAAAACAATATGTCATCAACAAACGCAACGTTTAGGTTCTCCACTTATAATGATTAATAATTAAAACTCTTACTGTGGATGACAAATATAGTATGAATATCAGCATGTAACACTACCGACTGTTCATGTAACAAATGATTGTTGGTGAAATCCTAGCACGCCAGTCTTACCTCTGTAGCTACACTCGATCTTAATTTCCGAAATGAAAGTTACTTCCCCCCCGTAGCCGTTAACAACAAAACCGGCTTGAAAAGTCTCGAGAGCAATTGCAAAAAACACATGCGGGGAATTTCACAATTCAGTCTTACCAGTGAATTTTGACAGGTAAAAAAAAAAAAAAGATGGACGTTTATATTTGTTTGATCGCGGAGCCACAGAGCAGTAAGAAACTGGACAACACGCTTTCTTTGATGCTATAAAATCAAACCATTGACACCACCATCAAGCGGTCCATGGTTATTGATATTTTTCAAGCACATCAGTGACTTAGGCCATATTGTATCATATATAATATGTCTATAAATTGCGTGTGGTCGGTTTGCCTGTTTGCTGACGAAAAACCATGCTACCCTCACCTGAGACCAACTAACTTAGCCATTGTGAAAAATGCTCATGAAAATTCCTCACGTCGTCAACGGGGGATTCGAATTCGGGTCTTTTCCATCCGGTGTGGGCAGAATGGTGATTCTACCAACTGTGCTACATATGACTGTGCTGGTTACACAGTGGTATTGTCGCCGTCTTCCCCACACCGGGTGGAAAAGGCCCGGGTTCGAATCCCGTCGATGACGCGAGGAACTTTAATGGCTTTTTTCACTCCGTGGTTGAGTTAGTCGGTCTCAGGCGTAGTTAGCAAGGTTTTTTTCGTCCAGCAAAACAGGCAAATCGACCATAGAACACACGCAATTTATTACAGACATAATACATAAATAGGTATATATAAGAAATTATGGGTGGCCCTAATATAATAGTTTGAGTTTTTTGTGCTACTCACGAAGGCCCTTGACTAAGCCTACCCACATTCAATTCTCGTGTCTTCAGGAATGAAATCACAAGGAGAATCTGGAGTTAACGGAAATAGAAAAAAAAAATCTCTATGAAAGTTTTGATACTCTATGATTTCCCATCCGCCACACCAGTATATTGCTACATAAACTTGTGATCAAGTGCAAATAGCTCAATGAGCCATTTATATTTGATCACAAGGCCCTTCGCACCTGAACTACTCACTGGACAATTATTTAGTTGCAGGCTAATTAGGAATACGTAAACAGATAAACCATAATGTTCCTACGTTGTCAAACATTAGCATTAGTAGAGGCATTTGATGCAAGAAAGCAAGCTTATGCAGCATCAGCCAAAAAAAAAAAAAAAAAAAAAACCCACTTCCACTTCACCCCTCTGTTCGTTCAAAATACCTGTCCAGCTGAGCCTTAAACTTATTTAGGCTATCAACCTTAACCACAAGGGATGGAAGTCTGTTCCACCAACCAACCACCCGCTGGCTAAAGGCAAATTTCCGCACGTCTATCCTACATCTGTCTTTCCTCAATTTGAATTTATGCCCTCTCAGGTGATTTTTCTGAGCTAGAGGAAGAATCCCATCAGCATTGAGCATGCTTAAACCATTCAAGGCTTTATACACCTCTATTAGATCACCTCGCTGGTGCCTAGTCTCCAGACACTGTAATTTGCAAAACTTAAGCCTTTCTTCGTAAGAGCACCCCTTTGTTCCATTCACTAATCTTGTTGCCCTTCTCTGTACTCGTTCCAGCAGCTCTACATCCTTCTTGAAATGAGGCCTCCACACCTGTATACAGTACTCTAGGTGTGGCCTGACCATCGCCTTATACAATGGAATAATCACCTCCTTATCCCTGCTGGAAAAATTCCTGTATATCATTGACAATACTCCATGAGCTACTCTTGCAGCCCGTCTGCACTGCTCAGAGAACTTCATATCTGCCTGCACAACCACCCCCAAGTCCCTTTCATTCTCTACCACTGTCAGTGTAGTACCACAGAGTTGATACGTTGCTCTGGGGTTGCTGTTTCCCATATGTAGTACTTTACATTTGTCAATGTTAAACTTCATTTGCCACCTCTCAGCCCATCTGCTCAACCTTTCCAGATCCTGTTGCAGCAGCATAGTGTCAGTAGTGTCCTTGACAACCCTGCCAACCTTTGTATCGTCTGCAAACTTGGACATTAAGCCCGATATACCATCATCAATCTCATTTATAAATACAGAAAACAATAATGGACCCAACACTGAGCCCTGAGAGACTCCACTAATAACATTAGTCCACGATGAGCAGTGTCCATTGATTACCACTCTCTGTCTTCTCCCCCTCAACCACCCCTTTATCCATAGCAGCAATTTGCCTCCAATGTCACACTGCTCCAATTTGTGTAGCAGTCTTCCATGTGCAACAGTATCAAAAGCCTTTATAAGATCCAAGTATATAATATCAAAGTTATTCCCTGCATCCAGTTCTTTTGTGACTGCATCATAGTATCCAATCAAGTTGGTCAGGCAAGACTTCCCCTTAACAAAACCATGCTGTGTCTGAGCTATAACTGAAGTCTTGTCTAAATGATCCTGCAGTGCTTCTTTAACCAGTGCCTCCATTAATTTTCCTGGAACAGAAGTTAAGCTCACAGGTCTATAATTACTTGTGTCAGCCTTTGATCCTCCTTTGTGAATTGGGGTCACATTTGCACATTTCCAGTCTATGGGTACCTCCCCTGAGTCCAAGGAAGCTCTCATAATTATGGCTAAGGGTTTGCTTACTTCCTTTGCTGCCTCCTTTAATATAACTGGATAGATCCCATCCACCCCGGGTGCCTTTCTTGTGTTTATCTTCAACAGTTTCTCCTCCACTTTACTCCCAGTTATTTCAAGATTCTGTAGCTTACTGCTAGAGTTGAATACACCTCTGGCATTCCCCTCGCTGAATAACTCCTCATGTGTGAATGTCGATGCAAAATATTCATTTAGTTTGTTGGCTACCTGAGCAGGATCATCAACACTTGACCCATCAATATCAAGTGGACCAATCTGATGCATCCCCTTCCTTCTAGAGTTTACATAAGTAAAGAACTCTTTGCTGTTTTTCTTTGCATCCCTTGCCAAGGATTTCTCGTAATCTGCCTTCGCCTGCCTAACCTCCTTTGTAACTTGGTTGCATATCAACTTGTATCTATCATAGGCTTCTGTGTCATGTGTTAATTTGTATGTATCCCATGCATTTTTCTTCTCTGCCATATGCCTCATTAGTTCATCTGACATCCATTTTGGCCTAAACCTTGAACAATATTTCTTAGTTGGTACGTAAAGCCTAGTAGCTTCCAAGATAAGTTCTTTGAATGATTCCCATTTTGAATTTGCTGTTGGTAACATCATCAGTTGGTCCCACTGTATAGAATTTAAATACTGTCTCAGTCCATCGTAGTCGCCTTTACGGAAGCAATAACCCTTCCCTTTACCCCTAATGGTAGTTACCTCTTTGAGTAAATCCCACTTCAGCACACTGTGATCACTGCCACCTAGTGGTTCATTTATCTGCAGATTCTTAATGCATGAAGAATCACTGCTGATAATCAAATCAAGAGTATTACTCCCTCTAGTTGCCTCCCGAAAACATGTTTGTTCATGGATCACGATTGCGATAATTGTGACGTTTTCAACCTCTTGTTTATTTATTTGGAGTGCTGTGGTATATCATGGAGTTGGTGTGTTGTATGTTGGAATTTGCACTGATCAGTTAAATGATCTGCTAAGTTATTTTTTTTTTTTTTTTACATTTGTGAAAGAAAAAAAACTCTCTCATAATGACCCACTGCTCCCACCAACGAGAAGTTCTCTTAAAAAAAAAAAAAAAAAAAAAAAACTGCTGGGAAAGATTTAAAACAAATCTTTAATCTAGTTGTGAATATGATCAGTTTTATATAAAACAACACCCTCTTAAACCCTATAAGTTTGCAAAACACTGTAAAAATATGCAAAAGGCCATGCGATGCTTCTTGCACACATTGAAGTTAGATGACTTGCAAGAGGGGAAATTTTAACAAAGGTATTTTGGATATTTCAACTACGAGAGGAACTGCTGCTTTCCTTAAAAATAATAAAGCAGTTAATCTGACTTTCTTGAAGATCTGAATGGCTACTGAAACTAGCAGATGTTTATCAGCACTTGACAACCTGATCACCAGAATGCAGGACCCGAAAGAAAAGGATCTAACATCCACAGTTGAGCTTCTTACATTCAAAAATAAATTCAGGGTTTAGAAAATGAAACACCTTTCAATGGAAATATTGGACTGTTTCCACTCCTACTTACAGGTTCAGATTTAACTATTTAATAAATGTTTATTAGAGTAACCCGGAAAGTTATTTCATCTACCCATGTGTATGGTGTCTGTAAATCGCATGTGTTATCTGGTCTATTTTCCTGTTTTGCTGAATGAAAATCCCCGGGTTCCGGGATAAAAACCTTGCTGTCATTCCTGAGACCGACTAACTCCGCCATGGAGTGAAAAATGCCCATAAAAGTTCCTCGCGTCATCGATGGGATCGAATCCGGGCCTTTTCCACCTGGTATGGCGAGTACGGTGACGATACCCCTGTTCTACCAGCTCAGACAAGTTCAAAGTAAAACATATTATAAGGAAGTCATATAATGCACAACTGGCTTTCGACAGTTGAAATCTGAATGAAACCTTTGTAAATGAAAAACTCACAGATTTTCATAGTACGTTCACACGAAGAACAGATATGCTCAAAGAAGTTTCGAAATCCAGAGTAGGTTCTCAGCGATACTTGGAAAAGTTAATAGGACATCGCTATTGGATGTGCAACATTAATTTGTGACTGTCACACTGGATTCACAGGTATCATGGTAGGAAAACACATTAGGAATTCTGTAGCGAAGTGGAGGCCAGAAGTTTCTACAATTCTAATAGGAGCTGAATGATTCTATAATAACTGAGAGGAAAGTGGAGGAGAGATTTTTGAAGTTAAACAGAAGAAAGGCACCTGAGGGTGGATGGAAGCTATCCAGTTATATTAAGGCATGCAGGAATGGAATTAAGGCAGGAAGTAAGCAAACCCTTACTCATAATTATGAGAGCATACTTGGATAAAGGGGAGGTCCCACTGACTGGAAAAGTGCAAATATATCCCCAATACCCAAAGGGGGATCAAAGGCTGACACGAGTAATTAGAGACCTGTTAGTTTAAGTTATGTTCCGGGGAAAGTAATGGAATCACTGGTTAAGGAAGCAAATCAAGATTATCTAGATAAAACTGCAGCTATAGTTCAGACACAGCATTGTTTTGTTAAGGAGAATTCGTGCCTGACCAGTTTAATTGGCTACTACAAAGGAACTGGATGCAAAGGAACAAAAGTGGTCACAAAGAAACTGGATGCGAAAAATAATTTTGATATCATATACGTGTACATGGATTTCAGGATAAAGCAGCTTTTGAAATTGTTCTGCCTAGGAAGCTGTTGTTATGCAAATTGGAGCAGTATGGCATTAGGAGAAAGTTTGCTATTATGGATAAAAGGATGGTTGAGCGGGGAAAGAAAAAGAGTGGTAATCAATGGACACTGTTCGTCGTGGACTAATGTTTTTAGCGGAGTCCCCCAGGGTTCAGAGTTGTGATCATTGTTATTTTCTGTATTTATCAGTGATATTGATGAAGCTATAACAGGCTTAATATCCCAGTTTTCAGATGATACAAAGGTTGAGAGGGTTGTTAATGACAGTAACGACCGTATGCGGCTGCAACTGGCTCTAGAAAATTTGGGAAGATGGGCTGAGATGTTAAAGTAAACTTTAGCATCGACAAATGCAAAGTACTGTATATGAATAATACTTTGCACATACCCCAACAATAACGTACCAGCTGTGCGACACTACACTCAGGGTAGTGGAGAATGAAAAAGAACTGGGGGAAATTGTGCCATCAGCTATGAAGTTTTTAGAGCAATATAGAGAGGCTGCCAGAGCAGCTCATGGGGTATTGTCAGGAACTTTGCTAGCAGGGACAAGGCGGTGATAACTCCTTTGTACAAGGCAATGGTCTTGTCACAACTTGAGTACTGTATACAGGGCTGGTGGCCCGATATTAAGAAGGATGTAAAGCTACTGTAAGGGGTACAGAGAACGACAACCAGATTGGTGAGGGGAAGAAAGGAAAGGGGTGATCTTACCAAGAGAGGCTTAATACTGAAAATTGTAGCGTCTGGAGAGTAGGCACCTGTGAGGTGATCTGATTGCGGTGTTTAAGGTTTTAAATGGTTTTAGAAAGCTCAGTGCTGATGGGATTCTTCCTCTTTCTTGGATTACGCATTTGAGGAGACATGAATTCAAATTGAGGAAAGACAGTAGAACAGACGTGCTGAAGTCTGTCTTTAGCCAGCGTGGGTTGATTGCTGGAACAAACTTCCATCTGTCGTTGTAGAAAGTTTATAGCTTAAATAAGGTCAAGGAAGCACTAGACAGACCTTTTGAGCGAATGGATACGTGAAATGAGAAGAATTTTTATTTTTCTTCTTTTTGGCTGATGCTGTATAACCTTGTACTCATATACCACTATTAATATTAATGCCAGAACAAATATGGAGCAGTATTGCAAATTTTTTAGCTTACAAACTTTTCATCCAAGTGCAAATGTTCTCATTCAATGCTTTCATTAAATATTATTTCATTTTTTCTAATTTTATGCATAATATAAAGTAGAAAATATTTTTTATAAAAAGCGATAAACAATTTGGTACTATTGTAATAAAAACTTTGAAAATTAAGAATAATGAAAGGTGATTCCAAACTTTTGAGGGAATGTAACTGAACAAAGATGGGCTATTAAGGAAAATGCTCAGCTATGAAATCTGCTGAGAGTAGTGGCGAGAACCACACATTTGTAACGTATAGCTTCAGCTTTGAATGCTATGAAAACAAACCTGTTAATTTCGTATGCGATCAAAGAACCAACCCCATTAACATTGTCTGCGCGTGTAGCACAGTGGTATCGTCACCGTCCTCCCCACACCGGGTGGAAAAGGCCTGGGTTCGAATCCCGTCGATGACGCGAGGAACTTTAATGGGCTTTTTCACTCCGTGGGTGAGTTAGTTGGTCTGAGGCGTAGATAGCAAAGTTTTTCTCCCCAGTAACTGGGGTTTTTTCGTCCAGCAAAACAGGCAAATCGACCATAGAACATATGCAATTTACAGACACAAATACGGGTTAATGTATTTAATTACGGGCAACCCTAAAATAATAATTTGATTTTTTTTTTTGATAACCCCATTAACATTGATTTCAATGAATCACGAATCTTGAAATAAATTTGTGACATCCTTCTTTCTTACTTTAATTATCATCTGCAGTGTAGGTCCAGATTAAAGCGTACCCTTTTAAGAATTTTTCTGCTTATGCGGCTCGCAAGCTCATAAAAATTTGAGCTCCACTGCTCTAACTGGACTAATTAGAAGTTATAAATAGGTGTTATTATTATCATTTTTATTGTTTTAAAGTTATGGCATGTGTTCCAGTTTGCTGTCCCTCTGGTGTTGGGGAAATATAATTCCAAAGTTAACGTATGTTGTGGTTTGGTGTCAGCTGATTTGTGAGCTGAATGTTGTGGTGTCATGCTTCGTCATAAATTAATTTTGATGCACGTCAGTATATCGTATCATTGCGTTTCTGTGGGAAAAAATTTTAAGAGCTGTGTGGTTAGCATATAATCGAATTTGATGGAATGGCTTGTGTCATATTTAGTAAATATTTTGGTATAACCTTCAAATAGTGCTGAAGCCTTTCGTTGTCTGCGTTATGTTTATCCAGTTTTGGACGTGAATAAGTTTCATAGTCGATATAAATTTCGAAAAGAATCCAGCCATGTCTTTGCCATCATTGAGTCACAGGAATATGCTGTTTTCTGGCATTTTGATCCTATCTTGTTTTTCAGATTCCTGCCATACCGCCTCGCATGATCTTTCTAGTACAAGCGAATCGCAGCAAGGGGTGAACAAAATGACACTTCTGATGAGTACCACGTCTTTAAAAAGGCAGTTACCTGACGAGGTTGGAAGTTCAGAAGGAAGAAATGGGTAGGTTTGATTAGCTGAGTGAAAATTGAATTAAAAAAAAAAAAAAAAAACGTTTTGGGTTAAGCTTGCCGCAAGCTGTGAGGAGAAAAGGATTGAAAGTGGAGGCATCTAGCAATATAATTTTGGCTTTCCATATGGACATAATGTGTTCATTCTAGAAATGGTTACCATGCAGTTACGGTTCTGTTTTGAACATATACTGCAATGTAAAGTTGTTTTATAGTATCCTTTTATTGCAACATAAAAGTGTTTTTAGAATCCTTTTGCATGTCTTACAACACGTGATGCAAACCTTTTGACATTCCCCCCCCTTTTTTTTTTTTTTACTTTTGAGAGATTCTAGGATAATTTAGAGAGACAAGTAAACCTAGCAGCAATGCTAAAAACTAGCATCGGTAAAAATCCAGACCTTGAGTACCTCTCCATACTTTGTCTAAAAGCCAGGAAGAAGGCAGTGATTGGTAGGTGCCACTCACTGTTTTCTCCTGCTCCCTGCCCTCCTAGGTTGATATGCCTAGGGTGTTTACTTCCCCACTTGCTGCTGTTTTAAAATCAGGAACTCATTTTCTGATTTTAAAGCAGCGGGACAAACACCCTACCTAAGCACCCCCCCTCCTTGATGGCACGAAACAATTAGAAACAAAATGCCTTCACGATATTCACCCAATTACAGAACTCGACCATAGAATCACTCCATTCAACAAGTGGTATCCAAATAATAGATTTTACTCCTAGAATCCTGTGCAAGTTATTTTTTACCCAATTTCAAGGGGTTAAAAAAAAAACCAAAATAAGACATCCTTGTATTTTTTTTTAGGTAGTATGAGGTATCAAGACTTGTCTTCTGTTGGGCCATAGAGTGTAATTTATGTGAAAGAGTACTGCATTTGTGTGATCTCTACAGCACAGTTATCACACAATTTCAGGGGTAATAAGATATTGTGATTGCTATCTGGAGGATGGCCTTCGTTTAGCGAAAATTTTTTTTTTTTTTTTTTGTAATATTTTAAAAACAGCCCTCATGGGTAGCACAGTTGATAGGATCGCCGTCCTCCCCACACTGGGTGGAAAAGACCTGAGTTCGAATTCAATCAATGATGAGAGGAATTTTTATGGGTCTTTTTCACAATGTGGCTGATTTAGTTGGTCTCAGCCGAGGGTAGCATTGTTTTTTTCCTCCTTGAAACTCTGGTTTTTTATCCAGCGAACAAATCGACCTCAACACTCGCAATTTGCAGCAATATACATCGAGCAACATTGCCTTAGAGTCCAATTCTCCTAAAAATCCCAATAACATAGTTTAATACTAATGGCTACATGACTAAAGATTACACTCCAATAAGGTATAATCTTTAGTCATTTTTAATCATAAGCTTTAGTTTAATCAAAAGTATTTGTAACATTATTACAAAACCATCAGCACAAATTTAACCATTTTTATAAATCAATCCATGTTAGCATTAGTAGAGGTATATGATGCAAGAAAGCAAGCTTATATAGTATCAGCCAAAAAAAAAAAAAAAAACCTTCCCATTTCAGCCATCCATTCACTCCAAATGCTTGTCTAGTCCTGCCTTAAATTTATTTAAGTTTTCAACCTTCACTACAACAGATGGAAGTTTGTTCCTACTATCACCCACCCACTGGCTAAAGGCAAATTTCCCCACATCTATTCTACAATTGTCTTTCATCGGTTTGAATTTATGTCCCTCCAGATGAGTAACCTGAGCAAGAGGAAGAATCCCATCAGCATTAAGCTTGCTCAAACCATTCAAGACCTTATACACCTCAATTAGATCACCTCGCAGGTGTCTAGTCTCCAGACGTTGCAGTTTGCAGAACTTGTCTTTTTTTGGTAACAGCAACTCATTGTTCCACTCACCGATTTCGTTGCCCTTCTCTGTACTCGTTCTAGCAGCTCTACATCCTTCCTAAAATGAGGCCTCCAGACCTGTATGCAGTATTCAAGATGTGGCCTGGCCATTGCCTTATGCAAAGGGACAATCACATCCTTATCCCTGCTAGCAGAATTTCTGCATATCATTGACAAGACACCATGAACTACTCTTTCAGCCTGTCTGCACTGCTCAAAAAACTTTGTATCTGACTGCACAAGGAAGGGCCTTTTTCTTCTCTACTACCCTGAGTTTATGAAGAACATTTGTTATTTTGGTTGTGTGTGCAAATAAAAAAAAAAAGTATAAAATAAACTAATAGATAAATAAAAGAAGAGCCAGCAGACCGTCACCTATGAAATTGGGTGATGGTCTGCTGGTTGTGGAATCTATGTTGTTTTATTCAAAAAATCACCAGAATAGTTAGGTTTCTATGTTGAACATTCTATGAGAACAAATGCCTTAAAAAAAATCGATCAATGTGATATAGACAGTGTTATGCTTTGGTCAGCTGCATATTTTTTTACATTTTATGCAATAATTAAAAGATAATCATGTGATATTATTTCAGTTGTTCTTGCACTGGGAGAAAAGTTGAAATTTAAAGGAATAATGCCCCTTCCTTTTCTCTTATTTTTTATTTCTACAACAGTGGACATTCTGGGCAAATAGGAGTTGTGCTTATGGTGAATTTGCCAAACGGGGAAATTCAGATGCTCATACATGTACTGGCCAAAAAAAAAATATGAATATTTGTATTGTGACAGACAGAAGAAATGCAAATATATACAGAGAAAACTTCAGTGTATGGATGACGTGTTGCCTTGTTGAGTATAAGGGCTGCACAGGTTTTTTGCAGTAATCTGAAGCCAGAATGGAGAAAACGCTTGTCTATCAGACTTTGAAAAAGGTTTTATTGTGGTTGCATGTTTAGCAGGAGCCACGACTCAAGAACCAAGGTTCAAGAGCCACAATTCAAGATCTAACTGGTGTCTTAAAAGCATCCATCTCAAAGCTTTTTAATTACTGGAAAGCAAGCTGTTCTTGCACATCTCAAAGCTGTAAATGTGGCAGAAAAACAATACTTTGAGTGAAGTTGTCCTATTCTTAGGAAGACTATGTCAAAATGGGACATCCACTGTGCAGCAAATAACATCTTAATTTAACCAAGCCCAGAACTGCCCTATTTCAACCCATACCATGTGCAGGGAATTGAATAAATTTGGTATTAGCAGTCACCTGCCTATTTGGAAGCTGCTTGTTTCAGAGAAAAACAGAAAAATCCACTTGCAGTATTGCCAAAAATGTTGTGGATGGACAGGGTAACAGTGGAAGAAAGTATTGTGGCCAGATGAATTACTACACACTTCGTTTTCACTCATGCTAGGCAGAGTGTGATGAGAACCTCACAAAGCGATGGACCCTGCTTGCCTTGCTAAGCCAACCCAAGCATCTGGTGGTGTATCGTGGTATAGGGAGTGTTTTGTTGGCAAGGGCTGGGTCTGTTGATAGTGGTGGAAGGTTGAATGTCATCCAGCAGTTACCTGAATTTTGTATCAGATCTACTGCACCATGCAATGTTACACTCTTATCCCAAAGGTGATGGCGATGGCCACTTTATGCATGACAATGCAATGCCAGAATTGTGTACAAATGGTTTGGAGAACATGGATGGTTTTCCACCATCTTTCTTGGTACCCACATTCACCTGATCTCACTCCTATTGAGAATGTATGGGATGTGCCATAGAGAGCTGTTTGGCAAAAAAAGTCCTCTTTCTTCAACTTTGTAACGGCCATGTGATATTTTGCTGAAACGATGGCTACAATTGGACCAAAACATGCTAAAACACCTTATAGAATCTATGCACTACACACTTGCTGTTAATTAAAAAAACAGGCCTGAATTTGATATTGAATAAAGGTTTGTATTTTTTTGGCTAGTGTATATATTTCTGCATTTTGTTTACTAAGCTGAACATATTTTCCAAAGAGCGTCATGTAATTTTCACCATGTATTATGATAGCAACTCAAAAAAAATGAGGAAAAAAATTGCACATAATCTCTCACTCACATGCACAGTTCTGTGAAATAACATCCCAATTTCAGATGGCTATTAATTAATTTTTGAGTTTTAAATGTTTCACAAACATTTATGCTATTCTGAACTGTTAAGAGTTATAAGCAAGGTCATGATGACCTAGAAGTAGTTGCATCTAGGTACTGTAGATAGGCAGAAGAACAATTGGCATCTTAATCATTTTGCCAAACCTCTCTAACCTATACTTATTGGAGAGGAGAGTCTGGTGAGTGAACTTGAGTTACCAATAGTTTTTCTCCTTATGATAGACTTTGGGGAGGATGTTGGAATAAAACTTTTTTATATTTCAAAGAGAGAGGGAACAAAATGAATAGCATCCTTTTTATATTTTGGAGGGAGGGCCAACAAAATGAACTTTGGAACCTTTCATGTTTCAAAGGAATGGGCAATAAACAGTCCTTTCCATATTATTATTGTTATTATTATTAGCAACTATATGGTGCAAGGAAGATTGAGTCTTATGCTGCACCAGCCAAAAAAAAATTCTGCGAGAGAGAGAGAGGTAGAAAGGAATCACCAAGAAAGAGAAGAATGATGATATCCAGCTCAGGACCCAGGATGTGCCAAGACCATACTCACCAGATGTGAGTCCCTTTTGAGGTGAGAGGAAACATTTTATTGCCTGTATCTTGGCAGCTCCTTGACTCTTTTGGCAAATTTTTTGGTGATGAAGATATGATGAAGAATCTTTTTCCTTTTTTATTTTATTTTTTTGCTAGATGCAAAAAAAAGTCCCCTTCCTTGCATCGTTTGGCGAGTATAATACTAATATTTATATGATAAATTGTTATTCTTTTACAGTTAGTAACCAGTTTCGGGTACGGATACAGGCTTCCACTGTGTGGTATTTTGATTTTTCATTATGCAAACATACAATCCAGCACTCTGAAGATATGTTGGTTGGTATATATTATTATTATTATTAGCAGCCGTATGGTGTAAGGAAGCCTGAGGCTTATGCTGCACCAGCAAAAAAAAAAAAAAAAATCCCCAAGTTACCCTGAGAGAGAGAGAGAGAGAGAGAGAGAGAGAGAGAGAGAGGAATCACCAAGAAAGAGAAGAATGATGATATCCAGCTCAGGACCCTGGGTGTGCCAAGCCCATACTCACCAGATGTGAGCCCCTGGACAAGGGCTACTAAGGCTTGTTCAAGATGTTCCTGTTCAAGTTTGCTTGGGCTGTGCTGCAGGAGAGCATTTTAAAGATTGTATTAATCTATATTTATTATATACTTTTACCTGCTTTAGAAAACTGAAAATTCTTTTAGATTTGCATAATTTCCAATTAGATGTTAATATCAGTGGTTTCTGTAAGTGTTACAGGGTTCCAGTGTTGCTGCTTGAATATTCTGGTGATAACTGCTCCTGAAAAGGGTGTGTTTAACCTGAGCTGCTTCTTACAATGCATGCATTGGAGAGGATTGTCTACCATTAATAGATAAAAATGAGTGGAATATATATGCACAGTATGTGTTCTGTCTAATAGAATCTCTTCTTGTCTGTTTGTTCTGAAACTGGAGTTTAATGGTTGTGGTTTTTGTTTAATCTGGAAAAGTTTGTTGTCAATTTGTGCCTGACAGATTTCATGCTATTTATCTTTACAAATTTTTTGTATTATTATTTTATAATCACTGTATGGAATCAGTAATTATGTGGTATTTGAGGAGGTTGGGTGTTTGGCATCTTTATCTGCCAGTTCATTCTCTGGGATACTTGAATGTCTAGGGACCCAACATAATTTGAGTTCTTGGTTTTGCAGTCCCATAAACAAGATTGAATGTGTTTCTATACTGGTTGATGTCCAACACTGTTTTTAAGGGCAGGTATCATCCAGTATTGTATGATATTTCCCCGGAAATTATTTTTGGGAATAGTTTTTGATTTTGAGAACTGTCATACTGTTTATTGATAGATAATATACATTAATTGACTTCATTATTGTATTCATTATTGTTTTTATTCATTATTATTTTTATTCATTATTTTTATTCAGTATTCATTATTGTTTTTATCATTTGGTATTTTTTATCTAAAAGTTAAAAATATTTCTTTATTAAATCAAATTTGAGCTTTTTTTTTTTTTTCAGCTAATTTAGGGAATAGTATGTTTGTTTATTGTATATGTTGGCTTGTATATTATGTATGTTTGTATACAGGTATCTAACATGACCATAACATTTCAGTTGACTGCTCAATTGTTTACAAAAGAATGTTTTATTTATTTTTAGCACTGAAGTGGCAAATGTTACTGAATCAATAACAGGGACTGCCAAAACAGACATTACCCATTCTGATTTACTTAATATTAAAGGTTCAGCTGAGGAAGAACACCATTCAAGCATGACCATTTTTTTTGTATTAAGTGTGATTGGTAAGCTATGTTTTGTACAGAAATCCCTCAATTAATGCAGTTATTATTACACGGAAATCGCTGTATTAATTTAAATCAAACTAAGCTAAACAGTGTTTATTACAAATTAGGGTAATTGGTTCTAAGATTTTTAAATTTGCACTAAATTTATAAAAATGCAGCTTTTTTTTAACATATTTTTTATTGTAATATGAACGCAAAGGATACAAAAATTTTTTTCATTAGTCAAAAGTTTATTTGAAACAAAAGCATATAGATACATACATAAAAAGGTGTGAAAAATTACATAATTTATTTTTTAGAAAAATATTTCAATAGCAAAGTTTGAATCATTATTTTCCTCCTCATACATTGTTCCTGTAGTAGTTAATATCTTTCTCTAGGATTTTGTGGACTTGCATGCCTCATTTGATGTTGAGATCAGCATCCATAATTTGTTGCTTTAAGGTTTTGTGAGTGCTAAATACTTTATTGAATTCTTTTGAAGTGAGCTCCAACAGTACATTTTCAATTGCTTTGCAGTTGTCCTCATCTTCAAAAGCATGTTGTTGTTGTTGTTCTAAATTAATAAGGTCATTATTACTGATTTCTTCTGCATCTGATTCAAGCAATTCAGGAACATTTGCAGTGCCTGATCCATTTAAATATTTAAATAACAGTTTTCAGTTGAGCTGAAAATCATCAAGATGATTTGCACAATGGAACATAATACTGTTCAAGGTTTAGATCTAAACGGATGTCAGATTAACTAATGAGACTCTTGGCAGAGAGGAAAATTGCATGGGATGCATATAAATTATCGGGTGACACAGAAGCCTATGGTAGTTATAAGCTAGTCTGTAATCAAGTCACAAAGGAGGTTAAGCAAGCGAAGGCAGATTATGAGAAATCTTTGGCAAAGGATGCAAAGAAAAACAGCAAATAATTCTTTATTTATGTTAACTCTAGAAGGAAGGGGATGAATCAGATTGGTCTACTTGATATCGATGGTTCCACTGTTGATGATCTTGCTCAGGTAGCTGAAAAACTGAATGAGTGTTTTGCATCTACATGAGGAATTCTGTGGGGAAGGAGAGGCCAGAAATTTATTAAATTGTAACAGGGAGCTAAATGATTTTATAATAACTGAGAGCAAAGTGGAGGAGAAATTGTTGAAATTAAACATAAGAAAGGCACGTGGGCAAATGGGATCTATCCAGTTATATTAAAGGAGGCAGCAAAGGAAGTAAGCAAACCTTAGCCATAATTATGAGAGCATCTTTGTATCTCCAATTCACAAAGCGGGATCAAATGGTGTCACGAGTAATTACAGACCTGTTAGTTTAACTTCTGCTTGGGGGAAATAATATGAAGTTACTAGTTAAAGAAGCATTGCAGGATCATCTAGACAAGAGTGAGTTATAGTGTGAAGGTGAAGTTTGTTAAGGGGAGATCTTGTCCGGCCAATTTGATTGGCCAGACAAGATTTTGGTACTTGGATTTCAGGAAAGCTTTTGATAATGTTGTATGTGGAAGATTGCTGTACAAATTGGAGAGGTATGGCATTAAGGTCAAGTTGCTGTTATGGAGAAAGGGATGGTTGAGTGGGAGAAGACAGAGTGGTAATCAATGGACACTGAACAAAAGTAAAAACAAATGCAAAGCTTTCCATAATATAAAAAAAAGTAAAAAAGAAACCTCTGTTTTCTCAAACTCTGACATAGTTTTACTGTACAAACTGGTTATCTTTTTTGAGAAAAAATTGAAATGAGAAAGAAAAAGTTACTATTTTAGAGTGGATACCCTTTCAAATTCTGAGAGGGTTGAATGCTATTTAACCTAAGTGATTTAATGAAAATAGATTCAGTCTAGTGTGACAGTTGGTTAATACTGAATTCAAAAGTTTTTATTTGCTAAAGGGCACATTTATTTATAATGCTCTCTCTCTATAGGAAAATGTAGATTGAGTTTCAAAGTGACTGGCGAATTATCTTTAACATACGATAATGCTACTTTGAAATTGCACAATCAGAACATCTCCCCAGATTTCATGATTGAGATGATGCACTCTGGCTGGAAGCTTGCGCTCTCTCTCTCTCTATCTCTCAAAGTAGCAACAGCCAAATGCATCCAGCAGAGCGAAAATTGTATAGCAAGATTTTTTTTTACTTCTTAGCAGTTTCTGCCACTATTCTAGAGTTCATGAATGTTGACATCAGATAGTGTTTTGCATCAGTGACCATGATATTAGGCTTAACTACAGCCTCCATATTGTTGAACCTAAGACCATGCAGCTCTCTGATGGCTGTTCCTGCATCGTTTTGGACCATCTCCATAGATGACATACACAAGGTATGAACTCCCCTCTTTGCAGTTTGTCATATGAGTTTGTGTGGCCATCCAGACATTTTTTTTTTTTTTTCTTTAGTATTGATATCATCTGTAGGCTTCCTTTTCTGCATAATGGATTTTGAAAGGTTCAGATGAGTTGCAGTTGTGTGCACAGAAAGGTTACTTTTGTGGCTTTCAGCCACAATTGTGTTGAAAGTCTGTAAATTCTGATCCACAGCTTGTACTGGCTTTTAACATATTCTTTTTACATAGGCAGATCCACATTTTATATTGATATATTTCAACTGATATGCATGTGTGGGAAATGGGAACTTCTGACACAGTACATGATATTTGTGGATGGGTGTTGAAATACTTTTGGTGGTATAGTGTATATTTGGCAGTCATGTTGTGGAGATGTTACAGACAAGAATTATGCACAAAAAATTAAGTTTTAAAAGTGATCACCAGGAGCCCATGTCCTCAGTTGTATGCAAATGAGCTTATGGCTTTTGTAATTATTTGTGAGGAACCAAACAAATTGCATAAGGACTGTGTTATTAAAAGACTGTATACTGCTCTTACTCTTCTAGTTTCACTATTAGTGGTATAAGGACTGACATCCTTATTCAGTGAAGTGGAGTGATTTGTGTTCCAGTATGAAAGAGATGTTAGTGTGTAGGTTGGTGATGTGGGATAGGAAGGCCTTCGAGTTCTCTCTGCTGTGGTTCCAAATAAGGAACATGTCATCTGCATATCGGCCCATAGTTTTTGGTGTGTGCACAAGGGATAAAATTGTGGCCTATTCTATGTTTGTCATAAAGTCTCTTAGAACAGACTTGAAAGGGAACAGGGATCTTGCATTTTCCAGTTTTTGATTGGATTTGAATCTCCCTAAATAAGTGAGAAGTAGTTAAACTACTACTCTGTCATAGAGCACAAATGATACAGACATGTGTAAAATAATGGATGAAGTTTTTAAATCAATGAGTAAAAAAAAAAAAAAAAAAAAAAAACCTAAGTTTCAAAAGCTGATATGATATTTCTAAGCAGCAAACTTTTAATTGATCTCTGATTGTGATCAGCTCTATCTTTTACTCAGAAGAAGGTACTTTTAAAGAAATATTTGGATTACTTAATACTTCAGTACAATAAACATCAAAAATTTAATGGAAATTATGATAGTTGAGAGAGAGCGAGAGCGTGCATGAGTACCTAGACATTTTGATTGATTTTTTAGATAACATGAACCTGATTTTCTGATTAAACAGTTTAACACATTTGCTGCCTTTGTGCATATACAGATTATGTCCTTGAAATTGACATCAATATTGATTGAATGGTTAATAAAATACAGAAGAAAAGTCTATACTAGGTTTGAAGCAGTTCCAGTCCACACATTGATGCTAAACCCCACTTGGAGAGGATTTTTCTTTGACCATGTATGGAGATTATGTATGTTGAATATCCCATCTCGTGTAAATATTGTCTCTTTGGTCTATGGTATATTGACAAGGTAGTCTGAGATGCTGTTGATACGATCAAATATCCAATGCCCGAACTCTCAGCATATGGCATGCATACAGCCCATATTTGTATAGTGTGCACCAAACGAAGGTTTTGGGATGACCTGTACTTGTAGCAAATCTTCATGTGCTGGTGGAGGGATCTAATGTCACAATATACAGCACCTCTTCCTGTGCTTGTCTAGAATATGATTGGGGCTGGGCTCAGTCATGATGCCCTTTTGCTGCATCCCATTCCCTCAAATTATGGTGGATGTTGACAAACACTGCATTTATGGTGTTGTCTTTTTGGAAAATGACTGGTGGCTGCAGCTATGAGAGATGTTAACTTTACGTTTACCTGAACTTTATGTTGAAAGATATTGGTCTTTTCACTATTTACTTCAACTGTCAGTTCAGAAATAAAAAAAATGAAGAAAATATTGCAAAATGAGTGAATTGGTGAAACTATATCAGTGAATTTGTTTATTTTGTTGTTGACTTTCTTGCTGTTGTGTTTTTACCCTATTTAGCTTGCCCTACTTCCATGTAGTCTGGGGGGGGTTAGTCAGGGGTATTCCCCTGGCTGGCTAAACAGTCAATTTTCAGAGTTAGATAGTTATAGAGGAAATTGAGTTAACCAATTCTGTTCCCTGAGACATTTAGCTCCTGTCCTTTTAAACTTGAGCGTGGTTTTTTTAATTTGCCAAGGATAAATTTCCTGAGCATTTTAGTCTCATTCGAGCGTGACTGGACTCTTGATCCTTGTGTTGTAAATATTGTATATGGTTGAGTTGTTTCTCACCTTTGAGTTACATCTTTTATTGTATGTATATTTATTATTTTATTATATATATTCTACTAACATGTGAATTTGAGATTTTCTGAAGCTGAAGGACTCATTAGTGAAGAAGAATTAATGGAGGCCATGTCTGATATAACAGACGATGAAGGAGGAGAAATTGACATAGAGATTCTTTCACAGGAACAAAGTTTAACTGAGATTGAAGTTTTCATGAAGAAATGCCAACGGATACTGGCGTTATCCGTCAGAGTTCTCTAAGGTGGATTATGAGACGTCCCTGGCAAAGAATGTGAAGAACAGCAGCAAAGATTTCTATGCCAAGAAAGGCTTCAGTTGAAGGCAGTTGTTGAATCACATTGGGCCACTTGATGTCAATGGGTTAACTGTTTATGACCCTGCTCAGTTTTCTGAGCAGGGTCATAAACAGTTTCTTAGTTCTAATTATTATTAGAGTATCTTTGGATTCACGGGAGATTCCTGTGGAGTGGAGATGTGCAAACATATACCCAATTCATAATGGGGATCAAAAGGTGATACAAGCATTAGCATTAGTAGAGGCATATGATGCAAGAAAGCAAGCTTATTCAGCATCAGCCAAAAAAAAACAAACAAAACACACCACTCCCATTTCACCCCTCTGTTCGTTCAAAATACCTGTCCAGCTGAGCCCTGCTAGAAAAATTCCTGTATATCATTGACAAGACACCATGAGCTACTCTAGCAGCTCGCACTGCTCAGAGAACTTATCTGCCTGCACAATTACCCCCAAGTTCTTTTCATTCTCTACCACTGTCAGTGTAGTACCACAGAGTTGATACGTTGCTCTGGGGTTACTGTTTCCCATATGTAGTACTTTACATTTGCCAATGTTAAACTTCATTTGCCAGATCCTGTTGCAGCAGCATAGCATCAGTAGTGTCCTTAACAACCCTGCCAACCTTTATCGTTTGCAAACTTGGACATTAAGCTTGATATATCATCATCAATATCATTTATAAATACAGAAAACAACAATGAACCATGAGGAACTTCACTAATAACATTAGTCCACGTTGAGCAGTGTCCATTGATTACCACTCTGTCTTCTGCCACTCAACCATCCCTTTATCCATAGCAGCAATTTGCCACGAATGCCACACTGCTCCAATTTGTGCAGCAGTCTTCCATGTGCAACAGTATTAAATGCCTTTCTAAGATCCAAATATATAATATAAAAGTTATTCCCTGCATCTAGTTCTTTTGTGACTACATCATAGTATCCAATCAAATTGGTCAGGCAAGACCTTCCCTTAACAAAACCATGCTGTGTCTGAGCTATAACTGAATTCTTGTCTAGATGATCCTGCAGTGCTTCTTTAACCAGTGCCTCCATTAATTTTCCTGGAACAGAAGTTAAACTAACAGGTCTATAATTACTTGTGTCAGCCTTTGATCCTCCTTTGTGAATTGGGGTTACATTTGCACATCTCCAGTCTATGGGTACCTCCCCTGAGTCCAAAGAAGCTCTCATAATTATGGCTAGGGGTTTGCTTACTTCCTTTGCTGCCTCCTTTAATATAACTGGATAGATCCCATCCAACCCGGGTGCCTTTTTTATGTTTATCCTCATTTCAATTTCTCCTCCACTTTCCTCTCAGTTATTACAAAATCATCTAGCTCACTGCCAGTGTTTACTTCACCTACAGCATTCCTCTTCCTGAATAACTCCTCATGTGTGAATGTAGATGCAAAATACTTGTTTAGTTTGTTAGCCACCTGAGCAGGATCCTCAACTGTTTAATCATCAATATCCAGTGGACCAATCTTATTCATCCCTTTCCTTCTTGAGTTTACATAGGTAAAGAACTCTTTTCTGTTTTTCTTTGCATCCTTTGCCAAGGATTTTTCATAATCTGCCTTTGCCTGCCTAATCTCCTTTGTGACTTGGTTACAGACCAGCTTATGTCTATCATAGGCTTCCATGTCACCCATTAATTTGTATGTATCCCATGCATTTTTCTTCTCTGCCATATGTCTCATTAGTTCATCTGACATCCATTTAGGCCTGAACCTTGAACAATATTTCTTAGTTGGAATGTAAAGCCTGGTAGCTTTCAAGATAAGTTCTTTGAATGCTTCCCATTTCGAATTTGCTGTTGGTAACATCATCAGTTGGTCACACTGTATAGAATTTATTTAAATACTGTCTCAGACCATTGTAGTCGCCTTTACGAAAGCAAAAACCCTTCCCTTTACCTCTAATGGTAGTTACCTCCTTGAGTAAATCCGACTTCAGCACACTGTGATCACTGCCACCTAGTGGTTCCTTTATCCGCAGATTCTTAATGCATGAACAATCACTACTGATAATCAAATCAAGAGTATTACTCCCTCTAGTTGCCTCCCGAACATGCTGACGTAGAAAACAATCATCTAATAAATTCACAAAAGCTTTGCTAGTGTGTGAGTCACCAATCCACAAATTCTAGTCAATATCTGGGAAATTAAAATCCTCCATTATAAGACTCTCTGATTTACTGGCCCACTCTATTTCCCTGTACGGTATCTTATTATACTCATCAGAGTCATTAGGCCTATAGCACACTCCTATTCTCAATTTTGATTTCTCTATACTTATGTTACACCAAACTAACTCGACACTGCCGTGTCCATTGATGTCGACTGGCTTCACTTCTTTGGATTTTATGTGTTTCTTAACTAATAGCATAACTCCTCCTCCCCTCCTGTCCTGTCTATCCTTTCTATACACATTGTATTCCCCAAATTCCAGTTCTGCATTTCCTATATCTGTGTGACACCACGTCTCTGATATCCCAACAATATCTGCCTTTGATGTTTTGAGCAATACCTCAAATTCATCAAATTTATTTACCAAACTCCTAGCATTGGTGTACATGCAAGTATACATGCACTTGTTCTTATTCTTAGCTGCCCTAACACAACCCATGTGTTTACTTGTTCCGTGATGACTCCCAGCAGTCT
This sequence comes from Mastigoproctus giganteus, assembly GCF_048544385.1. Taxonomy (NCBI): domain Eukaryota; kingdom Metazoa; phylum Arthropoda; class Arachnida; order Uropygi; family Thelyphonidae; genus Mastigoproctus; species Mastigoproctus giganteus. The sequence goes on along the minus strand of NC_143584.1, from coordinate 75,276,562 downwards.
CTGAAATATCCTGCATCTTGTTTTCCAGGCTGCTGCTCATTTCAATAGAAGCAGTGCAAGAATCACTTTCACCTCTGCCAGTGGCTACTGTTAATCTATTAGTCCTTGTATCCCCCCAAACTAGCAGTTTTCTGACCCACCTAACACTGCCTCAACAGCATCAGCAAATATTCTTGCACCCTTTCTATTTAAGTATATCCCATCCCTGTAGAAGCAGTCTTTCCTGTTAACAAGTACAGACCAGTAAAAATTCTACCAAAGCAATTACAAACCTATTAGCTTAACTTCTGTCCCAGGGAAAACAATGGAGTCACTGGCAAAGAAGTAATGCAGGACCATCTAGTCAGCATTGCACTTATACTTCAGTCACAGCATGGGTTTGTTAAGCTGAGAACTTGTCTGACCTATTTCATTGGTTACTATGATGCAGTCACAGAGGAACTGGATGCAAGAAATAATTTTGATATCACATATCAGGAAGGCCTTTGCTGTACAAATTGGAGTATAGTGTGCCATTAAGGGCAATTTATTGCTATGGATAAAAGGATGGTTGAGTGGAAGAAGGGAGTAGTTATCAGTTTGCACTGCTCTTTGTGAACTAATGTTATTAGTGGAGTCCCCAAGAGTTCTGTGCTGGGCCCATTATTGTTTTCTGTATTTATTAATGATATTGGCGAAAGCATATCAGGCTTAATGTCCAAGTTTGCAGATGATATGAAGGTTGGCAGGGTGGTTAATGTCATTAATTATGGTATGCTACTGCAACAGGATCTAGAAAAATTAGGCAAATTGGCTGAAAAATGGCAGTTGAAGTTAAACATTTACAAATGCCAAGTACTGCATATGGGTAGCAGTAACCTCATTAACATACCAACTGTGTGGTACTACACTCTGGGTAGTGGAAAATGAAAAAGACCTGAGGGCTTTGTGCAGACGGATATAAAGTTCTCTAACCAGTGCAGACAGGTTGCCAGGACAGCTCACGAGGTTTCGTTAATGATATACACGAATTTTGATAGCAGGAATAAGGAGATGATTATTCCATTGTATAAAGCAATGGCCAAGCCACATCTTGAGTATTCATCCAGAGATTGAGGCATAATTTTAGGAAGGATGTAGAACTGCTGGAAGGAGTACAGAGAAGGGCAATGAGATTGGTTTGGGGAACAAAAGGGTATTCTTACCAACAAAGGCTTCAGTTCTGCAAATAGCAGTGTTTGGAGATTAGGCACCTGTGAGGAAATCCGATTGAGGTGTTTAAGGTTTTAAATGTATTGAGCACGCTCAATGCTGCTGCTGGGATTCTTTTTCTTGCTCATACTATGCGCATGAGGGGACACAAATTCAAATTGAGGAAGGATGGTTGCAGAATAGATGTGCAGAAGTTTGCTTATAGCCAGCGGGTGGTTGATTTCTGGAACGAACTTCCATCTGTTGTTGTGGAATTGGATAGTTTGAATAAATTCAGGCTATCCATTTCTGCAAATTCTATATTTAATTCCACAAATTCCACTGTTTTCCAAAATGTTATTTGTCAATACTGTACTAAATACTAACACTAATATTATAGTAACTCCTTTTAAGTCATGCATTTTTATTTCAGCTCTCTGCATTCTGTTGATTCATTTGCTTATCCAGACAAATCTACATTATCTACCTGAAAGTGTAGCTGTGGTATTTTTAGGTAAATATTTATTTTTCAATCTTTACATATTATATTGTCTTGTTAGTTAGCGAAACATTTTTTTTAAGTTTAATTTAATTCATAAAAATAAATTTATTCCTGAACTGTACCTTTTTTTTTTCTCTCACATGAAATATCTTATTTCATTGGCTCTCAAAAAAATTGCCCTGGCTACTATAGTAAAGCAAAATTTTCTTCACAACATCTTGACTAGTTATAAGGTCATATTAATATGCAAAGTATAGAAAAGTAAACTTTTTACTCTTTTGCTTCCCCATCTCCTTTTTGGAAAGAATGCTTATTAAGAAAATACATCTACAAAAAAGAATTTTTTTTATTTTTTTTTAGGTTCTTGTAAAATGTTGTGTTGTGCGAAACTGTGTTATACAGAACTAAGAAAAAGTACAAAAAGTTAGGTTAGTTCCAAAAACTAACAAAAATACACCATTCTCGATTTTGTTTATCTTCTGCTCTCTTTAAAGAATCAGTAATCTGGATTTGTTTGCTTTTTCTTGATAAATCTTTGTGAATTTTGTCGTATGAAACTAAGCATTTTTTTTTTTTGGGCTCCTTTCATTCAAGAATCTGCATTCAAAAATAAGATTCTAATTGATCGGCTAACTTTATGCCTTCCCCTGTGCTTTTTAGTGTAAAATTTGAAAGTTTAGAATTTTCATCTGTGATATCGTGATCTGAATTGATTTGATTTTTTTTTTTTTTTAATGAAAACCCCAAACACGAGAGGTATTAGAACCTATAGTACTTATATATAGTATTAGTATTAGTACTATATTACTAATTAGTAATATAGTACAATATTAGTACTATAATACAGTATTAGTACTATAGTACTAATACTGTGCTTGGATTGGAGGTTGAGAAGACGAAAGAGATATTTGTTGACATTAGATTTGAACTTCTGTAGACTGTAATTTTTAGGAAATACGTGTGAAGGAAGGTTGTTCCAGAAAACGGCAGTTGAATGAATAAATGAGAAAGATGAAAAGTTGGTTCTGTGAGTTTGAAGTTGGACAGTAAATGGATGTTGGTTGGTGGCAGCACGTGTTTGGACTGTTTTGAAAGAGAGAGCAGGAATTATAGAAGCCAATTCAGAAGAACAGTGCCCATGGAAGTATCTGTAGAAAAAGCATGCAAAAGAAACAGTACGTCTGTGAGACAGAGTTGAGAGACTTTGTTAGAGAGGAGTCATTAATTAATCTAACTGCCCTCTTCTGAATGGAATCTAAAAGCCTGAGAGAGGTTTTGGGAGCACCGCCCCAGATGTGGGAACAATATTCCATGGTAGGACAGATTTGCGATTTGTACAGAATGAACAGCTGTTTAGAAGAAAATTAACGCTGAGAGCGAAAGAGAAAACCAAGTTTTTTAGATGCAGAGGAAGCAATATTTGTAATGTGCTTGTGCCAAGAGAGATTAGAAGTCAGGGTAATCTCCAAAAGAGATATATCATTTTGCCTAGAAATCGGAGTGTCACTAAAGATAAGCATAGGAGCAGAAGAATCCTTTTTGCGAGATATAAGATAAGACTGGGTTTTAGAAGGATTGAAATCAACTAAGTTGTCTTTGCCCCACTGGAGAATTAACTGGAGATCGACATTTGAGGAATTGGTAGTGGATATTCAAGAAGTTAAAGCTGATTGAGCAGGGCAAGGTTTCTCAAAATGGAATGCAATGTGCTATCATCGGCAAAACTATGGATAGCGTTTCCAGTCAATGGAAGAAGGTTATTAATATACAACAGGAAAAGAGTGGGGGAAAGAACTGAACCTTAGGGGACACCAGTATTAGTGGAGAAGTTAGAAGACAGAGAGCCATCTACCATCACCCTCAGTGAGCAATCAGAGAGAAAACTGGATAAGCAATTACAAAAAACAGTTGGCAAACCATAAGATGCTTGTAATGCTTGTTTAGAAGACCTTTATGCCAAACATGATTGAAAGCCTTTGAGATGTCAAGAGCAACTGCTTGTGTTTCACCAAACTTTTCCATTGAATTTGTCCATAAATGGGTAACATAAGCCAGAATATCACCAGTGGATCAACACTGATGGAATCCATACTGGCGATCGTTGATCAGAAGGAAGGTTTCTTGGTAGTTTAATTGATTAAAGTAATTGATTAATTGATTAGCATTTAATTGATTTCTCCATTACCTTAGAAAGAGTAGAAGTAATTGCAATGGGAATATAATTGGATGGGAGGGATTTGTCACCCTTTTTAGGAACTGGCTGGATATGAGCAAATTTCCAAGCAGAAGGAAAAAAAAAAAAATAAGAAAGTGAAAAAAGGTGGCAAAGAACAGGAGTAAGTTCAGGAGCACAGGTTTTGAGAGCAAGTGGAGAAATACCATCAGGACCTGGAGCTATCTTAGCATCAAGATTCGTCAAAATCCTTCTGACATCCTTTTGGTGGAAGACCACAGGAGGCATTGAATTGAGCCTGTAGGGAATGGTCGGAGGTGTTTTAGCAAGATCATTAATACACGAGTTGGAAGAGAAATGGGATGCTAGCAGGTCAGCTTTATCCTTGGCTGAAGTGACAACAGAACCATCTGGTTATGACAGAGGTGGGAGCATAGATGGGCAAAAGTTGCGGCCAATAGCTTTGGCAAGAGACCAGAATGCTCGGCTACTATTAGGGCAAGAAGCAAGTTTTCTGCTCTTAGCCTGTTCAAAATCTAGTTTGGACTGATTAATGACTGCTTTACAATTGTTGCGAGCTTTGGTGTAGGCAGAAAATGAAACTGAAGAATTGGAAAAAAAGCAAATACGATAAGCAACATTCTTCTCTTGAACAGCCTTAGCACATATATTGGAAAACCAAAGTTTAGATAAAGGACAAGATTTTAGAGTGGAGTGTGGAATAAAAAGGATTCCATTCCTACAAGAATAATTTCACTGACACGATCTGAGAAAACATTGACATCAGAAGTTTAAAACAATAATCCGACCAAGGAAAAGAAGAAAAGAAATCTCGCAGGTCATCCCACTTTGCATTCTTGTAATGCCAAACAACACAAGATTGGGAATAGCCATGAGATAAAGGCACCATTGGAGAAGAGACAATCACCAAATTGTGATCTGAGGTACCAAAGGACCACTAACTTTGACCGTGTACTTAGAAGGGTTGTTTGTGAGAAAAAGATCAAGTGTGTTGGCTGTATGGTTAGGATTGTCTGGTATTCTTGTAGGTAAATGAATAATCTGTGCAAGGTCATTAGCAATTGCAGTTGTGAACATTAAAATCACCAAGGAAAATTTCCCCACTGTTAGGAAAGTTGGACTGGAGAAAGTCAAGTTGCAAAGAGAGGAAGTCAAAGAGCTCTGAGTGATTGGTGGAGTTGGGAGAACGGTAGAGACAATATGTGAATTTGACACAATGAGGTAGAGAGATTTTAAGCCAGAGAAGATCGAACAGAGGAGATTCCAAATTACCACTTCTGTGACAGGGAATATCAAAACGGACATATGCACAGGTGCCATCTTTGTGACGAAAGGAATCATGCAGTGAATAATTTGGGCAACTGAGATGAGCAGTAGTTGAATTAACCAATAACTCAAATTCTGTCAGAAAAAGTACATGAGGTTTGGCAGACTGCAAGTGGAAATGGACATCGTTGAGATTAGAATTGAGACCAGGTATATTTGTGAAACGAACTAGGAAGTGTTTGAGAGGTTTAGATCTTTTCGCAGATAAGCTTACCCTATTAGTTTGACAATTCATGGTGGATTCAATAGTAAGAAAAAGTGGGGGGGGGACATGCTGTATGAAGTAATGAAATTTTTGGATATAGCGTACACATGGTAAGAATATACCCAGGTCCTCGACATAGCGTAGTCTCGTCAATGATCCCCGCATACACACTACTCTGACTCCCTCCAGTCACTATCTGGCAGAGTAGAGGTAGTAAGATTATACACTAGCTGATACAGAAGCCTCCTAGAGAATTACCAATAGGTTTGGTCTGGTGTACTAACTAGCGGCCGGCCTGTGAACACCGTTTTAGAGCTGTACCCTCAAAATGTATGGAAGATTGGATCTTGCCATGATGTCCGTCATAACGTCAAAAGTCATCAGTCATACTGCATGATGGAAGAGATAGGGAAGGGTTGACCGGAACTTAGCTCTGTAGACTAAACATGGGTTCCACCACTCTGGAGATTAAACAAGCCTCCATTAAGCAAAGTTGTGGTATTGCACCGGTTGATGAGAGTTATCTACCACCTAGTATTGCCTGGTAACATAGAGGGGTGGCATTCCTCTATGTGGTGTGGGCGCCACACCTCGACCCCTGCTTACGTTGGTTAATACCTGGATGGTCACCCACATGTGCTTGTTCATGGAGGTTATACTCAGGATTACTAACAGTCCCACCATCGTGAAAGTGCAAGCAGAGGATTTGGCTGTCACAGGCTGTCCGGATTTTGCCGAAATTGGGTCTGCTTGACTTGAATGTCATCAGAATATCAGTTCCATCAGCTTTGACTCCCAGGTAGCCAGTACAGCTTGTCTGGCATATGTGTCTGTGACATCCTCAAGGACCATGATTTTACCTCCAATGCTATTCCCACCAAATCTGCTATGCTGGCTTCTTTTTCTACTAGTAATTCTTGAATGTCTTCAGTAATCATATCTTTTATGTTTTTTAGGAGCATAGGCTACTCTACTAAAGCCATGTTACTCTCTGTATATTGTCTATAAATTGCGTGTGTCCTGAGGTCAATTTTCTGTTTTGCTGGGGAGGAAAACCATGCTACCCTCACCAAACTAACTCAGCCACATTGTAAAAAAGACCCATAAAAATTACTCCCTTCATTAACGTGATTTGAACTCTGTTCTTTTCCAGCCGGTGTGGGGAGGAGGGTTATTTTATCAACTGTGCTACCCATGAGGGCTTCAGTAGTCATATCATCAAAACTTTCCCTCCTACCAACGTAGCAAGTTCTACTATCACACTGATTCTGTTTTCTGCCCGCTCGATCATATTTCCTGAATGAACTGATTCTGGCCATACATTTTTCCGAAATGTTGCATTTAATGTTGACATTTTTACTTCTTTCAGCGATAAAGCTAATAATCTGATACAGTCCACAATTGAGAAATATTTCCATACCTCCATTACTTCAATAGATTCAGAATCAATTTTTTTTCCAAAATCCATTGTAACAATTTTCTGATGGAATGAGTTTTAAAGGTGGATATAATGCCTTGATCTAATGGCTGAATGAAAGAAGTTGTATTAACCCAAGTACAACTGTGGCAGTAGGAACATAACTTCAACATTTGGATGGCCTGGTGTGCTATCCAATAGTAATAAAACTTTGAAAACTAGATTTTTCCACAAGTTCAACAAGTACAAGTTTAATAGCACAGAATGTAACACAGGAATTTCCCAACAAAATAAAATACAAGGATTTCTCAACTTTTTTTTTTTTTTTTTTTTTTTGACTAGCGAGTCAACAGCGGGGATTCAAAAAGTTAAAACATTGAAAAATTACATCCAACATAATAGCAGGGTTTCCCCCGCACAAAAGCTCAAAAATACCCTGTTATGCGAGGTTTACTGAAATTCTCTGTGTTATATAAGTAGTGTTGTGCGAGGATTGCTACAATTTATCAATCGTGTTGTAGAAGTACCTTGTTATACGGGGGTTGCTTGTATATATAATGGCAGAGAATTACAGCATTTCGAACACTGGACAAATCGTCCCAGGGGCGAGCTGATCAAAAAGATCAGCAAGATCAGCCACCAATCCAATCAATAGTTTGACATGCTGGTGCAAAGGTGTCTATTTTTATTTACTTAGTTAAATTTTGTATTGTAGTTGGTTTCTGACTCTGTTAATAGTGATATTTCACACAATTTGGACCTGGTGCTGCTAAATTTTGTCTAATTTGATTTTTTATTCTAAATTCTTTGAAGTGTAACTTCTGCAATACTTTCCGTCTTGCTACCTTTTTCTCCTCCCCAATGTTTGCATTTACATCTTCAGTTTCAATCTATTTTTCGCTCTGTTGGTTTGCGATACTGCTGGCTTAAGTTTTATTATTACTATTATTTTTATTGTTTTATGCAACATGCAGAGGATTATGCTATTTTGCTGCCTGTGATGCTTGCTTTACAAATTTTATTTTTTACTCTTTATTTTTACCTATTTTTATTTTAATTAGTTTGTTACATCTATATATATATATATATATATTTTTTTTTTTTTTTTTTCTTATTTCTTATTTTTTTCACCAAAGACGGACCATACCATTTTCAAAGGTTATCGAAATAAAAAAACGAGATTCACATTTCTAGAACAGTGTGAAATTGAATTAAATTACCTTGCGGTGAGGTTCTGTGCAGGTTTAACAAAGTTGTTACTGTGATTTGCGTGTAACAGAATTAATAATTTTGCTACAGATGTAATGTTTTAAATTTAGCAATTTTTCTTTTAGAATTTTTGTCACATTTGGGTTTTCTTATTTAATCTCAGGTGCGCTTATTGGACTTATACTGAAGTTGATATCTAGTCAACACCTTGGAAGTTGGGAGGTAGGTTTATGAGAATTTTTTTCTTTTTATGTAAACCTAATATTTGATTCATATCGTGTAAAACTAATTTAAGATTTTGATGCCCATAGGAACTTAAGAAACATCCACTAAGTCCTATAATAAATTGTTTTCTTACTCTTATATATTCTACCTTATCAAAGGTAATGGGTTCTAATTGGAGGAAAGTGTATTGGATTTAGAAATATGCAAAATGGTTGTGCTATAAAGGTGATCAGCAGCACATCATGTGACATATAGTTCACATTTGTCTGCAGCAGGGTGTATCACAGGAAAGAGTTAATGCACTTGCATAGGGTTGTGATAGTTGAATATCATATTGGGAAAATGTCAATATTTTGTTAAAATAAACATTTCCACGTTGATTGTTGGCAGTGTATGTCGTGAAGATGGGTGACTGAAGGTGATCCTTCAGAGAGGAAACAGTTAGGTAGGTCCAAAATCCTGATTGACATGGCCAACAGACCTTGTGAAAGCTGCTCACTGATCTCATTACCCTTAAAGATGATTGCTTTGGAGATGCAAAGAAGTACAGATAATCCTATAAGCATTTTCACAGCTTATAGAGGTTTGTGTCACAAATTTATATATCAGGAATGTAATGTATAAGCCTTGGATTTTTTAATCCAGTGCTAGTTGACATGCAGGAGGTGGACAAAATAATGGAAACACCTGATATAAGCATGCAGTGATGATTTTTTTGTTTCTTGTAGGTAGTACTGTGAAGGAAAGATGATAAAAACTGATACTTATTTAGAGGTGATATAAAAAGGTACATGAAGAAAATGATTGACCTGTCTGAATTCACAGAGGCCAAATTGTCTGTGCACATTTAGTAGAGGCATCAGTGACTAAAACAGCTGACTTGTTTAATGTATTCAGAGCAACCATATTGAAATTGATGATGCCATTCATCAAGTATGGAAAAACAAAATCTGATAAGATGAATTGTGGAAGAAAATTGAAGCTGACTGAAAGAGACTGCTGGACACTGAAAAGGATTGTAGCCTGAAAAAAAAACTACTGCCTCAAAAAATAACTGCACAACTTAATGTGAGTCTCAGCTATCCAGTTTATAGCAGAACAGTTCAGTGAGAACTTCATAAAGCTGAAATTTATGCAGAACCGCTATTGCCAATCCACTTGTTTTTGATAATAATGCTAGAAAGAGGGTGCAGTGGTGTAGGGAGCACAAAAACTGGATACATAATGATTGGAAACATGATATTTTCAGATGAATTATCATTCACACTTTTTTCTAATGTTAGGGAAAGTTTACATTTGACAAATGCCAAAGTATAGTATGCCAACTATCCTTTGACATTTGCTATGAAGTGATAAGTCATGGTGCATGCTCTTCCAGTCAAAGATGGATGAAGATCAACAATGGTTTGGGCAGCAGTGTCTTTGTATTGTTCAGGTCCTGCCATCACCCTGAATGGGCAAATTGCTGCAAACCTTGATATTCTGAGTGACCAGGTTCAACTCATGGTGCAAACATTGTTTCAAAATGATAATATTCCAATACATACTGCCAGATGTGTCAAATCTTGACTTGAGGAGCATGAATTTGAGGCTAATTATCTTCCATGTCCTGTACAATCAAACTGAAGTCTTATTGAATCACTGTTTGCATATTTGGAGAGGAGAGTGAGAAGCAGATTTCCTCTATCTTCATCACTACAAGGAGCTTGAAACTTTCCTTCTTGAAGAATGGTCCAATATTTTTCTTAAGACAGTTCAAGTTTTATTTGAATCTATTCCATGTAGAATATAAGCTGTTTTAAAAGCAAAGGATGGCTCCACACCATATTAGTGCGTACTTGTAACTCTTATCACAGGTGGTTCCATCATTTTGTCCCCCCCCATACTTTGGAATCACTAAAGTTTGGCTATGAATAAACAGAAAAATATCATGAGGTGATGAGTCACAGTGCATTCTCTTCCAGTCAGATATGTTTGGATTTAGAAAATTCCTAGTGAGTACTTCTGACTGCAATTTGTTTTCCTAATTCAGAAGTTTGTAGGTAGCAGTGTTATGGTGTTGGGGGTGTTTCACGTGGTATGACCTTGGTAACAGGTTGTGTGGAATGGGGAATTCAAGTTCTACCTTTGCACACTGGATAACATTTGTGTGTTCTATACTCTCGGAATTTTATGGTACCGATCCCACACTTTCCAGCATTGTAGTTCTCCATGTCACAAAGAATGGCTTGTGGCCTCATAGTTTGTAGGTGCAGCAAAATACTGCTATGGTCATCATAGTGTCTCAATCTCAGCTTCCTTGGGGATGAATTGGATTGTTGAATTTGGATGTGCCCAAGAAGTTTCTCTACATTGTTGGAACGCTGTTGCTTTGAAGGAAGAATGGAGCACTGTGCCATAGTTTTTTTTTTTTTTTACTAGAAATTGGTTAAGAGTCTTTCACAGGGCAGTCATTAAAACCAGATGTGATCTGATCCAGTATTAATTTTCATAATAAATGCATGCTGTATTCTGAACTGTCTCACTACTTCTATTAGCTTAGAATATATGATATGACCCACTCTCTACAAAGCTGTGTTCTGCCTATTGCCACATATACAGCTTGGTTTACTCAGACCAGGCTTTCCTTTTTCAAGGGTAAACTGCACAATAGAATGCAGTTTTCTTTTACTTTCATCGAAAACTTGTAGAACTGTCTTGACTCCTGCCTTACAGCTATTGTCTGGTTTTGATGCCCCTCAACTTATTCTTAGTTTTTTGAGGATTCTTCTATTTCATTAAAAAGAATATTTCTCTTGATGTTTACGGCATTCAAATTGATTGATCTAATGATCTGGGTCTTCAATATCCTTATGTCTAAGTGGCAGCAGTTGTTGGACTGACTTCCCTAAGGGTCAAGTCACTAATTTTGTAAATCAAACTGTGGATAATTTTGTCAATCGAAGTACATTGAAATGGTTTTTGCCAAATTTATATTCTTGTTCCCTTCTTATGGGCCATGGCTCTATAAATGCAAAATTGGCTCAATTTAATCTTTCTGATTGTGATCTTTGTTCCTGTGGCAAGGTCGAGACTTCTGAGCACATTCTATTTACATGTTCTATTTATGATGATTTTTGTCAAATCTTTTTTTTTTCTTTCACCGCCATAATCTCATGAAATCAGGAATCCATGTTTCTTTTAAATAAGACTAATTTTTATTGCCTTTCAAAACTTTGCTTCTTCCACCTTTTGTCGTCGGAAGTCACAATGGATGCCAGTAGTGGTTTTGACTTATTTTATCTTTCTTTATTATTTTTTATTTTTTTATTGTTTTTTATTATTTTTTATTTTATTTACTTTTATTATTATTATTTTTTATTTCTTTATTGTTTTTTATTATTTTTTATTTTAATTACTTTTATTATTATTATTATTGCTACTTTTTAAAAATTTAATTAATTTTTTTTCTTGGTGCCTTAGATTTGGGCCACTCAGGGTGCAGCATTTATTGCTGGTACCCACTAGTGGGTGCGAGATTTTGCCCTTTAGGGTGGACAATGATTTTATTGCCTGAGATCCACTACGTTTTGCAATTTGTTGTGGCCAACCTCCTTATGGTGTAGATGGGCACTGGGCAAGCTTTCCAGGTGTTTGCTTTCTTGGTGGCAGAATGGCCAGAAACAACTAAACAACACACACTCACACACTGTGCAAACATAACATCACACACACACATTTCTAGCCTTTTTTACAGAATTGTGTATTCATCATGCTGTACCAAGGTGGAGTTAAATTGATGTTAAGCTGCCGCCCTACATAAGATATTATACATGCATGCATGTCTGCTGTGGATAAAGCTATAGACATTGCAACTGAGTTTGAAGTATCATCATTGTTACCAGAAGTGAGAGTTTCTAGAAAAAAATGTGTTTACCTGTGAAACTTCATCAGATGAGCGTTTTATCGATCCAACCAAAAGTTTGAAATGGAATTTTTTAATATAATAATCAATTTAGCTATGGTAAATTCTGTTTCATAACCAAATTATGAGAAGGCTATAAATTATTATCAATGATAGCAATAATTTTCTCCTAGGTCTTGGACTTTTGTTCTGAAAAGTGATAAGTTTCTTAAATGAATTTGCTCTTTAATTGAACTGTTTCTGTTCGCATTAAACTTAATTGCTGAATATGTTTTTTTTTCTTTTACAGAAAGAAGAAGCATTTAATCCTACTACTTTTTTTTTGGTGCTTTTGCCACCAATTATTTATGAATCTGGATATAACCTCCATAAGGTAAAACCTTTTTTATTTTCTGAAATATAAAAGTTTCTGGAATTCTTCTTCTTTATCTTTGCCTTCTTCCCACGTTTATATGGGGTCAGCATTTCTGTCCTTAATTCTTTTCCTCCATTCCTCTATCCTGGCCTTCCTCTCTCCTCCATCCTCTCTCTTTTAAATCCTCTGCTACCTTGTCCTTCCATCTGAGCTTAGGTCTCCCTCTCTTCCTCTTCCCTATCACCTCCAACTTTTCACACCTCTTCCCCACATACTCCTCACTTCTCGTTCCACATGTTTCTGGAATTAATGTGATTAATGTATGAAATAACCTGGGAAGCATGTTATTTCACATTTTCATACATTACAAAAAGCATGATTTGTTTTTAATTAGGCTATTAATATAATTATCATTCATGAACAGGATCATCAATAGTTATGTCATTCATATCTAGTGGAATGAAAAACATTGGTCCAATAGATGTGAATGACATAATAGTCGATGATTTGGTTCAGGTTTCTCACAAGCTAAATAAATATTTTGCACCTATATTCACATGTGAAGAAGTTTTTATCAAATTTAATACCAGAAGTATATAGTGTTATAACTGGAAGTAAATGATATTGTGATAACTGAGAAGAAAGTGGAATAGAAATTTCTGTAGCTAAATGTAAATAAGGTACTTGGGGCTGATGAGATCTATCCAGTTGCATTAAAAGAAGTAGCAAAACAGGTAAGCAAACTTTTGTTCATAATTATGAGGGCATCCTTGAATTCAGGGGAGATTTTTATAGACTGGAGATGTGCAAATATTGTTTCTATTCCAAATGGGGGTCAAAGGGTGATTGTGAACTGTTTTAGACCTGTTTCAGGGAAAATAATGGAGTCATGGAATTAAAGATGTATTGCTTTAACAGGAATGGAATTATATGGAAACAGCATGGGTTTATTAAGGAGAAAGGAGAGGGGGGGGGATCCTGGTTGACCAGTATGTTTAATTACTATGATGCAGTAACAAAAGAATTGTATCCAAACAATTTTGACATGATATATTTAAATTTCGTTAGAGCTTACAGCACTATTCCATTCCAAAGGGTGCTATACAAATTGGAGCAGTGTGGCATTGGGAGTAAGTTACTGTGATAAATAAAGGATTGTTTGAGTTGCAGAAGACAGGGTGATTATAAATGGGCACTGCTCTTCTTGGACTAATATTAGTGGAATTAATCAGGATTCAGTGCTGAGCTGTTTACTGTTTTGAGTATTTATTAATGATAGTGATGAAATGAAGGAATTTAAAGCTTATTGTCTAAATTTGCAGATGTACAAATGTTGGCAAGGTGGTTAATGACCGGAATCAATTTATATAGGTCTTATATAAATTGATAAGACCTATATAAATTAGGCAGATGGGATGAGAGGTTGGAATTGAAGTTTAATATTAACAAATGTATTTCATACGGAGAGCAGTAATCCAAGATTAATGTATCTATTGTGTGTCACCACACTCAGGGTAGTGTAGAATGAAAAATATCTTGGGCGTGTAATTGTGCACTAGATATAAAGTCCTCTGAGCAGTGCATGCAGGCTGCTGGGACAGCTCATTGTGTTTTGTCAGTGATATGCAGGAATTTTGTTAACAGATACAGGGAAATGATTATCCCATTCTGTAAGGAAGTGTTTGGCTACATTTTGAGTACTTCATACAGATGTCAAAGCCCCATTTTAAGAAAGATGTGGATGTTTTGGAATGGGTATGGAGAAGAGCAAAACAAGATTAGTCAAGAACACAAAATGGTACTCTTACTGAAAAAGATTTTGGTTCTGCAATTTGCAGCACTTGGAAACTAGGCACTTACTAGATGTGATTGGAGTGTTTAAGGCTTTAAATGGATTTAGTAAAGTTAATGATGGTATTCTAACTCCTTTTCCAACAATGCACACAGGGTAATAACCTTAAATTAAAAATGGATGGCTGTAGGATAGATGTGCAAAAATTTGCTTTTAGCCAGAGAGTAATTGATTTTTGGAAGAAATTACCATCTGGTTTTGTGGCAGTGGATAGCTTGAACAGATTTAAGAAAAAATTAGACATATTATTAGATGGGATGGACAGATGAAGTAAGTAGTGCCCCCCCCCCCCCTTTGGCTTTTTTTTGCATAATTTTGCTTCCTTGCATCATTTGCCAGTACTATTACTACTACTACCACCAATAATAATAATTGCTGTTCTTAATGTACATTGTTCAAATTCTTTCACTTTGTAATTCTCCAACTCTTTAAGTTGGAGCCGATCTCATGAAGGAGTAGGGGTTCCCCTGTGAGTTATTCCAGTTCACTCATGTCAACTGGATCCACTGCCTTAGATTTTGTGCTTCTTAACTTAAAGCATAACCCCCTCCCCTCCTATCTTGCCTGTCCTTTCAGTGTACATTGTACTCTCCATATTCAAATTCTGCATCCCTTATATCTGAGGGACACCACTTCTCTGATTTTCCCACATTGTCTGCATTTGACAACTTGACCAGCACTTCAAATTCATCAAATTTATTTACTATTCTCCTGGTATTGGTGTACATGCACTTGTTCTTACTCTTAGTTACTCTAACACAGCTCATACATTTTTTTACCTCTTTCATGATGACTCACATCTTGCTTTGAAATCCCTAGTACCTTGCTTTCCAGGCTGCTGCACATTCAAGTAAGAATGGTGCAAGAATTATTTTTACCAGTGTTTACCCTTTTAAGAGTGGCTATTGTTACTCTATTAACAATAGTTAATCTATCATAAGCCACGATACCAAAGAATTAGAGGAAAATCTTAATCAGTTATGCACAGTTAGTAAGGATTTAGGACTAAAGATGAATATGGCTAAAACAAAAGTAATGATGAACAAGTATGCCACAGAAAGGGAAATAATGATTGAAGGAGCAGTAATTGAAAAGGTAGAGTCATATACTTATCTGGGACAAGTTACTAGCTGTAATAATGATAAATGGCTGGAAGTCAAGAGAAGAATAAATTTTGGATGGATAGCATTCAGGAAATATAGTCACATACTGAAGAGCAATATCCCAGTTTGTCTGAAACGTAAAATAATGAACCAATGTATACTCCCCACCATGACTTATGGAAGTGAAACTTGGGCACTCACCAAAAGAATGGAAGAGAAGCTGAGAACTACACAGCGAAGAATGGAACGAATTATATTGGGAATCAGACTGTTAGATAAGAAGAGAAACACATGGATTAGGCAGCAAACTCAAGTAAAGGACATTCTTATCAAAACTAAAGAACTAAAATGGTCTTGGGCAGGACACATAGCTCAAAGACATGATGACAGATGGACTAAGAAAATAACAGAATGGTACCCAAGAGGAGCTAGAAGAAATCCTGGAAGACAAAGGAGGAGATGGATAGATGAAATTCATGAGTTTGTGGGTAGTAAATGGATGGCCAGTGCTCAAAACAGAAGGAACTGGAAAGTTGCTGGAGAGGCCTTTATCCTGCAGTGGATTGAAAATGGCTGATTATGATGATTGTTAATCTATTAGTTTGTGTATCCCACCAAGCTAGCAGTTTTCCAACTAACCTAATGTTGCCTCGATAGCAGCCAAAAATATTCTTGCACTCTTTCTATTTAAGTGTATTCCATTCCAGTAGAAGCAGTCTATCCTGTTAACAAGCACACACCATGCTGAGAAAAATTGAACCTCATGCAACTTGCACATTTTCTTCAGAGGTGAATTGATTGACAAGGCTCTCATCATATACTCCCTCCTGTCATGCCTAGGCAGAATTGCAGACACTTTCAAATTCAACCCTAACTTGTGGCTTTTCCTCAACCTTGCCCTGTATTTGTTATGTAAGTCAGCAGATCTTCTACTCTTAATGTCATTAGTTCCAATATGTACAACAGTATCACCTTAAAAGATGATATCTGCTGTACATCTTCAACTTTTGTATATTTCACTACACGTGTGAATTTTTTCAACCCTTGCATTGAACTGTACTGGTGATCCAAAGTTAAGGAACAAACACATAAATGTAAATAAATCAAAAGCCTTTTTCAGATTATGGGAAAAAAAAAAATTAGACATTAATTCACACTTAACATCATGCCTATATTGCAGAGTTATGTAAATCCTGTAAATGATGAGTGCAGTCAAAAATGGTATGTTGATAAGCTGGGGAAAGAGACCCTGATAAGGTTTATGATCTCAGTAATTAAGCATAATGACTAATTAAGTCTCATTCTTATGCTAAGAATGAGACTGTTAATTAGTGCTGGAGGTATTAATTTTTATTTGGAGGTTAGTGGCAATGGAAGTTTATAAAGTTTCTGGGAGAACTTAAGATTTAAAACCCTCCTGCCTAGCACATTTAGCATTAGCATTTGTAGAGGCATTTGATGCAAGAAAGCAAGCTTATGCAGCATCAGCCAAAAAAAAAAAAAAAAAACCCACTTCCACTTCACCCCTCTGTTCGTTCAAAATACCTGTCTAGCTGAGCCTTAAACTTATTTAGGCTATCAACCTTAACCACAAGGGATGGAAGTCTGTTCCACCAACCAACCACCCGCTGGCTAAAGGCAAATTTCCGCACGTCTATCCTACATCTGTCTTTCCTCAATTTGACTTTATGCCCTCTCAGGTGATTATTCTGAGCAAGAGGAAAAATCCCATCAGCATTGAGCATGCTCAAACCATTCAAGGCTTTATACACCTCTATCAGATCACCTCGCTGGTGCCTAGTCTCCAGACACTGTAATTTGCAAAACTTAAGCCTTTCTTCGTAAGAGCACCCCTTTGTTCCATTCACTAATCTTGTTGCCCTTCTCTGTACTCGTTCCAGCAGCTCTACATCCTTCTTGAAATGAGGCCTCCACACCTGTATACAGTACTCTAGGTGTGGCCTGACCATTGCCTTATACGAGGGAATAATCACCTCCTTATGCCTGCTAGAAAAATTCCTATATGTCATCGACAATACACCATGAGCTACTCTTGCAGCCCATCTGCACTGCTCAGAAAACTTCATATCTGCCTGCACAACCACCCCCAGGTCCCTTTCATTCTCTACCACTGTCAGTGTAGTACCACAGAGTTGATACGTTGCTCTGGGGTTGCTGTTTCCCATATGTAGTACTTTACATTTGTCAATGTTAAACTTCATTTGCCACCTCAAAGGCTTACTCTATTAGATTATGATTTTAGGCTTACTCTATTAGATTATGAGTTGTGTGGATCTGGCTGGCCATTTCATAGGCTATACTCTTCCTGTGGAGGTATTGGCTCATTATGAGAGCTCTGTAAGGACATGCATTATTTATTAAAAGAAAATCTGTACATGCTGCTACTGCAGATGGGGTATAGATAAGATTTCATTTAGATTCCTTACAGCTGTTAGAGTTCCTTGCCAGAACACTTGGAGGTCTGAGTGGGTTGACAGTAATTCTAGACCAGACCATTAAACGACCTTTGCCAAATGTTTCTTTTCATGACTTTAGGGGGATAGTTCTGGCTGCTTGTTACTTACAGATGAAAATAGATTTTGAATGAAGAGCATTGTGGCTTGTTACTCCTCAGCCTGGCTGGTATGTTGATATCAATTCAAACAGGCCATTTTATGTATAGAAGTTAGGGGAAACACAGACAAATGGTTGTTGTGCACAAAACCCCTTCTATGAAGTCTTCTATAGGTAGTATACCTGGGTTAAATTGTCTTGTACATGTAGAAAGTTCTGAAAAAGTTGCCATGCTGTTAAAGACATTTTTCACAATAATGGTTATCTTAAAATCATTAGTGTGAGTGGTAAAAATGAAAATAGAAGTTTTGAAACATGTTTTTACCTGTTTACCCAGTATGCATTGTGCAATAATGGGTTATAGGGGGCTTTATGTGTACTGGCAGAGATTTTGTTTACTAAATTACAAAGATATTTTTTATACATTTTTAATAACGATGGGCATAATCAAGAGTCATAATTGAAATAATTGATTATGGCCAATAATCGCAATGAATGATTATAGCATTTTCATAATTGATTATGTACAAATTACGTGATTATGAACAAGAAGAAAATAAAATGACAGTGGAAGGATTTGCTTCGGTGTTATCAAAACTAAAGTGCTGTTACCATCCAGACAGTAGTTCTGTTCAGTCATCACATATACACGAAGGGATATCAAAAAGTTCGCACCCTGACTTAGATAAAACATTAGTAGGAAGATGCCATTTTTAATATAAGTTGTCTACATATTCAATAACTAACATGTGAAATTTCATTTTCTTAGGTGATTGCACACCAGAGGTGGAGCCCGGAATCTGAGGAAGGATGCTATGGTTGACAAAGTGGAATATCAAGCAGTGATCAAGTTCCTGCATTTGCAGAGCAAGAAAGGTCAGGAAATTGATGAAGAAATGAAAGTTGTGTATGGACAGAATTGTCCATCCTGTGACACTGTAAAAAAAGTGGAAATGGGAGTTCCAGTGTGGTCACAAGTGTCTTTGACGAGCCAAGAGAAGGAAGGCCATCGACATTCACAAACAGTGAGATGGTTGCAAAGATTGAGCAGCTAGTGTTGAGTGACAGATGTGTGACTATTCATTCGTTCACAAATGCACTGGGAATTAGTTATGGGTCTGCCCACAGCATTTTACACGACCAGAAAAGTGAGTTGAAGGAATGTCTACGGTCTCTGCAAGATGAGTTCCAAGATTGCTGATGCCTTTGCAGAAGCAGTGTTGAATGCAATGTTTTCACCAACTGTTGGATTTGTGTATTGTGGATGTTGAGAACTTTTTTGATCGGTTGGTGACAAATGGTGAATGCTGGGTGTACCAGTATGATCTGGAGACTAAAGACATGGCAAAGCAGTGGAAGCGCACCTCCACAGGAAGTCATCAATGAAATGGAATCGTGGTTTCAGGCAAAAAGTGTGGACTTCTATGATCAAGGCATTAAACAACTGATCCATAGATGGGAGAAATATGTTACTATACATAGAG
Organism: Mastigoproctus giganteus; assembly: GCF_048544385.1. NCBI lineage: Eukaryota > Metazoa > Arthropoda > Arachnida > Uropygi > Thelyphonidae > Mastigoproctus > Mastigoproctus giganteus. Next base: position 75,257,042 of record NC_143584.1, on the reverse strand, counting down.
TACATAGAAAAGGATTCAAGTTCTTGTGAAGTTTCACCTTTCTAGGGCTGTTATTTCTAAGTAAGGGTACGAACTTTTTGATATCCCCTCATATATTCAATGCAATTTTAAAAAGTTAGTGGATGAAAAAGGTTTTCAGTTGATGAAGAATTAATAAGTCAGGTATGATATCTATTCATACACACATCATATATATATATATATATATATATATATATAGGTAAATGAATTAGGTGGTAGTATAATAATATAATATAAATAATATATTGGCTTGTCAGTTAAACCAATAACCAAGATAGGTACCTAACGTGACCAGGAAAAAATACATGCTATGCATTAAGCAATATATTACAAAATATATAAAAATCGATACATTAAAAAGTTAATTATGGCAATAGGTTACATTGAAGAGGACTTTTTCTAGGGCTAACCCTTTCAATGTAACTACCGTAATTAACGAGCTATCCGTTTCTGTAGTCATCGTCCAGCTAGGCAAAGTCCAAAAAGCAAAAAGTAAATTAGGCCAAAACAGATAAATAACTAAATTTCTAAATTTAGTAGCAAGCTAGTGCGATGACTGTTAGCCCGACGGATAGCCAAAATTAAATTTACATAAGCAAAAAAGAGCATATAAAATATTTTTAGGCATCAGTGTGTAGTAAAAAGATAGAGCAGCAGCCAGTGCTAACAAAAGGCGAACGGAAAAGTTAGAAGGATAGTTATAGTATCTCACTCCCCCTCGAATACTCTAATAGATCATGAGATATGAAAATTAGGAATAAGAAAGAGAAAGGTAAACAGAAAAGAAAAAGTAAAATCAATGACTAGGATGCAACCTTATAGAAAGGTATCCCATTTTGTGGCAGGCAATGTAAAGAAAAACATTACGCTTAAAATTTTAACATTTTAACAAGCTTACCAGCGCGAATCCAAGGCAGGAGAAAAAAGCCTCGGGAAATAGCACGTGATGAATATATACTACTGTGCGCAGCCCCCCCTGGTAGGTGTAGTAGATAAGTAAAGCGATAAATTAGGCATATTTACAAGTAGCGCCCTCTGCATTGTCAATATGCCAAAGAACATAACTAAATAATAATGCCGTCAAATAATTATATCTAGAAATTAAATTAGAAGTTAACAGAATATGTTTTATTGGATATATATATATATATATATATCCAATATTTTAAATTAAATAAAATAAAACATAAGCCAGTAGTATGACAAAAACTGTAGAGCGAAAATTAACATAAAATAACCCAAATAAACAATCAAACGAAAAGAAAGAATAGATATAAATAGTAGCCCATAAACCCTTGTATAATTTCGAACTTTAAATCCAATTAAAACTATACAAAATTTAGAATAATGCCAATCATTTATTAATTTAGCAGAACCCCCCCGAGAGGTACCAGTTCCGAAAGACGTGAAATATCACAAAAAGAGGGTTAAAGGAACTACCAGACGATAACAAAATCAAAATAAATTAAAATAAAATAGACCTGACCATCATGCCCCATATCGACAGAGGACCACGAGGCCAATAATGGTCATGGAATCGCTGCATTTCAATCGCTATACAAATCGTCGCCATGGTGAAAAGATCGAAGTACCAATTCACCCTCCCTCCTTCGATCGATCCACCAATGCAGAGGATTTGCACGGCGGTGGTCCTTATGTGGTGTGGCTCTGCTCTAGAGTGCTGTCTGTTCTATATTTTATTTTTCGCTGCATAAGGACCACCGCTGTGCAAATCCTCTGCATTGGTGGATCGATCGGAGGAGGGAGGGTGAATTGGTACTTCGATCTTTTCACCATGGCGACGATTTGTATAGCGATTGAAATGCAGCGATTCCATGACCATTATTGGCCTCGTGGTCCTCTGTCGATATGGGGCATGATGGTCAGTCTATTTTATTTTAATTTATTTTGATTTTGTTATCATCTGGTAGTTCCTTTAACCCTCTTTTGGTGATATTTCACGTCTTTCGGAACTGGTACCTCTCGGGGGGGGGTACCGCTAAATTAATAAATAATTGGCATTATTCTAAATTTTGTATAGTTTTAATTGGATTTAAAGTTCGAAATTATACAAGGGTTTATGGGCTACTATTTATATCTATTCTTTCTTTTCGTTTGATTGTTTATTTGGGTTATTTTATGTTAATTTTCGCTCTACAGTTTTTGCCATACTACTGGCTTATGTTTTATTTTATTTAATTTAAAATGTTGGATGTATTTCAGCTTCATATGGAGGAATTGCATGTCGCTGCCTCTAATGAAAGCTTAATTATTTATTTATTTATTTATTTCAATATAATTTAACTTTATTTAATATAATTCAATGATAGTGTGTGTATATATATATATATATATATATATATGATTGCCTTAGTTGCTAATGCTCCTAAAAACCAAATAACAAAACAAAAAACTATATATATATATATATATATTAGTGATAAAAAAAGAAAGTTAATAATTATAACTACTGTAACTAATATTTATGGGTCAATGCAGTTGCAGAGCAATCATGCATTACACCCATAATGTCTATAAAATATTAAAGATAATAGAAAATAATTGAAAAAGTAAATCAATCAAATAATACATTCAGGGATTTAAGAAAACGCAAAAAAAAAATTTATCGCTTTTTACCCACAATCGAGATGACTTCAACTGGGGCCAACCACCCAGACTGAAGGCAAAAAACGACGAGAGGTTCTCTGTTTCTGTAATGATCAATATATGCTAAGTAATTTAAATCTAAACCAAATATAAACCAATATAGGCCAAATATAAATCAAATATAGTAATTAAAAAGTTTAGAAATTTTAGAATCAAAAGTAAGAAAATATAAGTAAATTATAAATTGTAAATTTTTTGTGTTTTCTTAAATCCCTGAATGTATTATTTGATTGATTTACTTTTTCTATTATTTTCTATTATCTTTAATATTTTATATATATGATGACATTATTTCATATTCCAGGGAATGTATAGAATACCTAGCAGAGTATGAAATAAACTTTTCTTTATCATCCTATGATGATACCATTATTAAGTGAATCACAGTTCCAGCCTTTATAGAAAAGCATACTTGAGGGGGGGAGGAATACTATCCACTAGGGAGGCGCCTCCGTAGCCAAGTGGGAAGGAGCAGCAGTGCGTAGCACACGCTTCTTGATTAGACCGGGGTTCGAGCCCGTCACCACCAAATACGGAGGATGCGAAAAGGTCAGGGAATGACCACTGCATATTCCTGGAGCAATATGGCCTTTGTTGCTAATGCTCCTAAAAACCAAACAACAACAACAACTATCCACTAGAATAAGAGGCTGATCACAATATAAACCACACAGCCCAAGATTGCATTGCAAAAACATATTGCCACTGCATCTAATATGGGTTTGGTATGGTATCCTCACACATATACACAGTGGAGTTGCCATAGTCTAGTCTGGGAGTGCCTTCACTCAAAAAATAATAAAAAAAGAGTTCCTGGCTAAAAACCAGGAATCTGGTTTTATCCAGGAAATATTTGGTTGTTGAATTTTTATCCAACAATTCTTTGGCTGTTGAATTTCTAAGGCAGTATTAGTTGAGCCAGTTATTAATATTGTATTTAATCTGGAAGGTCTTGTGCCAGAAAAGTTGAGTTGAAGGAATTATTTTTACTAAATGATCTCTGTCTACAAAATTCAAAGAATGCCATATTATGGGCAAAAATAGAACTGTATTTATGTAATTAATTTGAGAAATAAAATAGGGATATTGTGGATGCAAAAATTTATTGTAATATTTTTATACAAAATATAGTAAGTAATGTGCAAAACTAATATATGAGAAAAAGTTCAAAAAATTCTGTATGTTAAAAACATAGTAGTGGGAAATGCATTTAATAAACATGAAGCAGATGGAAGGGCCCCAAAGTTTTCAGTTTTCATGTTATAAAAATATTTTTATATTATATTTAGTACCTGTAGCAGATATTCATTTTAATAGCAAGATATGGGGAGGAGTATTTCTTCTCCAGTATGCCTTTGTATAAAAGTCAGAACTGGGATCCACTTAATAGTGGTAGTATAGAACAATAAAGATAAGTTTATTTGAGAGAGATAGAGATCAATCAGTTACTGTTGTTGTCAATTTTGTAATCAACTAATTTGCATAAAACTGATTATTAAGAGTTTGGTTATGAATATCATTTGATGATGCCCATCACTAGTTTTTAGTGTGTCTATATTTTTGTGTTTGTTCTGAAGCTTTTGAGCACCATATCATTACAAATAGCATCAGAATTGCTGCACAATAGAATCATCGTGCAATGAATTTGTTTTTTTGTTTCTCTAGTGCTGAACTAATAATATCAGACTCATTACCTAGTCTTGGAAATCCAAGACTAGACAATGAAATACAAGTAATATAAGTATTCAAAATTGAGTCTCCTTGTGCATTGTTTATCTTATCTTTTTAAAAAAAAAAGATAAGCACTTCACAATCAAATTTAAATTAAGTTGTAGATAATTATTTTGAATAAAGTTTGTTTGGTCTCATTACATTTTAGGTTAATATTTTTAACTATAATTGTATTCCATTCTAGTAAGTACTTTTATTTATTTATTTTTTTTTTTGGGCCAAACTTTTTTTTGTACATGTGTCCAATATTTTTATGGATACCATCAAATAAGCTTATGTATTTGAAGAAATTGGTTAATATGTAAAGCCAGAAGCTGCAGATATGTGAAATCAAAATCTGCCTAGTTTTTCTCAGGAAATCACCTGGAAATGCTGCTCATGATCTGGTTGTAGGAAATAATTTAGACTTTTGATTTTAGCAAAGCAATTGATTTGGTCCTGTATTGAGAGGTTACTGTATAAGCTAGTATGCTGTGGTTATAGGTAAGATCCATGTGGGGGGGGGGATTACAGGATGGCTGTAGGATAGGACAGAAGGCAGTGAACTTTGACTAATGGTGGTTAACTGTTTGTAAATCTTGGTTTTCTGATTCTCTGGGTTGTAAAAGGTATAGGGGTGTCTGCATTAAAAGAATATTTTTTTAAATTTTAAATCTTAACAATTTTTTATTTTAAATTTTCATCTTAAAAAAATTTCTTAATTTTTTTAAGGGTGGAGGATTATTATTATTACTTTTTTTTTTTTACAAATGTATTCAGAATTGAATTTGTCTTAATTTTGAATTATTGGTAATTGCTTTTTTTTATGCAAAACTAATAAATTGATTATTAGAACATGCACACATTTTACCAACATTACTGTGATGCATTATTCTGACCAACTCTGATTTAAAAGAATTTTATCCATTTTTTTTTTCATTAACTCCATACTGGAATTTTTTTCTTCTTTTTGGTATTTGTGATAAAAGATTGTTTTCTTCTAAAAATATTGAAATTAAGTTGAAATAAAATCAAAAAATCAGTTCTATAATCCTAATGTATTGAAATAATATTGGTCTTTTTAAAAAGAGCAAACAAATGCCCAACTCATTCTTTACTTAGATTGTTTTCTGATAAATGGATTGGATTAGCATTTGTATTTATATGGTAAATGATATTTTTCGTACTCCTAGTTATTTTTTTTTTCTTTTTAAGCATTCTGATTATTTTTTAAATAAAAGATTAGGTTATCTGAATCTCTTTAGGTGTATTCATAAGAAGGTAGATTTTGAAATATCAAGAGATAATACTTTGATTCATATGTTACTTTGTTCCTGTCTTGCATACCAGCTGGTCAGTCAGTCGTTACTGAAGTTTCTTTAATCTATCAATGTACCCAATTTTATATATTCTTTTAGTGGCATGGTGAGCAGGTATATCAAGAAATGAAAATTTGTGAAATAATGAGTGCTTCGACTTGCACTGAGTGTAATCTGCCTTTAATTTTTTAAAGAATTAGAGATTATTCCCAGACGTTTCTTGGTGGTTCCTGTACTACTTTAGCAAATCCCTCTAATGCTGTCCTTATGACACCATCAGCCACACACATACCAAGCCTTGGTATGCAGGTTGAAGTGTTCATTATTTCACCAGTTTCTTTACCCAATTTTATTTTCCATCATTTGGAAGATGATATTTACAAAACATCTTTGAAATCCTGTCTTAGACTCACAAGTAAAACTCATTTTAATTATACATTTTAAATTGTATTTTCCTTTGATCATTTTTTTTGTCAAATGATCAAAATTATCAAAGGAAAATACAATTTATTATCAGATTAATTAACAAATAAGTTTATAAATAATGCTGGCAGTGTTCTTTGTTGTTAACAATACATAAATTAACTCTTTTGATTATGTTGCAAGTGATTTGAGAAAGAGCTGGTGAAAATAATTCAGCAATGTATTGAGGTACACTGCTGAATTATTTTCAGGTTCACTTTGAGCTGCTTAATGATTCGATTCCCAAAAAACTCAGTATTTCAGTGGTTGATCATGTGGTATGGCATGTTGCCTCATCCTGTTCCAGCCACATATCTCTCATTTTCTTTTAGCAGTGCAGTGCAATAAATAAACTGAATTTGATGAACTGAATAATTATTTAGTTTATCAGTTTATAATTAGAAAGTGATAAATTGATTTTTTGGGCATGTGAAGGGGATTTTTCAAAAAATGTGCAGATTTTTAGCAGTCCATATTTTCCAGTTTTGACTTTGGATGTAGCCACTGAGGTGAAACCATGCTTCATCAGTGAAATAAATTTTATCCAAAATTTCAGTACCCTCATGGTACCGAAATTTTGGATAAACTTTTAACTAGTAACAGTACCATAATCTTTTAACATTAGCCTGAAACTGAAGCTTTTGCACATTGTGGATTTAGTATGGAAAAAGCTTTAGGTGTTTTCTTAGCAAAATAAGTTGAACTAAATGATATCCCATTTTAAATGCTGAGTCTCTGGAGAGATTTAGCATTAGTAGAGGCATATGATGCAAGAAAGCAAGCTTATACAGCATCAGCCAAAAAAAAAAAAAAAAAACAAACTCCTTCCCATTTCACTCATCCATTCACTCCAAATGTTTGTCTAGTTCTGCCTTGAATTTATTTAAGCTGTCAACTTCTACAACGACAGATGGAAGTTTGTTCCAGCAATCAACCACCTGCTGGTTGAAAGCAAATTTCCATACATCTATTCTACAACTGTCTTTCCTTAATTTGAATTTGTCCCCTCAGGCAATTAATCTGGGCAAGAAGAAGAAGAATCCCATCAGCATTGAGCTTGTTCAAACCATTCAAGGCCTTGTTGTTATTTGGTTTTTAGGAGCATTAGCAACTAAGGCCATCTTGCTCCGGGGATATGCGGTGGTCATTCCCTGACCTTTCCGCATCCTCCGTATTTGGTGGTCACGGGCTTGAACCCTGGTCTGCTCCTGCCCACCTGGCTACAGAGGTGCCTCAAGGCCTTATATGCCTCAACCAGATCACCTCGCAGGTTCCTAATCTCCAGACACTGTAATTTTCAAAACTTAATCCTTTCTTCTAAGAGCAACCCTTTGTTTCATTCAATCTTGTTGCCCTTCTCTGTACTTGTTCCAGCAGCTCTTCATCCTTCCTAAAATGAGGCCTCCAGACCTGTATATTTGTTTGGATATTGCAAATTTGAATATTGTTTGTCTAATATTGTCTAAAGTGCCATATATAAGAACACTCCTTTTCATTTCTTGTTTCTCCACTGATCCACATTTATGAAACTCTCTTATCTTGAAAATTGCAAAATTGCAGCTTTACTTGAATGGTTAATGTCAGGGAATTTTTCAACCCATTTTTGTTGAAATTCATTTTAAGACTTTGTTTCCAAGTAAGATTCTACTAAAAAAAAAAAAAAAACATGACATTTATTCACCAGTTAAGTAACGTGCTCCACTAGTGACCTCACACAATTACACCAATGACCATTACTTGTTAGTGCTTTGCACTTAATACAAATAACGTCAATTTACTTTTAAGATGAACACCCTGTTTCCTAATTTTGTTTTTATATCCATTTCATTTGCAAAGAATGTGCTTTTTTTATCACCAGGTTTTCTTGTTAACTTTTCCAGGATGTAAAAAGTGATTTATACCTTGGAAAAAGTTTAGATTATGAACAGCTCGTGGTACATTGCTATATCAAGAGTTAGTAATGATGATGATGATTATTATGATCAAAGTAGGATAAATCCCTTTTTTGTTTACTGATGATGAGTAGTAAAAACATGACTGCATTTGTTATGTTAGAAAATTTTATATAAGAAAGTAATTAAGTTAAAGTGATGGGGGGGAATCATATATGGATCGTGGACTCATCTAGCTGCAGTTACCTTTCTTCATCTTCTGTGTTTTCATGTATTTCTTTATATTTTCTCATTATCTGTAAGTAGAGCTTTTAATTTTACCACTCATCTTAAAATCTTCTGAAGAAGACTTGCAGTTAGGGTTTGGAACAATATTATTCATATTATTTTCGTATATGAAATTTTTCTTGCATAAACAGTGCAGTGAAGTGTTTTCTTTCCTAAGAGATATTGTTTTATGCTTTTTTTTTTTTTTGTTTTTAAGGGTAATTTTTTTCAAAATATTGGATCCATTACAGTATTTGCAGTGCTAGGAACTGCAATATCTGCATTTGTTGTTGGAGGTGGTGTATATCTCCTAGGACTGGTAAGAATTTTAGTAATAATTAAAGTAGCCAATTTTAATATATATTTTTAATATCATATATTTATTATTGAAATTGGAACTTTGAAAATGAAGATTTAAAGAATGTGTCCATTGACATGTATTTTTTTGTGATGAAAGAGTTATGATAACAGTAAGGCTAATTTAAAATAATTGATTATTGTCATGTTAGAAATTCTCAGAAAATGTAACTGATCACTTCTCAGGCATTATACTCATATTATGAAAGCCATTGTTCTTTCTTTTCTTTAGGATAGGCATGTCAAAACACATCCCATGTGTTTTTGATATGCCTATCCTAAAGATTATGTTTATGGTTTTTGGCATATCTGCTTTCATGCAATCTACTTTCTCTAATTCTGTCAGAAAAGACTGTATATGCGATACCAAGTACAGTAAGTTCCCGACTTACGTAATTTTTTTTTTTTTTTTTTACTCAATTTTTTTTTTATAAGAATTGTAAAATTTAAAACAGTGAAAAAAAAAAAAAGCAGTCAGTAACAAACATGCATGCATGCACAAATTGCACAAGTGAGATATGGAGTAACAAGCCTAAAAAATAGAAATGAAGAGAAGATTCAGAAAATTTATTTGTTTTTTATATGACTGAAGATTTCAGTGAAGGGGACACATATTTCATCATAATAACGTAAACACCCACAGAATTCCAGCTATTGGTATTATCGCAAATGCAATAAGATCAAGTTTTACTACCCATTTATAATAGATTGCATTAACAGAAAAGCCCAATAGATTGCATTAACAGAAACTGCAAATTGGTTTTATTGTTTTATGATGATAGTTGTTGTTGTTGTTATTTGGTTTTTAGGAGCATTAGCAACTAAGGCCATATTGCTCCGGGATATGCGGTGGTCATTTCCTGACCTTTCCGCATCCTCCGTATTTGGTGGTGACGGACTCGAACCCCGGTCTAATCAAGAAACATGTGCTATGCACTGCTGCTCCTTCCCACCTGGCTACGGAGGCGCCTATGATGATAGTGACCTTAAGAAATGTTGCTTTAGTAAAATGCGAGAATGTCAGCTTGCGTGAGGTGACAGTGTTTCCGCCTTAACCCTGTGACGTTCTTTACAGAAAATTTCATTTTGACTGTTATCATGGTGCCTACTAAGAGAATAAGTGACAGCGGTACTAGTAAATCTACCAAGAAAAGGAAAGTGATAGAGTTGGATCAGAAAATTAAATAGTAAGGATGTATGAAAATGGTCAAACATTAACAAGTATCGTGTGGAATTTAGATTTGTCAGTGTCATCAGTCAACATAATAATAAAGGAAAAAGACAGAATTTGAGAAATGGTGAAAAGATCAGCACCGATGAAGTAGACTATAATAACCAAGGCTACGGAATACATATCAGTTTTTAGTTTTTATAGTACAACATGCGTTTTTTCTTCCTTTTATGTTTTCTTTTCTCATGTGCCACTCCAGCTATTTCACCGCTGCCCCCAGATAAAGTTTTTAATTGAACTAATTAAAAATATGTAATTATTTTTCTATATATATAACTAATATATAAAAAACATAACTGATTAATTAAAAAATATGTAACTATTTTTCTTCATTCTTCTGAGGTTATTATGGGTTTTTGTAATTTTGGCATATCAGGGATATAGTAGCAATATTTTATTAGCCATTCCCGAGTTACGTAAAACTCAACTTGCGTAATAAGTGTACATATGTTACTGTATATACACACATTGACTTTATACCAGTTGAGTTTGCGTACTGCACTTCAGACAGCCATTCAAGCTTTAGAATTTCTACAGTGCAAAGTTTGTATATAGAAGCAAATGAACTCCCACTATTTCTCAGGTGACAATTGCTCTAAAATATTAAGTCTTCTTACACATCCCTGACACTTTTCTGCAAAGCAATTTTCTTACTAGTAATAATTTACTGGAATTTAAAAATATCTTAATGATCTCCAGTTAGAACTAAATATCTTAATGAATTACCATATCATAAATTTCTACAACTGTGTGCTGCCCATGCTTCACAGAATCCAGATAAATATAAACAGATAGTGGCAAATCTGACAATCATGTGGGTGGAGCGGCTGTTTTTCCTTCCTTTCTAGACCTGGTGGCATTACTTCTTGAATGCAGTATATTTACAGTTGAGCTATATGCAATTCATTTAGCTCTGGTTAAAATACATGATCTCTCCTTATGGCCTGCAGTAATCTATACTGATTCCCTTAGTTCAGTGTTAGTTGTATGAAATAATTTCCATGTTTCTCATCCAGTACTAAAAGGTATCTGGTCTCAACCTCACTAATTTCAAGAACAGAAAATGGAAATAACTTTTTGCTGGATACCAGGCCACTCTGGTATCCAAGGAAGTGAACAAACAGGCCAGTTCATTTTCACCATTTCTTTGTCTAATTTCTTATACAGATTATAAGACCAATCCAAAAGGCATACAAATTCAAATGGATGCAGAGATGGAGTTTGGAAATAATAACCTCTGTCAAATAAAACATGGCTACACACATCTTATTAACCTCCATTTACTCATGTGCGAAAGCCCTCCTCAGTGCTCTTTGTGTCAAACACAGCTCAGTACTAAACATTCAAACAACTGTCCATGCTTCTCAAATGAAATCTTGCACCTTTAGGTAAGTTCAAAAGTTTTCTAAGTGTAGATGAACTTTTCCCATTTGTTCTGCAAATACAGTGTATTCCTGCATCTAATTTGCTCTGGTGTCTTAGAAAGCTAAGCTTTCTAACAGATGAACCATAGAAAGACACATTTTAATGTTATATGCCCTTGTTATTAATATCTCACAACAACAACCACCAGAGTTCAGGAGTTTTTCAGATTTTCTAATTTGTGATCAAGTGATATTGCTAGGAAACCTAATTATTGATATGGGTAATTAATCTGCTGTCTTCATTCAAACCAGACAATCACTCAGTTATCTTTGTCTCTGTATGCTATCTTTATAAAATCCATCTGATACTATTGTCAGCAGATAAGCATGAGATTGAAATCAGCATATTGTTACAGTGTATTTTATCCAACTATAGGGACATTGGCACACAGTCAGAAAATTTGGGAATTTGTGTATAACAGTACATTTCATATACTGTAGATTGTTTAGTGATGTGGATATAAAAACATCATGGCAAATTTATTTAGGACCATTGATAAGATAACTTCAAAAGTGATCCACATTAATTATTTGTTCACTTTTCATTTTAAGAAAGGGTATGAGGAGATATATCCTCTATCCCAAAAGGTTTGTGTGTGTGTTCAAAAAAAGAAGTAATGATAATTTCAAAAATGTTCCACATTAATGGTTTGTTTACTTTTTTTTTTTTTTTTTTTTGGCTGATGCTGCATAAGCTTGCTTTCTTGCATCATATGCCTCTACTAATGCTAATCTGATTTTTAAAGTATGTGGGGGGAATATATTCCGTATCCCTAAAGGTTTAATAATATTTTCAGTTTTTCTTTTCTTTATATTCATGTCACTAAATAATATACACTTAATGCTCAGTTAATATACATAGTGCCATCTTGAAAAAACCATATTAACAGAAAATATACACTAACTGAATATTACATTCCCATAGAAACTCGTAACTTGCTGAGATATGTTCCCCAAATAGGTGAATAATTTTATATTTTTAATTATGAATTAATTGTATTTATTACTGTACATACTGTGTATAATTGTACAATTGCTGTACATACCCGATAAACTAAACTTGTTTGAAAAAATTCATTCAGAGAAAGCTGATGAATTGCTTTCTTTTCATCATAAAGTATATTATGACAAACAGTGACATCATGAAGCCTCTGACATTTATGCTTCTTTTGACATTGGAATTGGAATCTTTTGTGACTCCTAAGTGTTTTGAGTTACAGGATCTTTGTAGGGGTGCTGGAGATTTCATCATCACTATGATTTCTTCAGTGTGTGCAAAATTGAAGAAAGGGATGCAACACAAACTGTTAATTGTGAGGCCTTCTCTATGAGACTCCAGCAACTCATTCATATCTCCAGTATCCACCTCGAGATTAAGGTGTTTTGCCATGTCAAAAATTTTCTTTGTGACATTTTCTTGCATTTTTTGGAATCTTCATGGTCGTGGGCAAACTGTGAGCAAAGTTTCTCCTATAACCTTTCATAGTGCATTTCTATGCAGGGTTATAGGAGAAAACTAATATATATTTTACTGAAAATTCTAAAATACAAAATTATTTAAAATCTAAAAGGATTATTTTGAAGGCTATTGAAGAGACTGACTATAAAACCAAGAGAAAGAAATATCACACTGCTCAGTGATAAGGTGTTAAAATTGTGCAGGAATCTCAGCAGCAGGAACAGATATGACAAAGATCAATAATAGAATGAAATGGGAACAGAAGCAGTGGCTACAAAACATAGCCACATTGTTGTGGTAAGACTGTTTTGTCTGTAAAGATTGTATGTTGTGGGGTGAGCATTATAAAGAATGACAGCCATTTTCTCTCTGATTCTGTTTACTGCATTCAAAGGTAAACAACAGAGTGATTCAAGTCACATAGCTATGGCAGTAACTGGAGGTGTCTTAGGTACAATTGCAAATTTATTGCTTCTGGCTAACACTCTTTTCTGAATTGGATCAAATTCTTGGAACTCAAGTTCAACACAAATTTTCTTCTAAGACCACTATTCATAGGATAGCAGAGATCTTAAATCACTAGCTTCTAGATTTCTTTCTGATGAGTACATGCTATATTTTGTCACTTAAGGGGCAGATGAGGTCTGGCATTGCAGATCTCTCAAACTTTTTATGTGAAATCCTCAATTTTCTCAATTTCTTAAAATCTGAGGAGGCATATGGAGAACTCAGGGTACTAAACCATAGGTACAGCTTCAGCAGACAGAAGTAATTGTCTGATTTTGTCTTCTAAGATCTTCTGTAGTTCTTTTATGGTGTGTTGGTAGACTGAAGTTGGCATGTATTGTATGAAAGGGACCTTCTGAGCTGAGAATTAATGAATGACATAAAAGTATTCTTTAATAATTCCAGTTGATTAAGTGTACAGAAGTAAAATAAAATGAAAAAAATGTATATTTACATATAAAATATAATATATACAATTAAAATATAAAACTGGTAAAAACTGTTCAATTATAATGAAGTGCAAGCAGGATATAATGAAGAACAAGGTAAAAAACACATGCTAGCATTTGATATCCCAGGAAGTCTTTGCCAACCATAAAGTTCTTTAGTGCAATGCCACAATAAGTAGACTGGTGGAGCAGTACCAGAATGGGAGGGGAGGAGTATGTGGTTAGTAATTATTTGTGCAATATCATTGATGCCTTCTGCTATTTCTCTGTGTTATTACCTGTTCAAAAACTGGGTTGATGTGTAGGCCCAAATTACAGTTAAAGCAGGTGGGGAGTGGTGGAAATGTATACCAACCAATGGCAGTGGTATGACTGACATGTACAACCTGTTATGTGAACTTTATTGGGATGATGGACATGTTCCATATTCAGTGAAAGAGGATCCTGCACATCCCTCTCTTGAACGGAAGTCAAATACTTGTCTGTTTGACTTCCAAGTTCAAATAGAGATCAAATGTTCCAAAGATTTTACCCTAATCTAGAAAATAGTAATAACTGGGGTCTTAAATTTGCAAACACCTGAGGCACCTCCAATTACTATTACAGCTATGGACTCTCAGTTCATTTACTTCTGCCATTTACCTCTGTCATGTAGCATTAGCATTAGTAGAGGCATATGATGCAAGAAAGCAAGCTTATTATGCAGCATCAGCCAAAAAAAAAAAAAAAACCTCCCATTTCACCCCTCCATTTATTCCAAATGCCTGTCCAACTCAGCCTTAAATTTTTTTAGGCTATCAACTTCCACAACAAAAGATGAAAGTCTGTTCTACTTGCTGGCTAAAGGCAAATTTCTGCACATGTATTCTACAACTGTTTCTCCTCAATTTGAATCTGCACCCCCTCAGGTTCTTAATCTGAGCAAGAGGAAGAATCCCATCAGCATTCAGCTTGCTCAACCCATTAAAGGCCTTATACACCTCAGTCAGATCACCTTGTAGGTGCCTAAGGCCATGGGTTGAGCAAGCTGAATGCATCAGCCATCATTCTGAGGGTCAAACCATGATCTCTTGCCACAGTTTCCCCCAAAGTTTTGCAACTCTGTCCTCATTTCGAGAAGTTGACAGAAGCCCACTCTTGGGTCATTGCAAACGTTCTCATGTTTGCAATGACCCAAGATGTTCTGCACCCCCTCAGGTTCTTAATCTGAGCAAGAGGAAGAATCCCATCAGAATTCAGCTTGCTCAACCCATTAAAGGCCTTATACACCTCAGTCAGATCACCTTGTAAAGGTGATCTGACTGAGGTGTATTTGAACCACTTATAACATTCAAACACACTGATATGACTTAATGTTTCATTACCAGAAACAGTTTTTAACATTTCATACAATTTGGTTGCAGATTTTCCATTTTAAAGCAAAATTTGATATTTGCTCTCTGCTTTGTAACATCGTGACATGAAACATTAATGCTACTAACAAAACTGATTGATTGCAACCTGGCCTGCTGGACGATCTCTATAACACCATCTGTTGCAGGAAGTTTGAACTGCAATATACCACTTCCATTTATTTTCAACATGACCATGACAGCACCACTCTGGGAACTTTATTGGCACACCTTGTATAAATTGCTCTGACCATAATGTTATGTGGGTTAAACCACGAGTTGTCTCGAGACCACATGGATGAGCATTTGACTTCTGTTCGAGAGTGGATTAGCAGGAGTCCACTCTGGCTGAAAATTTTTGGAATACCAAGAGTGGAAGATCACTCTCCCCATTGAGAAAAAAGAAATTATAGGCATAATTAATTTCAATTATCAGATATTCACTTGATTCCAATCAAGTATACATGATTGGGATCAGCTGTACATAACAGCTGTACTGCCACTGTTGGTGGAATCTCTATACATTTCTACTACCCCATTTGTTTTCATAACTTAGGCCTATGCATGAACACACTTCTGAATGGGTAATAACTCAGATGGATAACAAATGGTATCATAGAACTTTGCACAAACAGTTATTGACCACATGATTCTCTCGTTCTGTGTGGCCACTACTCTGTCAGTGTATTTATTTATTTATCATAGCATTGTTCTAAAAAACTTTTTATAGTTTATCCTTGGATGTCGAAAGCTACCGTTTGCTTGTTACCTTGTTTTTATCTTGCTTTCACTTGGCATCATAAGATGTGTGAACAGTCACCAACCATGTGATCCTCCCATTCAGCTGTGGTAACCACTCTATCAGTCTTTTTATGTATTGTAGCATTGCTGTAAAGAACTTTATAGTTGACAAAGGCATCTTGGAATTTTAATAGTTACCATTTGCTTTTTACCTTGTTTTATTCTGCTTTCAACCCACTTTCACTTTAATTGAACTGTTTTTACTAGTTTTATATTTTGGGTAAATATGTTTTATGTGTAAATGCACTTTTTTATGTTTTATGTGTAAATGCACTTTGTTTATTTTTATTTGTCTTCTATATACTTAGTTGATTGGAGTCATTAAAAAGAGTATTTTGATGCCATTCATTCCTAACCTAGGCCTCTTTCATTCAGTATGTTTAAGTCAGTATAAATATACCCTATCATCATCATCATCCATTTTCAATCCACTGCAGGATGAAGGCCTCTCCAGCAACTTTCCGGTTCCTTCTGTTTTGAGCACTGGCCATCCATTTACTACCCAAAAACATGAATTTCATCTATCCATCTCCACTTTTGTTTTCCAGGTTTTCTTCTAGCTCCTCTTGGGTACCATTCTGTTATTTTCTTAGTCCATCTGTCATCATGTCTTTGAGCTATGTGTCCTGCCCAAGACCATTTTAGTTCTTTAGTTTTGATAAGAATGTCCTTTACTTGAGTTTGCTGCCTAATCCATGTGTTTCTCTTCTTATCCAACAGTCTGATTCCCAATATAATTCTTTTCATTCTTCGCTGTGTAGTTCTCAGCTTCTCTTCCATTCTTTTGGTGAGTGCCCAAGTTTCACTTCCATAAGTCATGGTGGGGAGTATACATTGGTTCATTATTTTACGTTTCAGACAAACTGGGATATTGCTCTTCAGTATGTGACTATATTTCCTGAATGCTATCCATCCAAAATTTATTCTTCTCTTGACTCCAGCCATTTATCATTATTACAGCTAATAACTTGTCCCAGATAAGTATATGACTCCACCTTTTCAATTACTGCTCCTTCAATCATTATTTCCCTTTCTGTGGTATACTTGTTCATCATTACTTTTGTTTTAGCCATATTCATCTTTAGTCCAAAATCCTTACTAACTGTGCATAACTGATTAAGATTTTCCTCTAATTCTTTGGGATCGTGGCTTATGACCACAATGTCATCTGCAAATCGTAAATGGCTTAGGTACTCTCCATTCACGTTGACTCCTTTCTGTGACCAGTCTAATCTTCTGAAAGCTTCCTCAAGGGCAGCAGTAAACAGCTTCGGAGATATTGTGTCTCCTTGTCGAACTCCTTTCTCTCATATATTTTCTTCAAAATCATAATATATGGGGTATCTATGCCTTGTCTTTCCAGTGCCCAAAACATTGCCTTATGCGGTATGAAGCCAAATGCCTTTTCAAAATCCACAAATGCCAGGCATAATGGTGTTTTATATTCATTTGCTTTCTCCATTAGTTGTGATATTACGTGAAGGTGATCCATAGTTGAGAATCCTGTCCTAAAGCCAGCTTGCTCTTTCGGTTGATTCTCATCAAGTATTCTTTCTAATCTGTTAGTAATGACCCTTGTGAACAACTTGTAGATGTGGGATAACAAGCTAATTGGTCTATAATTTCCAATTTCGGATTTATCTCCTTTTTTATGCAGAAAAACTATGATTGCATTATTCCACTGCTTAGGCGTCACATCTTTTCTAATGCACTTTTTGAAGAGCCTTGCCAGTTTTTGTGTTGTGTCTCTTCCTCCCAATTTTAACAACTCTACAGTAACTTCATCTTCCCCTGGGGCTTTCTGATTCTTCATTTTCTTCAATGCATGTTCTACCTCATCAGGAAGAATATCGGGTATATCGTATGTGTTGCTACTTTGCAATCCATCTTCCCCACTGCTGGCATCATTCCCTCGCTCCTTGTATAATTCTCTATAGTAGTCTTCTGCTATTTGAATTATGCCTTCTCTGCTGTTTATAAGTACGCCATCGCTATTCTTCAGTTTCAGTATAATTTTTCTTTCTGTATTACTGCTCATGGCTGCTGATTTAAATCCTCTATTTTCCCTTAATGTTTGTTCTACTTTTCTTGTGTTAAATCTTATGTCCTCTCTGAGTCTCTTTCTAATGGCTTTGCATAACTCAGTATACTCATTTTTCTCCCTGTCAGTGTTTTTCTTGTTCATCATGACAAGTGTTTCTTGACTAATTTTTTCTTCTTTGGATTTCTTTTTCCCTATAGGTTTCTTGGGCTTTATCACTTTCAGAAAGTTGTAGTATTCCTCGTCGATATCTTTGTCCTGAGTAGTCTGCAGAAGCTCAAACTTGTTCTTAAGTTCCAGTACATACTGCTTTTTCTCCTCCTCTGTTATCTCAAATACCTTTGTATTATTTACTCGAGTCAGTTTTTTCCTTTCCTACATCTATATCAAGTGTACATTTTATCATTCTGTGATCACTTCCAACATTTACCTTATTCAGGACGGTAACATCATTCACAATATATCTTCTGTTAGTAAGGATGAAGTCGATTTCATTAGTTGTTAATCCATTTGGACTCTTCCATGTCCACTTTCTGTTCACCCTTTTCTTGAAAAAAGTGTTCATTACTGACAGTCCTTGAGATTCTGCAAATTCCACAAGTCTTTCACCTCTATTTCTTTCACCGATTCCAAAATTTCCTATAGTTCCTCTTTCTGCGCTGTTTTGCCTTTTTCCAACCTTAGCATTGAAGTCCCCCATAATAATAGTGTAGTGGGTTTTCTGCTCATCTAGAAGACTCAGTTTCGGTGTACATTTCTTCAACCTCTTCATCATCATGGCTCGATGTTGGTGCATAAATCATTATAATCTTTAGCTTGTACCTCTTAGAAATCTTGAGTATTAGTCTTGACATCCTTGGTGATGTACTTTTGAATTCCAAAATGTTGTTTTGAAATTCAAAACCCAACTCCACCTTCACTCCTTTCACTGTTTCCATTGATGTACAGCAGATTTCCACTTGATCAACTTATAAGTGATTCATTTCTTCTTCTTGTTTCAGCCAAACCGATGATATTCCAATTCACATTTTCTAATTCCTTTTCCAGCTCTAATATCCTGTACCTGTATCTAATATACCCAATACCTAGGGTCATTGGTTTAGTCACTGGTTGAATTTGCAACTTTGTCCCTGGAAAATGATATCATGATGCCAAGCTGTTATTGTTATGGAACTTTGTTTTTTTCAGTTCATTGAATTGCTTGGATTGCAGTGTGTTATTTATTATGGTATATCATTTCATATGGTTTTTCTTGTATTACTGAAATCAACTCTTGCGTTCATGGATTTATTTGTTGGTTGTAGGCTGTCAAAATTCTGTGGCAGACCGTTGGAATAACTCATGGGAGGAAAACCTTATTCCTTCTGTCTGAGATCAGCCAACTACAATTCTGATTTGAAATGCCTTTTAAAAATTCCACCAGTCATTGATAGAATTTGAATCTAGACATCTCCATTGTAATAACTAATGTCGAATGATGTCATATATATTGCTACAGAAAACTGTGGTGCAGGATATCATTTCATGATACATCTGAACTGCATGTTGTTCACTTTGTTATTAGTTATACATATCCAAGGAGGGGAAGCATAGACTGAAACTTAATACTCCTGTGGAAAGTGTTTAAAGAAAGAAGTATAAGTTGTGTATAGATATGATTAACATATCTTGCAAAGGAAGGACATCTCAGCAGTTCTTATTCTGCTTTGAGTTTAAATTTTTTTTATAATATATAGCATTGCAAAGATAATATTTAATTTATTAGTTATTTAATCAACAGTTTTGCTTATAAAGTAACCGATTTATGTTAATTTAACATAAAGAGTTTAAATGTTGCTTAATCAGATTTGAAATAATCCTCCCAAGATTTTTTGATTGTGAAGTCATTTTAAATTTATTTTAGGCTGATGTAGCATATAAATTGAATTTTACCGAGAGTTTTGCCTTTGGTTCACTGATTTCTGCTGTTGATCCTGTGGCTACAATTGCCATTTTCCATGCATTGAATGTGGATCCAGTTCTGAATATGTTGGTATTTGGTGAAAGTATTCTAAATGATGCTGTTTCTATTGTGTTGGCCACGTAAGTTTTTTTTTTTTTTTTTTTTTTATGTTTGAATTTGAAAAGAAAGTATATTCTGTACACGTTGGCCAAAATATTATATTTGAAATGAATTGGATGTGGAAGATCAGTAAAAGCAATTTAATTTGATACATTTTTTTTTTTTTTATATCACAATGGATATAATTATACTAAGTAGAAATTTCTTCATCATTATTGTTGTATTGATTATAAAGTCATTGAGTAATTAGCATGTGAAATATTTTTTTTAATCGGTGTAAGCATTCTGTGGTTATGCTGATTGTGTTTTATCAGATATAAAAGTCTAGAACCATATACTATCATGCATGGAATTATCATGCATTTACTTGTTGCAAATATGATATGAGAGGTAAATGAGCATTTACTGTCCAGTAGTGCTGGTATCCTAACAGGTTTTCAAGGTGTTTAATAGTTCATTTCAGATGTGGCATTTTTATCTTTTAATATCTACTGTTAAATCACATGTTTTTGCCTAAAATTTCAGTTGACATTGTGTGCTTTATTCTGTAGGAAGGGCTTTTATATATCACATGGAGGTTGAGATATAAAACTCTAGCTAGAACCTGCAGAGCAGTAGAGGGTGCTGTTCTGTAGGCCTGATGTAAGGCAAGAAGCATGATTCACTATAAGGAGATCAGTTTAGCTTGTATTTTTACTGGAGTAACTCTGTGGAATCAGGCTCCGTATGCAAAGGAGACATGAACGAATATTGCATTATGATAAAAAAGCATTGTTTTCCTGTTTAGCCTCCACTCAGTATGACTATTTCTCATAATTGCAGCTGTAAATTTCTAGACCTTTATAGTATGATTGTTATTATGTGGAGTAAAATTTAGTTGATTATCCAGGACGATGCTCAAATATTTTAACTGTGGAACTAATGGAATTTATTTACCTTAAATTTTGATATTTGTTATGGTGGTCGTCTGCAGTTGAATTTACTTCAATGTCATTTTTGTTTTGACTGGGGAATATACATATTTTGTTAAGACTTGTGTAAGTTACCAGATTATGAAGTGTGTTGTTGGAACTAGATAAGACTTTCTAGGAAAGATAAGAACCAGGTTGTCAGAATAGGTGATGGTAGTAGTGAAGTCAAGCTGTTGATGAATCCAGGTGTGTAAAACAATGTTCCAGAAGAGAGGCTCCAGAACTGAGCCCTCGGGGCACCCTATAGAAATAGATCTTGAAAGATAATATTGTTTAGAAACAACCTGGATGGATCTATGCTGAAAGTAGTTATGAATAACCTTATAGAACTACTCTGAACAATTGGTATAGTGTAGACAATTGAAGAAGCTTTTCCACCAAAGAGAATCAGAAACACCCTCAAAGTCAAATAAATATAGCTAATTCATAGATCTCCCTTATGCTTCACAATTAATACATAAATGAAACTGAGGAATCCTTACAGGATTTACCTTTTTTAAATCCATGCTGAGAAAGTGAATTGAAATTTTGGCTGTCAAACAAAATGGTCAATCTAGCTGCAATGAGTTCATAATTTATCAAAAGTAGCCAAAAGAGATGTTTGGAGTGTCCTTATCAGGTTTACAGATTATTTTGATTAACGCAGTCTTCCAAATTTCATGGAAAATTGTAACCAAAAGACATTTTTTATGCATATTAAGGAGAATGTTGGGAAGATCAGCAGATTTTATTATTACAGCATTTTCAACAAGATCAGTGCCAGGGCACTCGTTATAAATCTGTCTTCAGGAGAGTGATGCAGTGAGTTATCTGTGGTGCCTCCGTAGCCAGGTGGGCAGGAGCAGCAGTGCGTAGCACACGCTTCTTAATTAGACCGGGGTTTGAGCCTGTGACCACAGAATATGGAAAGGTCAGAATGACCACCGCATATCCCTGGAGCAATATGGCCTTAGTTGCTAATGCTCCTACAAAACCAAAAAAAAAAAAAAAGTTCTGTGCCAATTTTAAGCTGCTCTGGAGGATTTCAAGTTGGATAATTTTGAGATATAAGCTGGTTGAGTATAATATTTATTGTATCATGCCAGTTGGTTGTTTCCATGTTGTTGCTAATAACAGTATTGTAGATGATATGCGAGGTGAGTTATTTTTGCAAATTTTGTATAGCAAACCTCAAGGGCCAGAGTTGCCACGTGGTTAATATCTGCTTAGCAGTAGCCTTCATATATTTCTTCTAGAGGTCTCTGTAAGTATGTTTAAGTCTTTACTTCTGTTTCAGGCCAAGATCTTCTGTGCTGAAAAAGTTTTCATGGTTTGTGAACATGCTTACACAAAACTGTTTTAACAGATTATTTCCATGAAATTCTTGAAATTCTGAAATGCAACAAAATATAAAGTGAAATGGAGAATGCATGTCCAAAGAGTTGCCACCAGTCAAAACTGATTTGAAAGGGCATGACAACCACCACAGTGTCAAGTAGAGAATTCTTTTAAAACTTCATTAGAGATCATGTAATTTCCAGTAATGACAAGCATAAGATTGTCTTTATATGTCATCATGCTTAAGCTTTGCAAATTGCAGCTTCTGGATGTTGTTGTTGTTATTTGGTTTTTTGGGAGCATTAGCAACTAAGGCCATATTGCTCCGGGGATATGCGGTGGGCATTCCCTAACTTTTCTGCATCCTCCGTATTTGGTGGTCACGGGCTTGAACCCTGGTCTAATCGTCTAATCAAGAAGCGTGTGCTACGCACTGCTGCTCCTGCCCACCTGGCTACAGAAGCACCTTGCAGCTTCTGGAGACTAGGCACCTGCAAGGTGATGTGATTGAGGTGTATAAGGCCTTGAATGGATTGAGCAGGCTCAATGCTGATGGAATTCTTCCTCTTGCTCAGATTACGAACCTTAGGGGCATAGATTCAAACTGAGGAAAGACAGTTGTAGAATAGATGTGTGGAAATTTAGCTTTAGCCAGCGGGTAGTTGATTGCTGAAACAAACTTCCATCAGTTGTGGAACTTGATAGCTTAAATAAATTCAAGGCCGAACTAGACAAACATTTGGAACGAATGGATCAGTGAAATGGGAAGGGGTTTTTTTTTTGGCTGATGCTGTATAAGCTTACTTTCTTACATCGTATGCTTCTACTAATGCTGATGTTATCAAAGGTTTATTGGACCATTCATCAAGAACAAGATTCCAGAGAAAGTAGTCCAACACAGAACTCTGAGGATAGCCCCGAATGGTTCTCTTACTCTTTTATAATATTTATTACTAACATTAACTTTCTGTTCTGTGAAATATTCTGTAACAACATTGTATATTAGGTGGTTAAAGGCTTCTTGGAAGTCAATTAAAATTCCAAGTGCAAGTGTAAGGGAATTGTCCATACCTGATCCTGGTTTAAAGCCAAATTGGTTAGGGGTCTGCATGCCCTAAGATATTAGGTTTTTATTATGAAAACCCCCAAACACGAGAAGTATTAGAACATATAGTGCTTAGTACTGTGCATGGGCCTCCGTAGCCGACTAGTCAAAAGCAGAAAGGCAGTAGCACACGCTCTGAGTAGACCAGGGTTCAAGCCCCTAACTGCTAAATATGGCCGATCTGCCAACCTGTACTGGACCAGCATGGCAGATTATGGTCCATTTCCCTCAGCATGAATTGTTGAGGCTTCCATCCTGCAGTGGGTTGATAATTACCTTTTTTTTTAGCGTGCATGGCGTTAAAGGTTGAAAAGGAACTTATTGAATGAAAGCAGATACTTGTTGACATTAGACTCTAACTTCTGTAGATTATAATTTTCAGGAAATACATATGAAGGAAGGTTGTTCCAGAAAACGGAAGTTGAATGAATAAATGAGGAAGAAGAAAAGTTAATTCTGTGCATTTTAAGTTAGACAATAAAAGGATGTTGACTGATGGCACGTGCTTTGGAGGAGAGAGTAGGAATTATGGAGGACAGTTCAGAAGAACAGTGCCATTGGAAGTATCTATGGAAAAGGCATGCAACAGAAACAGAATGTCTATGAGACAGAGAGTGGAGAGACTCTGTTAGAGACGAGTCATTAATTAATTAACCTAACTGCCATCTTCTGCATGGAATCTAGAAGCCTGAAAGAAGTTTTGTGGACACTGTGCCAGATGTGGGAACAATATTCCATGCTGGAGTGGATTTGCTATTTGCACAGTGTGAACAGCTGTTTTGAAGAAAAGTAACCCTGAGAGTGAAAGAGAAAACACAGATTTTTAGATGCAGAGAAAGCAATATTTGTAATGTACCCATGCCAAGAGAGATCAGAAGTCAGGCCTCAACAATACTCCCCCTGCATACACACAATTTCGACTCCCTTCAGTTACTATCTGGCAGCGTAGAGGCAGTGAGATTATACACTAGTTGATCTGGAAGCCTCTTTGAGAGTTACCAATAGGTTCATTCTGCTGGACTATCTAGCGGCCAGCCTGTGAGCACTGTTTTATAGCTGTACCCTAGAAATGTAAGAAGATGGGATCTCACCTTTGTGTCCATCATAACCTCAAAAGACATCAATCATACTGCATGATGGAAGAGATGGGAGGGTTGCCGGAGCTTTGCTCTGGAGAATGAACATGGGTTACACTACTTCAAGCCTGCAGTAAGCATAGTGGTGGTATTGCACTGGTTGATGAGAGTCATCTACCACTAAGTATTGCCTTGTAACACAGAGGGATGACATTCTTCCATGTGGTGTGGGCACCACACCTCAACCTGGGTGGTCGCCTCCAGTATGCTAGATGCTGTATTTCAGGACTTGTACATGGGGATTATACCTATGGTTACTAACAGTTCCATCATCGTGAAGGTACAAGCAGATGATTTGGCCATCACAGATTGACCGGCCTTTGCTGAAATTAGATCCATTTGGCTTGAGTGTCACCTGAATATCAGTTCCATCAATGTTTAGTCTCCCAGGTAGCAAGCACAGTTTGGCATACCCGAGAGAGTGGCTGTGACAGCCTCAAGGACCAACAGTTAACTGTAATCCTGCAGGCAGTGATTTTTTTTTTGTAAATTTTTTCAAACACAGGAGAAACCAATTGGCCAGTAGGTTCTGGGTCAGTTTCAGGTTTATCTCAGCCTTTATGTATTATTTTGGGGAGTGCTGTGTGTCAGATTTTTGGGCAGGAGTCAGTGAAACATCTTGCGTACAGAGCTGTAAAAATGTGGGGTAGGACTTTGCATAACTTTTTAATCACTTTTCTGTCACTAAGGTTCTGGTAACACCTGCCCTCTCCAGGGCAGGTGTTAATTAAAATTTTTTTTTTGACTGCAGCATTATATAAAAAACAAAGTGTATGATGTAACCAAAAAAAATTAAAAATGACAACTGCCCTACAAAGAAGCTTATAGATGGCATGAGCATTAAAGTAAAGCACCATTGACATATTTTCCCATGTTAACTGAGATCTCTTCCCATGCTAATGTTATTGTGATGTTTTTAATGATTGACATCACATTTCTGGGTTTAATGCCCATTGACAAAAGCCTGTTCTGCCATATTCCCTGTAACATGTTAGTTATGTGATCACTAACAGCTGTGGGAAAATTTGCATACATTTTCAGGGAGTGGTTACTGATAAACTCCCAAAGACAAAAATGTTGTGTAAGGTTGTGAGGTCTAAGAATTGAACTGGTCATGGAGTCGGCTACCAGTTTGGAATAAATAAACGAATGTCCATTTATATTCTGGACCAAGGCCAAGAAAGTGTTACAGTTTCATTGTAAGTGTTTTATTGCAGCCAACACAGTGCAGTAGCTAATAATGGGCTGCACACTTTTTATGACAGCATATGGGATTGATCGTGCAATGTCTGTATGCAGAAATTCATGGAGATGAATCATTATGTTGACATGGACATCAGTGATATGTGGTAGAAAAAAGTTTTCTAACATGTCAGAATAAGCAAATTTGCCACTCATTTTATATAATCCTTTTTTTTTTTTTTTTTTTTATTTCCAGGAAAAATAGATCATAAACATTTGCATAACTGAGAAGTGCACCATGTTCACCTTGGGGGTTGTCATGCATACATGAGTGTAGTTTTTCACTTTTTCAGATTCTAACATTTTGTTTATTCATTGGACTATAAAGCGTTTAGGGCGTAAGCCTCAAGCTATGGAAAAGTCTAGACTATGTATAAGTATAGTGAGAAAGCAATAATAATACATAGCCAAATCTGAATGAACAGAATATTAGCAAAGCGGCATCGTTTTAAGTTATATCTCATATTGTGAATACCTTCACAACGGGCACCTCCGTAGCCAGGTGGGAAGGAGCAGCAGTGCATAGCACATGCTTCTTGATTAGACCGGGGTTCGAGCCCATTACCACCAAATATGGAGGTTGCGGAAAGGTCAGGGAATGACCACAGCATATCCCGGAGCAATATGGCCTTAGTTGCTAATGCTCCTAAAAAAAAAAAAAAACCAAACCAACCAAACCTTCACAACGAGTTGCCATGATATTGCACTACTTTGAATAAGTAATGCTTCACCTGAGGAGAAGACTAATGTTACTTATTCTCAGATGGATACCACCACCCAGACGGCACCGTTTCAGGGCTATTTTGTATTTGTGTGGGATAATAACTTGACTATCCAGTTGTCCCTATTAGACTTAGAAAAGCAAAAAGGTAGAGGCAAAGTAATACTAGGAGTGGAAGAGGAAAAGAAATGGTGGTGAAGAATGAAAGGGACAGTAACTCCTTCAATTCACACCACTCAAAAATTCAAACTCCTCGAATAGCTGCCCCAGTGGGGAAGACTGTTCTTACATTTTCTAGATTTATTAGTATATGTGTACATGCTAATTTTATTTAGCATGTAGCAAAGAACAACCTGTTGGGAGGTGACAGTGAAGAAGATAATGCCTATGTTAGCCATTAAATGGTATGACTACAGTGAGGCTGTGTATCCATATTGTGGCCAATAACTTTGTAAAATATATGCTGTGGAGTTTAATTATATAAATATAAAAATATTTTGTGCTTGTTCTGCTCCACCAAAGTTTAAATTTTGTTGTTTGCATTACTTGTGTGCCAATTAAAAGTGGAAATTGTAACAAATAATTTTTTAAAAACTTGAGAGATCTGTTTGAGGCATTTTTTAAGGCTTTGAAAAAGGTTGTGTTCTAAGTGGTGATGGTTCTTTATACTTTCTCAGGGGGACACACAAAATGGTGTTTAAACCAGAATTGAATGATTGCAGAACAGATGTGCAGAAACTTACCATCAGCCAAATAAAACTTTTTATTGTTGGAATAACATCCATTTAGTGGTATGGAGGAAGTTTGAATTAATTTAAAG
Organism: Mastigoproctus giganteus; assembly: GCF_048544385.1. Classification (NCBI taxonomy): domain Eukaryota; kingdom Metazoa; phylum Arthropoda; class Arachnida; order Uropygi; family Thelyphonidae; genus Mastigoproctus; species Mastigoproctus giganteus. The sequence continues at coordinate 75,229,670 of NC_143584.1, read as the reverse complement.
AAAATTAGACAGGAATTAGAAAATTAGAAGGGATTGGCAAATTAAGTGGATAATAATTGTATTAGTAAAGAAGTAGGTATCTTTTCTACAGGACTAGGTTTAATACCCATATGTTTAATGCCCAGTGTGGTAGGTGTTGAAATAATTTTAGAAAACTAATGTTACTGTGCATTGTGTGTTTTCTTTCTATACTCTCTGGGGGACACTTGTCTCTTTCTGACAATGACAGAGCTTGAACTTACTGCTCGTTTTAGAACCAAAAGCTATTATCCATAAGTTGACCTAAAGTTATTAATATTCATTTTAACTGAATAATATCCTTAGTCACTTTTGTGCCATAAAAAACCGAAATCAAATCAAATAAACCGAAAACATCACCAAGAAACCCATTATTTATTAAAAACTTGAAGGTATTTATTTTTTGGATCTATTTGGCTTCTTCACACAATAGATAGCCAGAAAAAAGAAACTAATGCAGAATAGTGTTATTTTCTACAACTGTTTCAGTATCTATATTGAAATAGCACCCTGCTGTTTCATTTATTTGCTGTATAGGACCACTGGAGCTCAAGGGTTATATTATACATGTAATAAAAGTTATATTTCTATAAATGTGCAGTGCTGGACTGCTCATTTAGATACAATTCATTTATTCACCACTTGACACAAAATTGCTAATTGTGGCTACTTATATGATGATAGAGCCAAATAGTTACAAAAGCAGTAACATTGCCATTGAGCTTAATGAATAATAAATTTGCCTTCTTGGTAATATTACTTGATATTACCAAGAAGGCAATATTACATAATATCAAGTAATGTCTGAGAAAGAGTAAGGCTGGAATCCTTACTCTTTCTCAGACAACACACATAAGGGGATAAATTTAAATTGAAAAAGGATGGCTGCAGGACAGATGTGCAAAAATTTGCTTTCAGCCAGAGAATGATTGTTGAAATGAACTTTCGCCTGGTATTATGGAAGTGGGTAGCTTGAGTAAATTTAAGGTAGGAGTAGTATATTGTTAGAGAGTACAGAAGAGGTGAGAAGTTTTTTGACTGATGCTGTATAAGCTTCCTTGCATTATTTTTCACTACCAACACTAAAAATGGTATTAATAACGTTAGGCCAACTTGTGGATAAATGTAGTTGGATCTCAAGTGAGCAGTAAGATCAAGTTTTGTCACTGTCAGAGGAATAGTAACAACCTCAGGGGAGGGAGGGAGGGAGGGAGGGAGGGAGAGAGAGAGAGAGAGAGAGAGAGAGAGAGAGAGAGAGAAAAACATAATGCAAAGTAGCATTAATTTTTAAAACTAAAAGGGTTTTTTTTTTTTTTTTTGCTTATGCTGTTATAAGCTCGCTTTCGTTTTTTCATTTTGCCTTGCCAATACTGATACTGTTGTATAATATTGGAGAAACACATTTTTGTTAATTTTGCTCTTTTGAAAATTCTCACATTTTTATTTGAATAAACCCATATAAAACTGTTACTTGATTGGTCATATTGTCAGGCCATAAAGGTCTTCAGTGTGAAATTTTATTACTGTTTGTGTCATGTTTTAGTACTTAACATGTGGAATCTTGATTAAATTTAACAGCTATGATTAAATATAACAGTTTATATTGGTTGATAAATTTACATTACTTTCTGAACTGCTCTCTCCTCATCATATCTTCTGTAATTTCAACTTCTTAGCTTTCTCTTCTTTAACATCTTGCTCTCTAATTTGGATTGTATTATATTCTATCACAAGTGATGGATGATAATTGCACTTTTTTATGAATGTATAATTAATTACCAGTCACAGAGTATATTGAAAGAATTTTGATGAGTTCTTCAAAAATGTTTGCTGCAACCTAATCAAATTTTCATAAAATAAAGTTGAGTAGAATGAGTGAAAGACATTTCCAAGCATGGGGCCTGAATGCAAGGACACTGATGCAAGGGCTAACCTTGCTCATGTTTCTTAGATATAAAATGAACTTTTAATTCAAATTGATTTTTTTATGTATGTATTTTATTTATGATTTTGATTTTTTTTTATTTGAGTTAATTTTTTTAAGAGTATTTAATGATGCTATTCTGAACGTTTTTCTAAATAGTTTCGCAATCACTTTGTAAATGAAGTCAGCTCATTCTGAAGGAAGAATTAAGTGCATGTCATTCTGTCGAAATTTTATCAAGTGAAAAATGACAGTGTCAAGTGGCTTTTCTGACCTACCAACAGTCATGCAACTTACGGATCAGAAAATCATACTCAATTGTAAACATTGGTATTGAAGGAAACAGTTTGAAGGGCATTTATTTATTTTTTTTTTCCCTTGCTGATTTTATTTTCAAGAGGAGAGAAGACAGTTTTTGCAATTACAAATTATAACATAAAAAGTGCTATTTAATACTGTGCTGCAAGTTGGAATGAAGTATAGCAGAGTACAGTAGTAAGTGCTTGGAGAAAGCTATTAAATGATAATGTTCTTATTTTTTTTAAAGTAGAATCTTTAAAGATGAAGATTCTTAAAATGCATCGCATAACAGTGATGAGAAAGGTATTAATTTGTGGGATGTAAGAACATGGTTAGAAGAAGATGAAATAAAAACAGCATTTCAAAGGGAAAATCTCTAGTGAAGTGAAGAAAAATAAGAAGAAAAAGACACACAGAGGCAGAAGTGCATCGATACTGTTATTAAATTTGCTAATTCTCATGAATTTGAAAATATTTCTGTGATCTAAGAGAAATAAAGGATGACATTGGGAAGTGGCAGTACAATGTGACCTTTACTCTTCAGAACATTTTCACTTTCTTCAAAAAAGACAATGACTTGGGTGGAACCGTGGGTATATCTGATTAAATTTATAGGTTTTTGCATTTAACACAAATTTTATTCTGGCAACCCAAAGGTCGCTGGTTCGAATCCTGCCTCGGGCTTGGATCACAGTAAAATGCAAAAACTTTGGGAGATGCATTATGGCCACAGAAGCTGATGTGCCAACAACTAACAAAAAAAAAAAAAAAAAAAAAAGTTTAAAAAATAATACCTATGATTTTTTAAACAATAAAATTTGAACTCTGTATTCCATTTTGATTTTAATATAAACATTTTTTGTCCTGATAATTGACTTGATATATATTGCTGGATTATAAATAAATTGCTTGTTTTTATGAACTGTGACTTGAAAATATTAAAAAATATATTTAATTGTATTCTGTTATTCAGACTTATCACTAATTTGGTCTGTCCATTCTCCACTTTTAGGCTGAATTAGTGATGCCCCTACTACTACTAGTCAAAAACAATTTATAAGGTAATATGTTAACTTAACATTGAACTTACATGCTGGTGCATATTACTAATTTCATTTCTGTTGAGATTAGCATTAGTAGAGGCATACGATGCAAGGAAGCAAGCTTATACAGCCTCAGCCAAAAAACCCCTTTCCATTTCACCCATCCATTCACTCCAAAATTTTGCCCAGTTCTTCCTTGAATTTGTTTAAGCTATCAACTTCCACAACGACTGATGGAAGTTTGTTCCAGCAATCAACCAGCCGCTGGCTAAAAGCAAATTTACTCGCATCTTTTCTACAACTGTCTTTCCTCAACTTGAATTTATGCTTCCTCAGGTGTGCAATCTGAGCAAGAGGAAGAATCCCATCAGTACTGAGGTGCCTTGTCTCCAGATGTTGCAATTTGCAAAACTTAAGTTGTTCTTGGTAAGTTCAACCCTTTGTTCACTTCACCAATCTCTCTTCTCTGTGCTCATTCCAGTAGCTCTACATCCTTCCTAAAATGAGGCCTGCAGACCTGTATGCAGCACTCAAGGTGTGGCCTGACTACATCTTGACTGCCTTATACAAGGGATAATCACCTCCTTATCTGTGCTAGCAAAATTCCTGTTTTCGTAACCTTGACTCATTGCTACTCATGCCTTATCGCAAGGCCTCTGTGGATAATCAGAATAGCACTTGTTGAGTGGAATGTTCAGATCTCATCAGTGTCACACGAGATTTAAGCCCTTTTAAGTGGAACTAAAGCTAGTCTTTGGCAAAAGTGTAGGGTTTTCTCCAGCAATGTGCTTTTTATTATCTTAAAATCTAACTAGTTATGGCTTTGTGGTTTGGCATGTTATAAGTTATGTTAGCACATTTAGACTCATGATGCCACAAATATTTAACACCCATTGACACGTGTGGTCAGGTGTGAAAACAATGATGTGAAATTTTTTTTGTTGTTAGGATTTCCTGAAATATAAACAGAAACTTATTATATATTAGTATATATAATATCTAGTATATATATATAATACCTTTCTAGGCAAAATTATATATCTCTTTTGGGGATTACCCTGACTTCTAATCTCTCTTGGCACAAGCACATTACAAATATTGCTTCCTCTACAGCTAAAAAACTTAGTTTTCTCTTTCGCTCTCGGCGTTAGTTTTCTTCCAAACAGCTGCTCACTCTGTATAAATCGCAAATCCGCCCTGCCATGGAATATTGTTCCCACATCTGGGGTGGTGCCCCCAAAACCTCTCTCAGGCCTCTTGATTCCATTCAGAAGAGCAGTTAGGTTAATTAATGATTCATCTCTAACAGAGTCTCTCCACTCGCTTTCTCATAGATGTACTGTCTGCTGCATGCCTCTTCTACAGATACTTCCATGGACACTGTTCTTCTGAATTGGCTTCTATAATTCCCGCTCTCTCTTTCAAAACAGTCCGAACACGTGCCGCCACCAGCCAACATCCATTTACTGTCCAACTTCAAACCCACAGAACCAACTTTTCATCTTTCTCATTTATTCATTCAACTGCCGTTTTCTGGAACAACTTTCCTTCATACGTATTTCCTGAAAATTACAATCTACCGAAGTTCAAGTCCAATGTCAACAGATATCGTCTTTCATCTTCTCAACCTCCAACCCAAGCATGGTACTAAATACTATAGGTTCTAATACCTCTCGTGTTTGGGGTTCACATAAAAAAAAATATATATATATAAATAAATATTATTTTTATATTCATAAATAAAAAAATTATATTAATCATGCTTGTAGATTGCATTTACATACAATTTACAAGTGTGATATCTTTCTAGTCATGCCACTAATTAGAATAGTAGCCCGACTCTTTTGCAACTCTTCATCAGTGGAAACCAAGTTGTAAGCTTAGTTAATTGCCTAATATAAGAATTGTTTACAATTTTGCATTTTCTGAGTGCTTAGGTTTTAAGACATTTTTGCGAGTTAACAAGAGTGAATGAAGGCATCTTGTTTTTTTCTGCCAGAAAAAGGTACTTTATGCTTTTAATTGTAAAATGCTAAATGTTTACTAAATTATTTCTTTTCAAATATTTGATTGATACATTTGAGTGGTTACTGCTTAATTTCATTTTCAGCACAATATTGGAATCGGCACAACCAGCAATGGCCCAGTTATCTGCTGGGGAGGCTGTTCTACATGGAATAGGACGGTTCTTTCTTATGTTTTTTGCTTCTGCAGCAATTGGTGTTGCATTTGCCCTTATAGCAGCTTTAATATCCTTTTATTTAGAATTCATCACTTGGTATGCTTATTACATTTGAATACAACAAAAAACTATAATTTATATGTTGTTTTTAAATATTATAGAATTAAATAAATTTATTTTATTTTGAAAATAATAAAATATTAAACAAAACTATTGGGATTATAGTAAATTATTGCTTGCCACATATTCAGCTATTTTAGTTGTATTGATTTAAAATTCTTATACCCTCCAAATAAAAGAATACACCTAAACCCCACTGTTTGTGTCCATAACAGTATAGTAGTTTCGTCATTTGTTTGGAGAGGTCTGGCTTTGAATTTCATTGGAGATTGAAAGAATTCTTTAAATGGCTTCTATAGTTATCTGACCATATGCAGTGGGAGCAGGGATTTTCCCACATGCAGATGCCCATGAACATGTGGAGACAGTACACTGGTGCAGCATGGCTTGAGATGTTGATACTTTAAACCACAACTGACAAAAACAGCTTTCATGCTATGGTGTTTGTGCTTTGATCATTTGTGTTAAAAACCTGAGATGATACCTCCCATGTGGAGTCAGGCTTTCAATTATTTTTTTGACCTGATTGTGCTTAATCTTACCATAATGTGCATGAAAATTATTGCAGTAGACTATATGTATTATGCATGTTTGTATGCATAAGTATTTATTTCTGTATATTATTATAAATTAATCTGTTTAATTTTACACTACGATATGCATAGTTAATATTTATTTTATCCTGCCTTAAAATGAAATGTATAAGCGTGTTTTACTTTAATATATTTTATTTATTTATTTATGTATTAACTACATATCCTACAGAAAGTTTTATTTTTAAATTATACAGAGATTGTTATTATTATTATTAGCAGCTATATGGTGCAAGGAACCCTGAGGCTTATACTGCACCAGCCAAAAAAAATTCCCAAGTTACCCTGAGAGAGAGAGAGAGAGAGAGAGAGAGAGAGAGAGAGAGAGAGAGAGAGAGAGAGAGAGAGAGAGAGAGAGAGAGAGAGAGAGTCAAAAGTAGAAGGGAATCACCGAGAAGAGAAGAATGATGATATCCAGCTCAGTACCCTGGGTGTGTCAAACCCATACTCACCAGATGTGAGCCCCCTGGGGTTGCACATGCTCAGTAGTAAACAAAAATTTAAAGCAATACTTATCAACAATTACATAACCGTTTAAACATTAAGTACTAATTTGAAAATTGTATGCATCCCTGTATTGAATTTCCATCTTTGAGAGTGCTTTGGGCCCTCCACTGATTTTGGTTGAGAATTGTTTTTTGTCAAATGGTGCCATCTCTCCCAAGCAGCCTGGATGATCAATTTTTAGTTTGATATAAAGTGATAAAACAAATAATCACTTGATTGGTAGAAATCCACATCATAGTGATAAGATTAATATTACTAAAGAGGCAGGAATCTTGCCCTATGTCTAATAATATCATTAAAGTTAAAAAAAATTCCTTTGAATATTCAAACTGAAATCAGACAACCTGTGTGTTTCTATTTATCAGATTATAGCTGAACCATTTTAAGAATCTTATATTCAATTTTTTTGATCATTAAAACTGTAGAATTCAGTGTTCAAAGAATTCCAAACAGTTGTTCTGAATGCATTTGATCGGAATTCTTTTCTCTGGAATATCATTAAAACCAGGATCGTAGCAAATGAATTCCACTATATCTTTAAGATATATCATTATATCTGGCAATCATTCAAATTTTAGAGACTAAATAAAAAACAATTAAGAATTTTGTTATAAAGGAATATCATGTGATTAGCAGTATTTTTGTGACACTTATGGATGATTATATACACTATCCTGCTATTAATGCCCTGCATAACCACAAGTAACCTTTATTTACAGGAAAACAAATGTCTGCTGTAACCTTTAACCTTTATGGCAGCATCATAAAGGTTAGAGTTTAGCTCTGTTTTTTTGGGCAGAATCCCCTCACGCACACACACCTGATAATCCAGTTCATATTAGAGGTTCTGTATAGGATTGAGGTTAGGGCTGTGGGCTGGCCAGTGCAACTTTTCATTGCTCATGTTCTGAACTCAGTCCATCACATGACATGTGATGGACATGGATTGTCCTGCTCCTACAGGTATGGACCTTCTCTGATGTGCTACCACAGCATTAATAATGCTTATTGTCCGTGATGTTTAGATTTACCTCAGCATTCATGGTTTCGTCCAAAACAATCAATGGTCCCAGGCCAAACCATGAAATACAGCTTCAGACTGCCAAACCTCATTGTTAGTACGATACAGTCTAGCAAGTAGTTCTCTTTGAGCATCTGCCATACCCAGCCATGACCACCATCAGATTTTAATGTCTGATAGTGGTCATGTTTGGGTAATGAGTGTAATGTGTCTTGGTGCACTGTAGACCATGCACCATGACTCATTACAAGCACAGCTTTATTGGTCTATGGTCCAAGAATGGCAGACCTAACACCAATTTAAGTTGTGTTTGGCATTAGTCTGGTTGATTAGTAGCTTGTGGCTGGCTGCACAACCATTGTAACTCATATCAAGCAGTGGCCTGCACATGAGTACAGTGTGCAGGACATTCCATATCATGCAGTTTCCTGCATAAACACTGTATCTGTGCCGACAAGTGTCTCACTGAGAGTTATATTTGCTGCAACCACAATGTTGAGCTGCTTTCCAAGCAGCAAATACTTTATCCTGTCACATTCTAACTACTTGGTTAGATTTTTGGGTCATCTTCTACTTCCAGCCTGTTTCCATTTGCAGTTCATTACTTTGGTAATGAACTGCAAATGGAAGCAGGCTGGAAGCAGAAGATGGTCTATGGATATTTAGTGCCATTGAAATGTCACACGTAGACTGATTTGCTAATGTGTGGCACCCTATTATCATTTTATGCTGGAAACCTGTTAATTCTGTTGGTTGTGGAATCTTGCAGTCAATTGTATTATGGTCTCAAAGGCCTATGAGCATATTTATAGTTGCATCTGACACAATGCTGCTTGGGTAGGATGTGACCAGATATTAATGATAGGGTAATGAATTTTTAAATATGAAACTACAAAATGTTTTTAGATTTCTGATTTCTGTTTCATAGAATTATGTACTATTCCTTAATATTTAACCTTCTTAAATATGTTGACTTAAGGAAAAATCCATCGTTGGAGTTTGGTATCATGCTTGTATTTTCATATGCTCCTTATGGATTAGCAGAAGGACTTCATCTTTCAGGTATAAAATTTTATATATATTTTTTGTTATGTTTATTAAAATTTACATATATTTATTTATTTAACACACATTTCAGCCTCTTTAGTCTAATCACAACGTGCAAGATTTGTAGATTATGATAAATGTAATAAACTGTAAAATTATAAAATTTTAGGATTTTGTAAAATATAAAAATTAATTATCTATGAACTCCTCATAAATTGTCAAGGAAAATTAGTGTATAAGCCAACCATATGATTGACATTAAATGTCTTTTTTTTCTGTATCACATTTTGTTCAATTAGGGGCCATTCACACATCATTTCACTATTTTTTAACTTTTTGAGTATATCCCAAATCTTCTTAACATCAGCTTTGATATTTCCTCCCTGTTATTACCTAATGATTTTTTTTTTTTTTTGTAATTTCTCTATTCCTGCATTGCAAAATTATTGTATGGTCTCTTTATCATATTCTGAGTATTAGAATATATTAAGGTGGTCATACATTTTGGTATTAGTGCAATACTAAGGCAACATGTGAAATTGCTTATAACTAGGGCATATGTCCTAGTTTAGCTGGGACAGTCCCAGATTTTAGACTTGTCCTGGCCAGTTTAGTATATGGTCCAATTAAAAATGTTTTTATTTCAACTGTAAATTTTTTATTGGTCTATTTTTCTATTCCACAGAGATTAATTAATACTAACTTCCTAATGAATACATGGCTTCCAAGTCCTAAAGAATACATGGCTTCCAAGTCCTAAAGAATACATGGCTTCCAAGTCCTAAAGAATATATGGCTTCCAAGTTACTCAATAATAGAATGATTCACAAATGTAGAATCTTTCACAAACAATAAATGTGGAATAAATAAATTATCATGCTATACTAAATCTCAGACAGCAGTACTATATACAATCTCGATATATAATATATACGATCTCGGTCAATCTTAGTTAAAATACAAAATCAATTTTGTATTTTAACTAAGTGCACTTGATTTTTTATAATGATTACCACTGAACTAACAAAAAAAAAATCAGTTCTTTTCTTTTCATTTATAAAATCTGTTCACATTACGTGAACAGTTTTACTGTAACTTTATTATCTCACCCTTAAAAAATATATAAATTTGATTTGTTGTGTATTTTGTTGCACATTTTTGAATTTTCAAAGTTAAATTATTAATACACTAAATAAAATATTAAAGTATTCAGAAAATTAGAAAATAATTTACTTACAAGGGTACATATAATTAAAAAGACACGAACACTAACATTGTCCCGGTTTTGCTCCAAAAGTGTATGGTCACCATACCTGTAACCTAACATTTTTTGATGGTTTATAGGCTCGTTTAATTGCCCTCTTTGATGCCCCTGTAATCTTCAAAGGAAATTTTCCATGTTCACAGCTGAACCACCTTAAGGTGGTTGGGCTGTGATGCATTATCAGTTAATTCCTTCAACTTTAAGCCTTAGAAAAGCTTAAAGTTGAAGCGAAATCTGTAAAATTTGAAAACTTGCCTTCTATGTAATGTACCTTCAGTCCTATGAGAATTGGCACAACAGAAGATTAATTGTTGCAAATATGGTGAAATAACTCAGTGCCCTTACTGAGGTGTGTTTGATTCAGGGATGATTCCTTTGGGCTGGATAAGTGCCAATATTATCCTAATTCATAAGGGAGGAGCCCAAGAAGTGATGGGTGATTAGAGACCAGTGAGGTTAATAACAATATTCTGTACTGTTTTGATAACAATATTCTAAAAATATTTCTGCTCCATATCTTATCAACCCATTCTTCTGTGGTTGATAAGATTATTGAATCTGTAGTTAAAGACTCAGTACAAGGCCACCTCAGCAAGAATGGTTCTCAGTGCGGTTTTACGAAGAGGAGATATTTCCTGGAAAATCAGATAAATTTCTATGATGAGATTATAAAGCAGTTCAATGCAAGAAACAACATTGACCTTATGTATTTGGATTTTAGTAAGACTTTTGATACATCTCATGAGGAAAAGTTATTGCATAAATTAGAGTAGATCAGGATGGCAAGAAAGATACATCAGTGGATTAGGTTTTAGTTGAAGGACAAGGGCAGTTGTAAATGGCTATTACAAGCAAGTGGGGTCGCTTGGGGATCAGTGTTCAGACCTCTTTCGTTTATCTTAAATAATATTCACATTGGAATACAGTGGTAGCAGTCAAAGTTTGTGATGACTTAAAGGCTATAGGGTGTTTAACTATCAGAGCTAGGCTATGCTGCTTCAAAAGGATTTGGATCAAATACAGATTCAAAAATGGTATATAAAATTTAATGCTACCATATGCAAAGTATTTCACTTGGAGAAGAGATATGCAGAAGTAGTTTATAGATTGGGAGAGAGAAATTAAAGGATGTTTGTGATAAGAAAGACTTCGGGATTATGTTACACAAACACACTGAGTTCAGCATCCAGTGTAAACAGGTGGCAAGAATGGCACATGGTGTTTGTTTGTGATTTGGAATTTTGCAAGTGCAAAGGAGGAGGAGGTCGGTCTTATCCCTGTTTATAAGACTATGGTGGGACCACACATGGAGTATTGTATCCATTCTGGAGGCTGCATCTAAAGAAAGATGTAGAACTTCTCAAGAAGGTGCAAAGAAAGGCAGCTGGAGTGGTGAAGAGCACTAAGTATGATCCTCATGACAAATTGCTTAGAACAAATCTTCTTAACATTTTTTTGCTGAGTGAGCTCCGTTTTAACACTTACATTTTAGAGTGATCACCAAAAAAAAAAAAATTATTTAAATTCATAAAACAAATCTTTCATATTAAAATTTAAACTACATATATTTTTAACTATTTGAAACTTTCTTTAGTGAATAGAAGTTCCATTATGCCCAATTAAAATTGTCTTATTTAAACATACTTTAGTGCTTGCTCTCTCAGTGAGATCTTGAGTCTGAAAAGAAAACAGGAAGTCTTAAATTTATTTGTCCTTTATAAGAGCTGTTTGCAAGCATTCTTCCAAATGTGAGCTAGTCAGGCTTGTCTGTTTCTTATTTTAATATTTTCAATTAGTGAAAAGGCATTTTGACATGTATATGTTGTTCTGAACATAGGCAAATCCTCTGCTTGCATCTTCACGATGGTGGAACGGTTAGTAACCCCATGTATAACTCATGTGCAAGTCCTGAAATATGGTAGCATACTGGGGATAACCACCTAGGTGCAAACCAACATAAGTATTCCTCTATGTGCCCACACAACAAGAATATCACCCCTCTGTGTTACCAGACAATACTAGGTGGTAGATGACTTTCATCAACTGGTGCAATACTGAGATTCCTGGTATTCGGGATCCCGGTAAATTTTTTCCAGTATTCAAATCCTGGTATTGATACAAAAATACCGTTTTTTTGGTACTAATTTAAAAAATAATTATCCATGATTTATTCACATAAAGGTTATAAAATTGACAACAATAAATCATTAATACTGCTGAATTTGCAAAGGAGGAATTGTTATATAGTACAAATGCAACAGAAACCTGAAAATGTCATGAAACCACCTTAGTAAAGACATAATCTTACAAATATATTTCTCTTAGTAAGTTTAGTGTGTGTGGAAGTAAAGCACTTAAGGAATAACGAAAACATCATAATGGAAATTCATTATCATCATTAGTGGCAGTAGGCCTGGTAGTGCAATTAAGGAATATGGTGAACAATGGTATGGCAGGTGCGAAAGGGTTAAAATTAAAAGCTTCTGAACAATAGTTTAATCCCTCTATTACACTGCTACTTGAGAATGCAACTTAGTGCATTTTGGGAAAGTGTGCCGGTATGGAGCAGTTCAAAGGTATTGTGAACAGGTGATGTAGAGGTAAAAGATGAAAGCATTTCATTGTGTGGGAAAAATATTCTGTTTTTCCACACAATGGAAGAAGAATGATTTTAAAAAATTACACCATGATTGGGTCAGGTTTAAATTAGATAGGGGGGGAGATACGTAAATATGTGCAAACCCTTCTGGGGTTTTCGCATAAGCTTGCTTATAAAAAATTAGTACAAGGGGCGATTGTAACTTGCAGTCAATTCAATAAATTAATATATGAGAAGGAAATAAATAAGGTGTTTGCACCAAAAGAGGGGTTTGTGGTTGTTGTTCGGAGGGGTTGCAGATTTCCAGTGGTAGTTCTGGGTCCAGTTCTGTGAGTGTCCAGCCATATAGTGAAGGGTTCTGCCAGGCATGTTCCTGTGCTAGAAGTTAATCCGGAAGTTGAATAACAAGCTACCCTGGCTTCTACTACTACTGTGGTATTTTCCTTCAGTATTAACAGTGAACTGTTTTCGAAATCCCGAATAAGACAGTACTGGAAGGGTTATACAGTAAAGATGCAGAGTTCAACTAAGAAAAGAGAGACAGCACCGCACTCTGTGGAAGGAACCTGCACAAAGGAATCCCACTGTGAAAGAGCAGGAAGGTAAGTCCTCTGAATTGTGTTGTTTTGGAAATGGTACTTAGTTAAAGTGGGAGATTATTTTAGAATAAAGTTGTAGAAACACGAGAAATAAGGAAATGTTTAGTATTGAGTTGGTTTATTGGTTGAAGTTGTAAAGAAAATTGATATTGCTAAATTAAAAGAGATTACATGGAATTGTTAGCATTAAGTTATATGGATTGCTGTTGTAAAGAGAATTGATATTGGTGATTAAGATTGAATTAGTTTAGTGTTTGAAGCTGTAGAGAGAGTTCAGATTGTTAATTGAAAGAAATTTTATGGAAATGATAGCATGTATTAACAGATTAAATGAGAAAAATGAATAGATTAGATGTAAATGAACACCAGTTATGTGTTGTAAGTAGATTTGTATGATAAATGACTTGTTTTATATTTGTGTCATTGCTATTGAGAAAGTGACAGCTCACATATAATATATATACAATATATATACCCGCATGTGTGTGTGGGGAGGGAAATATCCTTCAGCTCCTAGAAATTCTCCTTTTTAACGCAGTCAGGTAGTTTGTGGGGCTTAGTGCTTGAGGGGAGCTGCTGTACAAAAATCATAGCAATGGTCACTGACAGCGACACTAAGGTACAGGGAAATAAAAATTAATAAAAAAAATAAATAAATAAATAACCCCCACCCCCACAACTTAGATATGGTTCCCTCACCAAGCTTAACTGTTAGTCTCTTTCATTAATATGGTTATAGTGCCATAAAAAGTCAAAAAGGAAATATTTTTTATTTTTGATAAAAAGGAAATAAGGTTTTTTGAAGATGAGGGAATAAGGGGGGGGGTAAACTGCAACTCGTCTACGACCATCTCAGTACAAAGTACCAACCAGCACAGAATCCAGAAGGGCGTTTTCTGCTGCTAATTAAATATGTACCAAAATTAGATCCAGTTTAAACCATAATACTATTGAGTTTCTTAAGAGCTCACTTTATTCAGACAGTAGTGTGGATGCTTATTTATTATTATTTTTTGTTTTTGTTTTTAGTATGTTTAATAATTTTTTGCTATAATATTTATTATTGTAATAAAAGTTTGATTTAAAATGTGAATTCAAGTAATTACTTGTTTTTTCCTTATTTTATTGCACCTAATTGTCATCAATATTTATTGCGAAAATTTTTTTTTTTTTTTTTTTTTTTGGAATACCGGTATCCCGGTTTCATAAATTAAAAATACCGAAATACCGCTATTAAGATTTTGACCAGCATTGTGAGCCCTATGCAATACCATCAGCTTGCTTAGTGGAGGCTTGAAGTGGTGGAACCCATGTTTAATCTCCAGAGCAAAGCTCTGGCAACCTTCCCATCTCTTCCATCATGCAGTACGATTGATGTCTTTTGAGGTTATGATGGACATCGTGGCAAAATTCAATCTTCCTTACATATTGAGGGTACAGCTCTAAAATGGTGTTTGCAGATCAGCTGCTAGATAGTCCACTAGACCAAACCTATTGGCAACTGTTTCTAGAAGCCTTCGGGATCAGCTAGTGTATAATATCACTACCCCTACTCTACCAGATAGTGACTGGAGGGAGTTAAGTAGTACAGTCAGTCCTCGTATAGCACGATAGTTGTGTTCCTAGAAACCCTCGTACAATATAAACAACAGGCCCTATGGGAAAAATGGGGTTAGGTGCCGACCACCCAAGATTGAACACACATTTGTAACCAAAACATTACCAAACACAATAAATAATCGTAATAAAATACTTACGCATTTTATTATGACTATTACGTAATAAAATATTGCTAATGCTTTTGCTTCTATCGTAAGCAAACTTGTTTGAGTTTCTATCCAAACAGATGACAGCCGTTCCATCTCTTCCAATTCTTTGTTTCTTAATCTAATGGATTTTAATTACACTTTGAGTTGTTCCTGCTATCAAAGTTGTTTTTATTTTCTCCGACTTCTTTGTAATTCTCGGCGTTGCCTCATTTAGGTCTGTAGCACGTGCAATATCACATGGTCTTTCATTTCGCTCAAAGCGTTTCACAATTTCATATTTTTCTCTATCGACAGAGGCGAACTGGCCATAAGCCTTACCGGGGGAAACCCCAGTGGGCCGAGGCCGGTGTGATTTTGGCCATAAACCATAGTATGAGGCCACTATAAATTTTCCCGGGTAGGAATTTTTGACCCAGTCCGCCTCTGTTTATCGATATTGCTTTTCTTTTTCTCTCTAAATCTGCAGTGTCTTCACCAGGATGCTTCCTTTTCACACCTTTTAAGTATTTTACTCATTTTTAGGGAATAAAGCACAATTACAAACCGAGGAGGCATGCTTGATACGCATAAACAAAGCCGCGCGCTTGTAGCAACTGAATAAACAACACCATAAAGGCAGAGATACACTATTAACACCTCACATTTTACTAAAGCACATTTCTAGGGGTTACTGCCATAAAACAATAAAAACAATTTCCAGTTGTGTTTCTGCCAGTGGAATCTGTTATAAACTGGTAGTAAACTCGATCTAATTGCATTTGCGATAATACTGATAGCTGGAATTGTGTGGGTTTTTAGCTTATTATGGTGAAATGTGTTTCCCCTTCACTAATATAAAAAACAAATACATTTTCAGAATCTTCTTTTTATTCCTATCGTGTTGCGTTCGGTTGGGGCGATTCTGCATTCGACTGCCATTTCTTGTAAACACAAAGGCGAATCGTGCATAAGCGAATTTGGTTCGTATTATATAAGATATCGTTCCCCTATTTATAAATCGTGATGATCGAATTCGTGTAATGTAAACACGTGTTATACGAGGACTGACTATGTGTGTGGCGCCTCCGTAGCCAGGTGGGCAGGAGCAGCAGTGCATAGCACATGCTTCTTGATTAGACCAGGGTTCGAGCCCATGACCACCAAATACGGAGGATGCAGGAAGGTCAAGGAATGACCACCGCATATCCCTGGAGCAATATGGCCTTAGTTGCTAATGCTCCTAAAAACCAAATAACAACAACAACAACAAGTAGTATATATGCAAGGGGGTGGGTCATTGTCGAGGATGTGTTATGTCAAGGAGCTGGGTATATTCTTGCCATGTGTAGGCCATATTCAAAAACTTAATTACTTCATACAGCATGCCGACCTCATCATTTCTTACTACTGAATACATTGTCAATTGTCAAATTAATACAAAACTTATCTGCAAAAAGATCTAAACCTTCAAAACACTTCCTCATTCATTTCACAAATATACATGTTCTCATATTTAATGTCAGTATTGCTAAACCCCATGTACTTTTTTGACCGAATCCCAGTTATCGGTTGATTCAACCACTGCTCATCTCAGTTGTCCAAATTATTCATTGTATGAGTATTTTCTCTTCAAAGGTGGTGCGTCTGGATATGCCCATTCCGATATTCCCTGTCAGAGACTTAGTAATTTGGAACTCCTCTTTTTGATCTTCTCTGGCTTAAAATCTCTCTACCACATGCTGTAAAATTCATCTGTTGCCTCTGTCTTTCTCCCAACTCCACTAATCACTTAGAACTCTTTGACTTCCTCTTTGAAAGATCAATTTCTCTAGTCCAACTTTCCTAACATGGGTAATTTTCTTTGGTGGTTTTAATGTTCATAACTCCAGCTGGCTTCAGTTTTTCTAGTCACATGAGCCCAGGTGGCTTAGATACTGAGACTTTTACAATTACTAATGACTTCACACAGATTGTTCATTAACCTACCAGAATAAAGGGTTACAATACTAACCTTAAAACCAACATGCTTGATTTTTTTTCACAATCAACCCTTCTAAGTACACAGTCAAGGTGAGTGGTCCTCTTGGCTCCTCAGATTATAACTTGGTGATGGTCTCTTCTCCAATGGAATCCTTATCTCGTGACCATTCTCAACCACATATTTTTTAGCATTACAAAAATGCAAAATGGGATGATCTGCAAGATTTTTTTTTTTTTCCCTTCTTTTCCTTGGTCCAATTACTGTTTAAAATCCTTCTGATGCTGTTTGCTCAGATCGTGTCAGTGAAAGTATTCTTGTAGGGATGAAATCCTATAATTCCATGCTCCATCTTAAAATTTTCTCCTTTAATTAAACCTTGGGTTTACAATAAATGTGCTAAGGCTGTTCAAGAGGAGAATGTTATATATCGTGTTTGGCTTGTTTCTAAATCTCCAGGTTCATTTTTTGCTTGTACCAAATCTCACAATAATTGTAAAGCAGTTATTAGTCAGTCTAAACTAGATTTTGAAGAAGCTAAGAGTATAAATATCGCTTCTTGTCCAAATGGTAGCTGAGCATTCTATTCTCTTGTCAAAGCTATTGGATGCAACTTTTGTCCATTTCTGTTCCTACCTCTTTCAGGACCAGAAAGTTCTGTTTCCATTTCAGCCAAAGATAAAGCTGACCTGCTATCATCCTTTACTAGCTCCTTACTCATGTTCTTTTTCTTCCAACTTGTGTATTGATGATCTTGGTAAACAACCTCCCACCATTCCCAGTAGACTCCATTTAATGCCTTCTGTGGTCTTCTGTCAGAAGAATTTTGACAAATCTTGATGCTGAGAAAGCTCCAGGTCCTGATGGTATTTCTCCACTTATTCTCAAAACTTACTCTCCCGAACTTACTTCTATTCTATGTTACCTTTTTTCACTTTCTTGTTCCAAAGGTGTTTTTCCTTCTGCTTGAAAATTTGTTCCTATCTAGCCAGTTCCTAAAAAGGGTGATAAAACCGTCCTATCCACTTATTGTCCCATTGCAATTACTTCTACTGTTTCTAAATAATGAAGAAATCTGTTAACCACCAACTCTTAAACTATGTAGAAAACTTCCATCTGATCAATGATCACCACTATGGATTCCATCAGTGTCGATCCCCTGGTGATATCCTGACTTATTTTACCCATCTATGGACAAATTCAATGGAAAAGTTTGGGGAAACTCAAGCAGTTGCTCTTGACATTTCAAAGGTTTTTGATTGTGTTTGGCATAAAGGTCTTCTAAATAAGCTTCTATCTTGTGGTTTGCCAACCTTTTTTTGTAATTGATTATCCAGTTCTCTCTCTGACCACTCACTGCAGGTGATGGTAGGTGGCTCTCTGTCTTCTAACTTCTCCACTAATGCTGGTGTTCTCCAAGGTTCAGTTCTTTCTCCCACTCTTTTCCACTTGTATATTAATGACCTTCCATTGATTGGAAATCCTATCCATAGTTTTGCTGATAGCACATTGCATTCCACCTTCCAGGTTGAAAAACCTTGCCCTGCACAAACAGCTTCAATTTCTTTCAATTTCTAAAATATTCACTACCAATTTCCTAAATGCTGATCTCCAGATAATTCTCCAATGGGGTGATAACTTAGTTGATTTCAATCCTTCTAAAAACTCAGTCCTGTTCTATATGCAAAAAGAATTCTTCTGCCTGTATGCTTATCTTTTATCACATTCTAATTTTTATGCAAGATTATATATCTCTATTAGGGGTTACTCTGACTTCTGATCTCTTGACATAGGCACATTACAAATATTGCTTCCTCTGCATCTAAAAATCTGTGTTTTCTCTTTTGCTCTGTGTTACTTTTCTTCCAAACAGCTGATCAATCTGTAAAAATTGCAAATTCCCCCTACCCTTGGAATATTAGCCCCACATATGGGGTGGTGTCCCCAAAATGTCTTTCAGGCTTCTAGATTCCATTCAGAAGAGGGCAGTTAAGTTAATTAATGACTCATCTCAGCAGAGTCTCTCCACTCCCTGTCTCATAGACATTCTCTTTCTACTGCATGCCTTTTCTATAGATACTTCCAATTTTCACTGTTCTTCTGAATTGGTTTCTATAATTCCCGCTCTCTCTTCCAAGATTATCCTTTTTTGCTATATATCAGAAAAGCCTTTACCTCTTCAAAAACCTCCTGTATCCTGAAAGTGCTTTCCCATGACTAAGCCACTGAACTTCTGTATGGATAATAAAGTCAGGATAGGGTACTTACATGTCTTTCAAAAATTACTTTAAAGTTATTTATTTAGCTACCTTGAGTTTAAATAGTTGATGAGCTTAGTAAAAACTTCAAGGCAGTTCATCATTTCAATTTGATTTTTCCTTTGAGAACATAAAGCTTCAATATGAATTAAACACTGATAGTGGACAAAATTAGGTGCTCTTTTATCTTTACTGAGATAAACAATAACTCTGTTTTTTTCCTGTCTTGGATGGTGCACTATCAGTAACAATGGATACAAGTTTGTTGATATTGACTTTGTGCAATGTGAGAAACTGCATAATTGTTTTTAATATATCCTTCTCAGTTGTTTGACCAGTAAGAGGTAATTCACTCAAAAATTCTTATTTGCAATTACCATTGTCTTATATAAAATGCACACAACACATGTTGTGATATGGAGGAAATATCAATCAATTCATCCAATGAGAGAGGGAAAAAATATACAGTTTTCAAAATTTAAGTAACAATTCTCTAAATCTAAAATCAGAAATTTTATGAACATATTTGTTATAGTATCATTACTCCTAGGGATACTTTTTGCAGTTCTGAATACAATGAAGTTCTGTGCTTTTCTGGTAAGCCACTAGCAAGAATTTGCAATGCAGATTCTTGCTAGTGGCTACACACTTTTATTACTTTACCACACTTTCATTACTTTACAATGCAGATGCTACACACTTTTATTACTTTACCACTGATGTAAAGCATGGAATTTTTATCAATAATATTTGACAGATTAAATGACACTTCATTTGCAAGTGTTTTAGAATTACCAGGTTGGCTTACTTATTAATGTATTCCTTTGGCTCTCCAAGTTTATTGCTGAACCTGTTAAGTTTATTTTTTCTAGCATTGGAAAATCTTGGAAAAGTCTTACTAAAATTCTTATGACATGTTCGGTAATGTCATTCACAGTTTGACTTATGATAACCAGACTGCACTATTTCACATAGAAATTTCACACTATTTCTCATGCAACAAACTCCAACATCAAAGTCATGCTAATTTTTTTTTTTCCAATGATGAGGGCATAGCATATGACAAATTTATGACTTGGGGAGAAATTTGTGACCGGGGAGCTTGTTGCTCATGCTTGTAGGCTGAAGTTATCAACAGATTGCCTCCTCCCTATCAAATACTCCAACAACCCTTGGATGCTGACTTTTGTAAATCTTCAGATCACAAAAAGTACAGCTGTCACATCCTTTAACTCCACGTAACCCCTCCAACACTCATCAACTGATTGAGGTCTTACCAGTTCTGCAGGAGGAGTGCCTATAAAAGGGTGTCACATTCGAGTTCAGATTTGTTTGGACATGTTTTTTTAATTTAATGTATTTTATTTCATTATTATTTTTCTTCTTGTTTTCTCAATTCAGCTTTTTATATATGCCATAAGAATCACACATATATTTAATATATATATATATGATTCTTATGGCAAGATGCCACCTCTGCTGTTTGTTTATCCCTAGTTTGTTGCCGTGAAGAGTTTTATAAAGTTGTGGTACCTGTGTGTCCCTTTGTACCTTATAACAAAGATCATTTACACAAAAATGAATCATGCAACGTACTCAACTTGCTTGGTGCTCAGCTCATCATAATTGGTCTTTGAAATGTTGGAAAACTGTTTTGAAGTGTTGAATATGGTACAGTGACTTCTTAATTTATGTAAGGGTTACGTTTCAGAATGTCTCGTGCAATTTAAATTAGTGTGTGATGTAAATAATCACTAAAAAATGCGATAATAGACCTTATGGCAAGATAATAGACCCTATGAAAGTAACTGTCGTATATTTTAAGAAGGCCCCATTTTAAGAAGGATGTAGAACTGTTGGAACGAGTACAGAGAAGGGCAACAAGATTAGTGAATGGAACAATGGGTTGTTCTTATGAAGAAAGGCTTAAGTTTTGCAAATTACAGTGTCTGGAGACTAGGCACCTGTGAGGTGATCTGATTGAGGTGAATAAAGCCTTGAATGGTTTGAGCATGCTCAGTGCAGATGGGATTCTTCCTCTTGCTCAGAATAATTTCCTGAGAGGGCATAAATTCAAATTGAGGAAAGACGGTTGTAGGATAGATGTGCGGAAGTTTGCCTTTAGCCAGCAGGTGGTTGATTGCTGAACAAACTTCCATCTGTCGTTGTAGAAGTTGATAGCTTAAATAGATTCAAGGCAGAACTTGACAAACATTTGGAGCGAGTGGATGGGGGAAATAAGGGTGTTTTTTTTTTTTTTGGCTGATGCTATATAAACTTGCTTTCTTGCATCCTCTGCATCTAGCATGTGCCTATGCTAATGCATCAGGCTGACAGTACATAGATATAATATAGCTAAGTTACCCCTACTGGTATATACCATTCGTTTTCTTAGAGTGGAAGACTGGGTGCTCTAAAGAAAATTATGAGCAACTAAAGAGGTTCATTCATCTTTATTGATTTACTTATTTTGTTTTGTACAGTAAGGAAAGATATTTCACTATAACCAACATATATAGTACAACACAAACTACAATTGAGAGAGATTGGAGTGGAGGGTGTCCTTAGGCAGATTGATGAGATAGATTGTCATGATCAGATTCATTTCTCTCGGATTCGGACCAGATAAGTGGGAGTGCTATGCTAACCCAGGAGTTGGAGGGTTCACTTGACTGCTTCCTTGAGCATTTGAAAAAGGAATCCAAAGTTAGTTGCTTTGTATGTTGCCTTTTCTCACACAACTACTCATAGTAGCAACCAAGTTCTAGTGTAACTTTATGTTGCACTTTAGAGCTTCACTCAAGATTAGAGTCTTCATCTTTAGGCCTTCGTCTATAAGGTTTAATGCTTTCAATATTCCTTTCACAGTCAGGCTCCATTCTTCTTTAACCTCTGGGCTTTTGCTCGCTACTGCCTCCTCCTCTTGAATGCAATTCTGCTCCAGGGTAAACAGATCTTCATTTGGCAATTCTTGATGATGCAAATCAATTAAATCATTGACATCAGTTGCCTCCACTTCAGTGAACCCTATCTTTTTAGCGAGTTTCACACATTTGTCATTAGTTTGTGCATAATCTTCATCGGTATAAGAACCTTTGAAAGAGTTGCTAAGATCTGGACATAGCTTATGTCACAAACATTGAATACAGTAATGTGGAAATTCAAGCCATGCAGCATCAATGAATTTTAAAGCATTTGTTATATTGAAGGCTCACCAATATTGCTGCACACTCATCTGTTTGTGGTCGGTCTTGTCAATTAGATCAGTTGGAATGTGCTTTAAATACTGAGCCTTAAAAGATTTAGTTACGTGTTAGTCCATAGGCTGGAGTATTGAGGTTGTATTTGCTGGGGGAAAAAACCAATCTTGATATTGGAACAGATATCATAAATACCGGGTGGATGGCTTTTGGCATTATCAAGAATAAGTAAGAGGTTGAACAGAATTCCTTTTTCCTTGCAATACACTTCCAATTCTGGTCATAACTGAGGTCCAAGGTAACTTGAGTACCAGTACACGGGCCTGTATGACCTGTTGTAACCTTTAAGGGCATGAAGGTTTTGATAGTGGTATATGAATACAGGTTTCAGTTTATGACCCTCCATATTAGCAGCAAACAGAAGTGTTTGCCATCTTGTGTCAACTTAAAGCCAGTCGCAGTCTTTTCAGCAATGGAAATATTAGTGCAAACAGGCATTTTTTTTTCCCAATATAAACCTGTTTTGTTGAGGTTGAATATCTGTTTGGGTATTTACTCTTTCTGTCATGGCACTTTACTTAAATATGGTCGGCGTGCATTATTTTAAATTTGCATCATTTAAACATGCTTAAAGTGAGTCACTGTATGTTGTTTTTTGATCCACTGGCTATATTTGAGTGTGGTGGATGCCTGAAGAATGTTATTTGCCAGGGTGTCATACAGCTGTGAAATTTGGCAGAGGTGTCACTGTTGGGGGTTGTTTCTCATGATTTTGGCGTGGACCATAAGTTGTCATTTCTGAAACAATAAATGCCATTTGGCATTTATTGTTTCAGAAATTATCATATGTTGACATATGATAATGTTTATCATATGTTGACATTCTGGACAATCCCACTCTTGGTCAGGTCAGTATGTCTCAAGTCACTAACTCAATTGATCATTGTTGAAGAAGGAAAATGGACTGAAATTGCTGTCTTCCAATTATTAAAAATTGGTTCAGTGTCCAACAAGGAGGGGGTTGACATTTTTGGCCTTAATTACAGTGTGTAATTAAGGAAAAAGGTGGATTGACATATTATTAAATATTGTATTAGTAAAAAGGGTTCATTGACACGTAGAGGTGTATGTTTCACCTCTGTGTCCTTATACTATGAGCACAGTGTACTTTGGACACAGCCACTGATGCACTGGTAAACTCAGAAACAACTGGTTGATATGTATTTTCAAAAGGGTTAGTATGCAAACTGTTAAGAAGTGATTTTTTTATCCAAAAGAGGGATTGTGTGCAAAAGTCACATATCCCTGTAGTATCCTAAGTGCTTTTGAAAGTGCTGTATACTGCATTTCAGTCATAGATAATTACACCTGGTTTAAAAGTTAATTAATTGTGCTTTTGAAAGTGCTGTATACTGCATTTCAGTCATAGATAATTACACCTGGTTTAAAAGTTAATTAATTGAACTGTTGTTTTTTTTCCCTTCCAGGTATAATGGCCATCTTGTTCAATGGTGTTGTGATGTCACACTACACTCATTTTAATCTGTCTACCATTACTCAGATTACTATGCAACAGACACTGCGTACCCTTTCTTTTATTGCTGGTAAGTATGGAAATTGTTAAAGGAGTATGTTGTAAAAGATATGTAAGGAAGATTTTTTTTTTTACACTTATTAAGAGTGAAGTAAATTTTTTGTAATTATTTCCACATTTTTCCTTGTGTGGGACGTTATCTATGAAGTGTATACAAGGTAGGATCAAAAAGTTTCAGGATCGAATTAATTAAAAATCTAAAAATTATCTAAATATACCTAAACAATATTGAAATAAATGTCTAAACATTGAATAGGAAAGATCTTATTCATTTTGTAACTTAGCAGCATACTTAGAATTTTTTGTAGTAGGTAGAATTTTGGCTGCACTTGTGGAAATGTTTAATTTTCTATTGTAAATCCTAATATTCTTAATTTTGAGCAATGTAAGGAGAAATTGAACTTGAAACCTACGTGGATACAAGAGCTATTGTCATACAAACAGATGAATGTCGTGTCATTTAACAAAACTTTTAGAAGGTATAGAACTGGATCTAAAATGAAAAAGTAGTGCTGTAAAAGGAACAACAAAACCTTGTCATCCACCTTGTCAAAGCCTGGTTCCTCCGTAGCCAGGTGGGAAGGAGCAGCAGTGCATAACACACACTTCTTGATTAGACCAGGTTTTGATCCCGGCACCACCAAATACGGAGGATGCGGAAAGGTCAGGGAATGACCACTGCATATTCCTGGAGCAATATGGCCTTAGTTGGTAATGCTCCTAAAAAAATAAAAAAAAAAAAAAAAATTGTCAAAGACTGCAATGAATCATAAGACTGAGAATTTGTAATTGAATTTGAGGTCAAAAATTCTTGTAAGATTGAATATTTGTAACTGAAGAGATTACTCTAAAATGGCAGTGTGGATTATGTTTTACTTTCCAAGTACTGAAGACTGATGACATGAGGTTCACAAGGCAAGTGTCAGTGGATTTTGAAGATAATTCATAATGAATGGGCATTTGGTTTAATGTTAAAAATATAAATTGTTAAATCTTGTAACAGCATCTTAGCCAGGATTTTCAGAAAAGGAGAACAAATAGAGATAGGCAGAAAAACCACTGGAACATAAACAACTCTGCATTTGCAATTTTAATGCAGAAATTCAGGATACCATTTGGGCTGAATGAGTAAGTAGGTAGTAAGGTGAGGGCAGTGGAAATGGAAAATTCATCAAATAAGCCTGCAATTATGATGACAGGTCAAGAGAATAGTTTTATAGTCAGTCCATAATTCTATATTGAATTCCCTGGATATAGAGTGATTGGGCTCTGAGAAAATATTTTGTCATCAATGCAAATATTCATTATTTTATGATAGCTTTATGTGATTTGCTTGAATATTGTTATAATATTGTTCTGCCATTGTTATACGATACGTGTGCCCCGAACTAGATAGCATAAGGTCTAACGGAAAATTAGATAGTGTAAGGTTTAACGGAAAACTAGATAGAGAGTATAGTAGTATCAATTAATCAGTAAAATTTATTAATCTTATTAAATTTCATTGTCAATTGAATTGTACTTTAACTAAATAAATATAGCGACCTAGGTTTTACAAACATCATAATTAATACATATAAGTTGACAAGGGATAAGAAAGTCATATAATGTAACTCGGAGATAACATTCGATACCGAAATACATATATATATATATATAGTGTTATAACTGCATTGGGATATAAGTTTAGGGTTATATTTTGTATTGGAATTTTATTGAACTTGAATAGAAATCATGACTCAGACCAGAGCATCAAAGCAAAAGGCTCAAACTAATGGAGGTGCTGTGGTTCAGGGGAGAACTGAGGGGGGCAGTTGTCCTCTGAATCACAGTCTATTGAAATGCACTGCTTGTTTGATGTTTGTGGAGCAATCAGGAACGAGACATGATATTGCCAAGTGGAATGTCTTTGTGTGTGCGCGATGTAAGGAGTGCGAGGAAATCAAGCGGCAACCCAGCATTGTTCTGGGCTTATATGAGAGCTTGAAGGACAGGGTGGATGCCCTCGAATGATTTAAATTGAGGGGCCCATCAAGCTCTCAGCTGCCCACATCAATGCTAGAGCTTGCACTTGAGCATCAAGCAACACAGCGGCAAACCCCAAGGCAGAATGCACTAGTCCCAAAGGAACTAGTTGTAGGTGACTCTATGGTCAGGGAAACGGGGAGCATATTGTGCAAAAAGGATAGATGGAACAGGACCAGGGTATGTCTGCCAGGGGCAAAGGTTGATGACATTGTGGAGCAGATATCATCTTTTAAGGGTACAAAGGTTGATATTGTTGTACACGTTGGCACTAATAATATTAAGAATAGGAGACCAGCAGAATTATTTAACAAGTACAAGTCAATGCTGAAAAAAAGCAGTGAGTTAGGTTTGAATTTGAAATTGTCTGCAATTCTGCCCAGACACAATAGGAGGGAGTATAAGATGAGAACCTTGTCGATCAATTCGGCCCTGGAGAGATTGTGCAAGGCTCAAGGGGTAGAATTTTTCTCAGCCTGGTCTGTGCTTGTTAACAGAAGAGACTGCCTTCTACAGGTATGGAATACACTTAAATAGAAAGGGTGCAAGAATATTTGCTGATGCTATCGAGGCAGAGTTAGATGGGTCGGAAAACTGCTAGCTTGGGTGGGATACACGGACTAATAGATTAAGAGTAGTCGCTGGCAGAGGAAAAAGTGATTCTTGCACTACTTCTATTGAAATGCAATTGAGCAGCAGCCTGGAAAGCAAGGCAATGGGGATTTCCAGGACTGCTGGGAGTCATAGTTGAACAAGTAAATATGTGGACTGTGTTAGGGTAACTAAGAGTAGAAACAGGTGCATGTATATTTGCATGTACACCAATGCTAGGAGTATAGTTAATAAATTCAATGAGCTTGAAGTGCTAGTCAAGACATCAAAGGCAGATATTGTTGGGATATCAGAGACATGGTGTCATACAGACATAAGCAGTGCAGAACTGGAATTTAGGGAGTACAATGTGTACAGAAAGGATAGACAGGACAGAAAGGGAGAAGGGGTTATGCTGTTAGTTAAGAAACACAAAATCTAAGGAAATGCATCCAATTGATGTTGGTGGACAGTGCAATGTTGAATCTGTTTGGTGTGACATAAGCACTGAGAAAGGAAAAATGAGAGTAGGTGTGTGTTATAGGCCAAATGAATCTGTTGAGTATAATGAGCAATTGTGCAGAGAAATAGTGTATCAAATTTAGAGATGCAATAGTAAATCAGAGAGTCTTATAATGGGGGATTTTAATTTCCCAGAGATTGACTGGAATTTGTGGGTTGGTCACTCAAACCCTAGCAAGGCTTTTGTGGATTTATCGGATGACTGTTTTCTACAGCAGCATGTTCGGGAGGCAACTAGAGAAAGTAATACTCTTGATCTGATTATCAGTAGTGATTCTTCATGCATTAGGAATCTGCAGATAAAGGAACCACTAGGTGGCAGTGATCACAGCGTGTTGAAGTGGGATTTGCTCAAAGAGGTAACTACCATTAAATGTAAAGGGAAGGGTTTTTGCTTTCGTAAAGGTGACTACATTGGTCTGAGACAGTATTTAAATTCTATACGGTGGGACCAACTGATGATGTTACCAACAACAAATTCAAGAGGGAAGCATTCAAAGAATTAATCTTGGAAGCTACTAAACTTTTCATACCAACAAAGAAATATTGTTCAAGATTTAGGCCTAAATGGATGTCAGATGAATTAATTAGGCATGTGACAGAGAAGAAAAATGCATGGAATACATATAAATTAACATGTGACACAGAAGCCTATGATAGATATAATCTGGTCTGTAACCAAGTTACAAAGGGGGTTAGGCAGGCGAAGGCAGATTACGAGAAATCTTTGGCAAAGGATGCAAAGAAAAACAGCAAAGTGTTCTTTTCTTATGTAAACTCTAGAAGGAAGGGGATGAATCAGATTGGTTCACTTGATATGAGATGGTTCAACTGTTGATGATCCTGCTCAGATAGCTAGCAAACTAAATGAATATTTTGCATCTACATTCATACATGAGGAGTTATTCAGAGAGAGGAATGTGCGAGATGTATTAAACTCTGGCAGTAAGCTAGATAATCTTGTAATAACTGAGAGTAAAGTGGAGGAGAAATTGTTGAAGATAAATATAAGAAAGGCACCTGGGGTGGATGGAATCTATCCAGTTATCTTAAAGGAGGTGGCAAAGGAAGTAAGCAAACCCTTAGCCATAATTATGAGAGCTTCCCTGGACTCAGGGGAGGTACCCATGGACTGGAGATGTGCAAATGTGACCCCAATCCACAAAGGAGGATCAAAGGGAGAGAGAGGTAATTACAGACCTGTTAGTTTAACTTCTGTTCCAGGGAAATTAATGGAGGAACTGGTTAAAGAAGCATTGCAGGATCATCTAGACAAGACTTCAGTTATAGCTCGGACACAGCATGGGTTTGTTAAGGGGAAGTCTTGTTGACTAATTTGATTGGATACTATGATGTAGTCACAAAGCAACTGGATGCAAAGAATATCTTTGATATCATATATTTGGATCTTAGAAAGGACTTTGATACTGTTGCACATGGAAGACATGCACAACTTGGAGCAGTGTGACATTGGATGCAAATTGCTGCTATTGATAAAGGGATGGTTGAGTGGGAGAAGACAGAGGACACTGCTCTTCGCGGACTAATGTTATTAGTGGAGTTCTTCAGGGTTCAGTGTTGGGTCCATTGTTGTTTTCTGTATTTATAAGTGATATTGATGATGGTATATCAGGCTTAATGTCCAAGTTGGAAGATGATATGAAGGTTGGCAGGGTTGTTAATGACACTAATTACAGTAAACTGCTGCAACAGTATCTAGAAAAGTTGAGCAGATGGGCTGAGAGGTGGCAAATGAAGTTTAACATTGACAAATATAAAGTACTACCTATGGGAAGCAGTAATCCCAGAGTAACGTATCAACCCTGTGGTACCACACTGACAATGGTAGAGAATGAAAAGGACCTGGGGGTAATTGTGCAGGTAGATATGAAGCATTTCTTAGCAATGTAGACTGTCTGCAAGAGTAGCTCATGGTGTCTTGTCAATGATATACAGGAATTTTTCTAGCAGGGATAAGGTGATTATCCCCTTGTATAAGGCAATGGTCAGGCCACATCCTGAGTACTCTATACAGGTCTGGAGGCCTCATTTTAAGAAGGATGTAAAGCTGTTGGAACGAGTACAGAGAAGGGCAACAAGATTAGTGAACAGAACAAAGGGTTTCTCTTACGAAGAAAGGCTTACGTTTTGCAAATGACAGTGTCTGGAGACTAGGCACCTGCGAGGTGATCTGACTGAGGTATATAAAGCCTTGAATAGTTTCAGCATGCTCATTGCTGATGGGATTCTTCCTCTTGCTCAGAATAATCACCTGAGAGGGCATAAATTCAAATTGAGGAAAGACAGTTATAGGATAGATGTGCGGAAGTTTGCCTTTAGCTGGCGGGTGGTTGATATTTTTTTTTTTTTTTTGGCTGGTGCAGCATAAGCCTCAGGCTTCCTTGCACCATATGGCTAATAATAATAAATAATAATAATGTTTTAACAGAGGTTGGAGTGGAGATGGGCAAATGTTATGACCTATAGTTATGGCAGGAGACCAGAACGATCAACTGCCATTTGCACAAAAAAAGCAAGTTTTCTACAATTAGCCTGTTAAAAATCTAGTTCAAAATCTGAACTGATTAATACTGCTTTACAATTGTTGTGAGCTTTGGTGTAGGCAGAAAATAATCTGATAATTTGTATACAAGCCAGTTACGATATTCAGCGTTCTTCTCATGAACAGCCTTACCACATTTATTGAAAAACCAAGGTTTAGATGGACAAGATTGTAAGTTAGAGTGTGGAATAATGGATTTAATCCCTACAAGAATAATTTCATTGACATGATCTGTGCAAGCATTGATATAAGACTATTTGACACAATAATCCAACCAAGGAAAAGAAAAGAAATCTCGCAGATTATCCCACATTTTACATTCCTGTAATGCCAAACAACATGAATGGCCACGAGAGAGAGAGAGAGAGAGAGAGAGAGAGAGAGAGAGAGAGAGAGAGAGAGAGAGAGAGGGGGGGGCCTCCATTGGAGAAGTGACTCGCCGACTTCACAATTTGTGATCACAGGTGCCTCGAGGACCACTAACCTCGACCATGTACTTAGCAGAGTTGTTTGTAAGAAAAAGATCAAGCATGTTGGCTGCATGATTAGAATTGTCGGTATTCCGATAGGTAAATGTGAGATCTGTGTGTCATTAGTAATTGCAAAAGCTTCAGCATTCTTGACCAGCTAGGTCCATGTGACTAGAAAGTGGAAGCCAGCTGGTGTTGTGAACATTAAAATGATTAAGAAAAATTGCCTCACTAAGGAAAGTTGGACTGGAGAAATTGAACTTTCAAAGCAAGGAAGTCAGAGTTCCAAGTGATTAGTAGAGTTGGGAGAATGATAGAAGCAACAGATGAATTTGACAGAATGTGGTAGAGAGATTTTAAGCCAGTGGAGATCAAAAAGAGAGATCCTAAATTACTGTCTCTCTGACGGAATATCAGAGCAGACATATCCACAAGTACCACCTTTGAAGCGAAAGGAATCATACAGTGAATAATTCAGACAACTGAAATTACAGTGGTTAAATCAACCAATAACTGGGATTCTGTCAGAAAAAGTACATGGGGTTTGACAGGCTGTGAGTGGAAATGGACATCATTGAGATTAGAATTGAGACCACGTATATTTGTGAAATGATGAGGAAGCATTTGGGAGGTTTTGATCTTTTCACAGAAATTTGTTCTATTATTTTGACAATTCATGGTGCATTCACAAACTAAGAAAAGGTTGTGAGGACTTGCTGTATGAAATAATAAAATTTTTGGATATAGCTTACACATGGTTAGAATATACCCAGCTCTTTGACAATGTCCTCTGCATACGCACTACTCGGACTCCCTCCAGTCACTATATGTCAGAGTTAGAGGCAGCATCGAGATTATATGCTAGTTGATCTAGAAGTGTCCTGGAGAGTTACTAATAGGTTCAGTGGGCTGGACTGTCTAATGGCTGGCATGTGAACACCGTTTTATATCTGTACTCTCAAAATGTAAGGAAGATTGGATCTCACTATGATGTCCATCATAACCTCAAAAGACATCAATCATATTGCATGATGGAAGTGATAGGGCATTGCTGGAGTTTTGCTCTGCAGACTAAACATGGGTTATACCAATTCAAGACTGCAGTAAGCTTAGTGGTGGTATTGCACTAGTCGATGAGAGTCATCTATCAGTTAGGATTGCCTGGTAACATATATGGGCTGCATTCCTCTGTATGGTTTGGACACCCCGACCCCTGCTTATGTGTTGTGAAAGTGCAAGCAGAGGATTTGGTTGTCACAGACTGACTGGATTTTCCTGAAATTTGGTCCACATGAATTGAGTGCCCACTGAATATCAGTTCCATCAGAATTTTAGACTCACAGGTAGCAAACCCAGCTCTACATACCTGAGAAAATGTGTGTGACAAGGACCACAATTTCCTGAAGTTTCAACTCTGTCCTCATTTCGAGAGGTTGATGGACATCGCTTACATCATGCCCATCTTTGAACCACCTATTTCACTGAAACACACTGGTACAACTTAGCTTTTCATCACCATAAACAGTTTTTAACATTTAATACATTTCTGATGCAGATTTTTCCAGTTTAATACAAAATTTGATGTTTGTTGTTGCTCCATTGCAAAATCGTGACGTTAAGACTACTAACAAGACGTTTTGTTATTTGCAACCTGTTAACCTACTGAACAGTTTTTGTATCTGATGGAGGAAGTTTGAACTACAACATACCACTTCTGTTTATTTTCAAACTCATTGAACATGACCACCACAGCTTCATTCTGGGAACTTTATTTTATGTGTATACTTAGATTTCAGAAAAGCTTTTGATACTACAATAAAATACTGCTATACAAATTGGAGCAGTGTTGACATTAAGGGCAAGTTGCTTGGAAGAAGACAGTTATAAATGGTCACTGCTCATTGTTAATCATTATTTTCAAGCTCATTGAACATAACCACAATACCACCACTCTGGGAACTTTATTGCCACACCTTGTATGTATAATTTTCTTTTATTGTGTTCCCTGAAAAGCATTTGGTTTGATAATTGGAAAACAAGAATTTGTTCATGCTGGATTTAAATTTCTTAGATTGTAATTTTCTGGAAATGCACGAGAAAATGGTTTCAAGAACTAGATTTGGAGTTGAACTACAAATGGAAATTGACTGGTTTACATGCTGCCATCATGACTAGTTTACATATGTGTTTGCTGTGTGTTTTGCAATTCATGTTATGTTATAGTTTGTTTTTTTTTAGTGGAAAACTGTGAAAGCTCTGGATGGGTTGAGAAGTTAGATCATTGTTTGAAGAGAGCAGTAATTAGACATTGTGGTTGAGTGAGTTTGTATTGAGTTGTTTTGCCTTGATGGAAATTAAAAGAAAAGTTCCATAACAAAAAGCAATATTTTCTTTCATGTTTTCTACTTTTGGTCTCAATGTCAATTATTCCTTCTAGGAAGTTTCTTCAGGCTTACAACCCTGTACTATTTCATACCCTTACAGATGGTTGTTGAAAGTATAGATTTCAACAACCATCTGGAAAAAAGAAAAGAAATTATATCCTTCATTTACATTCATTACTTTTGGGAGTCTGTTGTACATTTTTCAACCTGTAACTCATCCAGTCTGCATTAGCAGAATAAATTTCCCATTGATGATATGGCATGCTTGCATATGCCAAATTGTTGCACTCTCCAAATTGTTTTATGTGTATTGTTTTGCAGCAGGTTACTACAGACCAAATCGACACACATTGTTTTGACGTCTGATTTGAAATAGACCCATAAATTATTAATGAAGCTTGCGTACTATGCCAATATGAAATTTTGGCAGAGATTACTTAATGCTGGAAAAATTAAGTATAATTTATATACAAAGTGTCTTGAAACAAAACTATTTATTTAAAACGTGGTTAATGTATGGGAAACCAAGCTAGTTGATGATATTCTCATTGAGGCTGTCTTTAAAGTTTTAGTGAATTCTTTGATTTTATTAGTTAGTTGTAAATATGGTTTCTCTAATCTGGATTAATTTTGATAATTACATTTAAGCTAATATTTTTTATTTTTTTTAGAAACTTGTGTGTTTGCATATTTGGGATTGGCAATATTCAGTTTTAGGCTGATTATTAAGCCTTCATTAGTCATATGGAGTATTGTAAGTATTTTTCAGTTTAATTTGGTATACTAATAACTTTAATATGAGAACCATTTATGCCATGCATTTATTTATATGTGAAAGAAATTGATTTTCTCCATAGTACATTTTTAAAGTTAAGATGCCATGTAAATTGATAATGATTGCACATACCTTGTAATTATTCCTTAAGAAGATTGGTTATTTTTTTTTTTTTTTCATTTCCAATATCAAAGTATTCTTCCCTGAAGTACATTTGTTGATATTCTCTCTCTGATATCATACCAGGTGTCATTTAAAATTTGTTACAGTATGTGACGATGCTCTGACTTTGTTATTGTCATTTGTTTACATTTAACAAATTGAACTATTATATACATTTGTAACCATGAGAACTATCTTTTATTTATTATAGATGTGTACAAATGTAAATAAGTTAAGTTAGTGCTAAATATTTATTTAAATGTTTCTTTAAAAGTGCTTAACTGCCTGCTGACAGTTAAGCACTTTTGGTATATGTCTCTAAAATTCAGTGCCTCTCAATCGTGGAGGCTATTGAAATTTAAAGAGTCTACTGTAATATCATTACAGTGGCTCTCTCTCTCTCTCTCTCTCTCTCTCTCTCTCTCTCTCTCTCTCTCTCTCTCTCTCTCTCTCACTCACTCACTCACTCACTCACTCACTGGTATTGAAGACAATTGCAGAATTGAACTCTTAATGTTTTATACAGTTTTTTTTTGTTTCATTTATTCATTTAGAATTTTGTTTTTGTATTTAAATATCCATATGCAATAGTGATGTACAGCTTATGGACCAGAGACTCCTTGCATCTTGCTGAAATTTTTGTAGCGCTCCACAGTCATAATTTAAATTTTTGCTCCCCTTCTCCCATTGTGTGCTTCATCCCAAAAGGGTAATGATGTCATCAGCATTCAGCACCCTTTCCAAAATTAGGTTTCCCAACCTGTATGAAGTATTCCAGATATGGTCTAACAATTTCCTTATACAATGGGATAATCACTTCTTTTATCCTCTTCTGGAAAAGTTCCCATATAGCAGTTCACAGACCCCTATGAGGCCTTAAGGTAAGAATTCAGAATGGCTACCATATATCATATTTACCTGATTTTTTTTAGCAAGTTAGGGGATTACATATAGTCCATTTGTATGGAATGGCATGTGTTTTCAAGAGTTCAAATTATTTTACTACAGGACTTTGTCTGTGACTGCTTGGACAGCAATTCATGAAATTTCATTTATTCTTAATAGCTAACTGGTAGTGGAAAATGCTGTTATAAGCAAGCTTATAACAGCATTATCAAAAAAAAAACAACCTACTCACCTCTTGTGTACATCCCCTTCTAACAATTTGTGTTTATTAAATTTATGCAACCTACCCACTTTCACAACACCATAGGAAATATGTTCTAGTGATCAGTTACTCTGTCTGAAAGCAAATTTTTGCAGATCTATCCTGCAGTCCTTTTTCAGTTTAAGTTGTGTGATCATATGTATTCTGTCTGGAAAGAGAGAGTAAGGATGCCATCAGCATTTAGTTTACTCAATCCATGTAAAGCCTTTAACTTATTTCCTGTGTCCTTACAGGTGTGTAGTTTCCAAGTGCTGAAATTTGCAAAACTGAAGTCTTTCTTAGTATGAGTACCCTTTTTGTGTTCCTGACTAATCTTATTGCTCTTTTCTACATGCATTACAAGGATTCACATCCTTCCAAAAATGAGGTGCAAGTTGCAGCCTAACCATTGCTTTATATAATGGGATTTCTTTGTTCCTTCTTGTAAAATTTCTGTATATGTTCTTGTTGATACTCTAGCATCACCACCAGGTCAGAGGAGTGTACAGTAAATGTAAATCATGAATACAATTGTTAACATATTTAGCAGTCACATGAGCTTGAGCCATAGTCTACTCAAAGAACATGCACTATTGCACTGTTACTCCTGGTTATATATTACTAACAGAACAGTGGCAAAACATTGAGGATTGGTTTAAAAAAAAAAAATTTCAAAATATATATAAGGCTATAAGGGAGGAAAAGAAAACAATATTTATTGTAAAAAGTATAAAATCACCCCAGTGGGTATGTTGGAATGTTGCATTTGTAGAAAAGGGAAGAAGCAAATGTAGGAAGCACAATAACATAAAAAATAATATGTGTATCAAATTTAGAGATGCAATAGAAAATGGCATGTCATCATTATATTCCTGGAATTTGTAAAAATGGACTAAAGAAGCTTGCAAAATTTTTAAGAAGGGCCATATATTTATAGAAGCATTCATATGCAATTTTTGAATATTGTTGTGGAAAGTTGGTTTCAAGAAAATAAGTAGAAGAAACTTTTATATTAAAGAATAAGCTTAGGAATTCATGGAACAAAATTCCAAAATATGTTGATGAAACTGATATCAATTCAGTGGCATCATTTTAATTAATTTATTTGAGATTAGAGTAATTTTGAGTGTGCACTCACTTTTGGTTGGACATTATCACACAATTTTATACCGTGTGAAAAATTGTGATAACACACACACACAATTTTACACTGTTCATGCATTGATATTGGTGGGTGTGAATCATATTGAGCAAGATGTCAGACAGAAAACTCTTCCACATGTAGTGTGCAAATGTAGCTCTAATGGTAAAACATCTGCCAACTTGGTTATACATTGGATGCAATATGTTTTGCAACCAGAATCAGAGAGTCTCTTCTTCTGGCTGATTTGTGGTTTTGGCAGAAAGGTGTAAGTTTACAGTCCAGAGCCTTTTGTGAAGATGTCGATGTTGCTATCAAAAATTGTGTACCACAGAGAACAACACTCTGCTGCCGCCCACTCATTAGATTTCTTTCATTAGTAGAATTATAATAAGAAGTATATGCCAAACTTCCATGATAATATTTTTATTATGTAAATGCATGCTCTTATTTACATCACTTAAGCAGAATTGTTTGCTTTGTATAAATTCAAAGATTTGTATTAAGTAAGTCTTAAATGTTGTTGATATTTATTTATATTTAAGAGTACTTTCCTATATTAAATTAATATAGAAACATTTAGCAAGCATAATGGCCTATGTAGTTTTTGATTTGTTTTTGTTGAATAATGTGGAGGAAATATTTTTTTTTTCAGGTCTTGTGCCTTGTAGGAAGAGGGCTAAATATCTATCCTCTTGGCTTCATTTTAAATTACTTCCGAGAGCATAAAATCACAAAGAAGATGATGTTTATAATGTGGTTCAGTGGTATGTTATTGATGCTTTGCTATCCCAGTCAGAGTTCAATTTTGACAATCATGACAATAGATACCACAATTTTTTTTTGTACAGATTACAATTGTCAAATATAAGCTACTAGTTTCTTCATTATTATTTCTATACTAACCTAAATTACAACCAGTGAGCATTCTCATTTTAATTCTTTTTCCATCATAAAAAAAGTTGTTAAAAATTTGGGAGTACTCTTTGTTATGTTATGTAATCACTGATTCACATTAAAATATTAGTTTTTGTTATCACTTAAACAGGAAAAAGTTAAATGCAAAATAGATAAGTACTTGTGACATGTGAGGGTTGCTTGATAAGTTTCTAGCCATCATAAATGGAAAAAAATTGAATATTGAGCTGTAATAAAATATCTTTACAAAAAAGGGTTATTGAGCAAGGATAATCATAAATACTTGGTAAATATGTGGAGAATCTGCTGCATAATATGGAACTGCCAGAAGTTGGATGGATGAACTTAAACATTGCAGAACTAGCATGTAAGATGAATGGCACAGTGGGATGACCATCAACAGTGACCACTCCAGAAAACATCAATAAGTTCATGAAATGGTGATGGATGATCAGGGAATACCTGTATCCCCTAATATTTCTCTAACAGGTATTCCCTGATCATCCATCAGGGAATACCTGTTAGAGAAATATTAGGGGATACAGGCATCTCAATTGAATGGGTAAAAAACAAATTTAATATGACAAAGGTTTCTACATGATGGGTCTACCACCTTTTGACACCCAATAAAAACATCTTTGACTCAAAATTTAAAACAGATTTTTGCTTGTAATAAAGCAGATCCTGAAAACTTTGTCTGTGTATCGAAACATGGCTTCATCACTACCAACCAGAGTCAAAACTGAAATCAAAACAATGGAAGCATGCTGATTCACTACCTCCAAAGTAGGCTGGGTTAGTCCCACCAACAGGCACGGTCATAGCAGTTATCTAATAGGATTCAAAAGGAATAATAATGGTAAGTCAATGCTGAAAAAAAGCCGTGACTTAGGCTCGGATTTGAAAGTGTGTGCAATTCTGCCCAGATACAATAGGAGGGAGTATGTGATGAGAGCCTTGTTGATCAATTCGGCCCTGGAGAGATTATGCAAGGCTCAAGGGGTAGAATTTTTCTCAACCTGGTCTGTGCTTGTTAACAGCAGAAACTGCTTCTACAGGAATGGGATACGCTTAAATAGAAAGGATGCAAGAATATTTGCTGATGTTATCGAGGCAGAGTTAGGTGGGTTGGAAAACTGCTAGCTTGGGGGGATACACGGACTAATAGATTAACAGTAGCTGCTGGCAGAGGTGAAAGTGATTCTTGCACTGCTTCTATTGAAGTGCAATTGAGCAGCAGCCTGGAAAGAAAAGCAATGGGGATTTCCAGGACTGCTCGGAGTCGTAGTGGAACAAGTAAATACATGGGCTGTGTTAGGGTAACTAAGAGTAGAAACAGGTGCATGTATACTTGCATGTACACCATTGCTAGGAATATAGTTAATAAATTCGATGAGCTTGAAGTGCTAGTCAAGACATCAAAGGCAGATATTGTTGGGATATCAGAGATGTGGTGTCCCACAGACAAGCAGTGCAGAACTGGAATTTGAGGAGTACAATGTGTACAGAAAGGATAGACAGGACAGGAAGGGAGGAGGGGTTATGCTGTTATTTAAGAAACACATAAAATCTAAGGCAGTGCATCCAATTGATGTTGGTGGACAATGCAATGTTGAGTCTGCTTGGTGTGACATAAGCACTGGGAAAGGAAAAATGAGAGTAGGTGTGTGTGTTATACGCCAAATGAATCTGATGAGTATAATGAGCAATTGTGCAGAGATATAGAGTGGTCCAGTAAATCAGAGTGTCTTATAATGGGGGATTTTAATTTCCCAGAGATTGACTGGAATTTGTGGGTTGGTCACTCACACCCTAGCAAGGCTTTTGTGGATTTATTGGATGACTGTTTTCTACAGCAGTATGTTCGGAAGGCAACTAGAAGGAGTAATATTCTTGATCTGATTATCAGTAGTGATCCTTCATGCATTAGGAATCTGCAAATAAAAGAACCACTAGTTGGCAGTGATCACAGTGTGCTGAAGTGGGATTTACTCAAAGAGGTAACCACCATCAAGGGTAAAGGGAAGGATTTTTGCTTACGTAAAGGTGACTACGGTGCCTGAGACAGTATTTAAATTCTATATGGTGGGACCAACTGATGATGTTACCAACAGCAAATTCAAGATGGGAAGCATTCAAAGAATTAATCTTGGAAGCTACTAGGCTTTTCATACCAACAAAGAAATATTGTTCAAGATTTAGGCCTAAATGGATGTCAGATGAACTAATTAGACATGTGACAGAGAAGGAAAATGCATGGGATACATATAAAATAACAGGTGACAGAGAAGCCTATGATAGATATAAGCTGGTCCGTGACCAAGTCACAAAGGAAGTTAGGCAGGCAAAGGCAGATTACAAGAAATCTTTGGCAAAGGATGCAGAGAAAAACAGCAGAGTTCTTTACTTATGTAAACTCTAGAAGGAAGGGGATGAATCACATTGGTTCACTTGATATCAATGGTTCAACTGTTGATGATCCTGCTCAGGTAGCTAACAAACTAAATGAGGCGCCTCCATAGCTAGGTGGGAAGGAGCAGCAGTGCATAGCACACGCTTCTTGATTAGACCGGGGTTCGAACCCGTCACCACCAAATACGAAGGATGCGAAAAGGTCAGGGAATGACCACTGCATATCCCGGTGCGATATGGCCTTAGTTGCTAATGCTCCTAAAAAAAACCAAATAACAAACATAACAAACTAAATGAATATTTTGCATCTACATTCATACATGAGGAGTTATTCAGAGAGAGGAATGCGCAAGATGTATTAAACTCTGGCAGTAAGCTAGATAATCTTGTAATAACTGAGAGTAAAGTGGAGGAGAAATTGTTGAAGATAAACATAAGAAAGGCACCTGGGGTGGATGGAATCTATCCAGTTATATTAAAGGAGGCGGCAAAGGAAGTAAGCAAACCTTAGCCATAATGAGAGCTTCCTGGGACTCAGGGGAGGTACCCATGGACTGGAGATGTCAAATGTGACCCCAATCCACAAAGGAGGATCAAAGGGAGACAGAGGTAATTATAGACCTGTTAGTTTAACTTCTGTTCCAGGGAAATTAATGGAAGCACTGGTTAAAGAAGCATTGCAGGATCATCTAGACAAGACTTCAATTATAGCTTGGACACAGCATGGGTTTGTTAAGGGGAAGTCTTGTCTGACCAATTTGATTGGATACTGTGATGTAGTCACAAAGGAACTGGATGCAAAGAATAACTTTGATATCATATATTTGGATCTTAGAAAGGCTTTTGATACTGTTGCACATGGAAGACTGTTGCATATGGAAGAGTGTTACAAAAATTGGATCAGTGTGGCATTGGAGGCAAATTGCTGCTATGGATAAATTGATGGTTGAGTGGGAGAAGACAGAGTGGTAATCAATGGACACTGCTCTTCTTGGACTAATGTTATTAGTAGAGTCCCTCAAGGTTCAGTGTTGGGTCCATTGTTATTTTCTGTATTTATAAATGATATTGATGATGGTATATCAAGCTTAATGTCCAAGTTTGCAGACGATACAAAGGTTGGCAGCGTTGTTAATGACACTAAAGACAGTACACTGCTGTAACAGTATCTAGAAAAGTTGAGCAGATGCTGAGGGGTGACAAATGAAGTTTAACATTGACAAATGTAAAGTACTACATATCGGAAGCAGTAACCCCAGAGTATCGATGGTGGTTCTGTTGCCTATTAAAAGGACGCCGTCCGCGTATCTCATGTATAGTTTAATCCCTGAAGGAAACGGTTGGAGTATTTTTTTTTCTTCAATTCCACTTTTCCACATCATCCGTATTTGGTGGGCACGGGCTCGAACCCCAGTCTAATCAAGAAGCGTGTGCTATGCACTGCTGCTCCTGCCTACCTGGCTATGGAGGCACCTTCAATAGAAGCGAGGTAGATTACGGATAAAGGGGCAGAGATACCGAGGCCCATGGGAAGGCCGAAAATTTGTTCGTAGATGTTATTTTGGAATTTAAATTGTTTGGCATCAAATAACAGTGACGCGAGTTCTTAAATGTCATTAATGTTTAAGTCGGTACGTTTTGTCAAGGTGACGTCTATAATTAATAGTTCTTTAAGAGCCAGTAGCATGGTTTCGATGTGTATGTTTGTATATAGGGAGGCAACATTGAAGGATGCGAGAATATCATTTTCAGAAATGGTCATGGAAGTTATACATTCGTGTGCTTGTTTAGTATTGTAGACCCTGAATTGAGAAAATCTCATTAAAGGTGAAATAATTTTGACGTGGAATATGGATAGATTAGCATAGGCGGACTGTTTATAGGAAATGATGGGTCTTAAAGGATAATGTTGTTTATGGAGTTTGACATATTTCAAAAATGTGTGGAAGAATGTTACTGCGTATTCCTATTTGCTGGAGAGTGTGTAAATTAATTTGTTTGTTGGCTCTGAGTCTTCTTAGGATTCCATCAAGTTTATTTTTGAGTTTGTTAATGTTAAATGTGTTGCAATCTCTGTATGTCATTGAATCTGACAGGATGTGTAACATTTTCTTTATATATGTATTTTTGTCCATGATTGCGATGGTGTCGCAATCGTGGACAAAAATTGCTTTGTCTGCCTTTTGTATTATGATGTCCGGGATTTTCATAAAGTCTTGTATGTGGGTTAATTGTTGTTGGTGAATATTAGGTTTACTAGTTAATTGGGAGTTAAAAACAGCATTGGTTTCATGTATGATACGATATTTATCTGGGTGGTTATCAAGTTTAGTTTGTATTTCAGTCATGGAATGAATTCATTCAATCACAGAACCACCATCGATACTTTACTGAACACGTTTAATACAACACATGAAAGACTCAAATTTACCCTCGAAGTAGAAACCGAAAATAAAATTTCTAAACTTCACTATATACAAAATAGGTACATCTTTAGGCACTAAAATATACAGAAAGAACACACATACAGGTAAATTCTTATCACACCATCCTCTATACATCAAAAAAGCAGTTCTATACAATCAGATATACAACACTATCAAATATAGTCACACACAAACAGATCTATCTGTAGAATTGCAATACCTCACCAAAAAATTCATCGACAGAAAATACCCATTACAACTAATAAAAGAAACCATCACCAAAGTCCATAATAATGCTAATAACCCAAGCAAAATTAAAAACACGTGAATAAGAATAAGATACATAAACCCCTTATTGCCCTCCCATACCATCAACAATATGCCAGACGACTTCAACAGATTTTTAAGAATACAGATATCAAATTAATATTCATATTGTATAACAAATTAAGTTCTAAATTCAATTCATACAAGACAACACACGAGTATGGGACACAAGATCATAATAATATTATATATTTGATTAGACGCCAATCAGATTGCCAAACATGTTACATAGGCAGTACAACAGCAAAATTTGGGACATCAAAAATTTCTAACATGCATGCATACACTCACACCATCCTCTAACACAACACATCCAATCTTATAATCATAACCCACTCGTCGATTCAGCGATCACAATAGTTAAAACTAAATTCCAGCTATAAAATCCTTCAAAACGAAGCTCTCGTCATTGAGTGGTTTAAGCGCCACACATCACTTACCGTATTAAACAAAAAGGTTCCCGCCAACTTCTTCCTTATTTGGAATTTATCACGTATTAAGTTTCCACGTGCACTGAAATGCATTTCGGGACCTCAACCCGTATATAACACACTCGCGCACTCTTCCTTCCCCACTAACTGAAGCTAACTGAAGACGATTTCGAAAGTCGCTCGTGTGCGGCTAGTAGCTTTTATCTCATTTCATTCAATTTAATTTAATTAGACAACCACAGAATGGAAGGTGCACTTTCCTTTCTTAGAAAAATTTTTAAAGCCCGTAACTTAGTTTTTAAATTTATAATCCCCATAAGTTATTAGAATCTCATAACCACTATGTACATGGTAAAACTTCCCACCAACTAAGCGGATTACTATGAGGTGAGTGCTGAAAAATTAAGCTAAGCTATATCTATGATCTAGTCATTACATTACAGCACATAAGGACTCCTTAAAATATCAACAGGCTTTATACACCTCAATCAGATCACCTTGCAGGTGCCTAGTCTGCAGACGCTAATTTGCAAAAGTTAAGCCTTTTTTCTTTTTTTTTTTTTTTGTTGTTGGTGCATTGGCTTCTGTGGCCATAATGCACCTCCCAAAGTTTTGCACTACTCTGATCCAAGTCTGAAGTGGGATTCGAACCCGTGACCTTTGGGTTGCCAGGCAGGTACTTTACCCACCTAGCTAGCCCAATCGGCCATTTCTTCGTAAGAGCAACACTTTGTTCCATTCATTAATCATGTTACCCTTCTCTGTACTCATTCCAACAGCTCTACATCCTTCTTAAAATGAGGCCTTCAGACCTGTATAGAGTACTCAAGGTGTGGCCTGTCCATTGCCTTATACAAGTGGATAATCACCTCCTTATCCCTGCTAGAAAAATTCCTGTATATCATTGATAAGACACCATGAGCTACTCTTGCAGACCGTCTGCACTGCTCAGAAAACTTCATATCTGCCTACACAATTACCCCCAGGTCCTTTTCAATCTCTACCACTGTCAGTGAAGTACCACAGAGTTGATACATTACTCTGGGGTTACTGCTTCCCATATTTAGTACTTTACATTTGTCAATGTTAAACTTCATTTGCCACTCTGCTCAACTTTTCTAGATCCTGTTA
Organism: Mastigoproctus giganteus; assembly: GCF_048544385.1. Classification (NCBI taxonomy): domain Eukaryota; kingdom Metazoa; phylum Arthropoda; class Arachnida; order Uropygi; family Thelyphonidae; genus Mastigoproctus; species Mastigoproctus giganteus. The sequence goes on along the minus strand of NC_143584.1, from coordinate 75,186,250 downwards.
CAGCAGTGTACTGTCTTTAACAACCCTGCCAACCTTCGTATCGTCTGCAAACTCGGACATTAAGCCTGATATAACATCATCAATATCATTTATAAATACAGAAAAAACAATGAACCCAACACTGAACCCTGAAGGACTCCACTAATAACAATAGTCCACGAAGAGAAGTGTCCATTGATTACCACTCTGTCTTCTCCCACCCAACCATCCCTTTATCCATAGCAGCAGTTTGCCTCCAATGCCACACTGGTACGTGGTAAAACTTCCTACCAACTAAGCGGATTACTATGAGGTGAGTGCTGAAAAATTAAGCTAAGCTATACCTACGATCTGGTGTATAAAACCTTAAATGGTTTGAGCATGCTCAGTGCTGATGGGATTCTCCCTCTTGCTCAGAATAATTGCCTGAGAGGGCATAAATTCAAATTGAACAAAGGTGGTTGTAGGATAGATGTGCGGAAGTTTGCCTTTAGCCAATGGGTGGTTGATTGCTGGAACAAACTTCCATCTGTCGTTGTAGAAGTTGATAGCTTAAATAGATTCAAGGCAGAACTTGACAAACATTTGGAGTGAGTGGATGGGTGAAATAAGGGGTTTTTTTTTGGCTGATGCTATACAAGTTGCTTTCTTGCATCATGTGCCTATGCTAATGCTAATAATGGAATAATATTTATCTTTCACAGGGATAAACAAATGTACACTTCTTTGCTAATTTAGTAAATAAATTATGGATGCAATAAAATCAAATAGGCAAGAAAGCTGACTAAAGGTGTTTTCTTTCACCAGGATAATATGTCTATTCACAGCAGCTGTATTATGGCTGCAGGTCAAAGTGCAAAGTGTGTTAGTTGTTTGAAGGCACCAGGGGTTTCCCCCATCTCCATGTTGTGTACTCTGTTTGTGTAGCACAGAACTCTGTGAAGGCCAGAGATTTAAAAAGTGTGGGGGAAGTGGACAGATGGAGTATTGTTGTATACCGTTATTCTTCTGACCATTTAGCCGTTGGGCCCCTGTTGGAACCCACCATTACTGCACTTGGCCCTGGGGAGGCAGTTCAGGTATCTAGTAGATTTTTTGTACTCTGGCAAGCCCTGCCACCTAGTTTCTAAAGATTTCAGTGGCAAGGGCCTATGTGAAAAAAAAAAAAATAAATAAATAAAAAAGGGGGTTAATGTTAGAATATAAAAGGCCAAGAGAGGTTTATGTAAGCATGGTTTAAATTTGGACGTTATTAATTGATAAGTTGTGCGGGGGGTGTACACTGTGAGTTAGACAGAGTAGGGGGAGACTGAAGACTAGGGGGAAAAGACAGGTATGGGGACGATAGAGAAGGCGACTCCAGAAAGTCAGTGAGGCAGGCCCATGCCTCACCAGGTGGAAGAATGGGCTGGCAGGGGATAGGAGATAGGAACCAATCTCCTCCCACTCACCCATCCGGGGAGGAGAGTAAAATAAAACTAAGCTAGCGTGCTTGGTTTGATTGGCAATGTGGTGTGGCAGAAAAACTGCTGGTGTCTCCAGTGTCTGGGTTTGGAGTCTTGAGTGGGATCAGGCCTCGATTATTCTTGCCTGCAGATTGAGTTGCAGATATCAGCCCGATGGAACTTGGATGAAGGAAGCAGGTCATCAGGCCTCTGCTGTAATAAACTGAATAACTTTGCATTTCACTAGCTTAGATGCACTGGTCATCACTTGCTATGCATACAGAACAGCCAGTGTTATTTTGAAGTACAGTATATGCCACTTATTCTGATCATGGGTAATGTTATCATTTGTGGAACAATATCACTTTTATGAAGTTCTGATCAGACATATACTAATACAAAGGAAAAAACTGGTCCACATCAGTTCATTGCAAGATAATTCTTTGTACTCTAACAGTTTGGTGCAAGACAATTCACTATATGTGGCAATTCATTGTATGACAGTTTGGCAAACGAGACAGTTGGTGGCTACGACACTTTGGTGTGTGCAACAATTTAGTGTATCACACACAGAGATCAGACATTAACAAAAATAATTAGGCAAAAGGTTTAGGAAATGAGAAATTTCAGCAATGTAGAAAGGAGGAATGCAGAAATTTAGAAAAGAAAAAAAATATTTTTATTCATTTATTTTGTATAAAAGGATTCACACCAATCTTCGTAAGCAGGTTCAAAAGTGAATACGTGCCTATTTCAGCATGACTCTTTCCATGTTATAACACCTTTAACCTAGGAAGGTTATTTATTATTATTTTTTTTAACATATCTATTTAGTTGAATCCTGTGCTTTTCCAGGGAGCATGAATTGGTTGGGAGTTGGAAAGCTAGAAGAAAAGTACAGGTTCAGAAACCAAGTTTCCCAACCCTCAGATAATCCATCCTGCTAGAACAGCATGGGCTTTGATAACATAAAAAAGGACTGTTAATCTTAATTTTTTTTCCCTTTTTCTAGTTTGTGTTAATGGATTTCTTCCTTATCCTTCTCAACCTGCAATTAACCAATCCTTGCTATTTGAAAAACATGGACTCTGAAAGACCCAAAAAAAAAAGTATTTCTTTAGCATTAGTAGAGGTGCAAAGAAAGCACCTTGTCTTTGCACCTTGTCTCCACGGTAGAATTGTTTCTGGTAGAATTGTGGTTTGGACCCATGCTGTGTGGAAAATGAGGTTGTTCAAATCCCATCACAAAGGAGAAATTTTTATGGATGGTTGCTTGGTTCCCTCCCGCATTTCTTAACTTGGGTTTTTATGAACCAAACAAAGCAAGCAGACAATACAGTATTATACAATTCACTGGCATTATATACAGAGGTCTCACAACCTTAGTTGTTTAGTGAAAAAATAAAATCCCCTTTTAACTACTATCATGCATGCTAGCTAAGTATCTTTTGGCACACCATCCCTTAGTCAGGAGCATCAAGAACTGTCACAGGCCCTGCTCGAAGTGTGTTTCTGGGTCAGAGCACTTTTCCATGTAGGGACATGGAACAGTAAGCAGAATCCACTAATTTAAATTTAAACAATTTGAATCTCATTTTGGGTTGACTCACTCTTGTACAAACACCACTGAAACTCTAGCTAACAAGTCATTTGTATGAAACATTGTGTGATATAAAGTTAATGTATTGTATTGCATATAGATAATTTGATTTTCAGTAGTGGAATTCATTATGGAAAGATGCACACAGATACACAAGGAATAATATCTCAATATCTCAGCATGTAATATTCACTTTGTTTTGTAATACTTAATAAAAGTATTACAAAACACAGAGTGAATATTACAAAACCCCTATTTTAGGCTCTGTGATTTACTATTTTAAACAATTGGAATATATTGTCAATGCTTTTATAATGCAATTTACTGTTTACTTATTTCTTGCTGGATTTTAATAACAATTGAAATATAATGAGTATTAGTATTAGCAATGGCCACATGGTGCAAGGAAGCCTGTGGCTTATGCTGTACCAGCCAGAAGAAAAAACCAAAAAAAAAAAAATAAATAAATAAACCCAATAAAATAATAATAATAAGAACATTTTTAAAAAATAAATAATTAAAAAAAGAAAAGGAAACAGACAACCTATGCATTTCCCTCTTCCCATACATAATTATCCAGCTAACTTGAATTTTCCCAAACTGTCAGCCTCTACCACCCATGTGGGTAACTTATTCCAGTAATTTTTAACTCACTGGCTAAAATAAAGCTTTCTGCAGTCCAGTCTAAACATCTCCCCCTGTAACTTGAATTTATGTCCCCTAGTTCTAGAATCATTTATAACCATGAAAATTTTGTCCTCATTCATTTTACTTTTGCCTCTCAGAGCCTTAAACACCTCAATGAAGTCTCCTCTAAGGTGTCTAGTTTCCAAGCTCTGCAACCCACACATTCAGTCTTTCCTCATATGAACACCCTTTTGCCACTCTCACAAGGTGAGTTACTGTTCTTTGGGCACTTTCCAAGAAGCCCAATATCTTTCTTTAGGTGTGGTCTCCATACTTGAACACAGTATTCCAAGTGTGATCTAACAACAGCCTTATATAATGGGATTATGACATCCTTATCTCTACTACCAAATGTTTGATAAATCATCAATAGGACACCTATGGCCTTCCTTGCAACCTGTCTACAGTGCTCGGAGAACTTCATGTCTGACTATATTGTAACACCCAAGTCCCTTTCCTCCACTACTGGTTTCAGTTCAACTGCACCAAGTGTATAAGTTATTTTGGGGTTACTGTTCCTCAGGAGTAATACTTTACCCTTTGCTGGATTAAAGCATAACTGCCATTTTTCTGACCATCCCTGAAATCTATATAGGTGACTCTGAAGAAGCTCTGCATGGTGGTGATCATTAACTACTCTACCAATCTTTACATCATCTTCAAATATAGACATCACGCCCTCTACCCCTTCATCAATGTCATTTATGACAATAAAAAACAACATTGGTCCTAATATTGATCCTTGGGGAACCACACTTCTTACATCAACCCAATCTGAGCAATAACCATTTATCACAACCCTCTGCCTTCTGCGCTGAAACCATCTTGCTATCCATCTAAGGATTTTCCCTGTGATTTCAACCTGTTCCAAATAAACAATGTTGAAGTTATTCCATAAATCAAGCTCTTGAGTGTCCCTGTCAAAATAGCTAACCAGATTAGTTAAACATAATTTTCCCTTTACAAAACCATGCAGAGTATCCTTCAGAATTCCATTTCTATCTAAACGATCCCGAATTCCACCCTTAATCATTGCCTCCGCGATTTTCCTTACTACTGAAGTTAGACTGACCAGCTGGTAATTTCTCATTTCACTCTTAGAACCACCCTTATGTATTGGGGATACATTGGCACTTTTCCAATCCAACAGAATCACTCCTGAGTCCAGTGATGCTCTCATAATTAGCCTCAATGGTTCAATGCAGTCACTTGCCATCTTCCTTAAGATTATAGGGTATATCCCATCAGCCCCAGGAGCCTTACTGGCCTGTAGGCTCGAAAGTTGTTTCATGAAATAATCATGAGATTTCAGTATTATTAATTAGATATTTTTTGATTTCACTCCCATAATTTCTCTTTGACAGAAAGGGTTTTTCTTTTGTAAATATTGACACAAAGTAACTGTTGAATTCATCTGCAACTTTAGCTGTGGTATCTGCACTGAGTGGACAGAAATCATGGGATACCTACTTAGTAATTCGTAGTCCTACCTTTTGCCTGGATAAGGGCAGTCACACGGCGAGGCATTGAGTCCACTAGTTCACGAAAGCATTCCACAGGTATTTCCATTCATGCTTGCTGCACCACTGTCCATAATTCTGTTGCATTCCTGGGTGGAGGATCCAAAGCCCAAATGGACCTTTCCACAGCATCCCAAAGATGCTCCACACGGTTCATGTCTGGTGAATGGGGAGGCCATTCCATGGTGGTAAAATCTGCAGAATGCTCTTCGAATCATGTTCTAGTCACCACGGCTCTGTGGGGAGGCGCATTGTCATGCTGGAAGAGTCCATTACCCTGTGGGTACACAATGACCATGAAGGGATGTAGATGGTGTGCAAGGATTAACATGTAGCCTGGACTGTTCAGAGCTACATCTGGACATAGCTCTGAACAGTCCAGGTTACGTATTAATGAGGTCCCAATGTGTGCCAATTAAAGACACCCCAGACCATTGCTGACCATTCACCTGCCTGAGCAGTTCCTTGTTGACATGACGGTTGCATAGCTTCATATGGTTTCTGCCAGATGCGCACCCTCCCATCTGCTTGAAATAACTGAAAACGGTTCTCATCAGACAAGGAGACCTGTCTCCAATCATCCAAAGTCTAGCACCAATGTTCTTTCACCCAGTTGAGGTGTAGTTCTGTGTCGTGGTGTTAACAATGGGACTCTGGTGGATCGGCATCTCCCAAAAACTATTGCGGCTGACGATCACCTGATTATCTTGGTGGGGGCATTTCCGACACCTTCCTCGTCTAAGTGTGGTGATTTATGCCACTATTGCTTTCCAGTTGGCTGAAACAATGCGAGACAGACATCGACGGCAATGTTCATCCACCACCTTTCTCCACCCACAGCGCTGTCCACGATGAGCTGTTATTCTAGAAATGGCATACAGATACTGTTGAATGGGAATAGTGCAATTTCTGTACCATCTCCGCGAATCAGGCCATGGACATTACAGGGATGGGCGAGCCTAAATTATCTGCAAATGTCACCCATGGAGACTTCGTCAGTCCTCTTAAAGGACTCACTCAAAGTGTGGAGACTCCTGCAGATAAAAATACAAGGGACCACTGTAAAACTGACAATGAAATTAAAATATCTCGGACTTGTGTTAGACAGGAACCTTTCTTTTTCTCTCACGTCGACTATTTATTAACTAAAATCAAATCAGGAAATACTCTGCCATGATCTCTAGAGTAACCCAAAAGGACGGGTTTAAAGAAGTGGACATTGTCCTCTTCTACAGGACAGCTTTCATCCCTGCTGCCTCATATGCCACAGGCATGTGGGTCAATAAGGCAACCACTGCCATAAACAGAAGAAAACTGGGAACTGCAAAAAACCTTCCTCCTTGCAACCTCAAGATTGTGCTGTACAGCGAGCATGTATGTGAGGCTTCCCCCCCCCCCGACCTGGAAATCATTCGCTGTGGTTTACTGTACCATTTATCAAAAGGAACATATAAAACCTGCATAGGATTCACGATTGAACCTAATAATAGTAAAAGTATGGAAAGACAATGGCTCACAGCCCACCTACAACAAGTATGGCAGGCAAGATGGGCAGACTCCACCAAAGGAGCTATAACGAGAAAGTTCATTCCTGACATAAGATTATTATACTCCAGGCAACCACAATTGCTAGCATCTGGCTTGTTCACCACCTTCCTACTCACGAGACATGGCTCCTTCAATGCGAAGCTGTCCTCTTTTTCCACATCTTCGGCTCCCCAGCCTCCAGCTATGGAGAGAATGAGACATGAAGTCATTTATGTATGACTGTCTGTTATACAAGGACCTCTGTGGCATCCTCATCACGAATACTCACTTCTCGCTCAAATCAGGAACACCTAGTACTACAATCTGAAGACGAAAGCTCTTACCCACTTTGCGCAGGAGCTCTTCCTGAGGTGCCAGACTCCTCTGGTACCTCCTCCACCACAACCACCATGAAATTTCTCTCCAAACAACAACAGCCTACCTATCAACCATTTTGAACTGCTATGCAGGCCTCCGACCACATCGCCACAGAAGAAACTACCTCTTCACCGTCCCAGAGATCCAGCAACACACCGGCACTCATCGTGACCTCCCATTGACTGGGGCCATCTCAATTCAATGAATGTAAGTTCACACATTGGAGGACTAAGACAAAATATTTCACCGCATCGGATGGATCTTGGATGGGACCTTGTTCTCACGCTAGACCTGAAATCAACTAGACACTTTTCCTTCCGGACAGTGTCTAACTTTCCTGTGAACTGTGACATCACTAGACTTAACTCAACTATGACTCTTACAGCTCTGCTGCAAATGCCTTTGTACCCCTATGTATTGGATGGACAGCAGTCGTGGATGGGCTTGTTCCCATGTGTGACCCACAACCATTCTGATTCCTTATCTTCCTGGATGGCACCTGCCTGGAAACTGTAACACCACTGGACTAGGCATAAATATGACCTCTGCAGCCATGCTGCCAATACCACTTGGCAATCTGAATAGGGTGCTCTTACCCTATTCACCTTCAATACCCTATCCTTGGTGGGGACCTCCCTCTGCCCCTCTTTTTTCCTGCCTCACTGACCACCTGGAGTCTCCTCTATCGCCCTCATACTTTTGCCTTTCACCATGGGTAGAGACCTATACACCCACACTGCAAAATCTATGTCCAAATTAAATCGTGTTCTCAAAATTTTTTGGCCTTTCTAATTCTAGTGTTCACCCTATGATATGAGGGGTTTCCAAAAACTAAGGTAACACATTTTTTCTCTTGATGATGTTTAATAATACGAAGTTGAAATTACACACCAAGAAATAAGTGAACATGCACTACTTCTCCACAAAGTCTCCAGTTTTATTGATGCACTTGTCCCAACGATGGATCAGTTTATCAATACCAATACTGAAGAAGTCCGTACCCACACGCGCAGTCACCACCAACATCGCACTGCCTGATGAACTTCCTCATCCGTGGCGAAATGCTTTCCTGAAAGGTGTTTTTTCAGAGGGCTGAACGAATGGAAGTCTGAAGGCACTAAGTTTGGGCTGTAGGAGGGATGTGACAGTTTCCCAACGATTACGGCACAACCACTCACGAGTAGTGTGGGCAGTGTGTTTAAGTTGCGTCGTTGTGCAACAAAATCACACTGCTTGTCAGGAGTCCTGGTCATTTGCATCGAATGTTGGCTTTCAGTTTTTCAACATTGCACAGTAAAGCTGTGCATTGATTGTTCCTCTCTTCGGCAAGAAACCCACCAACAGAGAACGCCTTGGCGATCCCAGAACATTGTGGCCATGACTTTTCGGACACTGGGAACAGGTTTGAATTTTTTGTGCACAGGAGATTGTGGATGTTTCTAGGTCATGGAGTCTTGTTTCCTCTCTGGGATATAGTGATGAACCTATGTTTTGTCTGCTGTGACTATGCGAGCAAGAAAATCCTCTCCTTTGTCGCTGTATTGCAACAGGTTCTCCAGACACATCCCTATGTGGTTTGCTTTGTCCTCCTTTGACAATTGTCGAGTCACTCAGTGGCAGCACACCTTTCGAAAGCCAAGGACATCGTGAACAGTCAACTTACTCACGTTCACTATTTGTGCAATTTCACGCAGTTTCAATCGCCTGTTTTCAAGAACGATATCCTTAATGCCCGAAATGTTGTCTTCTGTCTTGCTCAATGAAGGCCCGCCCACCTGATGTCAATCTTCAATGTCAACACGGCCTGCTTTAAAGGCATTGCACCAGAAACACACTTGCTTCTTTGTCATCACATTTTTGCCATACACGGCAATCAGTTTACAGTGAATGTCACTTGGTGAAGACCCTTTTGATTGCAAAAAGCGATTAACTTCACAAACACCTGTTTTGGACCACACTTGCACAGTAGCTGCCATTTTGCAACTGGAATCTGCTGTGAGGCAACAGTGCCGCAACACTGCACTGACTGGCAGTCTTTTTGAATGTTATTAATGGGTCTATCTGTCCACCACGTTTCATCTCATTCTCTTTCATCATTATTAAGAAAAAAAAAATGTGTTACCTTACTTTTCGGAAACTCCAGTTTTTTAGGTCCTAGCTACTGAAATCTCAGGAAACTAGGTAGCAGAGCCTGCCAGAGTAAAATATAGAGCTACTGGGTACCTGGTCTGTCTCCATGGGGCAAAGTGTGGGCAACAGTAGGTCCCATTAGGGGCCCAATGGCTGAATGGCCAGATGAACAATGGTACACAGCACCTCCCAAAAACCACACACTTTTAAATCTCTAGCCTCAACAGTGTACTGGTTCACATGACAACGTATATTACATGGAGATGGGAGAAACCCTGGTGCCGTTAGACACGAACATACTTTACACTTTACCACCTCCGTGATAGATTAACCCATGCGTTGGGCAGCCACTATCATCCTTCTTTCAATGTCTGTTAACTCACGACATTTATTCATATTGATATCAAATTACCATCTACGTGAAAGCAGTGATGCACTGTATCTATATACTTACCAAGTGGTGTGTTCGCCCACTGGTGAGAGGGGTGACAGTGTTGCTGTTGCCCAGGAACTAGGTATCCCATGAATTCTGTCCATGGCCTGTAGATTACTCCCATGCCCTCCCACTCTCATTATTCTTTTGCTTCCAACTATCTCACATCATACAGATTCTATACTAGCATGTGAAACGTCTGAATCAGGAAAGCTTTTGTCACGCTCAGGCTGCTTTTGATAAAGGAGCGTGACCCCCCCACCACACAGTCTATCTGCCCTATCCTTCCTACATTACACCATACAACATTATACCATACTGAAACTCATCATCCCCGATCTCTAGATGTCACCATGTTTCTGTAAGCCCTATTACATTAGTGTTACTTGTGCTAACCTTCAGTTTGAATTCACTAATTTTATTGACGACACTTCTGACATTACTGCGTAAACAATTAAGACTTAGTATTCTTGTATAGTTTACTACCCTGACACACCCCTTAAATTTATTTACGTTCACTTCCCTGGCATTGGCTACCCGCTCATTTGAAACGTTTCTGCCCTCAGTACATCTGGCTAATATGTTTTGTTGTGATAACAAACAAGAACTTTTGAGGAATGTGCAAACATTACTTTGATCAATATTATAGATAAATGTGTATCTGTATTACCCTTGTACCCCCTAATTACTAGTTTCCCCAAACCTTTAAGGTATCCTCAATAATATTGGCAAAAACTCTTGCACTGCCTTTGTTTAAATGTATTCCATCTCTTCAAAACAGATTCCTTCTGCCTACAAGTGCTAGCCAAGCTGATAGAAATTTCCCCCCCAAAAGCCTTGCAGAGTCCAAGTCTTGAGTTAATCCCAAAGGCTTTCAGCATATAATCCCTCCTATTGTGCCTGGGCATCATAGCAGACACATAGACATTGTGACCTAACTCGTGGCATTTCTTTAGCATGGTCCTATATTTGTCTAACAAATCTTTTGTCTAACAGATTGTGTATGCTTAAGATCATTAGTCTCCACATGAATAATAATATTCTCTTTACCCCCCTTAAATCTGAAAATCTGTTGGCGACATCATTAATAGTTGCTCCTGGCAGACATACCCTGGTTCTAGTCCACCTATCCTTATTAAAAAAAAAAAAAAAAAAAAAAAAATTTCCTTTTCCCTGACAATGGAATCTCCTAATAGAACTAACTCCTTTTGAACTAGAGTAGTTTGCACTTGGTTATTCTGTTCTTGGGTCTGAATCAGGAGTGCATCACTTGGTAGGTTACTTGAGTCCCTGACAAGCTCCCAGTTACATTATTCTCAAGGACAAGCACACATTTTTTTCAGTGACTCAAATTGTTCTAACAATGCACCAAATTTTAACTTAAGATTGGTACACTCTGTACAGTGGTGACAAAGAAAAGAATTGCTAGATGAGCTATGAAAAGTATTTAATGTTTCTGCTGTAATTAATATAAGCAAATAGTAATAATTTGATTTTTGTATTTAGTAAACATAAAATATACAAGCAAAAAAGCAGTGACTTTTGTGCACAATCCAAGAATATTTAATTTTTGCATGTCCTTCATATTGCCTATTCATTCCTCCAGTTAACACACAGCAATAAACATAATTCAGTGAGGTCTTACTTTATGCATGTTTAAATGGTCCAAATTTAAAATAATGCATGGCAACCATATTTACAGAAAGCACCATGAGAGGGGAGTAAATACCCAAACATATATCCAACCTCGACGAAACAGGTTTATATTGGAAAAAAAAAAAATGCCTGATTGCACTAATATTTCCACTGCTGAAAAGACTGCGACTGGTTTAAGCCGATGAAAGATTGGCTAACACTTCTCTTTGCTGCTACAGAGGGTCATAAACTGAAACCTGTGTGCATTTAGTACTATCAAAACCTTTGTGCCCTTAATGATAGGTTGACATGCCTGTGTACTGGTATTCAAACTTAAAGGGTGGATGACTGCTATTATTTTCAGAAGTTATCTTGGATTTCAGTTATGACCAGAATTGGAAGTATATTTCAAGGCTGAAGGAATTTCATTAGACATCTTACTTATTCTTGATAATGTAACAAGCCATCCACCCAGTAATGTTACTTCATCTGTAATTAAATCTTATAGATGAAGGCCTAAATCTTGCTAGCTGATTAAGATCATAATCTTGAATGAAGCTGTAAAGTGCAATGTAAAGTTACGCTAGCACTTGATCACTACTATGAGTTGTTGCGTGAGAAGAGGCAACGTGCAAATCAACTAGCTCTGGATTCCTTTATCAAGTGATCGAGGGAGCAGCCAAGTGAACCCTCCAACTCCTGGGTTTAGCATAGCACCCCCACTTATCTGGTCTGAATCCGAGAGAACTGAATCTGATCATGACAATCTCTCTCGCCAATCTGTCTAAGGACACCTTCCACCCAAATCTCTCTAAATTGTAGTTTGTGTTGTACTATATATGTTGGTTATAGTGAAATACCTTTTCTTACTGAACAAAATAAATAAATAAATCAATAAAGATGAATAAATCTCTTTAGTTCACCATTTTCCTTAGGATGCCCAGTCTTCCCACCAAAGAAAACAAATGGCATGTACTGGTAGAGGTAACTTAGCTAGATGTGAGAATTACTCTCATAGGCCTATTATCACAATTTTTTGGTGATTATTTAGATTATGCGTGAATTTAAAGTCGCTGTATCCAGTGCTTCAACTACAATGTATGGTATGTAGATAGCCTATGTGTATGTGTGGGAGGGAAAAAAAAGAAAGAATTGCTGAATTTCAATTGGTCCAATTTTAATAAATTTGTATTGGTTCTACAGACCTTGCCAAAAAAGAGCCAAAAAATTATAGTTAAAAATTTGCAAAAAAAATTATTAAAAGAGCCAAGCCAAAGTTATATAAATGGAAGGCCAGGTATGGTAAAGATAAATGGGCTCTTTTTCTAATGTGCCTAAAAAAACAGTCTGTTGGGTAGAAAAAGAATTTTTAAAGAAACACGGTGGAGTTCAAATTACAGTAATAAAAGGATTCTTGATGACGAAAAGGTTGGGGACTATTAGTCTAGATGACTGTTCCTCAAGAGTATCTTTATATCTTTTGAAACTGGTTAAGAGCATGCTAAACAAATTTGCATGGTTAATGTTATAACAGGGTTTAGGATCTGCCAAAATGATTCTTTTAAGGAAAATTTTCCTTGTATTTATGAGTGCACAGTTTATTTGTTTATTTTGTAAACTTCTAGAATAATGATAATTTATATGTGCAAGTTGCCAAACCTATATTTAGTTTCCTTGAATGGTTACCCACTTTGTTTTAAAACCTTTATGATTGAGCTGCCATTTGAATATTTTTGAAGATATATTGTATATGTTGTAAATTTGTTTTGAAATTTATTTTAAAAAATGAAAGTTTGATACATGATAAATTCATGTATCTCATTTCTTTAATGTTGCTCTTTGGTAAAGTGCTATTTGACATTACATTGAGATGATTATCTGTAAATTAAATAATTGAATTTGAATAAGCAAAGAGCAATATGGTGCCAGATAAACAGGGACCTTAAGTTGAGTTTATATTTGGTTATACAAAAATTTGCTGCTAATATATGGTTTTTTCTTGATATTATAGGAAGAGGAGGTCATGCACTCAAATTATTTTGTGATTACCTTTGATACAAACCTTGGGAAAAATAGAGGGGTTAACGAATATATGTTGACAATGAAAGCTTCTTTTCTTGTGCTATAGTTATTATTATTTTTTTTTAAGAGTAAGACTGAAGTTTTTAATAATTGAACTTGAAGTAGTGCTCGGGGGGGGGGGGGGGTCTTTGATTAAACTGCTGTTTTTCACTTCTGTGAAGAGAGAATTTTTTTTGGGAACTGTAATGCTTTTTTGATCAAGCTTTTGTTTTTCTACCTAGAGTTCTCAAGATAAGTTTTTATAATGCAAGAAAGAAGTTTATTTCGATTTATTTTGTGACTATTCTTTATCAACAGTCAGTCATTCTGCATGTTGCCAGATCAGAATACAGCCACTCCCTGGCTTACGTAATACTTGACTTACGGAAATTCAACTTTACGTAAGTTTTTGCTGACTGGTGCAAACTTAACAAAATCATGGGAATGTATTTTGCATCCTGTAGGAATAAATTGAGGTATTGTGAAAATATCGTAATGTGAACCGAATAGCACTGTTTTGTTTTTGGTAATTTGTTCCAGGACCTCAGAAGTTGAAATTTTTGCTATATAACTAAACTGTTTATCTCTCTAAAAGGTCATTTTTATAATGGAAATTGCACTACCCTTTCATCTTTCAATATGTTCAGTTATAAGAAGTAATTTTGAATGCCTTTTATGATATTTTTCTAAAACACATTTCTGGAGGTCACTACCATAAAACAATAAAAGCAACTTGCACTTTCCGGTTTATTGGGCTTTTCTGTTAGTGCAATATATTATAAACAGGTTGTAAACTCGATCTTATTGCATTTGCAATAATACCAATAACTGGAATTTTGTGGGTTTTTATGTTACGGTAATATGGTGAAATGAGTTCCCATTCACTGAAATCTTCAATCTTATAAAATACATAAATAAATTTTCAGAATCTTCTCTTCATTCCTATTTATTTATTTATTGCAATGGTGAAGGGAAAGGGACCAATGGAAAGTGGTGGCAGTGCTAGGAAACGAAACAAAATTGATTTAGAAAGAAGATGATTAATTAACAAGTACGAAGTTGGAAAAAGTTTGTCATCTATTGCAACGAATTAGGTCTCGCTGCTGCAACAGTGAATACTATTTTAAGGAACAGTGTGCGTATAAAATAACATGTTAAAGGATCAACACATTTAAGATCAACAATGATCAAAACAGTGTTCAGGTGCTATATCGAAGATGGAAAAGCTATTAATAATATTGATGGAAAATCAGATTCAGAAGCAAGTGCCCCTGAGACCAATGGCCATTCAAGCAAAAGCAAGAAGTATTTATGAAGATATTAAGGACAAGTATGACAAACCCCAAGCCAAGTTCGTGGCAAACAATGGGTGGCTTATTAGGTTTAAGCATCGTGCTGGTTTCCAAAACATTAAAGTATATGGTGAAGTCGCCAATGCCGATTCTGCAGCTGCAGAGAAATTTTATGATGTGTTGGAAAAAACCCCTTCTAAATCCCCACAGTCCTCAACTTCCAAGCGGCATACTTAGCTAGAGATGTTGATTCTGGCAACAATGCTCGAAAGGTAAAACTTGCTGATGCCTGTCTCCTGTCTCTTTTTGTAATTTTATAATTTTGAAATTTTTGTAATTTTGTACACTTTTGTTATTTTTTCTGTGCATGAGATAAAAAAATTGAATAAATAATTCTATTTACATGTTCGTTGAACATTTTTTTTTTTGCTTCAATCAAATTTGCGAGTGCTGCATAAGCATTTAGGGAAATTCCGACTTATGTAGAGTTTTGTGGAACGCAACCTTTACGTAAGCCGGGGAGTGGCTGTATATACTTGTGTAACATAATTGAAATAAAACTTCTGTAATTACTGATATTTCTGTCCTTCAATAGAAAACCAGTTTAATTTCAGTATGCAATACTTGTGTTTCCCTTACTTGCATTGTACACATCAGATTTTATATGAAATTTTTTTTTATGAATTTGTAGGATTGAGAGGTGCAGTATCATATGCATTGGCCCTCCATTTAGAATTTGAAGATGAAAAACACCATATCATTGTTACTACTACTCTTATTATTGTTTTGTGTACAATTTTGGTGCTTGGTGGTTCAACAATGCCATTGATGAAGGTATGGAAAAATCATCTACACTGCTCAAGTACTTATTAGAGATATAATATTAGTGAAAGTAGAATGTTGTGAATGCAAAGTTAATGGGACCCGAATTTTCAGGTTTTGTAATAGTCTGTCAGAAATGTCATAACTTGAAGATTTAACTGTTTACTGCTATAAAGGGGAGGGCATTTATATCAGTGTGCAATTAAATTTACTCTGTGTATAATTATTAACTGTGTTGGCAACATGATGTAAGAAAGCAAATCTTAATACATCAGCGAAAAAAAAAAACAAAAAGACTTTCATTTTCTTATTCCTCTTCCAATGATATAGACCTTCTTTAAAATTTAATTAAACTACCCACCTCCACAATGTTAGTTGTAAGTTTATTCCAACAATTGATGGCGCCTCCGTAGCCAGGTGGGAAGGAGCAGCAGTGCGTAGCACACGCTTCTTGATTAGACTGGGGTTCGAGCCCGTCACCACCAAATACGGAGGATGCAGAAAGGTCAGGGAATGACCACTGTATAATCTCAGAGCAATATGGCCTTAGTTGCTAATGCTCTTAAAAAAAAAAAAAAAAAAAAACCAACAATTGATTACTTTTTTGCATGAATTTATTATGCAGCTATCCTTTTCTGATTTTAATTTATGTTCCATTCCCTTCCATTATATCTGAGAAAGAATAAAGATACCATTGGCATTTAGCTCACTCAACCCTTATACACTTCAGTTAGGTCATCATACAGATGACTAGTTTTTAGAGACTGCCTTCATGTGAGGATTCCAGATGGGTGAGCTGAATTCAAGGATTGGCAGAACAATAGTTTTATAAAGGATAACAGCATATCTGTAGTTTTTGAAATTTTAGGTATTCTGTTTAATAAATCCCAGTGTTTTGAATGCTTTGCTGCTCATTTTAAAGACATGAGCATCAAATTTAGCACTGCTGGACAAGAGAATCCCAAGTCGTTAAGTTGGTCACACCTTTCGATGATTACAGAGTTAATAGTGTACTCCATATTTATTGGTTGTAGAGATCTGCAGGATGAGAAAGAGATTACTTTGCACTTTGAGGGGTTAGCAGACAGGCCATTCAGAGGTAGCCACAGAGAGAATTTATTGAAGCCACATTGAAGCTTTTGAGGATTGGTAATCTCCTTCACTGCTGAGTAGATCTTAAGATCATTTGCATAAAGAACAACTTGAACATTGGAGCTGTAGATGAAAGAAGGAAGATCATTTACGAAAACAGTGAAAAGTAGAGGACCTAGGGGGTGAGCCTTGAGGTACTCCACTTAGTGGTATAAAATGGTCAGAGTTCACTTGATTGATGATAGCACTCAAGGAACGATGCATAATATAGCTCTATAGCCATAAGAGCAAAGGGTAATGAATACCATATAGCTTAAGTTTTTCCAGAAGTTGTTCATGCTGGGCTTTATCAAATGCGTTCAATATATCTGTGTGAACTGCATCAACTTGAAGGTGGTTATCAAGAACTTCAGAGGTATATTGCCAGAAAGGAAGCAAATTTGTGACTACTGACTTGCCACTGCAGAAACCATGTTGATTCTGATCAATGAAAAAGGCCTGAAGAATTCGAAGAGATGTTGTGTACTGCTGTGTCGATGAGTTTAGCCAGTCTGTTTTGCAAAGATATGGGCCTGTAATCAGTTACATCATTTTTATCACCTTTTTTGAAAATTGGAACTATATTGACTTGCTTAAAGTGCTTAGGATACTTCTCCAGCCTGAGAGACAAGTTGAAGATCCTAAGTATGAGGGATTTTAAGGTAGTGACAGTCTTTTCCCAAAATAAGCCAGGAATGTCATCTGGACCTCTAGTATAGTTATTTTTCATGCTGACTTTAAATCTTCATCTGTGATAAAGAGGTTGATGAGGATATCATTTTTAACAGGTGTGAAGTCAGGAATTGAGGCAGGTTTCAATGTATCATTTGTTTGAATTCTGGAAAAATGTTTGAAAAACTCTTGAGTAATACTGAATTCATCAGATAAGAGAATTCCATCTGAGTTATGGAGTTGTAACTTTCTACTGGTTATATTCTTGTGCTTCATGAGATTGATCATGGTGTGCAAACTGTAAAGGATATCTCCCTCTCAGTTCTTCCAAAAAAGGAATCACCCCATGTAAATTAAAAAAAATAAAAAATAAAAAGAAAAAAAAGAGAATAGCATTCCATCATGCACAACCAAATGGAACTTGTTGAAAAGAACAACTAAGAAGAAGAATCAGTCTTAGGGATTTTCACAGAATGTGAAATGATACTGGGAAACCTCTTTTTTTACCCTAAAAAAGGCAAATTTAAAACAGAACAGCATACAATGGCAATTTTCAGGAAACAGTTTAAAGCAACACTAAAAAGTAATAGACACATTTCTCCTTTTGTTAATTACTCCACTGTAATTACTCCACTCCAGTGTAACTGTAAATATTTTTGCAGCATTAGCATTAGTTGAGGCATATGATGCTAGAAAGCAAGCTTATAGAGCATCAGCCAAAAAAAAAAAAAAACCTTCCCATTTCACCCATCCAGTCACTCATCACTCCAAATGTTTGTCTAGTTCAGCCTTAAATTTATTTAAGCTATCAACTTCCACAACAACAGATAGAAGTCCGTTCCAGCAATCAACTACCTGCTCTCTAAAGGCAAACTTCCACACGTTTTCTAAACTGTCTTTCCTCAATTTGAATCTATGATCTCTCAGGTTTGTAATCTAAGCAACAGATGAATCCCATCAGCACTGAGCCTGTTCAAACCATTCAAGGCCTTGTACACCTCAGTAAGATCACTTTGCAGGTGCCTAATCTCCAGATGCTGAAACTGACAGAATTTATTAGTAGTAATAGTAATAGAGGCATGTGATGCAAGAAAGCAAGCATATGAGCTTATGTAGCATCAGCCAAAAAATAAATAAATAAAAAAAATAATAAAAAATTCACACAACCATTCCCTCTAAAAGTTTGTCCATTGCTCCTTGAATTTATTTAAGCTATCAACTTCCACAACGACAGATGGAAGTTTGTTTCAGTAATTAACCACCCACTGACTAAAGGCACACTTCTGCACATCTATTCCATAACTGTCTTTCCTCAATTTGAATTTATGCCCCCTTAGGTTCGTAATCTGAGCAAGTGGAAGAATCCCATCAGAATTCAGTGTGCTCAACCATTCAAGGCCTTATACACCTCAATCAGATCACCTCGCAGGTGCCTAGTCTCCAGCCGCTGCAATTTGCAGAACTTAAGCTTTTCTTGGTAAGAGGACCCCCCTTCATTCCCCTCACCAGTCTTGTTGCCCTTCTCTGTACATGCTCAAGCAAATCTACATCCTTCCTAAAATGAGGCCTCCAAACCTGTACACTGTACTCAAGGCGTGGCCTGATCATTGCTTTATACAAAGGGATAATCACCTCCTTTTCCCTGCTAGCAAAATTCCTGTATATCATCGACAAAACCCCATGACCTGCTCTTGCAGCCTGTCTGCATTATTCAAAAACTTCATATCTGACTGCACAATTACTCTGTCTTTTTCATTTTCTACCACCCTAAATGTAGTACCACACAGTTGGTATGTTCCTCTAGGGTTACTTCTACCCAATGCTTTTTTCATGACAGTACGCAACGGTACGGCGTACCAGCACCTTTATTAACAGTGACGTGTGAAATTTGGATGCAATGCACTTTGAAATTTGTAATATTCTGTAAATTTTTTCACATGTTTATCTACTATTCAAATAAGCTTAAAATTATTTAATTAAATTTACATTTTTCACTGTCTATTGTTAACATATTTTCTATATAAAACTGTATAACCATTTTCATAATTCTAAATTACTCAGTCGGACCTCTGTTTAATTATTTTGAATTCCCCTTGGAAGTTATATTTAAAATAGTTTCCATTGAGTGAGAAAATTTTCATATAGCAAACGGATTAGGAGAGAATTAACTCGGTACGCCCTGTTCGCATTTCTGGCCTTCAGGCAATTAGTGCTGCTGCGCGAATTAAGAGGGCTGATGGGATTACCATTCTACAACTAGTGGTACCTGGTAAAAACTATCCGACCACCCATCCCACATGTGAAGTCGCTCTGGTCTGCAATGAACTGATCAAGGTGTATTCCCAATGGGCTCTGGTCCACCTTCTACTGCAGTGGTGTCCAAACATTTCCCGTAAAGGGCCATATTCAAAAAAATTCAAAGTTAGATTTCTTTAGTATGTTACATTTTCCATATCTTGTTGTATGTAAAAGTGAAATTGAAAATATTCAAAAATTTTATTAAGTACAATACATTTACATATATTACACAATTACATTTACTGAAGAAAACATTTAATGAGATTTTTTTTGATAATTAACAAAATTTAAAATGCTGTTTTAGTTCACTTTCCAGGCAGGCCGTGGTTGGACACCTTTGTGAATCAACCATGAGCGTTCGAGAATTAGAAAAGTGATTTTCTTTTACCCCGACAAATAATCTATTGTTTTGCGGAAGTGTGTTATCCACATTTTTCTGTAAATTTTCCCTATCTCTTTTTACGTGGTCACAGTACCTGAATATCCAAATGACACTGACATTTTGGACAGTTTCAAAAATAAAATTCAAATTTAAGAACTAGTGACAATACCAATGACAAGAGAAGGAAAATGAGGGCAACAAAGGTATTAAACCTTCTAAGCATGAATTGTTGGCATTTGGTGAAAATGAAGTTGGAAAATTGTCAGTTAGGTTACAGTTAAATGCAATTCGTGGATTTCGGGGGTACCTAGTTGAAAAGATGGTTTCGAAAGAATTGAAGCATTTGATGGACGCTCTGAGTACGATACCAATTTCATCGACTAAATGTTAATGGGGGTATTCACAAATGAATCTGATTGTCAGCCCAACCAGAGCTTCGTTGATGACAAAAACAGTTTCTTCACTACTGTTCCTTAAAATTGTATGCCCACCGCTGATCCACTTTGATCCAGCAAAATATGTTGATTCGTGGCTGCTTCGGAAACGTCATTCAGCAACCGACACACACAAAGAGGAAGAAAAGAAGTCCTCCTTTGTTGAAAATTTAATTAAAATTTGGAATATTCTACAAAAACTTTATTATAAAATTATTTTTACTTATGTTATTTATTTTTACTTATTATATTTAGGGGCCATAGTCTAAAGACGGACCCTTAAAATGTCACTCGGTTGTCTGCCTGTCCATCCGTCTGTCACAGCATTGTATCTCTGGAACCACTCAACCTATTGGCTAGAAATTTTGCATGGGTTTACACATCAAGTGGGCCAACATAACGCCATATTGATCATTGTTGATAAAAATTTGTCTGAGAAATGGGGGGATTAAATATGGGGGGATAAAAATGTTGTCGACAACCTATAGCTACACCGTTGGAAAGAGTTGGAAAGAGCTCAACTCTTTCAAAAGAGCTCAATAATTTTAAAATTAAAAATGGCGGTGCCAGACAGGAAAATATGAGTAATTTTCGTGTCCCCCTCTCTATTTCCATCGCTAATGGAGCTAAAAATTTAAAAATCACATTAGCTATGTGTTATTCAATGCTTATCAAGGGAAAACTACTCCGATTGAAATCTATCATTTATAATTAAATGATAAATTATAAATTATATATGTGTTAAAATTAAAAAAATAATTTTTATTGCACTTCAATAGCATGCTTCTTTGTACTAAGTAACTCTCCTTTTGGTGACAAAAAGCTTGCTAAATAGTTGGTTAATAATTCTGTAAAGGTAATTTATAAATTTTGCAACGAGAAGTATTTTTTAACAATTTTCAAAGCTGGAGTTGTCCTGGCAAGGAGATACTCAGAGAGCCAGTGTTGAGGCAGTGGTGGTGGAGAGGCGCCTGTGCGGAGTCTTGCACAGCCCTCACTTGCCAGTCGCTTCTCCTCCAAGACTTTAATTGCTTCTCCAGGAAGAAGTCGGAGTCGCTTCTCCCACCCTTGGCATTCACAACAACAACTGGAAAGACTCAAATAGACAATGTTTTCGTTATTTCCTAAGTTTTAGGTCAAGCCGGGGTACTAGAAACTTTTTTCAGTTACCATAAAGCTCTCTTTGAGATTCTACACTAACGACCATTCGTGTCATCCTTAGCACCCAGCACTCAGTAGTTGACCGATTTATTTATTTTATTCACATTTTACTTATTTTTCTATATATACTTGCATAATTAATTTATACTTAATAAACTGTGTTATTATACTAAATTTGTTGTTCTTATTCCAAAAGCATTACTACGAAAGTAATATCAGGAAAAAAAAATTTTAGAGTACTTTTCATATCCTTTTAATTTTCAATTTTTCCTGATAGCAAAGAATGAGTACCGGCACCTATATTTTTATAAAAAAAAATGCACTGCTTCTACCATATATGCAGTACTTTGCATTTGTCAATGTTAAACTTCAGTTGCCACTTCTCAGCCCATCTGCCAAAATTTTCTAGATCCTGTTGCAGTAGCACACTGCCATTACTGTCATTAACAACCCTGCCAACCTTTACCAACCAAATATACAAAATAACAGTGGACCCAACACCAAACCCTGTGTGGCTACACTAATAACATTAGTCAACGAAGAGCAGCATCCATTGATTACCACCCTCTGTCTTCTCCCACTCAACCACCCTTTTATCCAGTGTAGCAACTTACCGGAGACGCGAGTAGGTTTTTCACTGTGCGGTCGCATGTTTTCAGGCTCCTGTTCAATGAATAGTTTAAAGGACTATGCTTAACATCTTGTCGAGTTTCTGATATCCAGCGAATCAGTTTTTGGTGTGCTTTTTCCTGAGGCAAGTTGTACCCACTAAATGATCAGGTAAACAACTTTATTCTCAATTTAAAAACTTGAATACATATCTTATTTTGTTCGGCCAAGCATATAGCCGGCGGAATGCTTTCCACCACAAGGTCACGTTGACCAGCATTTTACAGATCGCCTAAATTAGGTCAACCGGCAGGTGGTCTGTATACTTTGTCTCACTGCAGCGGACATCGGCTACCCTCTGGGGCACTTAAAAAGGGAAAGTCGTGTTAACGCTAAATATAACTGAACACAAACACTCCTCACATAGTAGGAAGTGCTTTTATTGCCTAGCAGTTGAACTCTTTAAAAATAAGGAACTTGAGAAACTAAATAGAATTTGCAGTAATATTTCTAATAAATAAAAAAAAAAAAATAATAATAATAATAAAAATTGCAGAAGCCTTCTGCCCCAACTGTAGTGCTACTCTAAATATTTGTTCTTTGCCAATTTTCCCTCCTTTTAATAATCATTATGCCTGGTCGCGCAAGCCAACAAACTTGTGATTGCTGCGGAAAAAATATTAGTCTTTTTGATCTGTAATGGCCCCTGCAAAAGAAGACTGGGGGAGTGCTGTTCTGAAAGATCTACGATTCCAAAGATAAGTTCCACGGCTCGATCTAGATACTACTGCAGCCAATGCAAAAGCAGTATTTCAAGTGCTGGAAAAAACAACACAGAGAGAGACAGCACAACAACTGACCAAATCTCTCCCACTCCTGCGGACTTATCTGTCGAGGAGCTACAATTAGGCGAAATCTACTGCCTAGAAAAGGGAATGAGAAGCAGTTGTGAACCCAAGGATTCACAACAATTGACTCGCTCGCATCCGGACGTGACTGAAGAGACCAGCAAAGAGGTAAACAAAGATGCACATAAAGAAACAAACGAAGTGCCAGAACCAGCTGCAAACCCCAACCCCACTCTACCCCCTCTAATTGGAACCCCAGTTGACCAAATTATGGCTATCAGAGGGACGCTTGAGGAGTATGTGGGGAAATCATCGAAAATTACTGCTGCTATCCGCACTGACCTCATTACCATATTCAGCAAGATGGAGACGGTGATTTTAAACCTCTACGTCGAATACGATAAACTGCAAGCGAAATGGGAGGTTCGCCCTCAGAAAGGGGGAAAACAAATGCAACACCGCCCCCCTACCTTTTCGGAGGCGTTGCGAAATGGCGCTAAAGTAGCATCCCATAAACCAGATGAACCCCAAACCAAAACACTAACAAGAAAGACAGAATCACATATAATCCTGATTAAGCCAACAGAAGACGCGCAGTTTGACACAAGTGATGCTGTAAAGGAAACCTTAACCAAAAATCTAAAAGACCAAATGAAGACAATCCAGATCAAAAGTATGCGGAAGACTAGACACCCAGGTGTGGTAATTGAAACCAACTCCAGAGAAGAGGCACAAACAATTTTAAGTAATGATAATATGATTAAGTATGGTTTAAAGGCAGAGGCTCCCAAGAAAAAAGGACCCTCAATTGTCTTATTTGACATACAGCAAGGTGTAACCCCAGAAGAACTCAAAGAGGAAATTTACCACAAAAATCTAAGTCTGCACCTACCTGAGGACACTGTGGAAGAAGACGTTAGCCCAAAATACAGTACTAAATCTAAAACACATTCAAATGTCAATTGGGTAATCCAGCTCTCCACGCGAGCATGGCAAATCTTAGAAACACAGAGTCGCATTTTCATAGGCTGGGGAAGCCATAGGTTTAAGGAGCATATTTCAGTTACGAAATGTTACAAGTGCCTTCGCTTTGGCCACACATCACACACATGCAACCAGCATGATTCAACATGTGGCCACTGTGCCCAGAAAGGGCACAAGTACAGTGACTGCCCAGCAAAAGACCAGCTCCCAGTCTGTGCAAACTGCAAAGCAGTGAAAGCTCCTCATCAACACTCAATCAGGGATGGGAACTGTATGGTATACCTGAAAGCCAAAAGCCAATACCAAATGAGAATCAACTATGGATAGAGGCCCCTCTATAAACTGCCACCATGAAATAAAAATAGTTCAACTGAACGCACAAAGAGCGAGGCTGGTAGCTGACCAACTAAAAGTGAAAATAGAAGAAAACCAAATTGATGTGGCCTTTTTACAGGAACCATATGTTCGCTCAGGTGTGGTCACAGGTTACCCTGCATCCTATAAAATGGTCTACTGTAAAACCGAAACCCCATGGGCAGCAATAATCATCAGAAACCCAGAAATCAGCACGACAAAGATTACACCACTCTGCACTGCAAACAGTGCCTGTGCACAAATCATAACTCAGTTAGGGTCTTTGTTCCTGTTAACAATATATACTCACCCTGGTGAAGACATCACCCCAGCGATCTCAACCATTCAGACGGCTCTTGAGACTCTCCCGGGGGGACGACTACTAATAGCCATGGATGCAAACTGCAGATCTCTGCTCTGGCACAGTCGCACCCCTGACAGATCTGCACAAAGAAATGGTGCAAAACTAGAAGAATTCTTCCTAGCCACAGGCCTCCAAGTAATAAACCGACCAGATCAACTTCCAACTTACAGCGGCCCCCTTTGGGAGAGCACTATAGATGTTACAGCAGCCACCCCAGACATTGCCAACAAACTAGCCAAATGGACTGTACAAGAAGCCTGGACCACGTCGGACCACAGAGCGATATCATTTTCTCTGGTTCGCTCTGTGGAATGGACCCCTCCGATCCCACGAGATGTGATACGCTACAATTCAAAAAAGGCAGACTGGCAACGTTTTCGGACTGAGCTAACAAGAAGACTCCCTGAAGACACTCCACTCCCTGAAGCACTCCCTTCAGACGATTGTGTACAGATTATTACCACTGCCATAAGATCTGCATGTGATCTCTCCATCCCACGCAGAAGGCCCTACCGATATGCAGTTCCCTGGTGGAATCCCCAACTACAGGATCTCAGAAGAGTCCACCATGCAAGAAAAATGTTCCAGCAGGCTCGATCAAGGCTACCTCCCCATGAGGTAGATGCCGCCAGGGAGGCTTATCGCATTGTCAGAAATGAATACACAAAGCTAATTCGTAAAAGTAAAAAGCAAACGTGGCAAACCCTGGTATCCACTTCTGGAAATAAGGACCCCTGGGGCATAGTTTTCAAGATCGTAAGAAAGCTGCCGCGAGGAGAGGTACTCGATACGACACTAAAGATGGATGGCTCCTCTACTTACACCTGGAAGGATAGCATTAACAATATTCTAGACACCATTTATCCCATTGAAGCTGCAGCTATGACTCAACAACAACAAGAAATAGTAGATGAAAATCACAACTATCATCCTGCCTCTGTGGAATCCCCCTTCACTAACATTGAGATGGACTTGGCAATAAACAAAGTGAAAGTAGGAAAAACACCTGGTGCTGATCTGCTGGAAGTGGATGTGGTTAAAAAATTTGCAGAATGCTATACTGTTACTCTCCTAAGCCTTCTAAATAGGTGCCTGACAGAAGGCACATTTCCAACATCCTGGAAAACGGCAACCTTGAAATTTATATTGAAAAATCCCGACAAGCCACCACAAATTCCAACCTCCTACCGCCCGATTGCCTTGCTCTGTAATGGCCAAGCTACAAGAACGCCTGCTCCTATTTCGCTTAACCGCCAGATATGAAGAACAAAAACTTCCAAGTGACAAGCAATTTGGATTCAAAGCAGGTAGCAGCACAGAAGATGCCATTAACAGTTTAATCACTCAAGCAACTCACACAGCCTTTAAGTACTCCCTTGCAATCATGGTAGACTTCGCTGGGGCCTTTGATCGACTATGGTGGCCCAGTGTTCTTCGGAGGCTTCGGCAATCAAATGTTTCCAACAACCTATACAACAGTTTAAGGTCATATTTAACTGGTAGAAAAGTCCAAGTTACCAACAGATTCCAGACAGTGACTAGGTACATCGATCGAGGCTGTCCGCAGGGCTCTGTGCTTGGCCCTTTCCTCTGGTCTATTGTTCTGGATGAGTTCCTGGGCATGGACCTGGGAGGTGTTGAGCCCTTGGCCTTCGCGGATGATCTTGTCCTTTTGGTATGTGCTAACACCAGGACGAACTTAGAGAAAATGGCAAATGGAGCACTGGTAAAACTTCAGAACTGGGCAGCCCTGCACAACCTTACCATTTCAGGAGAGAAAACAAAGTCCATACTCCTTAAAGGCAGACTACAAATCACAAGACCACCTACAATAAAATTAAACTTTATGCCCATACGGCTGCACGCTGAAGTCAAGCTCCTAGGTATCTTCTTAGACTCGGGGCTTACCTTCCACCACCACCTAAAGTATCTAGCCAACAAAATTCAAAGGTACAGTGCTATGATAAGGCGGGTCAGCAGGGCAGACTGGGGGCTGAAGCACAAAGCTCTTACTCTGATATACCCAGCGGCATACGTGCCAATTGTCTGTTATGGTGCCTCCATCTGGTACCGAAAAGCCATCCTAGCAAGAAATAAACGTAAGCTGGATTCAATCCAGAGGTTCATGCTCCTTTCAATTTGCAGGGCATGCCGCACCGTCAGCACCCCTGCTCTGCAGGTATTAATTGGATGTCAGCCACTATACTTAGAAGTGGTTAAAAGAGGGCTTTTTTATCACTTAAGGAAGGGAGTTCCAACCCAACTGCCAAATTTTCAACTTGACACCACAAACGGCACCAGGCAGGAAAGACAACGGATAACCAAACATCTACAAGAGATATGGCAACATGACTGGGACACTACAACAAAAGGGGCCATCACAAAACGATTCCTTCCATCCATAAGTTCAACTCACCCAGAACCTCCACCCTGGTTTTCGCCTGGCCTCCATGTGACCTTTATCATCACCGGCCATGGATCCTTCCAACAAAAACTGACCGCCATGGGAATCGAGAATGACCCACGTTGCCACTGCGGCGAAGAGGAGTCCTGGGGGCACCTCATGTATGAGTGCCCCAGCTACGACAACATTAGGCTTAAATTCCTCACCACAATACAGAGAAACCCTCGCAATCAAGAATCCACTCTGCTACTTGAGGAAGATACCTATAAGGCATTAACCACCTACGCACAAGAAACATTTGCACTTAGGCGAGCTAAGATTGCAGAACTCAGAGCCCAACAACTAAACCGGACCGGCGTGGGATAACTCTCCATTCCCCCGGAAAAACGCAGACATAATTATGCAAACCCTAATAGGGTAGGATCCACTGCAGGCACCATCCAAGGTGCGGGATGCTGGCACTCCTCGGAGTGCGGGATTTAAAAGTCATCGCAAACCCGAAATGGGTAGAATATACTGCTGGCATCGATCTAGGTGCGGGATTGCTGGCACTGACCTCAGTGCGGGATCTACAGGCACTATGCCATTGACAATTACACAGGGGCACCTGTCCCCTGTGACTTTTAAACCCACACTCTTTCCTATACTTCGCCTAAATTAGGGTGGATTTATTCTCCCCTGTCAACCCACCCAAATTCATTCTCCCTTAAATCCTCTCTTTTTCTATGCTCCTATCTCTCTCTTCCCTTTTTTTTTTTTTTTAATCTGTTACTTTATTTTATTTAATTTTATAATTAATTTATTTTTATTTATTTTTTTTATTTAATTATTTTATTTTATTATTATTTTTATTTTTTATTTCTTTTATTTATTTATTTATTTATTTATTTATTATTATTTTTTTTTATTTTTATTTTTTTTATTTTTTGGCTCCGTCAGGAAGCTCAGGCAACCCTGGCGGAGGCCAGCCAGAGTATAATGGGCAGCCTGGCTCACCTCCCAGTGGTGGTGGCGGGCAACGTGGGGTTCCCTTAGGGGCCTTGCGGCTAAGCAGCCAGAGACAGAACAACAGAACACAGCACAACTCTGTCACAAACCAGACACCACACTTTTTCTGGCTTTTACAGAGATTCTGTAAATTCTTCACAAAGTACCATGGCGCAGATGTGGGAAACCACCGGTGGCGCCTTCCACAAAACACTATGCCACTATGTAGCAACTTACCCTTAATACCATTCTTCTCCAATTTGTACAGTAGTCTTCCATGTGCAACAGTGTCAAAAGCTTTCCTGAAATCCAAGTATATGATATCAAAATTATTTTTAGCATTCAGTTCCTTTGTGACCACATCATTGTATCCAATCAAATTAGTCAGACGAGACCTCCCTTTAACAAACCCATACCATGATGGGTTTGTTAGAGGGAGGAATTTCTTCCTCCCTAATGTGTAGTCTCTGAGCAAGAGGAAGAATGTCATCAGCATTCAGCTTGGTTAGTCTATTCAAATCCTTTAACACCTCAATCAGATCACCTTGCAGGTGCCTGGTCTCCAGATGTTGCAAATTGCAGAACTGAAGTCTTTCTTGGTAAAACTACCCTTTTGCTCTCCCACCAATTGTATTGTCCTCTGCACTTGTTCTAGCAAATCTACATCCTTCCTAAGATGAGGCTTCCAGACCTATGTGCAGTATTCAAGAATTTCCTAACCATTCATTACCTTGGTATAATAAGATAACCACTTCCTTATTTCTGCTAGCAAAGTTCCTGATTTTGTTAGCAGAAATAAATGTATCACTGACAAAACCTCACGAGATGTCCTGGCAAACTGTCTGCGCTGCTCGGAATTTCTTATTCGTTTTCAGTTTCCACTACCCGTGTGTAGTACAACACAGTTGGTCTGTTAATGTGTGTTTACTGCTACCCATATGCAACACCTTGCATTTGTCAATGTTAAACTTTATTTCATTTTATTTAATATTTTTCTTATTTCTTTTATTTTATTTCATTTTATTTAATATTTTTCTTATTTCTTTTATTTTATTTCATATTATATTATTCCTATCTGTAATGAATTATTATTAATTGAAATTTACTTTATACATGCAGATTTATATTTATGATCAGTGAAAAAACACTGTACATAAATACAAATTAAAGTTTTTTTCTATTTATCATTCCAGAAGTCTTAAATGAAGTTTTTGCTATGCTCATCTGTCATATGAGAATTGGATTACTTAAATAAAACTTTAGAAATAATTAGTGAAATATTTCAAATGGAAACTTGAACAATATATACAGGGCATTTCAAAATTATGTACAGTATACACACTTTAAAAATTTATATATAATGAACAATATATACAAATGTAAATTTTTTTTGATACTTTGAAGACAAAAATCATTAATTTTTTTTACAACGATAAAACTTTACTTTAATTCAAATTGCCCTCCATCAGCATTAATGCATGAATGGCATCTGTCTTCAACAGATACCATTCATGCATTAATGAAATACATACTGAAATGCACAAATCAGGTGAAATGTTTTCTGCTTCTTGTTGAATTTTCATCCACAATTTCTCCAATGTTTGCAGTTTGTGACTGTAAATCCGATTTTTCAAGTATCCTCAAGTGAAAAAATCTAAAGGGGTGACATCTGGCGACCTTGGAGGATATTCAAAAGCACTCCTTTGGAATCTATCCATTGATCATGAAATTCGTTGTCAAGATAATCGCACACAGTTGGTTGATAATGTGGAGGTGCACCACCTTGTTGAAAATATACTAATGTACAGGCACTCCCCAGCTTATGTAATACTCTACTTATGGAAATTCGACTTTATGTAAGTTTTTTCCACTCAGTGCAAACTTAAACAAAATCATGGAAACGTATTTTGTAACCCATAGGAATAAATGTTCGTAGATCTCTTTTACTGTGTCTTCATCATTGTTTGATGTAGGCATGTAAACTTGTATTATTGCAATATCAACTGGAGCTGCTGCAAGATGGGTCAGAACTTCTGAGAAAAACAAAATCAAATGATGATATAATTATAATGGGAGACTGGAATGCAGTTGTGGGAGACAAAAGAGAAGGAAATATTGTTGGAGATTTCGGGCTATTAGCAAGAAATTTGAGGGGACAATGACTAATTGATTTTTGTAGTCAAGAAAGATTTGTAGTAGCCAACACTTGGTTTCAGGCACCACTACAACATAGGTATATGTGGAAAAATCCTGGAGATTCTCGTAAATATCAGTTAGACTACATTCTGGTGAAACAAAGACACCGCAATCAGGTAAAAAAAGCCATGTCTTTTTCAGGAGCAGATGTGGACAGTGACCATTCAATGGTGAAAATGATAACAGAACTAAAGCTAAAGAAAATTAATGGAAAGAAAATAAATAATAAATGGAACCTAGAAAAACTAAAGAATGAAGAAATAAGAATACTGTTCCAGAATACTACAAACAGCTATAATGAGGTAAATAAGGAAAGTATGATAAGCAATATTGACCAGATGTGGAATAACATTCAAGAAACTATAAACAAAGCAGCTCATAAATTTCTGGGAAATGGAAACAAGGCAAAAAGAAAACCATGGATAACAGAAGGCATCCTTCAAATGATAGATCAAAGAAGAATCTTCAAAAATATGAAAACAAAAGATGGAAAAAATAATTACCATGCTCTCAAGAATGAAATTAATGTAGAATGCAGAAAACAAAAGATAAATGGTGAACAGAACAATGCCAAGAAATTGAATATTTAATGCAGTATGGACGAACCGATGGGGCCTACAAGAAAGTTAAAGAAATAACACAAACATGTAATGGAATCAGGAATGCAAAAGATAATGCCATTCTCGATGCAAAAGAACAAGAGACATGGAGAAAGTACATAGAGGATTTACACATGGAACACGTGGTTACACTTGGAAATATGATGAGAAAGGAGAACAACAAAACTTAAAACAAGATCAATTATTAAGAAGAATTTGAGCTAGCTTTAAAATTATTTCCTAACAACAAAACTCCTGGTATAGATAATATTACAGCAGAATTAATAAAGAACAGTGGAGATCAAGTCAAGCAGTCACTATTTGGATTGATTTTGAAAAGCATATAGTGAAGGAAAATGGCCAGAAGAACATTGTACAACCATCATAGTGCTAATACCAAAAAAATCTGCACCAACCAAATGCAAAAAAAAAAAAAAAAAAAAAAAAAACCTACAGAACCATCAGCCTCATATCACACGCATCAAAAATTCTCAAAAATCATAAAAATATGAATAGAATCCTACATCGAACACTTTTTAGAGGATACACAATGTGAGTTCAGAAAGAACTTATCTACAAAAGAAGCAGTAGGAATTTTAAGATTCTTAGGCGAAAGGATGATAAATAATGGCAGGAATCTGTATGTGTGCTTTATTGACTATGCAAAAGCATTTGACATGGTAATTTGGAATGAGCTTTTTCCTCTACTAGAAAACATGGGATGTCCACAAAGTTTAATTAGGCTAATTTGACTTGTATGAAAGACAAAAGGCCATCATCAGGTTAAATCGAGAATTGGCAGAAACAGCAAAAATAGGGAGAAGAGTGAGGCAAGGATGCCTGCTTTCCCCAGGTTTATTTAATATATTTGCAGAATTAATAGTCAAAGAAGCATTTGATGGTAAAAAGTTAGGTATAAAGATAGGTGGAAGAACACTTAGTACAGCCATGTTTGCAGATGATCAGATAATCCTTGCAGGTGGCCCAAGAATGTTATCCAATATGCGAAAACAGTTAACTAAGGAAGTGAAGAAATATGGAATGAAGATTAACACTAATAAAACAAAGATTATGATGATAAGTAAAAAGCCAAAACAATTTCACATTGAAACTGATGGAGAAAAAATAGAACAGATAACAAAATTCAAATATCTAAGACAGATTATAGAAAAGATTCATCTTGCCACTGTGAAATTGGTTCAAGAATTGCAATGGCAAAACAAGCATTTAGAGGTAAAATCTCTTTACTAAGCCAAAGAAATATGTCACTAGACCTAAGAAAAAGAATTATGAAAATGTACATTTGGTCAATTGCTTTGTATTCAGCAGAGATATATGGACATTAAACAAAACCAACTTGAAAAAAGGCTTTTGACATGTGATGCTGGCGAAGAATGGAAAAGATTAGCTGGACAGAAAAAATGAGGAATAACATGG
Organism: Mastigoproctus giganteus; assembly: GCF_048544385.1. Lineage (NCBI taxonomy): Eukaryota > Metazoa > Arthropoda > Arachnida > Uropygi > Thelyphonidae > Mastigoproctus > Mastigoproctus giganteus. The sequence continues at coordinate 75,153,881 of NC_143584.1, read as the reverse complement.
TTTTACAACATGTAGGAGAAGAAAGAGAATTGCTAAGAAGAATCAGAAGACAACAGCTACAATGGATCGGACACACCATGAGGCATAGAGGGATGTTACTGGATGTGCTAGAAGGCAAAATACTGGGAAAAAGAAAACAAGGAAAACCAAGAAACACCATCATGAATACAATTCTGAAGGAAACTGGGCTTCGAAGCTATGCAGAAGTGAAACACCTAATGCAAGACTGGGAGAAATGGGGGCAGCTCATCAAAGGGGCAAACCAGTCGCGATAGACTGATACACTGAAGAAGAAGGAATAAATGGAGGTCTTGTGAAAATATCGTAATGTTGAACCCAATAACAATTTTCTTTTTTTTGTTTTTTTTTTCGTAATATGTTCCAAGACCTCAGAAGTTGAAATTTTTGCTATATAACTAAGATATTTATCTCTCTAAAAGGCCATTTTTATAATGGCACTTGTACTAAACTTTTATCATTATCATACGTTCCGTTATAAGAATAAATTTTGAATGCATTTGTGATATTTTTGTATAACACTTTTTTGGAGGTAGTGACCATAAAACATTAAAAACAATTTGCACCTTCTGGATTATTGGTCTTTTCTGTTGGCACAGAATAGAAGAAAAACTTGTTAACTAGAAGAAAACCTGGAAGACAAAGGTGGAGATGGATAGATGAAATTCATGAGTTTGTGGGTAGTAAATGGATGGCCAGTGCTCAAAACAGAAGAAACTGGAAAGTTGCTGGAGAGGCCTTCATCCTGCAGTGGATTGAAAATGGCTGATGATGATGATTATAAACAGGTAATAAACTCAATCTTATTGCATTTGTGATAATACCGATAACTGGAATTCTGTATGTTTTTACATTACAGTATTGTAATGAAATGATTTCTTCAATCTTATAAAAAACCTTTTCAGAATCTTCTCTTCATTCCTATTTACTTATTGTAATGGTGAAGGGAAAGGGACCAACAGAAATGCAAGTGTTGGCGATGCTAGGATACGAAACAAAATTGATTTAGAAATGAAGATGATTAATTAAGAAGTACGAAGTAGGACAAAGTTGGTCACATATTGCATGGAATTAGGTTTTGCTGCTTGAACAGTGAATACTATTTTAAGGGACAGTGCACATATAAAAGAACATGTTAAAGGATCAATGCATTTACGAACAGCAATGATCACAAAGGAGCATTCAGGTGCTATATCGAAGATAGAAAAGCTATTAATAATATGGATGGAAAATCGGATTCAGAAGCAAGTGCCCCTGAGACCAATGGCCATTCAAGAAAAAGCAAGAAGTATTTATGAAGATATTAAGGATAAGTATGGCAAACCCCAAGCCAAGTTCGTGGCAAGCAATGGGTGCCTTATTAGGTTTAAGCATCATGCTGGTTTCCAAAACATTAAAGTATATGGTGAAGTCGCCAATGCCGATTCTGCAGCTGCAGAGAAATTTTATGATGTGTTGGAAAAACCCCCTTCTAAATCCCCACAGTCCTCAACTTCCAAGCGGCATACTTAGCTAGAGATGTTGATTCTGGCAACAATGCTCGAAAGGTAAAACTTGCTGATGCCTGTCTCCTGTCTCTTTTTGTAATTTTATAATTTTGAAATTTTTGTAATTTTGTACACTTTTGTTATTTTTTCTGTGCATGAGATAAAAAAATTGAATAAATAATTCTATTTACATATTCGTCGAACATTTCTTTTTTGCTTCAATCAAATTCAGTGTGCATAGTTGTGAGTGCTGCATAAGCATTTAGGGAAATTCTGACTTGCGTAAAATTCGACTTATGTAGAGTTCCACAGAACATAACCCTTACAGCTTCAATGTTGTCATTACTTCTTGATGTCCTCTTCCTGCCACATGCTATTATTGATATTCTGGATGGTTCCATGCATCTCAAATTTATCGCGCAAATGAGTAATTGTTAAATGTGTGGGCACTTTTGTTTCATATCGTATTTTCCAAGCACACTGAATTTCATTGACATTTTCTTGTTTCCAATACCATTTTATAATTGCCTTTCTTTCTTCAAAACTTAATTAGGTACTCTCCATCGTTTTAGAGGCATCTATAAAATAAAACAATTAAATTATTGTAAAAAAATTGTCTATTTTTAAGCTACAAAATGAGTTTAAGAAAATTAAATTTGTGCAAATTGTTCATTAAATATAAATTTTTAAAGTATGTATACATAATTTTGAAACACCCTGTATATAAAAAAAAACACTAACAAACTTGTGTTCACTTAAATTGAAATGATGATCTGTCTTTTCTACTTTCAAACTCAATGTATATTGTTTTGTGTTATTATTTGTTTTTGCATTTTGTAATAATTACTTTAGTACAGAAGAGTAAATTCACAACTATGTTGATATTTTGTATATAGTTCCTGAAAGCAGAAAAAAGGCCAAAGAAAAGAAGAAAGAGTGATAGAGAAATAACTCTTAGTAAAACTAAAGAAATGGTAAGTTCATAAGTAAATGCTTATAAGGAAATTTGAGTATTAAGTAATTTTGTTTTATTTTAATTGTGCTATTAATATTGGGTCTATTAATTTCAGTCTCAAAGGGCAAATATTTTAGTTGATCTAACTTTGTTGGTTATCACTATTTGTTGGTTGATCAAGGTGTAATTCAGTTCTTTAAGAACAACTGTAGATATGTACTGCTGTATACTAAGTAATAATCATACATACATAATTTTCAAATTAATCTCACTGCACTCTGTACAATTAATGCAGAATTCACAATCTTCATTTTCATATTTAATGCTGTAGAACATATTTTGAATTAGATTATAAAAAAAAAAAAAAAATGGTAAACTGCAGCCATTATCAACCCACTGTAAGATGGAAGCCTCCTAAACAATTCATGTTGAGGGAAATGGACCATAATCTGCCATGCTGGTCAAGTGCGGGTTGGCGGATCGACTGTATTTACATTCAGGGGCTTGAACCCTGGTCTACTCAAGGAGCGTGTGCTACTGCACTCCCACTTGGCTACTGAGGCTTTTTTTTTTTTTTTTTTTTAATTAGATTATACTATATTGTATTAGTAGAATTACATTAAATTCCAACTTTTGTATGTTCTTTTGCTGATTTTATGAACAATAATATACAATGATATTTTGATACAACTGCTTTTCTTATTCCTCTGGTAGTTTGCTCTAAATAACTTCAACTCTATATTAAATATGTTGTAATTTATGTATGAAGCACAGGAGACAAATGTGTCACTTATATTCTATGAATTTCAATAGTTGAAGCATTTAGTGATCCAATAGTGGGTTCACCCATCATGAGCATATTAAAGGAGGTTTTGCCAAATGATAACGTTAGAAAGTTTTTTAGCTCCAATTTTTAGCTCTAACTGCTGAAACAGAAGACTTATCATAAATTTAGTGTAAATATTACCTTCCCATGATTATAAATAGTGAAACCTGATGAACCTTATCACACTATACTCAAGTTTCACTTAATAATAATGAGTGTTAAATTCAGTGTCAAATAGTAACATTGTATAACAATTAAAATTATGAATTAGGGAACTGTTAAATTTTTTTAGTCAAAGATTAGACCATGCAGCACCCTGGAAAGCAAGGTGTTTGGCGATTTAAAGACTTGCTGGGAGTCCTCGTGGAACAGACAAATATATGGGCTGTGCTAAGTCACTAAAAATGAAAACAGTTGCAGGTACATTAGTATATATGCTAATGCTAGAAGCATAGTAAATAAATTTGATGAATGTAAAGTACTGGTCAAATCATCAAATGAAGATATTGTGTGGATATCAGAGACATGGTGTCACTCAGATATAAGAGGTTCAGAATTTGACTCTGGGGGAGTACAGTGTGTATAGAAAGGTCAGGCAGGGCAGGAGGGGATTTGTGCTCTTAGTTAAGAAGCATATAAAATCTAAGGCAGTGCATCCAGTCATAACCAACCTGACTCAACATTGCAGTGGCCAGTGCAATGTTGAGTCAGTTTGGTGTAACATAAGCACTGTGAAAATTAGAGTAGGAGTGTGTTATAGTCCTAATAACTCTGATAAATGTAATGAACAACTGGACAGATATATGGAGTAGGCCAGTAAATCTGAATGTCTTATAATGGGGACTTTAACTGTGCAGATATTGACTGGATTGTGTGGGTTGATCACTCACACAGTAGCAAGACTTTTCTGGATTTATTGGATGATTGTTTCCTACACCAGCATGTTATAGAGGCAGCAAGATAAAAGACTCACTAGGTTGCACTGATCACAATGTATTGATGTGAGATTTACTTAAAGCTATAGCTACTGTCAAAGGTAAGGCAAAGGGCCTTTACTTTTGTAAAGGTGACTGTAGTGTTCCCAGACAGTTTTTAAATTCTGTGCAGTGGGCCAGCTGATGAAGTTAGCAATGGCAAATTTTAAATGGGAAGCATTCAGGGATGTTATTATAGAAACTGCTAAGCTTGTTATACCAGCTCAAGGCATATCAAGGGGATATAGCTCAAGCCGTAGACATAAATTGTTGTCAGATGAACTGAGGAGACTTGTGGCGCTGAAGTAAAATGCATGGGATGCATATCAATTATCAGGTGATATAAATATCTACAGTAGATATAACTAGTTTGCAATCAAGTCACAAAGGAGGTTAGTTAAGCTAAGGCAGATTACAAGATGAAGCAAGCAAAGACTGATATACATAAGTAAAGAAGTAAGGAGTAGTAGAAAAGGGTTGAATCACAAATGGTCCAGTAGATATGAATGGATTAACTGTTAATGATCTTGCTCAGGTTGTAGAGAAACAGTGGGTATTTTGCATCTGCACTCATGCATGAGCAATTTTTAGGAAAGGGGATGCCACAAGCAAGTCAGATTCTGGTGAGGAGCTGAATGATTTTGTGATAACTGAGAGTGTTTTAGAAATTGTTGAAGCTAAATGTGAAAAAGGCACTTGGGTGGATGGAATCTATTCAGTTGCATTAAAGGAGTTGCATTATAGTTTGTCTGAAAGGTTTGACTATATTATATATGTGGGAAGCTGATGCTGAGAATGCAGCATTAGCTGCATTCTCAGTGTTAGCAGAATGGGTAGACCAAAAAAACTGTTTGAAAACTTTACCTTGGAAGGTAATATAATTGGCTCCAATTAAAAGTTCTATCAAATTTATGAACAAAATTCAATTTAGCCTATACAGAAAGTCCAACACAGGAATGTTTCTACATTACAATAGCTATCATCCCTTTACCAATAAAATGTCCATTATCCTAAATCAGTTTCTCAATGCTTACAACCATCCAATGCTTACAAACACTCAACATCCAAAGCAGCCCTAAACACAGAAATACAAACATTAAGAAACAGATTTCAAAGTAGAGGTTACTCCCCTGCCTATTATAAATGAAATAAGGTTACAAGCAAAAAATAGATTACCCGCCATCAATAATAATAATAACAAATTTTTTTTTTTATTTCTTTACCATATATTGAACAATAGTACAAACAACTAAATAGTATTTTCAGAGATACAGAATTCAAAATCATAAGCCAAACCCACAAAGAAACTACATGCAGCCCTTAATAATCACTCAGTCCAGTCTTCTACCACATTCCAAATAAATGATTTAGTCTACAACGTAGCTTGCAAGGATTGCAACTCTTCATACAAGGGATCAATTTGCTGTACACTCGATATGAGAATGAAGCAACATTCAGCATCTGTCCTTGCATCCTGCTCCTCTGCTTCATAAAGTTTTCTGGTGAAAATTACTGGAGTACATCATTGGAACTTGCATTCCATGCAATCAGTGAAGGCCACACCTTTCTGTTCAATGAAGCGAAAATACTTAGCATCCAGCCTGATTACACCAAATTATTAATTGCTGAGACTTGAAATTAAATTACATCAAAATTCAGTCAATGTATGTCTCCCCTACTCCATTTCAGATTCATGGTCCTTCATGTGCATGCGCCAAGATAGCAACTAATCTCCATGCTATAAATTTCATCACACAACTCTTGGTTTCATTTTCCTGTGATCATGAAACAAAATTCTTTTAATTTCTTAATGTTTTTAAAGTGTTTAAAGAATGGACTCATTGTTTAAATGGTTTCAAAGCATTTAAATTGCTTTTTAAGTATGGACTTGTCTTCTCTCACTCAAAGAGCTGGGTTGGTAATTCAATGTTTTCTGGAGTCTGGTTTGGGGTCTGTGGGCCTCTGATTTTGTCTAGGAGTGTGAAGAATTCATGTAAATTATTTGCATAGTTAATTCAACAATGGAGAGTATCAGCACAGAAGTGTTCTACAAGCCATCACAGAGAGGTAATTACCTCCTTTTCTTAACTAATTGACATATAACATAGAACGTATTGAGCCACTGCAGCTCTGATACCTATTAACTCCCAATTCACAAAGGGAGACATGAATAATTACAGACCCTTTATCTTGACTTCTGTTCCAGGGAAGATAATAGAATCACTGGTTAAAGAAGTAATACAGGCTCATCTAGACAGGAATGCAGTGATAACACAGTCACAGCATGGATTTAAGTTGTGACCTTGTCTGACCAATCCATTTAAATACTATGACACAGTAAAACAGTGGAACTGGATGCAAAAAATAATATAATTTTTGCATCATATGAGGTGTGACAATAAAGTTTCAGGGCTGATGCAGCAAAAAAGAACACAAAGCAAAGGAGCTCAAAAAATGGTTTTATTTTTATTCAAAGTAATCATTTTATTGAATCCAAAGTAACCACCTTATTCAATGCACTTGCCATTTTACAAGTTTCTGAAAAGAGTAAGGGCGTCAAAAGTGTGATGTTCAGTTTGGTGATTGTTTTTCATTATATCCTCAATACCCTGAAATCTCTTTTCGTTAAAGGCAGTTTTTAGGGTGTTAGATCAGGAGAGTAGAGTGGATGGTTAATCTGTATAATACCATGTTTCATCAGAAATTTTTTAATAAGAAGTGTGGAATTAGTGAGAACATTGTCATGCAGTAAAAACCAACTGCCTTTCTCTTGAAATTGTGGCATCACCTGGGAAATGCACTTCAATAGTCTTTATAGCACCTGCATGTAGAATGCAGTGTTGACTCTCTCCCTTTCAATTTCAAATTCTTTGAGAAAATTTTTTTAAAATTCAAAATCATCACCAAGGCCCAGAAAAAGTTTCATTCTGAAACTTTTTTGTGCCTTGGTGATGATTTTGAAGTCCATTGCATGCTCTGACACATCATCTCTGGGTTTTACTGAAACACTGAATGCTCATTTCTAGTGACAATATTGTCAAGGAAATTAGGATTGCCTTGACAAGTTTGGATGAAATCCACATGATGTGACACTTTGTTGCCTCTGCTCATCCATTAGGATGTGTGGCACAACTTTTGCACAGACTTTCCTTTTGTCTAAATCTTCATGCAGAACTTGATGAATCATCTCATCTCCTCATTATATTCAACTCATCTGCCATCATTCAGAGGATCAAACAATCTCTTGCCATGATTTCCCAAAGTTTTTGAACTCTGTCTTGAATTCAAGAAGTTCACATATGCCCACTACTTCCTCACATCTGTCTTTTAACTGCTTATACCATACAAACACACTAGTATGATTAGTGGAGTTGGGAGAACTCTACCATTCTTCCAACTTTACTAATCGCATGGAACTCTCTGACATTCTCCAGTCCAACTTTCCTAACAGTGAGGTAATTTTCCTTGGTGATTTTAATGTTCACAACTCCAGCTGGCTTCCATTTTCTAGTCACTCAGATCCAGCTGGTTGAGATGCTGAGGCTTTTGCAATTACTAATGATCTTGCACAGATTGTTCATTTATCTACCAGAATACTGGACAATCCTAACCATACAGCCAACACACTTGATCTTTTTCTCATAAACAATCCTAAGTACACGGTCGAAGTGAGTGGTCCTTTAGATATCTCAAATCACAACATGGTGATTGTCTCTTCTCAATGGAGCCTTTATCTCATGGCTATTTCCAACCTCATGTTGTTTGGCATTACAAGAATTCAAAATGGGATGACCTGCAAGATTTCTTTTCTTCTTTTCCTTGGTCGGATTACTGTTTTAAAACTTCTGATGTCAATGTTTGCTCAGATCGTGTCAGTAAAATTATTCTTGTAGGAATGGAATCCTTTATTCCACACTCGACAATTTTAAAATCTCATCCTTTATTTAAACCTTGATTTTCTAATAAATGTGCTATGGCTGTTCAAGAGAAGAATGTTGCATATTGTAATTAGCTTGCTTGCAATTCTTCAGTTTCATTTTCTGCCTACACCAAAGCTCGCAACAATTGCAAAGCAGTTAATAATCAGTCCAAACTAGATTTTGAACAGGCTGAGAGTAGAAAACTTGCTTCTTGCACTAATGGTAGCTGAGCATTCTGGTCTCTTGCTAAAGCTATTGGCCGTAACTTTTGTCCATCTCTGCTCCCACCACTGTGAAAACCAGATGGTTCTATTGTCACTTTAGTCAAGGATAAATCTGACCTGCTAGCATCCCATTTTCTTCCAGCTCATGTATTTATGATCTTGGTAAAACACCTCCCACCATTCCCAATGTACTCCATTCCATGCCTTCTGTGGTCTTCTGTCAAAAGGATATCAGATGGATTTTGATGAATCTTGATGCTAAGAAAGCTCCAGGTCCTGATGATATTTCTCCACTTGTTCTCAAAACCTGTGCTCCTGAACGTACTCCTGTTCTTTGCTGCTTTTTTCACTTTCTTATTCCAAAGGTGTTTTTCCTTCTGCTTGGAAATTTGCTCATATCCAGCCAGTTCCTAAAAAGGGTGACAAATTACCCCCATCCAATTATTGTCCCATTGCAATTATTTCTACTCTTTCTAAAATAATGAAGAAATAAATTAACCGCCAACTTTTAAACTATCTAGAAACCTCCCGTCTAATCAAAGATCGCCAGTATGGATTCTGTTAGTGTCAATCCACTGGTGATATTCTGGCTTATGTTATCCATTTATGGACAAATTCAATGGAAAAGTTTGGTGAAACACAAGCAGTTGCTCTTGACATCTCAAAGACTTTTGATCGTGTTTGGCATAAAGTTCTTCTAAACATGCTTCCATCTTATGGTTTGCCAACTGTTTTTTATAATTGGTTATCCAGTTTTCTCTCTGACTACTCACTGAGGGTGATGGTAGATGGCTCTCTGTCTTCTAACTTCTCCACTAATGCTTGTGTCACTCAAGGTTCAGTTCTTTCCCCTAATCTTTTCCTCTTGTATATTAATGGTCTTCTTCAATTGACCGGAAATCCTACCCATAGCTTTGCTGATGATAGCACATTGCATTCCACTTTCCAGTTTGAAAAACCTTGCCCTTCTCAATCAGCTTCAACTTCTCAAATATCCTCTACCAATTCCTTAAATGCCGATCTCCAGGTAATTCTCCAGTGGGGCAAAGACAACTTAGTTGATTTCAATCCTTCTAAACCTCAGTTCTGTCTTATATCTTGCAAAAAGGATTCTTTTGCTCCTATGCTTATCTTTGGTAACACTCCGATTTCTAGGCAAGATGATATACAGGTGACCCTGCTTAACATTATAATTCGTTCCTGAAAAAAGAATGCTAAGTGAATCAGTGCTAAGCGAGCGCCGTATTCCCGTAATGTAACATATGTAATTTGTGAGTCGCGATCTGTGTCATAGGATATTTCCTAATGAATAATAAATGGTAGCAAAAAGACGCACAAATATCGGTCAAAATATTTAATAATAAAAATTTGTACATATAAAATATTTTCCATTACATATGTATATAATTATGTGGTAGGTAACTACATTACGTATCAAAATTAAACTTAAAATCATGAATTTATTAATCCGATGGCCCTGGGCTGTCGAGTTTTCATAACTTTGGTCTATTTTGGGTTGTACATTGGCTGTTTTCCTAGTAAACTAAAAGGGGTTTTACTTTAAAATCCTCGCAGTATTACCACCCAACAATAAAGTCAACCGATCCTTCGCTGCTTTGAAGCCTGACACGATTTTTTCCCCCTTCTTTCGATATGAAACGAATGCCGAGTCGCGATCTGTGTCATAGGATATTTCCTAATGAATAATAAATGGTAGCAAAAAGACGCACAAATATCGGTCAAAATATTTAATAATAAAAATTTGTACATATAAAATATTTTCCATTACATATGTATATAATTATGTGGTAGGTAACTACATTACGTATCAAAATTAAACTTAAAATCATGAATTTATTAATCCGATGGCCCTGGGCTGTCGAGTTTTCATAACTTTGGTCTATTTTGGGTTGTACATTGGCTGTTTTCCTAGTAAACTAAAAGGGGTTTTACTTTAAAATCCTCGCAGTATTACCACCCAACAATAAAGTCAACCGATCCTTCGCTGCTTTGAAGCCTGACACGATTTTTTCCCCCTTCTTTCGATATGAAACGAATGCCTCTTTTAGGCATTCATTTCCAAAAAAGTTCTGTTTCACCTATGTTAAAAACTTGTTGAGTTTAAACCACTCTTCGATAATTTTTAGAAGTTCTTTTTTGAAAGTTTCGGCTCCTTCTTGATCTGCACTTGCAGCTTCTCCCCAATTTTAAATCTATCTTGCCAGCCTCCATAGCCAGGTGGGAAGGAGCAGCAGTGCGTAGCACATGCTTCTTGATTATACTGGATTTCGAGCCCGTCACCACCAAATACAGAGGATGCGGAAAGGTCAGGGAATGACCACTGCATATCCCGGAGCAATATGGCCTTAGTTGCTAATGCTCCTAAAAACCAAATAACAAACAAACAAACTAGCTTTCAATGGTTCCACATTTTATTATTATTATTTTTTTTAAAGGTGAGCTTTTTTCAGGTCATCATATAGGCTAATCGATTTTTCTTTAATTAATAATATTTAACTTAACAGAATTGTGCGTTGGATATTACCTTCAATAAAATTATTTAGAAGTCTCCATTTCAATCATAATAGCCAGCCTAGTTACTTTCATTGGGACAATCCTGCTGCTAAAATCAATTCTTTATTTTTTATAATTGTCCTTACAGTGGAACCTGCCAGTCCTAAATTATTGCACCAACCACTTGTTGTTGAACGGAATCAATTCACTTCAAAATGTATAATTTAATTTAATTTTCAAATTCAGTAATTTTCTTACCTTAGTGGGCTTTGTACTGCATCCAGATGTTGTTCCTTTTTAATTCTTATCCACCATTATTAATCTTCAAAAATGTAAGAGCGTTGCATTAATTATGATACAATGTTCAAATAAACTAATGATGTCTTAACACTGTACCGTTAAGTTGATGTTGATCTCGGAACTATGTAAAAAGTCACCATAGTGCAATTAAATTAGCTTGGGAGAAAATTTCACCGAGCATGGGAAAATTTCACAAGTCAGCGTGGGAAACTTTGCTATTCATTTTCAAGCTATCAACTACATCAGATGAAATGTTTTCGTTAAACATGCCAAAAATTCAATCTGTATGCTGGTAAGAGCATTCTAGTGAGTTGTGACAGCATTAGAGTGAGATATAGGTTATAATATAAAAACAGTATTATAGCGAATCAGCGTAGAGCGAACCGCGTTATAACGAGAGCCTGCCGTATCTCTTTTGGGGATTACCCTGACTTCTAATCTCTCTTGGCACAAGCACATTACAAATATTGCTTCCTCTGCATCTAAAAAACTTGGTTTTCTCTTTCGCTTTCATCGTTAATTTTCTTCCAAACAGCTAATTACTCCGTACGAATTGCAAATCCGCCCTACCATGGAATATTGTTCCCACATTTGGGGCGGTGCCCCCAAAACCTCTCTCAGGCTTCTAGATTCCATTCAGAAGAGGGCAGTTAGGTTAATTAATGACTCATTTTTAACAGTCTCTCCACTCGCTGTCTCATAGACATACATTTCTGTTGCATGCCCTTTCTACAGATACTTCCATGGGTACTGTTCTGAATAATTCTTCTTCTATAATTCCCACTCTCTTTCAAAACAGTCCGAACATGTGCTGCCACCAGCAACATCCATTTACTGTCCAACTTCAAACTCACAGAACCAACTTTTCATCTTCCTCGTTTATTCATTCAGCTGCTGTTTTCTGGAACAACCTTCCTTAAACATATTTCCCAAAAATTAGTCTATAGAAGTTCAAGTCTAATGTCAACAAATATCTTCTTTCATCTTCTCAACCTCCAAGCCATGCACGGTACTAAGTACTATAGGTTCTAATACCTCTCGTGTTTGGGATTTTCGTAAAAAAAAAAAAAACATTCACTATAAACAGTTTTTTAACATTTAATACATTTCTGTTGCAGATTTTTCCATTTAAATCAAAAGTTGATATTCATTCTTTGCTCCATTTCAAAATTGTGACGTGGAACTTTAACTACTTACTATACTGGTTGCTGTTTGCACACTATTCTGAGAATTTTATTGCCTCACATTGTATACTTAGATTTCAGAAAAGTTTTTTGATACTATTGCACATAAAAGACTGTTATACAAATTGGAACAGTGTGGTATTAAGGGCAGGTTGCTGCTATGGATAAAGGGATGGTTGGGTGGGAGAAGACAGAGAATAGTTTATCAGTGGACACTGCTCTTCTTGGACTAATGTTTTTATTGGAGTTCCCAAAGGCTTTGCTAGGCCCATTGTTTTCTGTATTTATTAATGATGTTGATGAAGGCATATCAGGCTTAATATCTAAATTTTTAGATGATACAAAGGTTGGCAGGGTAGTTAATCACAGTAATCAGACTATGCTACTGCAGCAAGATTTAGACAAATTAGGCAGGTCTCTTTCATACAAGTAGCGGTAATCCCAGATCAGCATACCACACTGAGGGTAGTGGTGAATGAATTTCATCTGGGGGTGTTCGTGCAGTGAAATATAAAGTTCTCCAAGCAGTGTGGACAAGCTGCCAGGAAGCTCATGAGCTTTTGTTAATGGTATGTCGTAATGGATAAGGTGACAATCGTGTTGTTTAAGGCTATGATTAGGCCACATCTTGAATACTGCATACAGGTCTGGGAAGTCTGATTTTAGGAAGGATGTGGGTTTGTTGGATTGGGTGCAGTGAAGAGCAACAAGGTTGGTGAGAGGTGCAAAAGGGTGCTGTTATCTAGAAAGGCTTCAGTTGTGCAAATTACAGCATCTTGAGATTAGGCACCTGTGGGAGATCTTTTTAGGGTGTTTAAGGCTTTAAATTTTTTGAATAAGCTTACTGCTGATGGAATCCTTCTTCTTGCTTACACTACGCACATGAGGAGGCATAAATTCAAATTGAGAAGGGTGGTTGTAGGTCAGATGTGTGGAAATTTGACATCAGCCAGAGTGTGGTTGATTGTTCGAACAAATTGCCATCTGGTGTTGTTGTAGAGATGGGTGGGTGGGTAGTTTGAATAAATTCAAGGAAGTAGATAAACTGTTAGAGGAGATGAACAGGTGAAATGGGAGTTGGCTTTTTTTCCCCCTCTGCTGTATACGCTTGCTTTCTTGCATCATTGCTACTACTACTACTAATAATAATAATAATATACACTCCATATTTATAAGCAAACATGAAAATTATACATTGCTAGTACTTTAGTAATTTCAACAACAAAAGCATTTTTGGATTAACTAGATATTTTTGCCCAAAACAGAAAATATTTCAAAATCTTTTTGGAAGTCATTTGGAAATATGAAAACAAAAGGGAAAAAAAGGAAAGATTATTATAATGCATTGTGGAAAGTTTACCTGGAATCGAGTTAAGATTTTATATGAGGAAATACATTGAGTCCATTTTGATATTCAAATTGTAGTATTTGGTTTCACAAGATAGAAGCTCTGATCAGTCTTGAGGTCAGTCCAGTTCTCAATATTTTTTAGGATATTGAAGGGAGTAGAGTGGCACAGGTACTGGTATTAATGTTTCATGAAGGGCAAATTAAAATTTATGATTAGAACTAATAAAATTAGCTAAAAGATGTTTAAAAATTTTCCAAATATTACACTCAGAGGTTTTAGCCAACCGGGCTAGCCGGGTGGATAAAATGCCTGCCTGGCAACTCAAAGATTGCGGGTTCAAATCCTGCCTCGGGCTTGGATCAAAGTACTGCAAAAAACCTTAGGTGGTGCATTATGGCCACAGAAGCCGATGTGCCAACAACTACCAAAAAAAAAAAAGAGGTTGTATAAATTAGATCAGTTTTATAGCAAATTTTAATGATAAAATGATTCAAAAATCAAAGATATAATCTTATTAAATCATACTGAAGTGATACATTGAAGCGAAGTTTTGTTCAATAAAATTAAGCACCTCTTGAAAGTTAAAATTAATTTGGTATTAATTTCTCATGTATTCATTTCATGAATTTTAGAATTACCAATCTGCTTCTTACCCTGAGGATAGCATTCAGCACAACCTGCTTCTTGGCCTGAGGATAGAATTCAGCACAAATCCAGAAACTTAGCCAACAAGTTCATTTTGTGGAATTTAATTGATAGGTTGTGGGATTTTCCTACATTCTAACAAACTATAATTTGAATGGACTCAGCATATATCCTCATGCAAAATAATAGAATATTAACAAATACAATTCCAAATTAAAGTAATTTAATGAGAACCTTAGTTCTCATTAAATTATTTTAATTTGGAATTGTATTAATTGCACTAAACTTTTCCAGTAGTAAGTTTAACTTTGGACGTCAGTTTTGTTTGAGATTTGTAGGTAAGCAGGGCATATATCCTTTTTGCAAGTAGGGAATTTTACTTAATTTATTATTAAATTATTATTGACATTTTATTATAAAGTAGAATGTCAACAATGAATTTTCTTTTGATTAGCATTAGCAGAGGCATATGATGTAAGAAAGCAAGCTTATACAGTATCAGCCAAAAAAAAAGTTTGTCCAGTTCTTCCTTGATTTTATTTAAGCTATCAACTTCCACAATGACAGATCAAAGTTTGTTCCAGCAATCAACCACCTGCTGGCAAATTTCTGCACATCTACTGTAGCCCACATATGTGGAGTCTTTCCTCATATGGTCACTCTTTTGCTGATCTCACCATGCGAATTACCCTTCTTTAGACTCTTTCAAGAAGTTCAATGTCTTTTTCAGATGAAGTCTCAATACTTGAACACAGTATTCCAAATATGGTTGTACAATAGCTTTATACAGTACGACAATAACCTCCATATATACAGGATATTTGGGAAGCAAAGGAAGATTACGAGAAATCCTTGGAAAAGGATGCAAAGAAAAGCAGCAAAGACTTCTTTACTTATGTTAAATTCTAGAAGGAAGGGGAGGAATCAGATTGGTAAGTCTACTTGATATCAGTGGTTTGACTGTTGATGATCCTGCTCAGGTAGCTGACAAACTGAGTATTTTGCACCCACATTCACACATGAGAAATTCTGCGGGGAAGTAGAGCCAGAAGTTTATCAGACTGACAGGGAGCTAAATTATTTTGTAATTACTGAGAGTAAAGTGGAAGAGAAATTAACATAAGAAAGGCACTTGGGAGTGGATGGGGGTCTATACAGCTATATTAAAGGAAGCAACAAAGGAAGTAAGCAAACACTTATCCATAATGATATGAGCATCCACAGACTGGAGATGCACAAACACATCTCCAACTCACCAAGGGAGATCTAAGGATGGCACGAGTAATTACAGACCTGTTGCTCATAGTTTAACTTCCATACTGGAGAAAATAATAAAATCAGTTAAGCATTGTAGGTTCATCTAGACAAGACTGCAATTAATAATGCAGACACAGCATTGGTTTGTTAAGAAGTCTTTTCTGACCAATTTGATTGGATACTATGATGCTATCACAAAGGAAGTGGATGCAAAAAATAATTTTGATATCACATATTTAGATTTCAGGAAAGCTTTTGGTACTATTGCAGTGGAAGACTGCTGTACAAATTGGATCAGTATGGCATAAGGGCAATAATTAGCTTGTGCTTTAGTTTTAAATTTATAATGAATTTATTTTATTTTTATGCTTTCCTTCTACTTTCATTTGGAATTATTTTTTTGTTAATATTCCTTCTTTTCCTTCCAGAATTAATTTGAAACAAAGTTTAAAATTTGCTATGGAAGAAAAAGTAGTTTGATCGGTTTATCTAGTTAATTGGCAAAATTACTTAAGTTCAAACGTTTGACTATGTGATGCCTCTTTCTTAAGAAATGGGGCATTATGTAGGACTTAATGAAATTTTTATATGCATTTATAGATACATTTCTAATGAATGACTTCACAAATTTATTAATTTACCTGGTGTAACTTGATAGGGTCAAACAATTGATGCTGAGCATCTCTCAGAATTAACTGAAGAAGAATACGAAGTAAACTTTCTGAAATCAGACTTAAGAGGATTTGTAAGGATTGATGCTAAATATCTAGTCCCATTTTTCACACGCCGATTTACTCACCAGGTAAGGGTTTATCGTTTAATATAGAATATTAAATAGCATTATATATTAACAATATTTATATAATAAAAAACTCTATTTAATACCCAAAACGATCATGTTTCTTATTTCTTTAAGTAAAAGACAAGAAAAATGTACAGGTTCAACAAAGATCATCTGAAATCAGTTATTAAAGCTTTCAAAGGGGAAAGAGTTTGTCCAGAAATCACTGGTTAAAGAGTATGAATGCCTTAAATTTCTAACAAATGTTGTCATTATTGATTGTATTATGATCAGTCATATTCTTTCCATTGAGGGCGCCTCCATAGCCAGGTGGGCAGGAGCAGCAGGGCGTAGCACACACTTCTTGATTAGACCGGGGTTCGAGCCCATGACCACCAATACGGAGGATGCGGAAAGGTCAGGAAATGACCACTGCATATCCCCGAGCAATATGGCTTTAGTTGCTAATGCTCCTAAAAACCAAATAACAACAACCTTTCCATTGAAAGGAACTCAAAGTTCAAAGGATGTTCATAGGCCAGGAACCTATGGAAATCCTAACCATAGTTATGCTGATGATAGCACATTGCATTCCACCTTCCAGTTTGAAAAACTTTGCCCTGTTGATATTTCTAAAACTCAGACCTGTCTTATATCTTACAAAAAGAATTCTTCTGCTCCTGTGTTTATCTTCAATGTTGTCACTTAGTTTTTAGACAAGATCACATATCTCTGTTAGGGTTATGTGATTTTCTCCAGACTTCTAATATCTCTTGGCATAAGCACGTTACAAATATTGCTTCTTCTGTATCTAAAAAACTGTGTTTTCTCTTTTGGTGTTACTTTCTTCCAAATATCTACTCACTCTGGACAGATCTCAAATGCACCCTACCATGGAATATTGTTTGCACATCTGGGGCAGTGCCCCATAACCTGTCTCAGGCTTCTAGATTCCATTCGAAAGAGGGCAGTTAGGTTAATTAATTAATGACTCATCTCTTAAAGTCTTTACTCCCTGTCTCTCAACATTCTGTTTCTGCTGCATGCATTTTCTATAGATATTTCTGTGGTTACTGTCCTGATTTGGCTTCTATAATTCTCCCTCTCTTCCAAATTATTCCAAAAACTTGCTACATCCACTTTCTGTCCAACTTCAAACTCACAGAACCAAATTTTTTTCTTCCTCATTTATCCTTTCAACTTCAGTTTCTGGAACAACTTTCTTCATACATTTTTCCTGAAAATAACAATCTACAGAAATTCAAGTCTGATGTCAACAAGTATCTTCTTTCATCTTTTCAACCTTCAACCTACACACAGTACCAAAGTTTCTAATACCTTTTGTGTTTGGGTTTTCATTAAAAAAAAAAAAAAAAAAATGCTGATGTTGAATATGTGGTGTTTGAATGCCCACTTTAGAGAGCTCAATTTTCGAGGGAAGCAGTCATGTAGATCACCTGTCATGACATGCTACATTATGGTGCTATGTGCCTTGACAGTTGTTCAGTGGACTCAGTCTTGGAACTTAATTGTCAAATTTTTATGTGAGAAACTGATATAGTATGGGAAATTAATGCAAGATGGGAAGACAGGTAGCAAGAATGAGGCCAAGAAATGCATGTAGAAAAGATGGGTAATTAAATTTAACACCTTCTCTCTCTACCCTACTCTCTACCCTTTGGGCATGATTTTTTCCTTTGTTTCTTGACTAAGAAACAGAATACAAAGTTTATTGGCAAATAGATAAAGCAAAAGACTAAATAAACCAACTACATCATTATTTGTTTGATTCATCTGATTTTAAACTCATTAAGAGTTGTCATCATCTGGTTTGTTTAAAATTTATTGCTTATCTATTTTTCAATGTTAAACTTTATATTCCATTTCTTAGTCAAGAAATAAAACATATATAAGAAAGTTATTAAAGCAAGTACAGTGGAATCTCCTTAATACAAAGTTCAAGGGACCTAAATTTTCACATTTTGTAATAACAAGGTTTGTAGTAACCAGGTCCCCCAAAAGTGTCAATTTTATTTTATTTATTTTTTTTTTTTTGCACATGCTGTATATCTAAGAATAATAAGAAATAATAATAATATCAAAAATAAATTAATAAAATAAAATAATAAAATGAAATAAAAACAAAAGCTTTGTCTAACAATACAGTAATTTAGGAATAACACATTTTTTTAAAGATTTTATTTTATTTGTAAGATAAACTAAGAGAAAAGCAATACTGTATTAACGAAAATGAAAATATTGTACAATATATACTTTGATATATACAATATTTTAGTATCACAGTAAAAAATAATTACAATCTTAATATAAAAGGAGACATACAAACCATTAACTTTTTAATAAATTAAGCTAATTTAAAGAAAGAATCCAATGTTGTTTGCACAGTTTTTTGTCCTATATGAATTTTTAACTACAGCACAGATGTTATCAAATGCAATAGTTGTTTCTTTATCAACTATACTGCAGACCAACACATTCTCTATTATGCTCAATGCATTTTGGGCATTTTTTTTAGATGGCAGTGTGCGCACTTCTTCACTTTTGCTGCCACTGGTAACAAAAACGTAATCGTTTTGTTTGGTACCCAGCAGTTCTTCTGGTGTTGGCATTGCAGTGGTAGCAACTTCATCACCCACCATCACAAACTCTTCAAATTCACCAACAAAATCCATATCCTCCTTCAAATTCCTCCATTCCTCACTGTTGCTATCACATTCATCTGCTGGACCATGTTTTTCGATGATGTTCTCTTCAAAGCCACTCTTTCTGAAGCAGTTGATTATTACACTTGATGTAATACTTTCCCAAGACATTCCAATTTAGCTGCAAATTGTTTCCTCCTACGTTGTGGATCAAGTACCTTATCAGGGAGGCTCTATATGCTCTCTTGAGGTTATTAATAATGCCTTGATCCAGTGGTTGCATTAAACTGGTGGTATTGGGAATTAAAAAAACAGCTGTATTTTTGTCAATTTAATGTCTCGGCAGAATGTGCTGCACAATGGTCTAGAATCATCAAAATGTTCCTTTTTTTCTGAAGCCATTCTTCTGTCCAATTTTGATAACCAAGACTGAAAAATTTTGACTGTAAGCCAAGCACTTCTATTGGCCTCATAATCACAGGGAAGTTGGTTAACTGCTTTAAAACATCTTGGCTTGGAAAACTTACCAATCACAAGTGGGCGTAGTTTTGTACTGCCACCTGAATTGCAGTATAACAGAACAGCGAGGCTTTGTTTACTTAATTTTCCACCATGACAAGACTCTCCTCAAACAGCAAATTATAAAATAAACCTGTCTTGTCAAGATTAAAAATATCCTTTGCCTCATTTTTCAAGGATGGACCATACAGAACACAACCAGTCTGTAGCCTTTTCTTTGTCGACTAATCCAGACTCAATGCAAACATTTCACAAAACCAAGTTATTCCTGTCTTTAAATCTTTGGAGCCAGCCACTGCTGTATTTGAAGTCGCTAATCCCATGTTGCTGAGCTAGATAATTTGCCTTTACTTGCAAAATCAGACCTGATATTGTCAAATTGGATCCACATATTTGTTGGTACCACTCAGAGTTTTGTTTCAAGCTGGTGTTTTGCACCACAAATTCGTTTCCTGTTTTTCATCGCTGCCTCAGTGTCACATACTTCAAGTATTTTTCGGTTTTTCAGTATTGTAGATAAAGTAGATAGAGGGATGTAGTATTCCTTTGCAATGTCTGCTTTGCTTCTTTCCATCCTATCAACGTCTTGTATAATTTTTAGTTTAATTTACAGACTTAATTCTGTCTGTCTAAGTTTTGTTGCCATAACACTGCTAGATAAGATTTAATATAAACAAATTTTAAATTAATTTAAAGACAAGTTCTGAAAAAGACATCAGCTCAGATAAAATAGCACAAAAAATAGATTGCTGTATACGATAGCAAAAGACTTTTGAACTGGGGTAACAATTGCAACTGACCTTATTCCCATGGAGAGTGAGGGAGTGCATGTAAACAACTTAGAAAAGCTTTTTATTCTTTTGTTAATTTAACAACTCATCCTTCAGAAAGATGTTTTTCAGAGTGCACTTGACGTTGTAGCTACCATAAACTGCTTCTGTTTACACAAAACTAAATTTATAACGAGTCAGTGCCATCCTTCGGGAAGTAGGGAGCCAGGTGGCCGGGGGCAATAATCGGATCACTCTGCCAAGATTTGTATTAAACATACAAAATGACAATATTTATTTCTCACGGGGTAAAAAGAACTTTGTAATACATATTAACTGAATTTTGTAATAAACAAATATATTTACATAGAAAAGCTTATCCTTTCACAGGGGAATGGTATTTGCTTCATATAAATGAGTACTTTGTATAAACAGAGTTTGTATTAACGAGATTTTACTGTATAATTAATTACTTATCTTTTTATATGTATTTCTTGGCCTCCATCTTATTACTGTCCTCTGTATTTTTTTTTCTTCAGTACATGCATTCATTCACATATATATTAACTGTACAGCTATAGGCTATATACCAATTGAGTGGCATTGCTACCATAGCATGTTTATGTAGTGCAGCTGCTGATTCTGCACCAATATTGGCTTTATGTGATTATTAACTTTCTAAAGAGTATGAAGTCAAACTTCAGAAAGAAATCTGTTTGCACCAGAAGATGTTGGGTCAAAACTTCCATAGTATGGATTTTGGAGAATGCATTTCTCTTTGTTTAACTAGAATATTATGATATCACACATGTAATGCAGTTAGGCCACATCTCGAATTTTTATCAGTGCAGTACAGCCTTATCTCAAATTTTTCGAAATTAGAAATAATCTACAATAATTTTAGTAATCGTGTTTTAAAACTTAGATTTCAATGAAATATGGTCACCAAATGTGGAACTGTAACTTAATTACATAATTTATTATCATGAACAATCACATTCAGATCATTGCTGTGTAAAATATGTAATTTTGGACATGTGGCCCTACTGCATTACATGTGCGATATGAGATTGGAAGGATGTCTAAATAGCTTCGCGTATGCTGAATGTTCTGAATGTGCTGAATGTTCTGCTGGACGAGAAAAAAACAAAAACACTCCAAGTGCTCTCATTGCAATGTCAGAATGATGCTTCACATGACACAGCCCATACTAATAGTTGCAGTTGCCAGTTCTTTATGATTTACTTCAGAAACATTTTTATCTTATTGTTTATTTCTGTGCCATTTTTTTTCAAGTTGGTTTTTCCAACCAATTTGCAGAATGTTAGTGTTAAACATGCTTTCACGATAAACTTTATAGCTTTTTACACTGAAATTATCCAGTGACAGGATTTATTCCACTAGATGAGCACAGTTTGATCGATCTTGAAAAACATTTAATTGATTGATATGGATATAAGCATTGTGTTACTAGCATCCATCCAGATCTTTGTAACTAAGCAGTTTTCTTTGATAATTCTGAAATACTAGCATTTAAGTATTAACCATAACTGTGCTCATCTAGTGGAATAAATCCTGTCATATGTAGCAGTAAGTTTCATAGTTCTGGCTATTTAGGTTAGTATATTTTAGTTGGTAAAATCTTAAACTTTGCATTTGGTTATTGTCCATATTGTGGTTTTCATTCTTATCATACAGTTATGCATCCATTAGTGTGTAGCAAAACTGTCTTATGCTGCATAGTAGCATTTGTTCAAGTGCAGTATTTGCCTCTGCGAATTTCCAGAGCCCTCAGATCATCTACTGTTTAATCTGTTTTTCTGAACTGCATTTGGTGGATAATTAGAATGTAAAATCCTGTGGCAAAACCAGTGCCAGTAATTTTAGCATTAGCATTAGTAAAGGCATATGATGCAAGAAAGCAAGCTTATGCAGCATCAGCCAAAAAAAAACCAAAAAAAAACCTGCTCCCATTTCACACCCCTCTGTTCGTTCCAAATACCTGTCCAGCTCAGCCTTAAATTTATTTAGGCTATCAACTTCCTCAACAAAAGATGGAAGTCTGTTCCACCAATCAACTACCCGCTGGCTAAAGGCAAACTTCCACACATCTATCCTACAACTGTCTTTCCTTTATTTTCTTTATTCTGCTAGGAGTTTGAGAGAATTTTTCTGGAGTCATGTTTCAAGTGAAGTTATTCTGTGGCCCTTTTAGGAGCCGGAGGGTGTCTTGCTGCTAGTAAACCTCTGTAGTGTAGTTATATGTGGATAAAGAACCTTTAACTTTAAAGGCATTGTGTATCTATTCAGTAGTGAATTAAACTTGAATGCAACATTGTAATTTGAAGACAGGTAGCAAATATCATTAGAAGTATTATGAATGTAGTGTTTTTCTTAATTGTTTTCTGTTTTGAAGGCTATGTTTCAGAAGGCTGGAATTTATATTTCACTTAATGCCACTTACCATACTTTTTATATAAATAGTTGCATTACATGTTTTGATATTTTGTTAAAGTTATTTTCAAAATACTTACATGTGGCATTCCCAATCACTAAGATTTGTCACTTGTATGTGTAAGTTGACAGGCCTCTGAGAAACTTCATTTGTTTCAGACCAAAAAATGTATAAACAAGAGTAAGAGACAGGGAAGTGTTAGAAGTGTTATTAATTACTGAAGTAAGCAGCTGATATTATAAGTTTTTAAAGATGATGTTTTTACATATATTTGGGAAGACTATTTTTCCAAAATAATCATCTAGTCATTTGGCATTACTTGGTGATAATTTTGTTTAAATGCATTTTGGAAATCTTGACCAAAGTCGGACTCCAAAGTGAAAAATAATATGGTCATTAAAAGGCATAGTACTAACATAGATTGGTTCAGTAGATTGTTGAATGAGAGTGATAAGATCCCTAACAGAATAGTATTTTGGTTAAATTTGGTTAAAATGTGAATGCAATTTTTGATTGAAGACAATGATTAAGTTGTCAAAGATAACCTAAAATGATTGGCTGATTCATTATTTATACTAATTCCAGGCTAAATTATAGACAGATTCTTTCTGGTCAGTAGAAAGTGCTTATGTTTCCTTAGATTTAGTTTAAGATTTTTAAAGCCAATATATAGTGAACTATAATGAGATACCGTCTAGCACAGTATCTCTCATTCTTCATTAGTGATGCATTATCATAAGAAAAACTGTACAAAAGGTTTTTTAAAATGTAGGTGTTTTTCCCAAATTAGGAATGATATACTAGTTTTTTTTAATTACAGGAAGTGAAAGATTGTAAAAGTCATATGACAGACTTGACTAATCAATGGTATCAAGCTATTCGGGGACCTGTAGAGAGTGAAGAAGATTCTGAGGGGGAAATGTAGCATTAAATGAAAGCATAAGGTAAACAATCATTTTACTGAAAGTTGATTTAGTTTATTTTAACTGCACACACACAGATTTAATATTATTATAATCAGTATGCACTGTTAGAATAACAAATTTTATTAATTATTTATTTTTATAACATTAGCATATGAGCCACTGAAGAGGAATATTGATCTGTTAGATTTGTCTTATTTTAGAACTTATTCCCTATCTAACGAAGAATCTATCTTCTTAACTTGAATGTATTCTCAAACACATGCAGCATTAGCCTTGAAATGATGACTCAACTTTACAAGGCTAACATAATTTCCTGTTATTTACTAAGCAAGCTCTTGCAAAAATGACAAGTAACCTGAATTATTTTTTAAATAAAAAAAAAAATTGCTTGGTGTGAATAAGCTCAGTTTTTGCATTTTATGTTATCAATTATATGAAATCATGCAGCATATATCACAGTTTTGAAAAGCAGAATTAAGGAACATTTCAATGTAAACACTTCATATGTACACTTCCTGGTGCTAACATATGACTGCCAAAATGACTAACATATGACTAACAAAAGCAACTCAGGATTTATAATGAAGCATCTGTCTTTTTGACTTATTTTATCCCTTCTCTGTCTCACCATTTTAACATAATTCGTAACAGTTTCTCTCTTTTTGCAGTAACATAATTCGTAACAGTTTCTCTCTTTTTGCAGTAACATAATTCGTAACAGTTTCTCTATCTTTTGGCAGGAACATTGTTTTTCTTCCATCTTTTCACAAACAAATATTAAAACAGTTTAGATCATAATTTATTAAAAATTCTGAAATTTCTTTCTTATTTTCATTTACATATATGGCCATAATAAACATCTGAGAATAGTTTGCTATAATTATTCAGTTAATTTTAAAAAAAGGGGGAAAAAAAAGCAAATTTTATTCTGCAGGTTTTTTATTTGCAATAAAGTGCATGCTGTATAGACCAGGGATGATACTTCCTCTCAATTTAGAAATTAATAAAGATTTAAAAAAAAGCACTTCAAGTTTATTTGAAAAGCAAATATTGTTAAAGATTTATTTTCAAAGAAAATAAATAAATGTACTTGATGGTCACTGACAGAGTTTAATTCACCTCCGACATTCCCCTCCCTGAATAACTCCTCAAGTGTGAATGTAGATGTAAAATACTCATTTAGTTTGTTAGCCACCTTAGCAGGATCATCAACAGTTGAACCATCAGTATCCAGTGGACCAATCTGATTCATCCTTTTCCTTTTAGAATTTACATAAGTAAAAAATTTGTGATATTTTTCTTTGCATCCTTTGCCAAAGATTTCTCATAATCTGCCTTTGCCTGCCTAATCTCCTTTGTGACTTGATTACAGACCAGCTTATATCTATCATAGGCTTCCATGTCACCCATTAATTTATATGTATCCCATGCATTTTTCTTTTCTGCCACATGTCTCATTAGTTCATCTGACCTCCATTTAGGCCTAAACTTTGAACAATATTTCTTAGTTGGTATGTAAAGCCTAGTAGCTTCCAAGATTAATTCTTTGAATGCCTCCCATTTTGAGTTTTCTGTTTGTAACATCATCAGTTGGTCCCACCATATAGAATTTAAATACTGTCTCAGACCACCGTAGTCGCCTTTACGAAAGCAAAAACTCTTCCCTTTACCCCTGATGGTAGTTACCTCTTTGAGTAAATCCCGCTTCAGCACACTGTGATCACTACCACCTAGGTTCCTTTATCTGCAGATTCTTAATGCATGAAGAATCAGTGCTGATAATCAGATCAAGAGTATTACTCACTCTAGTTGCCTCCAGAAAATGCTGATGTAGAAAATAATCATCCAATAAATCCACAAAAGCCTTGCTAGTGTGTGAGTGATCAACCCACAAATTCCAGTCAGTATCCGGGAAATTAAAATTCCCCATTATAAGACTGATTTACTGGCCCAGTCTATTTCCCTGTACAGTTTCTTATTATATTCATCAGAGTAATTTGGCCTATAACACACTCCAACTCTCAATATTTTGATCTCCCAGTGCTTATGTCACACCATGCTGACTCGACACTGCACTGTCCAGCGATGTTGACTGGCTGCACTTCCTTGGATTTTGTGTTTCTTAACTAATAGCATAACCCCTCCTTCCTTCCTATCCTGTCTATCCTCCCTGTACACATTGTACTCCCCAAATTCCAGTTCTACATTCTTTATATCTGTGTGACACCACATCTCTGATATCCCAATGATATCTACCTTTGATGTTTTGATGAACACCTGAAATTCATCAAATTTATTTACCAAGCTCCTAGCATTGGTGCATACTTAAGTATACATGCACCTATTCCTATTCTTAGCTACCCTAACCTAACACAAACCATGTGTTTACTTGTACCGCAATGACACCAGCAGTCTCTGAAATCCCCTGCATCATGTTTTTGAGGCTGCTGCTCATTCCAATAGAAGCAGTGAAAGAATCACTTTCACCTTTGCCAGCAGCTACTGATCATCTATCAGTCCTTGTATTCCCCCCAAGCTGGCAGTTTTCTGCCCCACCTAACACTGCCTCGATAGCATCAGCAAATATTCTTGCACCCTTCCTATTTAAGTGTACACCCCTGTAGAAGCAGTCTCTCCTGTTTAGAAGTACAGACCAGGCTGAAAAAATTCTACCCCTTGAGCCTTGCACAATCTTTCCAGCGCCAAATTGATCAACAAGGCTCTCATTATATATTCCCTCCTATCATGTCTGGGCAGAATTTCAGACACTTTCAAATTCAACCCTAATTCACGGCTTTTTTTTTTTTTTTTTTTTCAACAGTGACCTGTACACCATTGGAGGCAAATTGGAGCAGTGTGCTATTGGAGGAAAATTGCTGCTATAGATAAAGGGATGGTTGATGTGAGAAGAGAGTCGTAATCAGTGGACACTGCTCTTAATGGACAAATGTTATTAGTGGAGTTCCCCATGGTTCGGTGTTGGGCCCATTGTTGTTTTGTATATTTATTAATGATATTGACGATGGTATGTCAGACTTAATGCCCAAGTTTGCAGATGATACGAAGGTCGGCATGGTTGTTAATGACACTAATGACGATACGCTGCTGCAGCAGGATCTAGAAAAGTTGAGCAGATGGGCTGAGAGGTGGCATCTGAAGTTTAACATTGACAAATGTAAAGTACTGAATATGGGAAGAGTAACGTATCAAGTGTGTGGTATTACACTGACATGGTAGAGAATGAAAAGAACCTGCGGGTAATTGTACAGGTAGAAATGAAGTTTTCTGAGCAGTGCAGACGATCTGCAAGAGTAGCTCATGGTGTCTTGTCAATGATATACAGGAATTTTTCTAGCAGGGATAAGGAGCTGATTATCCTCTTGTATAAGGGAATGGTCAGGTCACACCGTACAGGTCTGGAAGCCTCATTTTAAGAAGGATGTAGAGCTTCTGGAATGAGTACAGAGAAGGGCAACAAGATTAGTGAATGGAACAAAGTGTTTCTCTTATGAAGAAAGGCTTAAATTTTGCAAATTACAGCGTCTGGAGACCAGGCACCTGTGAGGTGATCTGATTGAGGTGTATAAAGCCTTGAATGGTTTGAGCATGCTCAATGCTGATGGGATCTTGCTCAGAATAATTGCCTGAGAGGGCATAAATTCAAATTGAGGAAAGACAGTTGTAGAATAGATGTGTGGAAGTTTTCCTTTAGCCAGCAGGTTGTTTATTGCTGGAACAAACTTCCATCTGTTGTTGTAGTAGTTGATATCTTAAATAGATTCAAGGCAGAACTAGACAAACATTTGCAGCGAGTGGATGAGTGAAACGAGGAGGTTTTTTTTTTTGTTTCTCTTCTTTGTACAATGTTCCTTCCTGTGTATATCCTGAAAATATGTCTACAGATATTCAAGTCTAGTGTGACAGTATTTTCTATCTTGTCAACCTTTAACCCATAAATGTTACCAAAGTACTGCAAGTTCTAATACTGTTAGTTTTTGGGTTTATCACTTAAAAATATATATATCTGCAAGACTTATATCTCTAGATCCGAATCGAGGACATATGGAGTTATTTTTCCCTTCCATAGTTGCTGCTGCTGTTGTTGTTGTTATTTGGTTTTTAGGAGCATTAGCAACTAAGGCCATATTGCTCCGGGATATGTGGTGGTCATTCCCTGACCTTTCCACATCCTCCGTATTTGGTGGTGACGGGCTCGAACCCCGGTCTAATCAAGAAGCATGTGCTATGCACTGCTGCTCCTTCCCACCTGGCTACAGAGGCGCCTTCCATAGTTGCTCCCTAAAAATTAGTTAGGTTATCTTGGCTTCAGAAAGTGCCGATTTATTTTCTGTTACTAATTGTCTTGAGTTCATTTAGCAGAAAAATAAATCAATGTCTAAGTACATTTGTACTTAATTGAGTGAGGTTTTTGTTAAATTTAAATTAGCAATTAAAATTAAATTAGCAATTTTTTAATTATAAGTTGTGATGTAAGAAATTTACTATATCACTGCTGAACAAAGTTGTAAGTTATTGCCAGACCCTTTGTGTTATTTTTATGAGCATTATATTGGTCTGAAATAGGTGGAGGATAATATTGGCACCAGTTTTGCAGCAGTGCATATGAAGCCTATTTTTGGATGCCTGTGGGTGATCAAGACAATTTGTGGGTAGTTTATTTCTTCTGTGGTAGTTGCAGGTCAACATTGGTGGGATGGTTTTGTGGCAGTTGGCCACAAAACGATCGAGGTATGCCTTTTACCATAAATCTTGAATTTGGAGAGCCCACAAGCCATCACGACAGCAGCTGCTTTTGTGTGGTGGATGTATCAATGTTTAAAGTTAATCTGTGGATCAAAGAGCTGTAATGCATACAAAGCAATATAAGATGGTCATACCATCCTATATTGCTCTTGTTCCACATAATGAATTTCTGCCAATTTCCAATTCACTTTCCGGTAATTGTTTTCAGAATTGTTTTCAACGTTCAGATGTTGCATGAAAGGCTATTATATAAATTTGGGCAAATTGTGGATTACTAATAAGCTCCTTCGTTGGATCAATTTATCAGTAGTGATAAATTGCCATTCTTCAGGGTTGACAAGTGTAGCAAGTAGTGTCCCTTGGGGATCAGTACTGGGACCTCTTCTGTTTCTTATCCTCCTTAAGGACATTGACGAGGGAATACAGGAGAAGCTGTAAAAGTTTGCTGATGCTTTGAAGGTAGGACGATTGATTAACGACCAGAATCGAGCCATGTTACTTCAAAATAGAAGATGATGACTCTTTTTTATTTTATAGTAAAGTACAAATACACTAATGCATTACCCTATGACATATTCACCACTGCCAGTGGTACAATCTTAGTTTACAAGCATGCAAGTGAATAACTAATGTTAAAAAGTCATACACTGCTATAATAAGATAAAACAGTTTATCTGCAATCAGTCTGAATTAGCACACATTCTGTGAACAACGTTATTTTATTGAGTTTGCATCAAATTTTGTTTCAAATTAGTGAAAGGTGCATTTCCTTACAACTTCATTAACCAATGATTGAATCGCTCACTTCCTTTGATCAGGAATGATTGCACCTTGAAGTTGCTAATGAAATTGGTATTTCTTATGGGACACACCAATCAATTTTAACACAAGAAGATTTGTGAATGCAACTTGATTCAACTTTATGAATTTATCCAGCATAGACAAACATTGAACCAGGAATACTGTAGACTAGTACTTTGGTGATTGCATGTTTGGAGAATTTTCCAGAAAAATAGGCTTCAGGGAAATTGGTGCTTGCATCATGACAATGCCCCTGCACACTAACCACTTTCTATTCAAGAATTTATTCTGAAGCTTTCATCATAATACTCACCAAATTAATTCCAAAAATTGCATCAACATATACCTTGTCAAGGAAACTACTTTGAAAGAGAACATCTGAATAGCCCATAAGCTTCATTTCCCAAATATTAGTTTAGTCTGCAAACATTTTGATCACACCTTGTACCATTAGCTTTTTGTCTTTGGGACTGTCTCAAATTATGAGTTTTGCTCTACATGCTTTCCAGAGCTCAAAGATGTCACTGTAAGAAAAGTAACAGCTAAAGCAGTGAGGCGCATGTTGCTGTAGTTGTCACATGTTTTTATCTTGGATTCTGAATGCTACAAGAAAGATTAGGAATGGGATTATTTGGTTATAGATATAAAGTTGGTTGCAGTAAAACACCATACCCCCATGTCATCCTTGATTAAAATCTCTCTGCATCTACCAAATTAGAAATTTTCTAATGATTAGCATTATCCATTACTAAAATAATCAGTCTTGAAGTGCTAAAGTTTATCACTTTATATATTGCTAGATATTACTGCTTTAGATTAAATTCTGTCTAAATACCTTCACTCTGAATCTCATAATAATGAAAACTTAAATTTCTAATTCACATTATTGATAGTTTTGAATATTCAGTTTTCATTCAGTTTCATTATTGAATTTTTAATATTTCACTACTGTGTGCTGAATAACAGTTACCCTTGGAAGGATATTAATTATTTATTTATTTTTTTTTGCATTCTGTCTGTTATTTAGTGTTCGAAACTTGTTAAACTTAATTTTTTTCCTATTCTAGTGTTGTTTACAGTAAAGTACTCTTGAGGATGCTCTAGTCAATCTAAAAAGATGGATGTCTTCATTATATTACTTCTGAAAGAACAGTAAGAGATGAAAGCCTTCATCATATGACCTCTGAAGGGTTTACACTGTTACTTAATCTGTAGTCAATCTTTTGACAAATAAATCATGATTTAATGCCAGAAATTTCAAGAAGTCAAGTAGAAGTTAGATGTATTTTTCACTCTGGTTTTTAAAATGTTTTGAATAATTTTGAATCAAATTACTGTCATTTAGTAATTAACAAAAATACATTAGCCATAAGTACCTTTTTTCATCT